>NC_071106.1:8655000-9402500 GCF_024256425.1 Clarias gariepinus | reverse complement strand
GCTCTGTGCACAATGTGAGCTCTGTGAAGACCGGACAGAGAAACGGACAAAGCACAGAGCGGAGCAAAGGGAATGAATATTTATTCAAAAGCTGGCCAGAAAACAAACAAAACAACTCCCCCCCACCCCCCTAAAAAAAAACACAGGATATACAAGGGGCGTTCGAGTCAAACCAGGACTTTTGATTGTGCAGAATAACAGAAGACAGTTGTGTGTCTGTATAATCCACTGCTACACTAACACACATATCCAGGGTTTCACTAGTGATTCGATACCATCAAGATAGAAAATTTTCTCAGTACGCCAAAGCCATGATCGGACAGCCTGTCTGATTCACGTCTGGCCTCCCAGGAACTCCTTCAATGTTATCCTTTAAAATATTTAAAGTCCTGGCTTGACTTGAACGCCCCTTGTTCATCGTGTGTTTTGTTTTGCTTTATTTGATCCTTATCTTCATTGACTACATCAGTTGGTCTGTAGATGTTGGTAGATTTCCAGTGAAAACTTTTAACAAAAGCTGTTATGTATTTTGTTTTTGCTTTTTTTTTTTTTTTTGGTGCTCATTGAATGTGAAAATTTAGTGAAGAAAAGCACAGTTGATGGGTCAGTGGTAGCTTAGTGGTTAAGGCTCAGGTTCAAAGCCCAGCACCACCGGGTTGCCACTGTTGGGCCCTTGAGCAAGGCCCTTAACCCTAAACCCAGACGTGAAAAAAAAAGAGAGATTGTGCCAAGTGTCTGCCAAATGCTCAATTGTAAAACATCTCCCGGTTGAGTTCCTGTAATGTGATGAAGTGGTGCTGGTGAATGATTGTGTGTACAGTTCACACGGACAGATGCGTCTTTTCCGCAAATCAGCAACAAGCTACAGTATCCTTCGATTTTTAAGGCTCAGAATGTTTGAATGTTCATGAGAACACGAGCCACCTCGGCACCGTTTAAACACTTTACTGCCGCTAAGAGTCTCATCCGTGAACCGTGCATGAAGTCTTCTATAAATGTCAATCAGCCTTCATGCAACAGAACTTTCATCACTAGTCCCGGTTTGACTTGAACACCCTTCATATTAGGTTTGTTTACTTGGAAACACTTTGTCATGTATGTTTCAGCTAGTTTGGGATTAGGTTCAATCCTCTGCATCCCGTCTTTACAATATGGACAACACCAGAGATTCAGGTCTCGTGAAAAGCCTAACCCCGTGAACGCGGACGATCCCGGACGTCAGCCGTTAAACCGTCCCGGAGATGAAGGCAGATTAGGCGTTGTGCGAATGTGATGTAAGTCTCGTTGTGATACTTGGATTTTAAAGACACACCGTTAGAAGTGACTAGAAGCCATGAAAAGATGATAAAAAATAAAGGATCACATCACCTTGCTGCGAGTGAACTCCAGAGACGACTAAATCGGTTATTAGCTATCGCACGTTTTAGCAGTAAGAAACGGCAGCGTGTGCGCGACCGCTGATCCCGCTACCTCGACTCGGGCTAAATAAGAATCTGTTTTTGAGATGAAGAGGGTTGAGTTTGTCAGCCGGAGGCGATGGGAGGATGTCAAGCTGAGGCGCGCGGTCACCTCCATGCTGCCTCGCTCTCGTCCAAACCCTGACGGCATCATGGGAGCGGAGACCCCCCCTCGCCAAAATCCACCTCCGTAATAACTCCTGCCATTAATTAAGACCAGAGGCCTGCTCTTTTCCCTCCCTCCCTCTCTCTCTCTCTCTCTCTCTCTGCCTGGAGAAAAGGCCGATGAGGACATTTTGGAAAGAGTTAACAGATGTCGGCTGATTGGCCCGGGGGCGTTTCGAGACATCGCCCGAGTGATGTATTTGATGTGGAGTTTATTCGGCTCCAATAAACGTATAAAGAATTAGAATAATAATTTGCAGATGTACGCGGAGAAGGATTACAGAGCCAGAGCTCTCTTTGAAGCCAAGAAGCACAAACACGGGAGCGGAGAACAAAAAGACCAGGCTCTGTGCGCCGAGCTACGGGTCAGCGCCGAGGCCACGGTGGGCCGAGCAACCTGTGCACGTGTGTTAATACGCTCTTTTACAGGCTGTCAGGGGAATTTTATAAAGTGTGTGCTCAAGAGAGAGAGAGAGAGAGGGAGAAAAAAGCGCGAGCCTTTCATGAATGTAAATCAGATAGACGTTTAAGCTCGAGACGCCGTGCGTTGGACGTGAGGGAGGAGCCGAGCTGAGAGGGGAAAAAAAACGTAGCGCGTGTATGACGGACCGGCTTCATTTCCACAAGCTCTGGGTTTCAGCCTGAATGACTGAGGAGAGGAGGGAAAAAAACCCACACATACACACACACAAACACACACACACAAGTGAAAAGAAGTAAGTCGCACTTATTCCGAGTGCTGTGATAAATGGAGGAATTACATTCAAAACAAACAACCTCAATTCGCTCCCCAGCTTAAAGTGCAACAAATCTCAAAAACGGCCGCTCGCCCGCACGCTTTTAATACCCGCACATAAAACAGAAAACAGTGCGCGCGAGCTCCATGGCGATGCATAGCAACGGCGCATGATCTCAGTCAAGGAGAAAGAAGGCGAAGGGGGAAAGGAAAAAAAAAAACACCTTATTACTTCTAACTCCTGCAAGCCATTTTGGTCTCCAAAGGTTTCGCAGTGCCTCGGGCGCTGTGTCTGCAGTGTTTCGGGAAATGACTTGCCTTCGCACGAACACTGCCATGTTCTGCAGCGCCGCTGCCCCCCAGCAGCCCCGCTCAATTTCTCTTTAACCCTTTCCTGTCTTTCGTGCCTGAGAATCGCTGCCTTTGAGCTCTCTCTCTTTCTCTCTCTCTCTCTCTCTATTTCTTCACCTCACTCTGTCACATTGTTTAGACTCACACAGACACCCCGTTCTCTTTCCGAGCCCCGGAGTCGTGGCGTCAGTCGTCTCGGTCTCCGTCTCGACCGGCGACTTGAGCACGAGGTTAGTGTTAGTCGTGGGTTGTTTTTTTTCGTTTTTTTTTCTGTTTTTTTTTTTTTTTTTTTATGTGTCGCATGCGCTGGATGTGTGTATCCAGGCTGGATTATCTCTGCAAACTCGTTGACACAACACATAATTAAACATCTCGCTTGAGGTCAGGAATTTTCTAATTAGTAGTGTACTGACAAAGCTGCAATTGCATCGCCTTGAGTCACACAGTCCACAGGTTACTGCTTAGATGAAAGCGCCGCCTGGGGCACTGTTCTGGAGGGGGGGGTTCGCACAAACACCAATTCGCGCGCGCGCACACACACACACACACACACACAGGTTGTCTTTCTATCCTTGTAAGGACCTTCTTGGAATCATTAGTAATGCAGCGTATTAATCCTATCCCTCACCTAAACCTACTCAGTAACCTGTTTGACTCTTTTATTATTATTATTATAATAAATAATATTAATAATAGCTGTTTACAGCATTAATAAAAACATGTGTGCTCCTGTCAGATGTTCCAACAAAGCCAAAACTGAGATGTTTATCACCAAAGATGATAAAAACATAACTGTCTGGAAACTCCATCCCAAAACAAAAGTGCTTTCAACTTCTTTCTTTCTTTCTTTCTTTCTTTCTATTGCTCTCTCTCTCTCTTCTACCATCTCTATTTCTACTCTCCTTTTGTTTCTCTCAAAAGATGTTCAGCCTTGAGACAAAGAAACAAAAGCCGCCGAGGCGTAATTACAGTTAATTGTGCATCTTCAAATGCACATGCTGTATTTTCCGGACGATAAACATGTTTTTTTGCCCTTTAGCAGCTGCTGCAACTTATAATGCAAAACAGAGGACGCTATCATTTCTCCATTAGCCTGATTGTAATATTTATTAGTCGTCTTACGCTAGGTGTGTTACTCAAGCGTTTATGCTGCTTATTGGCGCTAATTGCACCTACGCTGTAAAACTTTGTCTTAATGAAACCACGCGTATCTTCTCTTCGGGATCCTCAGGTGGAGCGTCGTATACTCCGTAGTGAACTACTACCTGGAAAATGTTAATACGTCGAGCAGGAGACACATCCACCTCACGCACTCCCAGGTGCTGCTGTCTCAGACGTATAAACAGAGACGGTTGAGGTTTAACAACTCGCGCTGGACATCTGCACTGGAAAATAAACAGGAAGATATGATCCTAAACAGACATGAATCAGGACTGCAGGCTTGCAGACGCCCACGGTGACTCCTGTCCCGTTCCGCAGACTGACCAATCCACTCACAGTCCTCTCAACACCAAGCTGAAGTATATACATCATAAAACTGATTCCAGGTCGCAGCTCTGCGCACATCTTGGCAATGCTGCTAATCATTTATTCATTGTATCCACCCGTAGAGCACATGATTGAAGAGAGAAAGGAATGACATGAAGACATTTCGAGCACGGATTTCAACATCTGACAGAAATTTCCTGAATGTGGCTTTTGGCTTAAAGTATTTGTTCAGGATGCTCCAGATATCTGACATGCATGTTTCTTTATAATAAAAAATGTTTTAAAAGACGTGCATATTAACCATGTATTCGTCAGTGGACAAAAGGAAGGACAGAGCAGCCATTGTTTGCTACATGACCGGCTCTAGGACATGGACAGGTAGTGTAATAGACATGAGGCAAACCAGTATAGCGGATTCTTTAAAAGCTTGTAAGTCTGATTGTCCAACCTCCAAGTTGGAAAAGACATCCGAAGACATCTACACATGTCCGCTCACACCGCTTTAAAACATGCTTTTATACCGTTAAATCCATAACCCTAAACACACAGCTAGCTTTGATCAGATTTTGATCATTTGGTCCATTATAGTCTAGCTAATGTTGTTTCTGACAAACGCATGCTTTGATTGATGTATCTAATTATTTTTTTCCAAACATGACCTCAAAAATTAAAATTTTTCCTTGGACTATTTGAACTTTTTATTTCTGAATTAAAGGTCCTGTATCTCATTATTTCATTAACACAAGTATCAAAGCTTCCCTAAAGTATGTGTATGTTGTGTCTCCAGATGAAATACCCCTCAGAAAATGCTTTTTTTTACCTTAAACCCGCTTTATTTCACTCCTCCCCAAGCAAGGGGCTCTTCTTGTATGAGGTCACATCAGCAGGAAAATGTAATTCGTTTGTTTGAGCCCCGGTCATTACAAAAATAACAACGGAAAAAAATGAAGGGAATAAGTTTTTTTTTTTTTTTTGCTGTTTGTTTTGTCCAACCTTAAATGTCTAAAAATGACCAAAAAAAAGTACATTTTGCTTAATATGCGGCATTTAAGTCGAACATGATATGACTAACATGCTGGAAAATATGCAAACAAAATTCTGTACCTCGTTTTTGTTTACAACACATTATCTAAAACCTGACTGCATGCTAAAATCTAGTTACATCACCAGTCAAACGTTTGACTACCAGTCAAAAACACCATGGCGTTTCCTGATTTGTATTTCTTTCTACACTGTAACACAATGCTGAAGGCGTCCAAAATATCCAATATCTTCTTAGCACAGTTGATATTGAGATTCGTCTTCTACTCGTGCTCTAAGTAAAGTTAACCCTCCTGTTACCTTCAAATTTCCTAACATCTTTTAAATTGACTCCAGCAATTAAAACCTACAGAAAATTATCATAATTAAAATTGTTCCCAAGTTTATGTATAAAAGTCACTGAATATGATGCAAAAAAACGTAAAAAATTGAATGGGGTCAAAATGACCCTAAAGATAATAGGAGGGTTAAGCCTTTATTTGTCACATATACATTACTGCTTAATGAAATTCTTTCTTGGTATATCCCAGCACATCTGAGGTCAGAGCGCAGCCATGATACAGCAACCCCTGGAACTGATAGGGTACAAAGCCTTGCTCAAAGGCCCAACAATGGCAACCTGGTGGAGCTGGGGCTCAAACTGGCGCCCTTCTGATCCCTAACTCAGTGCCTTAAACCTCTCAGCTACTGTAACCCCACAAAGAGCTCTGTAAAGCCTTCATAACGCCTCGAATCTGAGGTACGAGTTGTTAATTGGTCATTTCTGAGGCTTGTAACTTTTTTAGAGCAGAGGTAAGTTTTGGTCTTGGTTTCCTGTGATGAGAAACAGTTTCATCATGGAGCTTGATGGGTTTTGCAAATGCACTTGACACAATAATGTTCTTGCAAGAACTATTCCAGAACAGCTGACCTTCATGTCTTAAAAAACAGTCCACTGTTATTTTGTCTATTTAATTACCTAAAGCCATATGTCTTATTTCATGATTTTGATGTAGAAAATAAATGACTAAAAAACATTGATTTAGAAGGTGTGTCCAAACTTCTGGTACTGGTATTGAAACCATAGTCTAGTTAATTGATTGAAGTATTACAGATACTGTATTTGGCAGATGCTTTTGATTCAAAGGCATTTAAAAGCATATTCTTACAAAAACGTTTTAGACCCTGACCGGATATCATGCTGCGTCTGGGTGTCTCTGGGTGCGCACTAAAAACAGCGTCTGCGGAACTTTTCTTTTTGGTGTGTATAAAAAATTCTGTGGATTTCGTGTGTAAAGCGAAGCCAATTAGGAAGTAAACGTCAAGGCTCAAGTAGGAACGCAGATCTTCAGAAGACTCGGCTAATGAGGCCTTGTTGGTTTTAAGCCGTTAAGTCGTTTCTGGAGCCGTGTTAAATTTTAATCCTTTCTGAATGGCAAGGTGGAGTCGGCACTAACAAACGGGGAGACGCTTTGCTTTGTCTCGAGGCTTACGCTGACCGACCGGGATTTCTTATGCGTATGCGTAGTTGTACAGTAGAAGTGAGTTAGAGTAAAATCCTGACAAAATGAACGGTTCTGTAATTAGATAATCATGAGAAGACGTGATGAGAATGGGAACAATGTGAAAACTACAAATTAGGGACTAGACCTCATTCGCATTGAGCTTTGAACAAGTAATGGGGTCTTTGAGTGTAAAGCGTGAACTCCCATGACGAGTCTTGAACCCAAAGCTGTCAAATCCGCCCCAAAAAAACGTTTTACAGCGAAGTGAAACTCTCACTCCTGATAAATAAATTATACACACGATCTTCATCAGGCACTCGGGTATACTTTGAAGTCTCCTGTCTTTGTGCGTCCTCATCCGCTGTCTTCTGAGTTTTTATTAAATGTCCCGGAAACACATGAGAGAACTTTCTGATGGTTTTGGCAAAAGCACTGGTCGCTCAGCGTTTCCCGAAAACGTTTTTTGGTTTGTTTTCTTCCCTTCCCGTTCCTGTGCCATGGAATACGCGGTGCCAGCACTTACAGGAATCCAGACCAAAAATGCGTCAGGTTAAGTATCAGTAAGTGCTGGCGGATTTTGCTAAAGCGTAAAACTCATGCTAGCATTCTTCAGAAACCTAGCTGGCAGTCGCCTTAGCAAAAAGCCCACAGGCATCACTTCTGTGTACACCTGCATGGCCCGCGTTGTAAAAACAGCCGGCATTGTGCGTGAGTGTGTGCGTGTGCGTGCACGTGTGCACAGACCTTATCTACACATTTACTTTTATTTAGTTTAATTATCAAGACAGATGCTTGCTGTAGATTTATAAAAATTTAGATAATGAAGTGAGAGTGTGTTTCTCCACCTGAGGTGCAGAGCTGGAGGCGGCATCTGCGCAAGAACACCTACAGCAACAACTCAAACACTGAGGCCTCGGGAAGACACACACACAATGCATTAAGAGCACACTCATGACTTGTTGCTAATCAAGCATTATACAAAAAGCAGTTAAAGGAAGGTGTAAAAATGAGACGATTATTCATTCGTTCATCCTTAGTAACTGTCCTGTAAGGTTCATGCTGGATCCTGAGGTTTTTCCAGATGATACCAGGTGTGTGTAAGGAAGGAATATTCAATTCTGTTCGAGTTTAAATGTAAAGCACTTTTAACAGTGGATATTGTTGCAAAGGCGGCTGGCTGATAATTAGCACTGTTGCCTCGCAACTCCAGGATCTGGGTTCGATTCCCGCCTCGGGGTCTGTGTGGATGGACTCTACATGTTCTCCCCGTGGTTGGTAAGTTCCCTCCAGGTATTCCAGTTTCCTCACACAGTACAAAGACATGCAGATTAGGCTAATTGGCGTTCCCAAATTGCCCGTTGTGTGTGTGAACCCTGAATGTTGACCAGAGGTCTTAAAATGGGAATAATTCAAAATATTGGCCTCTAAGGCTCCTAGTTGAATTAGACAGGTTCCTAGATTGATTGATTGATGGGTGGATTGGTGCAAAGCAGCTTTATAAAAAAATTTTTTTGGATATAAATATGTAAAGATGTATGCATTTTTCACTTCATCTTTGTTCCTGGTGGCAAGGGAAAAAACTCCCTGAGATGACATCAGGAAGGAACCTTGAGAGGAACTCATTCTCATTTGGGTGATACCAGATAGAGAGTGACCATGAATAAAATCCCTCTGTAAGGTCAAACGTGCAGCTGTATAACACGAAAAGTGTTTTATTTAACGTGAAGTCCATTATGTTAAGGCTTTATTAGAATATATTTCTATTCAAAGAAATATATTGGTGCATGTCTTCCCACCCTGACATGCCCAATCTCAAACTGTTGATGGCCTTTCGGCTGTTCCCATCGAGAAGCAGCCACAGTGGACCATCCGACCCACACACAGCTTGGCACAGGTACCAGAGTACAGATACCCCTCCTGACACAACTGTCCCAATTTATCCGGGTTTGGGACCGGCACTGCATCCAGTGGCTCAGGTTTGGGCATTGGATGGGAATTGAACCTACCAATGTCGTAGCAGCTGTTTGAATAAAATAAGAAGTGGATTTGGCTGCAAACAGCAACCAGACTATGGCCTTCAAAAATCCTTACTCACTCATGTTTATGCGCCCTCTCCCGAATGTTCTGTAAGCCAGAGACAGAGAGGTTTACATACTTTTTTACCATGACTTTAAGGCTACTGCAAGCTAAAACCATTCATTACTTTTAAAACTTGAGTATATTTGCAGGCAAGTACTTTTTTATTTTTACTCAAGTGGAAATAAAAATGGAAGACTTTCATTGTAGTAATACTAGCTTACTTAGGGTATCTTTACTTACACTTAAAGACAGGATTTGTTTACTTTGTCCACCACTGATTTTTAGGACTTGGGAGAAAACTGGAGAACCCAGAGGAAACCTAGGGATATGAGAATCTGATCTCAAAATTGAAAGCCTGGAGCTGTGACAAGAGCGACGCTATCTGCTGTGCCACCCATCAAATAATTACATTTTGCTAAAAACAAAATGCAATACACTGCGGAAAAAAACTAAAAAACTAATTCTATATAAATGTGGTTAGCAGAAGAGGTCAAACCTCAAAGCGGACTGTCTTGAACAGTGGAAGATCACATCAGGTTCCAGTCCTGTTGGACATGAACAGGAATCTGGAGCTAAACTGGGAACAGACTCACTCAACCTGGACAAATAAAGACTGGAAAAAACAAGGTGACCTATGTTTTTCTTTTGATTTTTATCTTTTAGTTCTGATGTGATATGTATCACCAGCGGTTATTTCTAGTAATTATTTTGGAAAAAAAATTTTGATGTAATGTTTCCATGTATACTGGTATTATGTCAAAATAACACAATAACACAATTTTACAAAAAGTAAAATTCAACTCAGTAAAAGATCCGAATCAGACTAAAACTTTGGCAAGTAGACAATTTTGCTAATTTCTGATTTTAAATCCTTTATTTTAACCTTAAAACTGATAATCAAAAGACATGAACATTCAAAGTTCTCGCCGTTCGGCTGTTCCAACACTCTTTTTGTGGAAATCGGAGGCAACACAACAAACTGTTGATGCTCCGACCTCTAAGTAAGGACATGTGTCTGTGAATGTGTGTGTGAGTGTGTGACAAGTGACATCTGTTTATTCCATCCCACATGGAGCGAGTATGTGTCCGTGTGAGCATGTGGAGCGTAACCACCCGCCCACACATGCAGGCTTTACAGCCAGTCAGACGATAAACAGTTGTGGTGTGTAACGAGTCACACGAGCGACGAGGAAGAGCGCCGATCCCTGTTTCACGGCAGCAGCGCCATCAGTCAGCCCGCTTCATTACAGCCTGCCCAGATACATAATTCATACAGCCTTAAAAAATACATGCCCTGCTCCATCACACAGAGACGTGACAGACAGAGAAACTCAGGGCTTCTGTTGGCGCCGCCGTCATTTGTAACACGGCCGGATTTGGATGTGGAGAAACGCAGGGCTGGATGGTAATTAGCGTCAGGCGCAGTAATGCATTACGGGGGCTGTGTAATAGTGCTGCTCTGTCGTGCTGGACGAGCCCGGCAGTCAGACTCGCTTATTTCAAGTGCTTTAGACTCCGGTGCAGTTCTCAGTACGGACGCGCCCACGTTTGACGTGCCCGCTCAGACGATTAAAACAGAGCGTTTACAAAAACGCCACAGCTGTACGGAGGTAAGCAAGACGTACAAGTCGGGTAGGTTGAGATCTCAAGGGCGGACACATCATACGTTTATTAGCTAGCGTCCAAGTGTGCGGTGTTTTCCTTGCTTGGAGAAATAATGCACTGTCCTGAACCTACCTACCTCTACTGACTAGTTTTTTTAGTTTTATTTCCTCTCTGTACGTTTAAGGCGAGGCTGGGGCATAAAATAAGCAGGAGACGTATGTGACACTTTGCATTGTACTTCATTCTGTTCAGTCTGCTGCGAGAATAACAATTACAGTAAATAACTGTGAGATAACATTCGGCTGTGATCATGTACATGGCGAAATAAATAAAAGAATCAGAGAATGTCTTGAATACAGCAGGTTGGTTAGCATTACTATATTAAAGTAAAAGACATTTTTACGGGCCAGATGTAATGGAAATCTTTTGCAACAAATAGATTGCCCACTTAGATTTAATTCTATGTTCGGGAAAAACCTGGCTATCGTTATTATTCGCATTGCTGTGGTGTTCAAATCTGACGCTGATTCCTGATTTGAGATTGAAGCGGCCTCTTTAATTAGGCTTGTGCGATGAATCCCACAGCAGGCCGCGAGTCGAGCGCAGGAGCTTAAGGAAATGCGTGTTTTAGTTTCCTGCACAAAAGAGATGAGAGTCCCTTGTGCACGGCTTGCTAACCTCCTCACCGGGCAATCGGAGATCGATTCTAAATCTTAATTAGCCAAATGACAAACACAGCGCACGCTCTAATGAACTGTGTAGCCTGTCAAACAGCTGGCTGTATATATTTATTGAGATCAGAGTTAAATTTAATTATTTGGGCAATTAGCTGCAGAGGCCTGGGAAGTCTCAGAAGGCACAGAGGGAAAGAGAGGAGGGAGGAATGTGATCAGGACGGAGTTGCCAGACTGAACACAGAGATGGATCGCTAACGGAGGTACAAAATTGAGAAGAAAAAACTGTAAGAAGTCATTTAGTAAGGTACCGGGCTATTATTTCGCTGGCTGTCCGATGCAGCTTTACAACACCTTGAGATCCGTAGATCCTACACAATTCTGGAGAAACAAACACACTCTACTTCTCAAAGATATTCTTTCAGTTGGTGTTTTGATGATGGGAGTAAAAAGCGCTGTCTAAAACCTGTCTACGTAAGGTTGTGATCTGGTCACTGAGAAGGTCATAGGTCATATCGAATCATTTAGTGATCCTGTAGTTGTGGAAGGAGTCAGAATACAGAATTGTCATCATGAGATAAAGACAAAATGTTTTGAAATTGGTTTGCATTGATATTTCACTGAGTTATTCATCCTCTATAGCGCTTTATCCGGTATTTAGGGTCGTGGGGGGCCTAGAGTCTATCCCTGGAGACTTAGGGCAAATAAACCTAATCTGCAGCTTACAAACAACTAATCATGATGTGTTCATTGCATCGATTCTTTACACCATATAATAGACACTATATGGCCACCTGAGTATCTAAAATCCCAATCCAAACCCATGAACATTAATATACAGCTGCTTCTTCTTTCCTCTTATAATGAGCTCCACTCTTCTGGGAAGGCTTTCTAGATTTTGGAGCAGAGCTCGAGCTCGCTTGATGCACAGATGTTTTCCAGTGGACAGAATTTATCGGTAGTGCTACAGCAGACAAAGACATTCTGTACACTTACGTGTTTCTCACATTGTCTTAAAAGTTTAAAGAAGAACCACATATGCATGTGATGATCAGGTGTTGACATCCTTATTGGCCATTTTTAATGATTTCCTTCTGCTTCCAATATCAACTGTGCTGACTTTCCTTGTACGTAGGGTTGTTCCCATAAGTTTATATACCCTGGCAGGATTTGTGAAATATTGGCAATCATGTATTATCACATAATTGCATGAGCGCTTAGTAAATCATACTGATAAGAGAAGTTATCAAAACGGTCCTGGTCAAAAGTTTACATACGATTTGGCATAGTTTGGTCTGATAATATGCACACAAATTGACACACACACACACATATGCTTAAATGCCTATTAAGGGTACGTTTTCATAACTGCGACTTGCTCGATTATAATTAATATGTGTGTATAAATAGCCTAAGATCGCTCTGTACATTTCACTCACAGGCTACACTGACTTGAGCTCTTGAGCCAAAGCCGGAGAAAGCCAAGGAACTGTCACAAGATCTTAAAGAAAAAGGACTTCAACTTTATAAATCATTTATTCATTCATTCTCTATACCACTTATCCTGTACTGGGTCACGGAAAGCCACAAAGCAGGGTGCACCCCTGGACATGGTGGCAATCCATCACAGAGTGGGCACACACACACACACACACACATGAGGAACACCAATCTGCATGTCTTTGGACTGTTGAAGGAAACCGGAGTACCCGGAGGAAACCCACCAAGCACAGGGAATCGAACCTGGACCCTGGATCCAGGTGCGAGGCAACAGTGCTAACCACTACACCTCCGTCTCGCTTCTTTATAAACGTAAACGGGTATGTAAACCTATGAGCTTAACCCTAAGTAGGTAAGTAAGTCGTTTTTAAACATTATTAAACATTAAACATCATTATTAACATATTGATGTGGAGACAAAATCATACAGCACAAAAACGAATTTTTAAAAGAAGCCGTATATTTTTTATTGTTCTTTTTTTCTACAGTGTTGAGTGTCCGGTCTTTAACATTATTATTAATATTATTAACAATATCTTAACATTTAAGGACATTTAAGGACATGGGACATTTAAGGACATGGGACATTTAAGGACATGGGACTTAAGGGATTTAATGGGATTTAAGGACTTTTTTTTTTCTTCAATGGAATCTTTTTTTTTTTTTGCCAGTGGGAAGACACGCCCACTCCATATCTTCTGCAGATTATCGAGTAGTAGATCTACCCTTACTGACTGTATACTCTGTACAGATGTTTTGTCAGACACACTTTTCCATCACATGCCCACCCCTGAGAACTTTATTTGGGTGGTGAACTATTCCCTGGTTTAGAAGGTGCCTGGTAAATTGCGCATGGCAAAGCGTTGCCTATGAATTGCACCTATTATGCTAAATGGCCCTGATACGACGGCAAAACCATGTAGCTACAAAGTAGGTGAAGATCTTAAACAGCGATTCGGTTTAGGATTGTAATGTAACAAATATTTTGTTTTATGTGAAGGTGCTGAAAGTAACAATGCTTTTTAAATAGGTGAAGGTTCAAACTCAAAGCAGGACTTTAGATTGTACAAGATAACAAAACTCAGTACTCCCTTTATTCCTCTATTTAATCCTCTGCTACACTAACGCACTTATCCCAGGTTGGTTACCATCAGGGCAGTCCTCCTGCTTTACGTCTAAAACACCGGCCTCCCAGGAACTCCTTTAATGTGCCAAACATGTAGAAATGGCTTGGAGCGAGGTCAGGACTGTACGGGGGATGTGGAAATGACTCCACACCATGTTCCGGTAGTGTGCAGGTGGTGTTAGTGAATAATTGTGTGTGTACTAGTGATGGAAGTTTTATTTATTTTATTAAACATCATTTTAGTGACTCGGTTCTTTGAATCTCGTTCATCGAAATGAATAAATATTTTTTTTGAGTCGTTTAGTTCATTTCGTTCTTTTGATCGGAAATAAAATAAAATTTTATATTTTCAATAAACAGACTAAAACACGTCTATATACAGACATTTTGGCTAGAGTTCCAGTAATGGAAATATCACAATGCAGCTAAGGACATATTATGATAAACAGAATGAGCAGCTCACCTCTCATATCTTCTGGTCCGAATTGCGGTCGTTCTTTTGTCCATTGACTCTCATAGACGCTATGCCGTGCAATGGATTCAAAAGAATGAACGACTGGGACTAGAAGACTCATGAGAAGAACCGTTTAATTCTGTTTCCTGGAAACTGAGTAGCGTTTATGAGAGTCTCGTGACAAAAGAACGAACGACTCGGACTAGACTCAAAGGTAACTATTTATTTCCGTTTTTTTTACATAACCTACGGAGGTTTTGCGATGCTTTGTGCACCCAGTAGAAAATGAACAAACTTCGACTCTCTTTAAAACTATAAGTCACGTTAAAGACTCGTTTAAAATCGAACGAATCGTTCATGAACGTTTCATCACTAGTGCGTACAGTTTCCACAGACAGATTCATCTCTTGCACAAGTTGGCCACAAGATATCCATTGATTTTTTAAGGAACAGCCGTTCCACCTCGGCCTAAGATCATCGTTCGTGGACGTACGGCCTTCTTGAAAACGTTTTCACCATTTAAATGTTTTATTGCGGCTAAGAGTCTCATCACCGCTCTGAGCTCGAAGCCTTCTATAAACACCAATCGCTTTAACGCAGAAAGTCTCGGTTTGACCTGAACAACCCCAGCGCATAAAGTCAGAAATTTACATCATAAATACTGCAGGTTGATTAATGCAGTTTGTCCCTGTTAATTACACATAATGACTGCATCTGATAAAACTGACATTTCCTGTTTAAAAAATGACTTCCTGGCAAAAACTGCCAAAGATATTTATTTTTAATCACATATCCAGCAATCTTAACTACTCCGCGGTGTAATATGTCTACGTAGGAAGTCTTGTTATGACCACTGATTACACACTTTCTCAAAACTGTAGCACAAAGGAATGTCCTAATGATGACTTCTATATATTTTATTATAAATGAGGCGCTAAAATCATGCAGTACAACAAAAACATCAGTAACACTCTCCCCTACTAGGAAGTGTTCCCAAGTAGTTTCTTTTCTTTTTTTTTTTTAATTGATCAAAAGTAAGAAAGAAATAAACAGCATTTGTGTGAGTGTGTGTGTGAGTGTGAGTGTGTGTTAGAGTGTTGGAGAGAGCGAGAGAAATTAAGCTGAGCCAAAAAGTGTGACTTGGTTTAATATTTTATAATTGCCAAGGGACATTCCAAGATCAATGAATTTTTTGCCTGAGACGCACATCAGAAAGAGATGTACTTCAGTCTTTTTAGGGAACATTGGTCTATTTAATTCAAGTGTCTGATGCATGTGAAATACGCTTCTCCTGGTCTCCTTCGGGTCCTGGAGGCATGGCTGCGGGCGGACATTACCACTTTTAATGGGCAGCCCTCAGAAGAGGCGAATAAGCCAATAACCCATCCATGCTAATGGGCCCGTCTGTTTATTCACTCTCAGCCCTTCTCTTCGGCTAATTTTAGCCTCGCTGGCTTTTTCCACACACACACATACACAAATAAATAAAAATGGGAGGAGGGGGCGGCTGTTTAAATCTGTACTACAACAAAGCACGATCTACTGTATACCAGACACCGTTTGGTGTTGAAAAAAAGCTGAAAAAGGCACAATGGAAAGCTGTTCTTCGGTGGAAGCAAAGCCTTGAATACGTGACGCTCCTGGTTGTTTTTTCGGTGAGCTCCTCCCAGAGGTGAGGCCTACAAGTTATGGTCACGTAACCATCGAATACTTCTATTTGAAACACGACTACCGAAGACGGACAAATAAGAAAGATATACTGTGTTCATGGATATCTTATGTACTGTAGAACAGTAGATGGACGGCGGAGCAGACGTCTCGCACTCGGACACGAGCGGAGATGAGATGAGTTATCCACCTCGCCACACTGGGTTCATTCATAATCAGGAGCTTAAGCGGTTTAGGGCAAAGTGTCCCTTTAAGCCTTGTTAAAAAGTGAGAGTATGACCTAATTAAAGTGCTGGCTTTCACACTGACTTTCACACCACCGCAGGAACAGGAGCACACACACACACACTACAGTTTAGTTATCTAGATTATTTGGTATAGTACATCATATATACACTTTACATGCTATATAAAACTTAGGATTTTAATATTGCATCGAATCAGGCTGGGGAAAAAAATAAATAAAAGTGGACAAAATAAAAACACTATTTAATTAGGGTTTAAATAATATTAAAGAAACTGTCAGTTCTTAACAAACTACAGTATGCTCTGGAGATCACCTGGTGTAAGGTTGCATCTTTAAAAAGCTCTACTCATCACTAGAGCTATGTTTAATGGTTAAAGAGCGTTTCCACACACACACACACAGAGAATCTTATGAGAACTCTACTAAACAGCTGTTTGTCCATAAGAAAACCACTGGTTAGTGAGTGAGACTCATTCAGTTTGGTTGGGAGAATAAAGATTGGACTTATTGGAGTAGATGGAAAAAGCTCATGTGATCTGATGAGTCCAGATTGACCCTATTCCAGAGCGACAGATTCGTCAGAAACCCCATGAAACTACACACACATCATGTATAGTGTCCACTGTAGAGCCTCTGGAGACAGTGTTATGATCTGAGATGCTTCAGTTGCTCAGATCTAGACTCAACAACGCACCATCAGATGACGACCTGAATGTACTGAATGACCAGGATATCACATCTTAGGAGGGTTTCTTTCCAGGGTGCAACCTGTACAAGAGCATGAGGAATCATTGTCACACATGACCTGGTCACCATGACCCTGTTAAAGATACTGCAGAAGGTGATGGAGACGACTTTGTTTAGTGGTTCGACCTTTTCGTCATCAATACAAAACACCGGCTAAAAGTTAATTAGTGCAACTGTGGATGGAAATAATGTTGCATAAGATTGTTTGTGCACATGCTTCATAATTAAAGCTAAAACCAGTCCAACGATCCAAGTGTGAGCCTTTCCTTTTTTTTTTTTTTTTTTTGGGCCAAGCAGTTTATCATGATTATAATCAGACGCTATTTATAAATCTATAAATAAAGTTACTCATTGCAAAAAAGTAACTGAGTGGACATGAAAACTATTTTTCTACCAACTGTTGTAAAATACTTTAATTTACATAAACGCACAGCAAGATCATCATTATACATTGTGAAGATGATTATTTTTTACTACAGTTACACATAATTAAAAAGGGTAGATCAGGTTTAAAAGTATATCTATTTTCCTGTATTTAAAACTCAAAATTCATTTATTTTTATTTTTTCTTCTAATATCCTTATCTTACACATTTTTTATTAAAAAAAATTTAATTCACTGATTACTTCTTGCATTATCTTTATTAAGTTCATATTACCTGTACATTGTTTTCCATAATCACATAAATAAACCCGCTTGACCGGTCTACTAGAAATAAAAAGAGCAGTGAAATTAATTCTTACTATTATTATTATTATTAGGTAGAAATCTCAAGCAATTCTATTGTATTATGTTTAAAATATTAGTGATACTTACAGTATTTATTATCTGGGACTTTAATACATAGAAATATATTAAAGTAGAAATATCCTACTTTCTGTTTAATGCATGAGTAGGTTTACTTTCTGTTTCTATTTATACGTACATAAATTTCTATAAATAAATACATTTATTAAAATAAATTTTGTATATAAATTCATATATACATTTTTTTTAATAAAGTGAATTATTTTACAAACAATATTTTTGTCTTTTAAACAGTTCCAGCTTACAGTATCTCCTGAAAGCAGGACAACAAGTAACACACACAGGAAGTACACACGAGACTGATATTTAATTAATACTGTGTACACTGTTTTGCCTTGCTACTTAAATGGAATATACAAAATTATATTACGAACAAAAAACTGAAAAATTAAGCAAACCGTATGCAAGCAGAATATTTCAAATTTTTCAAAAAGCTAAATATATTATGCAAATAATAAATAATTTAACAACATTACCTCACATGATAAAACTGTATCAGGTTTTGTTCACGGCCTAAAACTTTCAGTTTAAACTATACATAAATAAATTATTATAGTTTAATTGTTTAATTAAAAAAACCTCTTCTTGCACAGTAATTTCAGCATGTTTCAGTTATATTACCATGAACTGAATACTTGCAGGGAAAAAAAAAAAAAAAACCTCACTGTTCCTTAAACAGAAACTTGATTAGACTCCACCTGGAGCCAGTGCGTCTGCAAACAGGTGTTCTTCCTCATAATCATCCTCTTCTCGAGCGAAGAACCGGGAGCCTTAAAGATTAAAGTCACTCTCAGGACGGCGAGTGTTTCAGGCTGTGCTGCACACTTTAATGAAACTGAAATTCATGGAAAAATATAATAATTGCAGCGGTTTGCGCGATGTTCGACTGAGAACGTTCGGTGCACAGCGGCAGCAGATCGTTATTATTCAGAAACTCGTTATTTAAACTGAAACGTTTCGCCTGAAATTCTCACAGAAAATTGAAATCTAGCTGAACAACCAGATTGTTTTATTTGCATAAGTTTTTTTTTTCATGTATATTGTTTGAATGCTAAAACGTGTACACTATTAATGATGAACTCTGGAAGGGCTTTATGATTTAAATACAGTGCTTATCAGAGAGGAGTCTCGGGGTCGCCCCCGTGGCACCCCTGTGATGGATAGCAGGGTCGATGATGGACATCCAGGAGATCCCTGACTGGGTTTATTTATTTATTTTTATAATGTTTTTTTTACTGTTTATTATATTCAATGTTGCTTTAGTTATTATTTTGATTATACTAAGCTTAATTGACTGGTCACTTACAACCAAGCAGTTTAATCTAAAACTCAATAACTAAAAAAACATTTATAACATTTTCATAAAACCAGAAGGTGATGTTAATATTAAACATATTGTATAACAATATTGTAATATTATACATAAATATGGCGGCACCCTGGCCTAGTTCTTAGCACTGTCTCCTGGCACCTCCAGGTCCTGGGTTTGATTCCCACATCAGGACTGTGTGCATGTTCTCCCATGCGAGTTTGAATGTTCTCTCTGTGCTTGGTGGGTTTCCTCCGGGTTCTCTGGTTTCCTCCCAAAAACAGGCAGATTAAGCGTGTTCAAATTGCCCGTAGTTTGTGAGTGTGAATGTTAACTGGAGGTCCTACCACGGTTGTACAAAACGGAAATAAATACAAAGGTCCCCTCTGGCTTCCACAGTTCTAAGTTGGACTACAGAGGTTCCTAGGATGGATGGATGGATGGATGGATGGATAGATTAATATACATTTTCTGGCCAAAATAAATAAATAAAATAAATAATCCTCTCTGAACGTGTAAGGTTTGGCCTTAAGACATGACCAATGAATCTGAGCTCTGAAGCACAAATCCCATTATGAAACAGCCGTTCACAAGTTCTGTACAAAGGCCGGCCCAAAGAAAAGTCACCTTTAGCTTTGATTACAGCATGGTGTCGGGTCATGTGTGAAAATGGTTGCTTATGCTCCTAGAAACACTCATCCAGTACATTCAGGTCGTCAGCTGACTTCATTTTATTGCCCCTGAGTCTGGACTTGAGTAACTGAAGCCACCTCAGATCATCACACTGTCTCCAAAGAGGCTTGTACAATGGACACTATGATGTGTGCATCGCTTTATGTGCTTTTGGATGCAGCTGTCACTCTGGAATAGGGTCAGTCTGGACTCATCAGATCACATGACCTTTTTACATTGCTCTAAAGTCATATCTTTATGCTCTCTAACAAATTAAAAGATTTTAACAAGTGGTTTTCTTATGGAAACACAACCATTTGGTCTCAATCACATTTTGTGTGTATGTGTGCGTGTGGAAATGCTCTTATTTTCACTATTAGACATAGCTCTGGTTTTTATCGTTGGCTTTTTCCCATGCAACTTCACCAAGAGTTTAAGTGAATCTCCATTCATTATTTTTTCCAACCTCATTTCATCATCCACGTTTTGATAATGTGTTCTTAACCCAGTTCCAGTCATTTAAAATCTCCTTAGTCGTTTTTTTTGTTTTTTGCTTGATGCAGCCCGATAATTTGACCTTCTAAAAATTTTTTTGGGGCCAGACAGTGTACTTTTGCCATAACAGTGTATTAGGCAGAGCATTTTACTTCCATACGGCATCAAAAACATTAACCAAGTAACAAGCTTGGTTTTTTTTGGGCTATTTTAAATAGCAAAATCACAAGAGGGGGAAAAAAATCTATATCACACAAGCCTCGGTTGCAGTCATACATACGGCTCGCAATGCACACTTTACTCAGTTTCGCTTCTCGCTGTGAGCTGGAAAGAAGATCTAAATTGCACTCCAGGCACTAAATTTCCCTTGACTTGAGCCTCATTTTTCTTGTGTCAGAAAAAAAAAAATCAAATCAGCGCATTGCAAAGCAGATCAGTACTGTTTATGTTGGCAGTTCTGTCGCCATCTTTATTTTGCCTACCCTATACATTTCAATGTCTCCAATTTCCCCCCTGTTCTGCCAGCTCCTAATGAAATATCATTTGCAGCATTTTCGCTCGGATTCGCCCTCGGGCGTCAACCTTTTCCGGCAGCCGACAAAAATAATAAAACCCCAAAAAAGAGGCAAACTTTAATAAATAGTAACATGAAATCTATCAGCGCTGCGGTAATGTCACAATACAGAGCTGCTCGAAAGCATCAAACGGAATTACACCGACGAGATGGAAAGAGAAAACAAGAGGCTCCATGCTGAAACTGCGTGTGCAGACTGAATCCCGAGCTGAAATTGTGACAGACATGAAGTCGAATTCAATTTCCAGTCAATTTATATTGAACAGATTTGTAAACAAGCGTAAACGCCGGTGCGGAGCTCCAGAGGAGCGTACAGAGAGCGAAGAAAGTACAGAGTGAAATACCTTAGGGGTGTAAAGGAGGCGTGGCCCGATCTATTTGCCTACTGTCTCAACAAAAGAGGCGTGTCCTCATGAACAATTTATTTAATTTGTGAGTCTTCAAAGTTAGACGTGCTGCCTGCTCACTTAACTTCTGACTGTTACAGTATATCAGATGGTATTATGTGTAAAAAATGTATTATATGAAACGTGTGTAGTTATAGTTTGCATGTTCTCCACGTGCATGGTGGGTTTCCTCCGGAAACTCCGGTTTCCTCCCGCAATGTAGGTTAGGTTAATTGGTGTTCTCAAAATGCCCGTAGTGTGTGAATGAGTGTGTAAGTGTGTAAGTGTGTGTGCCCTGCGATGGATTGGCACCCTGTCCAGGGTGTACCCCGCCTCATGCCCTAAGTCTCCTGGGAGAGGGTCCAGGCCCCCTGTGAACCTGAATACAGGATAAAGCGGTAATGACGATGAGTGAGTGCGAGCGAGTGAGTGAGTGTGTAGTTATAACAACTAGTACACATCTATGCTTTTCGAAAAAAGTGTTAAGGAGAAATTGCTGATACCAGATTTGAGTGTCACTCTTTTGTTTATGTCTATCAGATTTTTTTTCCTACATTTCCTGTGAACGTTTGGTCAAATCCCATGAATGGTTCAGGATGAGTTATGAATAGAGTAAAAGCGTGATGATGACGAACAACCATGATGCCAAAGTGAGAAGACACAAAATCGATGATGTTTATTTTTCTAGCGACTATAGCTAGAGTTAGCTACTTAATTAGATATAATTGTCCCGCCCATTCCTAAAGCAATTTTGACCAATCCTGTCTCTTTTGACACTAATTGAACTGAATTGTGCTTTAAGTATCTGAAACATAACAGCTATTTTATAATGAAACAAAAATCACTTAAAAATTAAGATCACGGTTATCATTTTTAACAATTCTTTGATATATATATATATTTATTAATTTCCTAAATTATTAATATTATTAAATTCCTACTCACTTTGCAGGGTATATCCACCCTAGTGGATATACAGTATGTAATACACAGATCTAATTATTAAATTACTGCATGCATCTATAATAATTAGTATTAGAACTATTTAGTAAAAACTCTAATCCTACATATACTCCAGAAGTTAAAATAATTAGTTCATCAGTTTCTGTTTTCAGAAGGTTTCTGAACTTCATACATAGAGTTTGTTTCCATCCATCCATCTATCTAGGAAGGGGATGGAGGGCGATGGTGATGACCACCATCGTTAATTGGGAATGCCAATTAACCTGATCTGCATGTCTTAGGAGGAACCCGGAGAACCAGGAGGAAGCCCACCAAGCCCGGGGAGAACATGCAGGAGTTTGTGTAGATATTGTGAAATGATACTATAAAACATGATCGTCTTTCTGTCCCTTCTTGCTACAGCATACATTTGGGAGTGTAAAAGTAGAGTATTACATTTTAGAATCACGCGTCCACTACAGCCCCACCGAGAGCTCCTGCAAGTTTAAGTGGATAAGGATCCTGCTTAACGTCTCTACATCGATCCTGGGACTTGAACTTACGACCTTTTCCGTATACGCTGTGCTTCAACAGTAATTTCGAGGATCGGTGTGTCGTACTGAATATTAAACCGTTGATTATGTGTAGAAGAATATTCTGTATTGCAGCAGCCCTGAGGCTAGGCTCGACATCCCAGCATTCCTTTTCCCCACTCGGTTTTCCTGCTAGTGATGGATGTGTGGGTCGGAGCCAGCAGGATCGAGAAACCCGGCCCTGGTTACTGCGGCGCCTCTGCAGTGCCAACTTTACGGCAAAAAGAAAACTGCAGCCGGGTTTCGTTCTTCGCAAACTTAATTATATCAAGATTAACAAGGGAGGTAATTAATTTCTTTAAGATTGGTATCTTCCAAGTGCCTCGGGCTCGACTTTGTTGTCAAAACTGTATATTTAACCATTATTCCAGGGCAAAGTTTCCCAGGCTGTAATAAGACAAAAAAAAAAACCCGGTTCTGCATGAATATGCTAATATTCGAGGCGTCTAATCTAAACTCTGCTGCTAAAATATTAGCCTAGTACAAATGTATGATTATGTACATATATTTAGCATGAAATCAGAGGCTGGCGCTTTGGAAATGTTGTACGAAACAACGGAGATGCTTAATTTTCTTCTGCAGCAATCCAGCAGCAGAGTGCATTACAGAAAGCTGTGTGTTCTGCTGTTGGTGTAATGGCGGTGCTGCTAGGCTTCATTAAAGCAGCGCGCGCACGCACACACACACACACACACACACACACACATGCACACACCTCCATAAAATGGCCGCCCTCCAGGCCTCACTCACACACACACACACACACACACACACACACAGAGCTATTGTTCAGGCCGAGCCGCAGGCCAAGTGCTCTACATGAGCACGGGGGAAACTAAAAACACTAAGAGCCCATTTCCCGTGTGACGTGCCGGCTTCCAGAACCTTCCACACCATCGCCTCGGGGTCCGAGAGAGAAAGAGAGAGAGAGAGAGAGAGAGAGAGATGCTGATACTCTACTGAATCCGTTTCAAACATTTCAGCTTTCTATATTTAAGCTTCAGCTAAACATTGCGTCAATGTGCCTAAAAAAATAAATAAAAATACTTCCATTCTGTAAACATACTTAATCTAAACTGACCGCTCTCTCTTCCTGTCCATGGCTCTGGTCATTACTTTACAAAAGTCATCAGTGTCGACCGGTGAACAGACACAAATCTTCTTTTCTTTATCCTTCAATCAAAGACCAGACCAGCAGAGCGATGCCACTTTATCTGAACCGGTACGTGGTTAATGCTCCAAATATCCGGATCTGGACTCAGATTTGGAATCAACCCCAATGTGGGTGTGGCCTAAATTGAAAACAGTGGTAGAAAGCACTGCGCTGTCAGCATGCCGAGTGAAATCTGGCCCTGACCTTGACTTTATCATTCCAGTTTATGACTGGTCTCAATTAAAGACGCTTGAGGAACTGGTTTTTCTTCTCTTTTGAAATCCCACTCAGACCACTAACTATTATTATTATTATTATTATTATTTTGTTTATATCTGTCTACAATATTTTCTATGTGGTTCCACTTTCCAAAATGTAAACAAATTCATATCCTAATTCGGACCAGCACGTCCCCGACCAGGCCGTTCCTAAGGACGACTGAATGAATGAACGCTGCAAAGGAAGTGGACCTTGACCGTGGTAAGGAACATGGACCACAAGCCCACATAAAAGTCAAAAACTCCCCTATTGTGTGACTTTTTTGTTTTGGGATCTCAATGTACTCAATGTAATCAGATTAAACTTTCTTGCAAGTTACATGAAAAAAAAAGGAAAGTATGTACTTGTTTAAAACACATTATATGTTCAAGCTGAATATCGAATTCGTATATAAATATATTCCTAATAAAAGTTGTTTGCCGTCTGTCCTTTGACTGTTATAATATAAAAGCAGACGAGGGAAAATAAGATTAAATGTACACATGCATACATACCCTATATGGTGCTGTATAAAGTATTTATAAAGTGTTTATCTGATTTCTTTTAGTGCGTATTTGTTACATTGAAATGGTCGAGATCACTCATAGGGTCATGGGGGCCTAGAGCCTATTCCAGGAAACTTGGGGCAGGAGGCGGGGTATATCCTGGACAGGGTGGCAATCCATCGCAGGGCACACACACACACACACACACTATGGGCAATTTAGGAATGCTAATTAGCCTAATCTGATTGTTTCTGGACTGTGGTAAAAAGAACAGAGTACCTGAAGGAAACCCACCAAGCAAAATAGAGACCACACAAACTCCATGAATACCGAGACAGGAATCGAACCTGGCTCCCGGCGGTGCAAGGAAACAGTGCTAACGTGGTACACGTTGTAGATATGGTTAAGATCATTAAACTAATTGTATTATTACACAAAAACAACTCGAATAAATATGAAATGCAGTTTTGAAATGATAAAGCTGTCCAATCCTATCTGGCCCTAAAGTAAATGCCCCCCTTGCTAAATGAATAAGTTCAAGTTCAAGTAGGCTTTATTGTCGGTTCAACCATATAAAGTTAGTACACAGTGAAAGCAAAACAACATTTCTCCAGGACCAAGGTGCTACATGCAACATAAAATTTACAACAGAAATCAACAGAAAAAACTAAACTAGCTAACTAAGAGGCCTAGTTAACTGGCTATAACGTAATACTCTGTGGTCATAAAGAACTGTGATTAACCGTGTTTTCTAAAAAGCTAAGTTAAATTTCACTTGCCACATCCAGGCCTTATTACTGCCAGACCTGCTGAATCAAGAAATCATTTATATAGAACCTGTCTGACAAAGTGAAGTCTGAGTCTAAAAGATGTCAAAAACGCAACATGGTCAAGAACAGATGAGGAACAAGAAAGTCTGGAAAGGGTCACCAAAACCAATCTTGATCAAGTGTGACAAATGTGCAAAAAAAAAAGAAAAAATCAGGAAGAGAGGAAGACTACTTTTTCACGAGTGTACATTGACCTTATACATTATGTGACTGCTGGCATACACAACCGTTCTCTCTGTCTCTGTCTGTCGAGCTACACATGCTACGATCCCTTATCGCTGGTTCTTGAATTTCTTTAGATTGTTTTCACAAACAGTGAGCCTCCAATAACAAACATGGATGTGAACATGCATTCACTTTAACATCTCTCCCAGGATACTGAACATCCAGCCTCCCAACATACAGATCAATCCCAGGTATCTAATATCACCCCAATGAGGATGGGCTCCCTGTTGAGTCTGGGTCCTCTCAAGGTTTCCTGTTTGTCATCTCAGGGAGTTTTTTCCCACCACCGTCATCCGCAGCCAATCATTATGATGAATTATACATATTTCTTTAGACTTTTCCAACTCATTTCAATGTATTTTTTATTCTGTAAAGCTGCTTTGCGAAAACGTCCATTGTTAAAAGCGCTATATGTATAAAACTGATTAAAGGACGTCTAAACTGAGTATTTATTTCACATCCAGATGCACCGCATGAATCTTTTATAAAGCAGTCAGATAGAAGAATTATGTCGTTGGAGATTTTCATGTTAAAGGTAACGATCACTTTTAAGATCTTAGAAAGCAATAAAAAATCCATGCTTTTTGTCTTTTTTCCATTTTTGTATCGGCTTAAACAACACTCCTTAATGTGACCTCATATAAGATGCTTCCCTCTTCCAGCTCTGCTGTTCTCTGGCAGGGTGTGGCTCAAAAAAGTGACGTTTCACCATGAAAATCAGCTCATTTTTAAGAAAGCAGGTTTAAACCCTAGCATCACAAGTTATCACCGTTAGACCTCTTGAGCAAGGCTCGAAAAAAGAAGAGAGACTTTGACTTGTGGTTTGATGTTCGGCTTTTTGACCAGAATTCAGGTTTTCGTCATGACCTACGGTAGGGCCATGGTTGTGTAACCATGCCCTGACCCTGCCTGTTTTTGGGTTATGATGTTTGTAATTTTGCACGTACATTTCCTGTTTTTTTTTTTTTGTATTAGCATCCTTCTTGACCTTCGTTATCCCTAACACTGGTGCATATGAAATCTGTGGCTCTGAATGTCATTGATCCCTGAAGTTTCTGTAAAAAAGTGTGATTTATGAGAAGAGTCGCTCTTCCTCTTACTGTTATTATCTGTACTTTAATAACATTAGTGTGTGTGTGTGTGTGTCTGACAATCATTTTCTGTCAGTTTTTTCCCTAAACTGCTGAAACGCTGATAAAATGTGACATTGACCCACACGCCTTCTTAAGCACTCAAAACCAAGGACCCACAGCTCTTACTTTTTCGAAAGCAAAAAAGCCCGGAGTCAGGAAATCAGCTCCAACACAAACATCACACTAACACACAAACTGTCAAAACATTTTAGTTGAAGAAACTTTAACATGCATTTAAATATTAATGAGCACATGGGTGTTTCGTGCACAATAATCTTCCTGTTTAATATCAGACCGCCGCAGTTTAGAATTCTCCCACCTTATTTGTCACATAACGTTTTTATTTTAGATATTTCTGGATAGTAATTCTGTCTACAAGGCAAATTACACGTTTATATCAATGCACTCGTCCCAGCCAATGCCCAAACCCCAGCTACTGGATGCAGCCCGGATAAAATGGGAGGGTTTCGTCATGAAGGGCATCTGGCCTTAAAAACCTGTTCCGAGCTTGTATGTGCGGACCGGACGATCCGCTGTGGCGACCCCACTTAGAGCTGATCCTGTGGAGGGTCACCTGAAGCCCAGTCCCAGGGTTCGAGGCAGGGGGCAGCACAGGGTAGAGTGGCACCCCATCGCAGGGCACAAGCACTCTCACACACACACGCTCAGAATATAATTACAATATGGGGTCATTTGGAAACACAGATCAGCCGACAGCGCATGGGAGGAAACTGGAATACTTGAAGGAAACCCAGACAGAATGGAGACGAGATTCCATGCAGGGTAACTACTAAGCCAACATCTGGGCAAAAGGGTTTAAAAAGGGGTATAATAATAATAATACTAATAACAATTAGTAGAAATAATAAAAATATTTCACATAGTCATGAGAGTGAGAAACAGACTTTCCAAAAGCTCCTGGAAGTTTAAAGTGCGCTTAATATTATGAGCTAAAATTATGTATTTTTTGGTTTGTTTAAATTTTTGAATATAAAAATGCGAAAAACATTAAAATTTTGACATTCTGACATCACCAAAAACAGACTATTCCGCTAAAATACAACACCACACAACCTCTAACACTGCGACATGCACCATCTCGTTCCATCTCTCTCTCTCTCACACACACACCAACACACACATTACAGACCCTGTGGTCTTCCTGTTCGTCTGACCGCGCTGGTCATTTTCTCTGGTCCGTGGTGGTAGGGGAGAATCGTGAGGAGGAGGAGGAGGAGGAGGAGGAGAGAGGGAGCGGCCGAGCAGAAAGTGCACACTCCGAGTTGGGATTGATTTACTTCATTAACCGAGATTACCAAGTTTAACTTACAAACCAGAGGTCAAAATTTCTCATTAAGGGGGGGAGCGTGGAGCACCGCGGGGCGACTGGACCGCTCTTATTACTGACTACACATTTCAATCTGTCTTTGATGTTCCGTGTTTCGCCTCCGTCCCTCCCTCTCTGCGTTTTCTCTCTCTCTCTTTCTCGTTCTCTATTTTTTGGCAGAGAGGTTGATTTTAATTGTAGCTATAGAACAGAGCGCGTTTTGCCTGGAAGGCTGCCTCCTCGTCCACGGCGAGAGAAGCTTTAGTGGTATTGGGTGCTGTCCATAGCCTCAGGCTCATTTTAATGGCTCCCTCCCTCTCTCTCTCTCTCTCTCTCTCTCTCCCTCCCTCCCTACATTCCCTGCTCAAATTGTTTTCCACATGATTCCTGTTAATTTAGCTGCAGGAAGGGGCATCGGTTTTCCTTGTACTCCCCCCCCCCTTCTCCTTCTGTCTCTCTTTTTCTCCCTCTCTTCCTTTTTCATTCCTTTCCTGTCTCACCTTCCCTCACACATACCATTCTTTTTCTTCTTTAAATAAATTTAAAAGAAAAAAAAAATAACAATTTGTATTCCTTCATCTGGTACTTTTTCCTAAGGTGGATTTGGTTCTGTTTCAAACATCTGGAAACACACGTCTCTACATGATTTTTTTTTTTCGGTGAGACTAACTTCTGTTCCCGAACGTTTCTGACCTCCTCGCTGACACACTTCTTCACTTTTCTGTCAGCCGGCTGTGTTCCAAATACCTACAAACACATTTGCGCACTTCTTTGTCCGCTGCTTGTTTCCCAACACGCCTGGAGATGAACACTGCACTCACACATGCTTTCCTTCTTCCTCGTCTGCTGGTTGTGTTCCAAACGCCTAACCACTTCACTCACGCTCGTTTTCTCACTTCAGTGTGGGCCAGCTGTGTTCCAATTGCCTGAAAAACACACTCCTTGTGACCACTTCTTGACGCGCTTGCTTTCTCAAGGTTACGTTCCAAAGAAACCCGACCACCTCAGTGGCGAACGTTAGTTTTCTGTCAGCCGCTTGTGTCCCAACACACTTAGCATTTTCCTCACTTGTATTTCAACTGGTTGTTGTAAAAAAAAAAAAAAACAGCCTAAAATCACACACTTGCTTTCCTAATTTATCCGATGAGTGTGTTTAAACACACTTTCCTCTTCACTTAAACTCTGTTTTAGTTATCTACGCTTATTCTCAAATAAGAAAGTCAAATGGTTGTGTTCCAAATTCCTGAATAAAAAACCCTTTGACTTACATTTGGCAGACGCTCTTATCCAGAGCGACTTACATTTTTATTTTATTACACATCTGAGCAATTGAGGGTTAAGGGCCTTGCTCAAGGGCCCAACAGTGGCAACTTGGTGGTTGTGGGGTTTGAACCTGGGATCTTCCGAACCGTAGTCCAATGCCTTAACCACTGAGCTAACCCTGGCCCAAGACTTCCTTCTACTTTCTTCACTTTCACTCACTTTTAAGTCCAATTATGACTTGGCATGGTGCGGTCACCGGAGTGAAGTGTGCAGGGATCGAGAGGTTGTCTGAAGCACTTCTGAAGCACCTGAAGCCTGGTGCTAGCGCCGGTCCTGAGCCGGCTCAATGGCGAACTTTCTAGGAACTGGCTTTGTTTTTCCATGGGTTAAAGAATCGCACCATTTCGAAACTGTATGCGTCCGTGTACGTCTCTACTTTCCCAGTAGGCGGCGTAAAAAAAAAGTTAGCAGGAAGCACAAAAACAACTACAGTGAATATCTACATGGCTTTGCGAGCATTTCCTCTGGCTTTCTCATTACTAGAAAGCATCTGAGCTGCTTATTGCACATGAAGTCCCTTTGTCAGAGATGTCAGTCACAAACTTTTAGCTGGTCGTGACAACCTCGCCCCAGTACAGTGTTGGTGCCTCGCTTCTTGTAAAGTTTATTTTTGTTTCCTGTTTGATTGGCTTGTTTCCGGCTCCGGAACCACCTTGGTGGAAAAGTGGTATGTGATAGAGGTCCGTGTTCTCACATACCGTGTTGGTATTATTGAAAGGGCACTTCCGAAACTCTCTCTGATGGAGCTATAAGATAAAATGGATACTTTATTTATTTATTGTTTCTCTTAGTGTGCTTGTAGTGCACTTGAGAGTAAAAAGAGTTAACATGGCCCTTGACTTTGACCAAAACTAAGAGCTCTCTTGCTCTCTCTCTCGTTCTTTTTCTCCCCTAATCCAGTCTTGCAGCGCTCTAAGGCCCCTTTGTTCCTGTTCTCAGATGACTCTGGATGGAGAGACACACACTCAGGCTATCACTTACAGCCCTATGGGCAACACACACTCACACACACATGCACACTGGGCAGTTTCAATCAGAAGCTCTCTCTCTCTCTCTCTCTCTCAAACACACACACACACACACACACACACACACACACACCGGATCTCCAGTATCAGCATTATTATACTATTCCTAATTTCAGGTCATGGCTGAGCAAGAAGAAACCCTTTGGCTTGGATTAAAGCAATGAGAGAGTGAGAGAGTGAGAGAGAGAGAGAGAGAGAGAGAGAGAGAGAGAGGGAGAGAGAGAAGAGGAGTGTGTAGGGTGAAGTGTATCCAGAAGGCCCTTGAGTAAGTTGTGAAGGGCCCCGAGTGAAAAGACACACTGCTTTTACACTGAAGGAGACATAAAGTGCTGCAGGGGCACACACACACACACACGTGCATACACACCAACACACACACACACACACACGCATAGCCCACACTATTGCCCAAAGACATACAAAACAAAGTAAGAAAAACTTCTCATGCCTCACTTTTTTTTCTTCTTCTTCTTCGATTTATGAAGTCATCCATTATACGATAGGTGACAATAATATCTTTTTTATCCTTTCAGAGACTTTAGAGTCATGTGTGTGTGTGTGTGTGTGGAGCAATAATAATAATAATAATAATAATAATGCCAACTGTGTAAACTCTAACAGGACTGCGTTGTGATGAGGCGTGTGTGTGTTTGTGTTGCTCTAACCTCCGTGCCCGGCGTCGCTCCGGGCGAGTCCACTTTGCGTTTTTTCCGCGGCCCGATGGCGGCGAGAGCTGTGAGGTTCGCGTCCCTCTGCCTTATCTGGGCCAGTTCCTGCTGCTGCATCTGTTCAGAGCGAAGAACACCACATTCAGATTACATCCTTATGAATAAATAAGAGAGCAGAAAATAAACGAGGAGTAGAGCAGGGTTCAGACAGCAGCTCTGTGAGGAGCTTTAATCTCCTCATCGCTGCGCCGAGGTCAGTGAAATAAACAACAACAAGATGTCGTTAGTACATGTGTTTTTAAATATTGACGAATTCATGTATCCATACATCCTTAATCACTCTATTCTTCCTTTAATCCATCAATCAATTTCTTTAATCATCTAGAGATCTCCATCCGTCCCTTCAACACCATCAGTCATCCAGCCATCCATCTCTTACAGTATCTATCCATCTGTTCACCATCAACCATCTATCCATCTCTTCATCCACTCATTTATCTACTCATCTGTTTCTTCCTTCATGTACATTGTGTGTGTATTCCCACATTGTCTGTAGTGTGTGTGTGTATTCCCACATTGTCTGTAGTGTGTGTGTGTATTCCCACATTGTCTGTAGTGTGTGTGTGTATTCCCACATTGTCTGTAGTGTGTGAGTGTATTCCCACATTGTCTGTAATGTGTGTGAGTGTATTCCCACATTGTCTGTAGTGTGTGTGTGTATTCCCACATTGTCTGTAGTGTGTGAGTGTATTCCCACATTGTCTGTAGTGTGTGAGTGTATTCCCACATTGTCTGTAGTGTGTGTGAGTGTATTCCCACAGTGTCTGTAATGTGTGTGAGTGTATTCCCACATTGTCTGTAGTGTGTGTGAGTGTATTCCCACATTGTCTGTAGTGTGTGTGTGTATTCCCACATTGTCTGTAGTGTGTGTGAGTGTATTCCCACATTGTCTGTAGTGTGAGTGTATTCACACATTGTGTGTAGTGTGTGTGAGTGTATTCCCACATTGTCTGTAGTGTGTGTGTGTATTCCCACATTGTCTGTAGTCTGTGAGTGTATTCCCACATTGTCTGTAGTGTGTGTGAGTGTATTCCCACATTGTCTGTAGTGTGTGTGAGTGTATTCCCACATTGTCTGTAGTGTGTGTGTGTATTCCCACATTGTCTGTAGTCTGTGAGTGTATTCCCACATTGTCTGTAGTGTGTGTGAGTGTATTCCCACATTGTCTGTAGTGTGTGTGAGTGTATTCCCACATTGTCTGTAGTGTGTGTGAGTGTATTCCCACATTGTCTGTAGTGTGAGTGTATTCCCACATTGTCTGTAGTGTGTGTGAGTGTATTCCCACATTGTCTGTAGTGTGTGTGAGTGTATTCCCACATTGTCTGTAGTGTGTGAGTGTATTCCCACATTGTCTGTAGTGTGTGTGAGTGTATTCCCACATTGTCTGTAGTGTGTGTGAGTGTATTCCCACATTGTCTGTAGCGTGTGTGAGTGTATTCCCACATTGTCTGTAGCGTGTGTGTGTATTCCCACATTGTCTGTAGCGTGTGAGTGTATTCCCACATTGTCTGTAGCGTGTGAATGTATTCTCACATTGTCTGTAGCGTGTGAGTGTATTCCCACATTGTCTGTAGTGTGTGAGTGTATTCCCACATTGTCTGTAGTGTGTGAGTGTATTCCCACATTGTCTGTAGTGTGTGAGTGTATTCCCACATTGTCTGTAGTGTGTGTGTGTATTCCCACATTGTCTGTAGTGTGTGTGAGTGTATTCCCACATTGTCTGTAGTGTGTGTGAGTGTATTCCCACATTGTCTGTAGTGTGTGTGTGTATTCCCACATTGTCTGTAGTGTGTGTGTGTATTCCCACATTGTCTGTAGTGTGTGAGTGTATTCCCACATTGTCTGTAGTGTGTGAGTGTATTCCCACAGTGTCTGTAGTGTGTGAGTGTATTCCCACATTGTCTGTAGTGTGTGAGTGTATTCCCACATTGTCTGTAGTGTGTGAGTGTATTGTTACAGTGTCTGTAGTGTGTGAGTGTATTCCCACATTGTCTGTAGTGTGTGAGTGTATTCCCACATTGTCTGTAGTGTGTGAGTGTATTCCCACAGTGTCTGTAGTGTGTAAGTGTATTCTTACATTGTCTGTAGTGTGTGTGTGTGTATTCCCACATTGTCTGTAGTGTGTGAGTGTATTCCCACATTGTCTGTAGTGTGTGAGTGTATTCCCACATTGTCTGTAGTGTGTGTGTGTATTCTCACATTGTCTGTAGTGTGTGTGTGTGTATTCCCACATTGTCTGTAGTGTGTGTGTGTATTCCCACATTGTCTGTAGTGTGTGTGTGTATTCCCACATTGTCTGTAGTGTGTGTGTGTATTCCCACATTGTCTGTAGTGTGTGAGTGTATTCCCACATTGTCTGTAGTGTGTGTGTGTGTATTCCCACATTGTCTGTAGTGTGTGAGTGTGTTCCCACATTGTCTGTAGTGTGAGTGTATTCCCACATTGTCTGTAGTGTGTGTGTGTATTCCCACATTGTCTGTAGTGTGTGAGTGTATTCCCACATTGTCTGTAGTGTGTGTGTGTATTCTCACATTGTCTGTAGTGTGTGTGTGTATTCTCACATTGTCTGTAGTGTGTGTGTATTCCCACATTGTCTGTAGTGTGTGTGTGTATTCTCACATTGTCTGTAGTGTGTGAGTGTATTCCCACATTGTCTGTAGTGTGTGAGTGTATTCCCACATTGTCTGTAGTGTGTGTGTATTCCCACATTGTCTGTAGTGTGTGAGTGTATTCCCACATTGTCTGTAGTGTGTGAGTGTATTCCCACATTGTCTGTAGTGTGTGAGTGTATTCCCACATTGTCTGTAGTGTGTGAGTGTATTCACACATTGTCTGTAGTGTGTAAGTGTATTCCCACATTGTCTGTAGTGTGTAAGTGTATTCCCACATTGTCTGTATTGTGAGTGTATTGTCACATTGTCTGTAGTGTGTGTGTATTCCCACAGTGTCTGTAGTGTGTGAGTGTATTCCCACATTGTCTGTAGTGTGTGAGTGTATTCCCACATTGTCTGTAGTGTGTGTGTGAGTGTATTCTCACATTGTCTGTAGTGTGTGAGTGTATTCCCACATTGTCTGTAGTGTGTGAGTGTATTCCCACATTGTCTGTAGTGTGTGAGTGTATTCCCACATTGTCTGTAGTGTGTGTGTATTCCCACATTGTCTGTAGTGTGTGTGTGTATTCCCACATTGTCTGTAGTGTGTGTGTGTATTCCCACATTGTCTGTAGTGTGTGAGTGTATTCCCACATTGTCTGTAGTGTGTGTGTGTATTCCCACATTGTCTGTAGTGTGTGAGTGTATTCCCACATTGTCTGTAGTGTGTGTGTGTATTCCCACATTGTCTGTAGTGTGTGAGTGTATTCCCACATTGTCTGTAGTGTGTGAGTGTATTCCCACATTGTCTGTAGTGTGTGAGAGTATTCCCACATTGTCTGTAGTGTGTGAGTGTATTCCCACATTGTCTGTAGTGTGTGAGTGTATTCCCACATTGTCTGTAGTGTGTGAGTGTATTCCCACATTGTCTGTAGTGTGTGAGTGTATTCCTACATTGTCTGTAGTGTGTGAGTGTATTCCTACATTGTCTGTAGTGTGTGAGTGTATTATCACATTGTCTGTAGTGTGTGAGTGTATTCCTACATTGTGTGTAGTGTGTGTGTGTATTCCCACAGTGTCTGTAGTGTGTGTGTGTATTCCCACAGTGTCTGTAGTGTGTGAGTGTATTCCCACATTGTCTGTAGTGTGTGAGTGTATTCCCACATTGTCTGTAGTGTGTGTGTGTGTATTCTCACATTGTCTGTAGTGTGTGTGTGTGTATTCCCACATTGTCTGTAGTGTGTGTGTGTATTCCCACATTGTCTGTAGTGTGTGAGTGTATTCCCACATTGTCTGTAGTGTGTGAGTGTATTCCCACATTGTCTGTAGTGTGTGAGTGTATTCCCACATTGTCTGTAGTGTGTGAGTGTATTCCCACATTGTCTGTAGTGTGTGAGTGTATTGTTACAGTGTCTGTAGTGTGTGAGTGTATTCCCACATTGTCTGTAGTGTGTGAGTGTATTCCCACATTGTCTGTAGTGTGTGTGAGTGTATTCTTACATTGTCTGTAGTGTGAGTGTATTTCCACATTGTCTGTAGTGTGTGAGTGTATTCCCAAATTGTCTGTAGTGTGTGAGTGTATTCCCAAATTGTCTGTAGTGTGTGAGTGTATTCCCACAGTGTCTGTAGTGTGTGTGAGTGTATTCTTACATTGTCTGTAGTGTGTGTGTGTGTATTCCCACATTGTCTGTAGTGTGTGTGTGTATTCTCACATTGTCTGTAGTGTGTGTGTGTATTCCCACATTGTCTGTAGTGTGTGTGTGTGTATTCCCACATTGTCTGTAGTGTGTGAGTGTATTCCCACATTGTCTGTAGTGTGTGTGTGTATTCCCACATTGTCTGTAGTGTGTGTGTGTATTCCCACATTGTCTGTAGTGTGTGAGTGTATTCCCACATTGTCTGTAGTGTGTGTGTGTGTATTCTCACATTGTCTGTAGTGTGTGTGTGTGTTCCCACATTGTCTGTAGTGTGAGTGTATTCCCACATTGTCTGTAGTGTGAGTGTATTCCCACATTGTCTGTAGTGTGTGTGTGTATTCCCACATTGTCTGTAGTGTGTGAGTGTATTCCCACATTGTCTGTAGTGTGTGTGTGTATTCTCACATTGTCTGTAGTGTGTGTGTGTATTCTTACATTGTCTGTAGTGTGTGTGTGTATTCTTACATTGTCTGTAGTGTGTGAGTGTATTCCCACATTGTCTGTAGTGTGTGAGTGTGTTTCCACATTGTCTGTAGTGTGTGAGTGTATTCCCACATTGTCTGTAGTGTGTGAGTGTATTCCCACATTGTCTGTAGTGTGTGAGTGTATTCCCACATTGTCTGTAGTGTGTGTGAGTGTATTCCCACATTGTCTGTAGTGTGTGAGTGTATTCCCACATTGTCTGTAGTGTGTGAGTGTATTCCCACATTGTCTGTAGTGTGTGTGTGTATTCCCACATTGTCTGTAGTGTGTGTGTATTCCCACATTGTCTGTAGTGTGTGTGTGTATTCCCACATTGTCTGTAGTGTGTGTGTGTATTCCCACATTGTCTGTAGTGTGTGAGTGTATTCCCACATTGTCTGTAGTGTGTGTGTGTATTCCCACATTGTCTGTAGTGTGTGAGTGTATTCCCACATTGTCTGTAGTGTGTGTGTGTATTCCCACATTGTCTGTAGTGTGTGAGTGTATTCCTACATTGTCTGTAGTGTGTGAGTGTATTCCCACATTGTCTGTAGTGTGTGAGAGTATTCCCACATTGTCTGTAGTGTGTGTGTGTATTCCCACATTGTCTGTAGTGTGTGTGTGCATTCCCACATTGTCTGTAGTGTGTGAGTGTATTCCCGCATTGTCTGTAGTGTGTGAGTGTTTTCCTACATTGTCTGTAGTGTGTGAGTGTATTCCCACATTGTCTGTAGTGTGTGAGTGTATTCTCACATTGTCTGTAGTGTGTGAGTTCATTTTTACATTGTCTGTAGTGTGTGTGTGTATTCCCACATTGTCTGTAGTGTGTATGTGTATTCCCACAGTGTCTGTAGTGTGAGTGTATTCCCACATTGTCTGTAGTGTGTGAGTGTATTCCTACATTGTCTGTAGTGTGTGAGTGTATTCTCACATTGTCTGTAGTGTGTGAGTGTATTCCCACATTGTCTGTAGTGTGTGAGTGTATTCTCACATTGTCTGTAGTGTGTGAGTGCATTTTTACATTGTCTGTAGTGTGTGAGTGTATTCCCAAATTGTCTGTAGTGTGTGAGTGTATTCCCACAGTGTCTGTAGTGTGTGTGAGTGTATTCTTACATTGTCTGTAGTGTGTGTGTGTGTATTCCCACATTGTCTGTAGTGTGTGAGTGTATTCTCACATTGTCTGTAGTGTGTGTGTGTATTCCCACATTGTCTGTAGTGTGTGTGTGTGTATTCCCACATTGTCTGTAGTGTGTGTGTGTATTCCCACATTGTCTGTAGTGTGTGTGTGTATTCCCACATTGTCTGTAGTGTGTGTGTGTATTCCCACATTGTCTGTAGTGTGTGAGTGTATTCCCACATTGTCTGTAGTGTGTGTGTGTGTATTCCCACATTGTCTGTAGTGTGTGAGTGTGTTCCCACATTGTCTGTAGTGTGAGTGTATTCCCACATTGTCTGTAGTGTGAGTGTATTCCCACATTGTCTGTAGTGTGTGTGTGTATTCCCACATTGTCTGTAGTGTGTGAGTGTATTCCCACATTGTCTGTAGTGTGTGTGTGTATTCTCACATTGTCTGTAGTGTGTGTGTGTATTCTCACATTGTCTGTAGTGTGTGTGTGTATTCTTACATTGTCTGTAGTGTGTGAGTGTATTCCCACATTGTCTGTAGTGTGTGAGTGTGTTTCCACATTGTCTGTAGTGTGTGAGTGTATTCCCACATTGTCTGTAGTGTGTGAGTGTATTCCCACATTGTCTGTAGTGTGTGAGTGTATTCCCACATTGTCTGTAGTGTGTGTGAGTGTATTCCCACATTGTCTGTAGTGTGTGAGTGTATTCCCACATTGTCTGTAGTGTGTGTGTGTATTCTCACATTGTCTGTAGTGTGTGTGTGTATTCTCACATTGTCTGTAGTGTGTGTGTATTCCCACATTGTCTGTAGTGTGTGTGTGTATTCTCACATTGTCTGTAGTGTGTGAGTGTATTCCCACATTGTCTGTAGTGTGTGTGTGTATTCCCACATTGTCTGTAGTGTGTGTGTGTATTCCCACATTGTCTGTAGTGTGTGAGTGTATTCCCACATTGTCTGTAGTGTGTGAGTGTATTCCCACATTGTCTGTAGTGTGTGAGTGTATTCCCACATTGTCTGTAGTGTGTGAGTGTATTCCCACATTGTCTGTAGTGTGTGAGTGTATTCCCACATTGTCTGTAGTGTGTGAGTGTATTCCCACATTGTCTGTAGTGTGTGAGTGTATTCCCACATTGTCTGTAGTGTGTGAGTGTATTCCTACATTGTCTGTAGTGTGTGAGTGTATTCCTACATTGTCTGTAGTGTGTGAGTGTATTCCCACATTGTCTGTAGTGTGTGAGTGTATTATCACATTGTCTGTAGTGTGTGAGTTCATTTTTACATTGTCTGTAGTGTGTGTGTGTATTCCCACATTGTCTGTAGTGTGTATGTGTATTCCCACAGTGTCTGTAGTGTGTGTGTATTCCTACATTGTCTGTAGTGTGTGAGTGTATTCCCACATTGTCTGTAGTGTGTGAGTGTATTATCACATTGTCTGTAGTGTGTGAGTGTATTCCCACATTGTCTGTAGTGTGTGAGTGTATTCTCACATTGTCTGTAGTGTGTGAGTGTATTCCTACATTGTCTGTAGTGTGTGAGTGTATTCCCACATTGTCTGTAGTGTGTGAGTGTATTATCACATTGTCTGTAGTGTGTGAGTGTATTCCCACATTGTCTGTAGTGTGTGAGTGTATTCCCACATTGTCTGTAGTGTGTGAGTGTATTCCCACATTGTCTGTAGTGTGTGAGTGTATTCCTACATTGTCTGTAGTGTGTGAGTGTATTCCTACATTGTCTGTAGTGTGTGAGTGTATTCCCACATTGTCTGTAGTGTGTGAGAGTATTCCCACATTGTCTGTAGTGTGTGTGTGTATTCCCACATTGTCTGTAGTGTGTGTGTGCATTCCCACATTGTCTGTAGTGTGTGAGTGTATTCCTACATTGTCTGTAGTGTGTGAGTGTATTCCCACATTGTCTGTAGTGTGTGAGTGTATTCCCACATTGTCTGTAGTGTGTGAGTGTATTATCACATTGTCTGTAGTGTGTGAGTGTATTCCTACATTGTCTGTAGTGTGTGAGTGTATTCCTACATTGTCTGTAGTGTGTGTGTGTATTCCTACATTGTCTGTAGTGTGTGTGTATTCCCACATTGTCTGTAGTGTGTGAGAGTATTCCCACATTGTCTGTAGTGTGTGTGTGTATTCCCACATTGTCTGTAGTGTGTGTGTGCATTCCCACATTGTCTGTAGTGTGTGAGTGTATTCCTACATTGTCTGTAGTGTGTGAGTGTATTCCCACATTGTCTGTAGTGTGTGAGTGTATTCCTACATTGTCTGTAGTGTGTGAGTGTATTCCTACATTGTCTGTAGTGTGTGTGTGTATTCCTACATTGTCTGTAGTGTGTGAGTGTATTCCCACATTGTCTGTAGTGTGTGAGTGTATTCCCACATTGTCTGTAGTGTGTGAGTGTATTATCACATTGTCTGTAGTGTGTGAGTGTATTCCCACATTGTCTGTAGTGTGTGAGTGTATTCTCACATTGTCTGTAGTGTGTGAGTGTATTCCTACATTGTGTGTAGTGTGTGTGTGTATTCCCACAGTGTCTGTAGTGTGTGTGTGTATTCCCACAGTGTCTGTAGTGTGTGAGTGTATTCCCACATTGTCTGTAGTGTGTGAGTGTATTCCCACATTGTCTGTAGTGTGTGTGTATTCCCACAGTGTCTGTAGTGTGTGAGTGTATTCCTACATTGTCTGTAGTGTGTGAGTGTATTCCTACATTGTCTGTAGTGTGTGAGTGTATTATCACATTGTCTGTAGTGTGTGAGTGTATTCCCACATTGTCTGTAGTGTGTGAGTGTATTCCCACATTGTCTGTAGTGTGTGTAGTGTATTCCCACATTGTCTGTAGTGTGTGAGTGTATTCCCACATTGTCTGTAGTGTGTGTGAGTGTATTCCCACATTGTCTGTAGTGTGTGAGTGTATTCCCACATTGTCTGTAGTGTGTGTGAGTGTATTCCCACATTGTCTGTAGTGTGTGTGTGTATTCCCACATTGTCTGTAGTGTGTGTGAGTGTATTCCCACATTGTCTGTAGTGTGTGAGTGTATTCCCACATTGTCTGTAGTGTGTGTGAGTGTATTCCCACATTGTCTGTAGTGTGTGAGTGTATTCCCACATTGTCTGTAGTGTGTGAGTGTATTCCCACATTGTCTGTAGTGTGTGTGAGTGTATTCCCACATTGTCTGTAGTGTGTGAGTGTATTCCCACATTGCCTGTAGTGTGTGTGTGTGTATTCCCACATTGTTCCCAAATTGCCTGTAGTGTGCCAGTGTGTGTGTGTGTGTGTGTGTGGGTGTGTGCTCTGTGATGGATTGTGTACCCTGTCCAGCATGTACCCCGCCTCGTGCCTTATGTCTCCTGGATAGACTCCAGCAACCCCCGCGAGGATAAGGCGGTATAGACGATGAGTGAGTGAGTGAGTGAGTGAGTAAAAGTAAGGGAAGTAGATAAAGTAAAATCTATATAAATTTTTTTTTAATGATTTGTTTGTATATTGGGTCAGAACTTACTCTTTCAATGCTATCTTTACATTGGAGGACCTGAAACCAAATTCTCAGAAATTATTCTGTCTGAATGTCTGTATGTCTGTCCAGCATCTTCCGGACGTTGGTGACAAGTTATCATTACCAGTAGTTCCTCAGGTTATCGGGGATCGTCATTCACGGACGTATTGCCTTCGTTAAAACATTTGCGCCGCTTATTAGTTCATCAGCGCCATCACGTCACTTCATATCTGCACTAACTGAGCTAAACTTTATGGACTCATCTATTTCCCATCCACTCATCCGTCTATCCGTCCGTCCCTCTGTCCATTTATTCATTTCTCAAACCCCCTCTAAAATATCTGTGTGTGTGTGTGTGTGTGTGTGTGTGTGTGTGTGTGTGTGTGTTTGTGTGAGATGTGATGTGATTTCTCTCTGGCTGAAGTGAAAGAGGCAGTAGCTGCAGGTAATGTCACGCCTGCCTGCAGGGTGGCGAGCTCCAGCCTCGCTCAAATTCGCCTTTCAGAGGACAAGCAAGAGCCGGCAGTCTCACACACACACACACACATACACACACACCGACACAATCAGTCTCCATCTCACACCCACGTAATTGCACTGACAGTTCCACACACAATCATATGCACAGCTTTACGCATATGCATTTGTGCTCTCTCTCTCTCTCTCTCACACACACACACACACACACACAAACACACACACACTCACACATGCACAGTTCTCCCAGCGTGTGCACAGTGAGGGGGTGGAAAGCTGTTTGCCCGCTGGGGCAGCAGAGTGAGGGCATGTTACCGGAGCGAATGGGGACAGCCGATGGGTTCTTTCATCAGGGAGAGATGGATAGAAAAACAAAAGGGAGAGATACTGGAGTTTCAGCACAATAAGTCGCTTTGGAGGACAAGAAACATCTAAAAACACGATGCACCATTCAAGCTGTGCAGGGGTAAAAACAAAACAACAGAAAGTAGTTTAGTGGTAGTCATTTAAGCAAAGAAGTAAAAAGTAATATGAATTATTTTACATCTTTTAGTGGTTTATGCAGCCGGAAATGTTTAAGAACGCACAACTGGTAATTTGCTTTTCAACTTTAGGAAATCATTCTGACTCAAATTTGATGACGGTAATATCGAATAAAAAAATCCAAAAACGTGAATTTTTTTTTCCTTTTAAGCAAATTCATCTTCTAGCGTCACCCTTCACATCTGGTCGTCCTAATTTTAATCCCAATTAACACATGACGCAAATAATCTAGTACAAAAATATCAGCACGGTACGACTTAGCACAACAAAGCTAGAGGGATAAAAAATAAGGTAGTCTTCAAGTCTATTAAAGTGCATACGTGAGATGTGTGTGAGTGAAGGAAGAGGAAAGAGAGAGAGAGAGAGAGAGAGAGAAAGCTGCACTTTCAAAATGGCGTTCCTCACCGTTTGCTTTAGGGTCTGTGCGTGTGTGTTTGCGTGTGTGTGAGTGTGTTCGGAGAGCCTGTGGTACAGCACGGCCTTTAGGCGGTTGCCACTTCACATTTCACACTGAAAGGAAAAAAAAAAAACAACAACAACAAAAAAAAGCAAACCTGCTGGCATCAGAACCTGGAAAACACACTCAGACACGCTGTAGACCGGCCTCCTGTCTCTGACCAGACGCTAACGAGTGAGCTCAGGTGGCGTCCCCAGTACAGAATCCACTTTGTTTATTAACCACAAAGTAAAAAAAAAAATACATTAATGTCCTGTATTCAATTTCATATTGTTTAAACTCCGCCCCTAGACGCTATAACAGAATCCCTGCTGTCCATCCTGTCCTGTCGACAGTCCTCTCCAGGTCTCTTATCGACGATCGTATCTTTTATAATTCGCGTCTCTACGGCGATGACCCGGCGATGACCTCGGAGGACGCCGGCGCCTGTCTCCGATGCCTGACTCTCGGCTCCGTCTCTCTCTGCCTTGCCTGGCATTTGGCACCAGACTCGATGCCCCGGGCGACTGCCAGAGCTGCAGATTTATGCCGCTTTGATAAATGTAGACCTCATAGCGCCATCTGCGATGCCAGCCGAGGGAGTGGGTGCGCTCTGAGACGAATCACCGACATGACGCCGACGTGTGCCATTACACGGGCAGGAAGGCATAAAAACGCGCAGGGCTCGCGCTTAACGTTCAAATACACATGTCCCTCGATATCCAAAATAAATATCTAAAAAAAAAAATAGCGTGCATGGTGGATATCACTAAATCCAATCAGTACTGTTTCTACTGTAGCATATGTTCCCGTGATGTTAGTAAAAGATTTACTGCACGGTACTGACCTACACCTGAGTACTACTACTAATTATTTGATCACCTTTTGTACAGTTAATTTACAAATGTCAAAATAAGAAGAGAAGCAATTCATAATTTACAACAATAAACTGTAAAAAAGCATGCTGATTTGTTCAACAATAAACTAAACATTGTATAAAGGAAACGTTCAGTGAGTGGAATGCCTGATCCGTGAAAATCCACGGATAACTTTTGCGAAGGAGATGTATCGATCTGTGGGAACTGTACACACAATCATTCACCAACACCACCTGGACATTACAGGAACTCGTCTGGGAGTTATTGTTACATCCCCCGTACAGTCCTGACCTCGCTCCAAGCCATTCCCACATGTTTGGGCAATTAAAGAAGTTCCTGGGAGGCCAGGCAATCCGATTATGGCTCTGATGTTGGGGAGAAATATCGACTCGGTACGTGAAATCACTGTCAAGTTGAGTTTTGAAACTTCGGAGGATCAGGGGGAAAATTTTATATTGATTCTTGATATTTATAAAATCATGATACTTATAGAATCACAATTTTAATCGAATCGCCACCGAGGTATCGTGATATTATTGTATCGACTGAGAGGTGACTGGTGATTCCCATTTCTATCCGACGTACTGAGAAAACTTTCTACCTTGATGGTGTCCAAGCACAAGTGAAACACTGGGATGAGTGCATTAGTGTTTCAGGGGATTATAGAGAGAAATAAAGAGAATTTTTACTCTCGTAACTGTTCTGTCATTCTGAACAAGCAAGATTCCCACTTTGACTTTTTGACCACAAGTTGGAAATTTGTTGCAGCATAACCGGAATAACACACGCCAGATATACACGATTAATCCACTTTACTCTGCTGTGTGCTAAACTTTTCTTTTCAACTAGATTCCATGGTATTAATTTGCTCGGGGATTTGTCGACCCTGAAGTGAAGTTGCTTATCTGAGTGTCATCAAGTACCAAATAGGCCTGCAAAGAATTAAATAGCTGACCAAATTAGCTGCCAATGAGTTTAGTTGTTGATTGTTTTGTTGGTTAACTCTGAATTCTCTGATGTGACGACATCATTACTTAGAGGAGTGAAGTGAACAAAAGCACGATGGGAAACTCTCACCACAAAAACCTCCAAAGTGTAGAAGTGTTCCACTCTTAACTCGGCAATAAACGGCCACTAACGCGAAGGAAAAAAAGACATTCACTGGTTACATTCTCCTCAACTGTGTGTCCTTTCCAACTCACCTGACTCTCACTACACACAGAGGCACTTGACCACGCCCTCTTCACTTTATATCAGTTTTATCAATGTGTCAAGTGCCATAATTACCATCTGCCACCTTTTACCTTCAAGTAACTGTTCTGGAAAAGTCTTGATATAATATTTCATTTATATTTTTGAATGAAACATTCATCCTCATTGTCTAAAGTTAAATAAAAAGCACTGAGTAACCGCGCAGTCTATAATCTGTACAGTTAATTATTTATTTAATTATATCACAATAGTTGTTGCAGCCTTACTATCAAATATAGCAAGTCAGGCTTGGAGTCTGTGAGCGGAGGGTGAGGAGATGAGATGAAATCCCGGCAGTATGTGAATCTGCCATGTAAATCAGGTACCATGTGATAAAGTACCAAATAAGTTACCAAGTACTGTAAATAGGGTACCATGTGACAAAGTAGTAAATAATGTACCATGTGACAAAGTAGTAAATAATGTACCACATAATAAAGTAGTAAATAAGGTACCACGTAATAAAGTAGTAAATAAGGTACCATGTAATAAAGTACCAAAAAGGATGCCATGTAAATAGGGTACCACATCATAAAGTAGTAAATAAGGTACCACGTAATAAAGTAGTAAATAAGGTACCACGTAATAAAGTGGTAAATAAGGTACCATGTAATAAAGTACCAAAAAGGATGCCATGTAAATAGGGTACCACATCATAAAGTAGTAAATAAGGTACCACATAATAAAGTAGTACATAAGGTACCATGTAATAAAGTACCAAAAAGGATGCCATGTTAATAAGGTACTACATAATAAAGTAGTACATAAGGTACCATGTAATAAAGTACCAAAAAGGGTGCCATGTAAATAGGGTACCACATCATAAAGTAGTAAATAAGGTACCACGTAATAAAGTAGTAAATAAGGTACCACGTAATGAAGTGGTAAATAAGGTACCATGTAATAAGGTACCAAAAAGGATGCCATGTAAATAAGGTACCACATAATAAAGTAGTATATAAGGTACCATGTAATAAAGTACCAAAAAGGATGCCATGTTAATAAGGTACCACATAATAAAGTAGTACATAAGGTACCATGTAATAAAGTAACAAAAAGGGTGCCATGTAAATAGGGTACCACATCATAAAGTAGTAAATAAGGTACCACGTAATAAAGTAGTAAATAAGGTACCATGTAATAAAGTCCCATGTAATACAGTAGTTAATTGTGTACCATGTAAATAAGGTACCATGTAATAAAGTACCATATAAGGTGCCATGTAAATAAGGTACCACGTCATAAAGTAGTAAATAAGGTACCATGTAATGAAGTAGTACTGTAAATAAGATATCATGTAATAAAGTTTCAAATAAAGTACAATGTAAATAGGGTCCCATGTAATAAAGTAGTAATAAAGTAGTAAACAAGGTACCATGTACTAAAGTAGTAAATAAGTACCATGTAATAAAGTACTATAAAAGATTCAATGTAATAAAGTACCATATAAGGTGCCATGTAAATAAGGTACCACATAATAAAGTAGTAAATAAGGTACCATGTAATAAAGTAGTAAATATAGTAATAAATAATACCAAATAAAATACCAAATGAAGTACTAGGTAAATAAGGTACCATGTAATAAAGTAGTACTGTACATGAGATATCATGTAATAAAGTTTCAAATAAAGTACAATGTAAATAGGGTACCATGCAATAAAGTAGTAAATAAGTACCATGTAATAAAGTACTATAAAAGATTTAATGTAATAAAGTACCATATAAGGTGCCATGTAAATAAGGTACCACGTAATAAAGTAGTAAATAAGGTACCACGTAATAAAGTAGTAAATAAGGTACCATGTAATAAAGTAGTAAATATAGTAATAAATAATACCAAATAAAATACCAAATGAAGTACTAGGTAAATAAGGTACCATGTAATAAAGTAGTACTGTAAATGAGATATCATGTAATAAAGTTTCAAATAAAGTACAATGTAAATAGGGTACCATGTAATAAAGTAGTAAATAAGGTACCATGTAAACAAGAACCAAATAAACAAAACAAACACTACACTGTACCATCAACCACAGCAGGAGGTGAGTTCCAGATGCACCAGGACCCCGGCACGTGTGATCAGACGTACCATTGATACCAACAGGAGGTGAATAGAACCTCTTTCCTTCTGTATTTTATCGATAAACCTCAGTCGCTGCACTAAACCGTTGATATGTGTTGCATTAGTATCCTCGTAAAAAAAACAATAAATAAAAAAATAATAAAACTCATGCCCTTTTGGAAACACAGGAGCGCTGCTATTCAAGTAATATTATTTACAAAGGTCAGGACCGGGGCTGACATTTCTGCACTCGTGTCACCTTGTGTAAAAGTGTGTGAGGCCATATGAAGTTGTATACAGAAATCTGTACAATAATTTTTAGCTGTAATTGTTTTTTTTTTTGTTTCTATTTTGATTTGTGATTGAAGCTGAACAAGTGTAAAGCTGCATGTGTGTGTGTGTGTGTGTGTGTGTGTGTGTGTGTATGGTGGATCCATAATTAATACGTGAAAATGTACAGAAGTCTGTTCGTACACATCGTACTAGCTACACAAGCTCTGTACATTCCTTTCGTCATGATGCATGATCATCTTCATACTGTGTGTGTGTGTGTGTGTGTATGATTCAGAATCACTTCATATAAAATCACAAAGGGGAAAGCTGAGCTCTGTCAGCGTCGGTGGTCAGACCTGCCTGTCTATATCAGACTACACCTCATAATAATGACACACACACACACACACACACACACACACTTCCTCAAGGCAGCCCCATAGCGTTCCACTGCTTACAGACAGATGTCTGAGCTGGAGCAGAACGGTTCAGCTCGATTGGAAAACATAGAGGGAGTGAGTTGGTGTGTTGCTGAAAAGATACCATAATACATCAATAATTCTCAGTCATATCAAGTGTAATAAAAAAGTCAAGCCAAAAGCAACATGTTCTGGCCAAAAACTTGGAATTGAGAGTTTTTTGATCAAGTGGTTTGTTGTTTTTTTTGTGTGTGTTTTTGTGTTTTCTGAAGCGAGACAATATAAATCTCATATCAAAGCATGATCCAGATCCCAATATAAAAAACACACAGTTTTAACATCGCTAACAATAAAATCCTAGCAGGGAAAATAAACCAAGATGTTTTTTTTAACCACAAAAACTATTGGCAGTTGATTTTTTTTTTTCCTTTTTTTCAAAGCAAAATGTATTAAAAATAAGTGGCTTCTCCATTTTCTTCGTCTTGTTTTCCATCAAGTTGTAAAAAAATTCATCATAGGAACGTTTAAGTGTTCCACCTAATGCAGAGAATTCAACACCTCAATGATAATTACATGCACAATTACATCCACAAACACCACGCCTTCTTCAGTAACACCCACAAACACCACGCCTTCTTCAGTAACACCCACAAACACCACGCCTTCTTCTGTAACACCCACAAACACCACGCCTTCTTCAGTAACACCCACAAACACCACGCCTTCTTCAGTAACACCCACAAACACCACGCCTTCTTCAGTAACACCCACAAACACCACGCCTTCTTCTGTAACACCCACAAACACCACGCCTTCTTCAGTTACACCCACAAACACCACGCCTTCTTCAGTAACACCCACAAACACCACGCCTTCTTCAGTAACACCCACAAACACCACGCCTTCTTCAGTAACATCCACAAACACCAAGCCTTCTTCTGTAACACCCACAAACACCAGTAACACCCACAAACACCACGCCTTCTTCAGTAACACCCACAAACACCACGCCTTCTTCAGTAACATCCACAAACACCACGCCTTCTTCAGTAACATCCACAAACATCACGCCTTCTTCTGTAACATCCACAAACACCACGCCTTCTTCTGTAACATCCACAAACACCACGCCTTCTTCTGTAACATCCACAAACACCACGCTTTCTTCAGTAACACCCACAACCACCACGCCTTCTTCAGTTACACCCACAAACACCACGCCTTCTTCAGTAACATCCACAAACACCACGCCTTCTTCAGTAACATCCACAAACACCACAACTTCTTCTGTAACACCCACAAACACCACGCCTTCTTCAGTAACACCCACAAACACCACGCCTTCTTCAGTAACATCCACAAACACCACGCCTTCTTCAGTAACACCCACAAACACCACGCCTTCTTCAGTAACATCCACAAACACCACGCCTTCTTCAGTAACACCCACAAACACCACGCCTTCTTCAGTAACACCCACAAACACCACGCCTTCTTCTGTAACACCCACAAACACCACGCCTTCTTCAGTAACACCCACAAACACCACGCCTTCTTCAGTAACACCCACAAACACCACGCCTTCTTCTGTAACATCCACAAACACCACGCCTTCTTCTGTAACATCCACAAACACCACGCCTTCTTCTGTAACATCCACAAACACCACGCCTTCTTCTGTAACATCCACAAACACCACGCTTTCTTCAGTAACACCCACAACCACCACGCCTTCTTCAGTTACACCCACAAACACCACGCCTTCTTCAGTAACATCCACAAACACCACGCCTTCTTCAGTAACATCCACAAACACCAAGCCTTCTTCTGTAACACCCACAAACACCACGCCTTCTTCAGTAACACCCACAAACACCACGCCTTCTTCAGTAACATCCACAAACACCACGCCTTCTTCAGTAACATCCACAAACACCACGCCTTCTTCAGTAACACCCACAAACACCACGCCTTCTTCAGTAACACCCACAAACACCACGCCTTCTTCAGTAACATCCACAAACACCACGCCTTCTTCAGTAACACCCACAAACACCACGCCTTCTTCAGTAACACGCACAAACACCACGCCTTCTTCAGTAACACCCACAAACACCACGCCTTCTTCAGTAACATCCACAAACACCACGCCTTCTTCAGTAACATCCACAAACATCACGCCTTCTTCAGTAACACCCACAAACACCACGGCTTCTTCTGTAACACCCACAAACACCAGTAACACCCACAAACACCACGCCTTCTTCAGTAACACCCACAAACACCACGCCTTCTTCAGTAACATCCACAAACACCACGCCTTCTTCAGTAACACCCACAAACACCACGCCTTCTTCAGTAACATCCACAAACACCACGCCTTCTTCTGTAACACCCACAAACACCTCGCCTTCTTCAGTAACACTCACAAACACCTCGCCTTCTTCAGTAACATCCACAAACACCACGCCTTCTTCAGTAACACCCACAAACACCACGCCTTCTTCAGTAACATCCACAAACACCACGCCTTCTTCAGTAACACCCACAAACACCACGCCTTCTTCAGTAACACCCACAAACACCACGCCTTCTTTATCTACAGCCACAAAAAAACTTCTTAAATAACACCACAAAGACTATGCCTTCTTTACTAACACCCACAATGACAACACATTATTCATCAACGCCCAGAAAGACCACACCTTCTACACACAAAGACCACACCTTAACAAATTAACTCGGACAAAGAACATGCCTTCTTCAACCACAAAGTCCATGCTTTTTCATCAACACCCACAAAGACCACACCTTCTTCACTAACGGACACAAACACCACACCTTCTTCATTCCAGGAAAACTGGTTGCAGGACACCATACACACATTAACACACTAATTTACAAAGTAGTGCAACCAATCCACATCAACAGCAACCAGAACCATGTGACTGTATAAGAAAAAGGCCATTTTGTCACCTTGATGTTGTTGCAGACAATCACCCGGAATGTCTCATAAGCACATAATTAATTATTTAATACAAATCAAAATGCAACACAAAACTATTAACTGTTAACAAGGCTCCAAATGATGATAACCCCTCCTGCATTTCATTAATTAAAAAAAGAGATACCATTTTCCTTTTCCTTTTTTTTTTTTTTTTTTTTGTCTCCACGCACAGACAGCAGAATAAGTCTTACAGAGGACGAATCTGAACGTCCAATCTGATAGAAAGCGATACCGGAATTCTGCTCACTGGAACTGGAACATTACATATAAAAAACATGAACTTGTCACTCGCCGTGAGAAATAATTTAGACGTAATGTAGTCTTTGAATCATGATATCATTGAGGTAATTATTGCGATATGAAAGTTTAATATCGGCACATGACTGGTACGAGCAGGCGTTTCGGCTGGAAATGAGATGTTAGGGCCGTTTCTGCTGAGAGTTCAGTCTTCCAGAATGTTTTATCTATAAATACACTGCTGTGGGAGAGGATTTTTAGAATAAAATTATTAAATTAAAGGGGCGATCAGTAAACCTGTGGACCAGTTGGGGTACCAATATCACATGAGATTACTGTAATGCGTGTGAACGTTCAGGTCGAATGTAGTTCGTTATTGATTGATGTGACAGACTGAATTGGCCACGCCCATCAGAAGCTGTGATTTATTCATTATTTAATGCACATTAAAAGAACCTTTATAATAATAAAATAGTTCAGGATTATTGTAATATTATGAGGGGAACCGCAAACACTAAATTTCTTCGAGTAAAGATTTTTATAAATAACATTGAAATTAATAAAAAATACCAAAAAAAACAAAACTTTAGCCCTATTTGTTGATTATCCGAACGATTAACGCAACAGCAGTAACGTCCTCGCTCTTAAAGAAAACACGGATTACGCTCCAAAACGAAGGAATCTCATAAGCATATTCAAGCGAGGGAGAGGGAAAAAAATAAAAGTGGCGTTCGTTAACCAAAAAAAAAAAATTGCTTATCTAAGGAGAAAATTTCCATCCTTTTGCTTTTGTTCCACACCGTTCAGCAGTTCGTTTCTCTCTTTTCCCTCGTTCTTTCTGTCCTCTATACGTGAACTCAACCTGCTATTGATCAGGCCTCATTTACATCCGCGAAAAAAAAATGAAAAGAGGTGAAACTTGCACTGTGAGAGAACGTCGGCGATGATTTATTCATTTTCAAATCAGAATCGAGGAGAGAAAGGTAGATGAGAGGAGAATCTTCTGAGAGAGGGAGAGACTGCAGGCGAGTAAGACAGGCCTCTTTTTCTCTCTCTCTCTCTCTCTCTCTCTCTCATTCCCTCGTCCTCTATTTCTCTGCACCCCGAGGCCGGTGATGTGCAAGTCCCTCTAATTAACAAGGTGAATCATACTGCCGCTCTCTAATTAGCCGACATGACAATCTAATGGAAACATGCGGGCAGAGCTGGCACACTCGGAGCCGCTCCACAAAAGCCTTGCTTCCTTTCTTTCTTTCGCTGTACATTCTTCCTCCTCCTCCTCCTCCTCCTCCTCTCCTTCTCTCCTGGCAGATGACACTCCCTCAGGACGGTGTCACAGACCGAAGTTTAAAACCCATGGGGAGTGGGTCAGGGCTGAACGGAGACTGACTCTCATTCATCCCTTCATCCTACGGTGAACACTGTAATTGAAATGTGTCTCTTCCTTTCCGGTCTCTACTCCACCTGTCTCCCTGCCATGAGCGAAACTCTTTGCACCCTACTCCCCTGGTGCCGGTGTCCAAATGAATGCTGCTACTGCTGCACACAAAAGGAAAGCGCTCCTACAGGCTCAGACACACACACACACACACATATGGGTCTTACGCTACAGAGATTCTTTGCCATCTTGCTCGAAGGCACAAATCTCCTTTTTGTTGTTCTTCCCTTTCATTATGGTGCTTTGTATTATTTGAAAACACACATGAACTCCAAAGGTACTTTTTGAAAGGCTTGATACCTTTTATTTGTTTTTTGTTTTTTTTTTCTTCTCCTTCTTCTTCTTTCTCTTCCTTGTTCATGACTCCAGGATAAATCAGGAAGAAACTACAAACAACAAAGTAGCCACACCAAAAAACCCAGGGACCCATATCGTGTTTATATTAAAGGAATAGTTCAGGCAGAAATGAAATTTCAACCGGTTTTCCGCCAACTCACAAAACACACTCGATGAATTGAGGTGTCTTTACTTTTGCACTGGGGTAAGCACTAAAGAAGAAAGAACATTTTAGAGGGGTTATAGCTCATAGCTGTGATACTTATGGTAAAGGTTGTGGAGTAAAGTAGCAGCGGGACTGTGATTTATTTATATCACTGAGATTAAATAACAATCACGTACAATCAAAGTTATTATACTTATCATTGAGTTATTCTTTCCCAATTTTCTCCCCTATTTTGTCGTATCATGTCCCACCCGTCATTAGGCCACTCCCCCATCAAGGCTACTACTTCCAGTCAGACAGGGGAGTAGACTATCACGTGTTTTCTCCGAGCCTCCGAATCTTTTCGAGCTGCTCACTCATGCACCCTTGGGAGCGGTGTAACACACTCGGAAGACAGCGTTATCCGTGTCTTCTCATAGTTTAGAGCCGCAATTGATGTGAGAGCACAGAGTGCCTCCATTCCTTCCCCCCCTGAGGGATCTCGACCAATCAGCTCTCTCCAGGCCCCCGGCTGCGGGAGCCTACAGCATCACCCAGGAATCCAACTCGCAATCGCCGGATGATAGCTGGGTGAGCACCTCTTGGAAGTATCATTTGCGCACGTGGTCTCTTAAATTGGATGAATTTTCACTGTTAATAACAAAAAAGCAGCTTATAAATAATGGCAGCGGGAATCTGATTGCAACATGCTAAGGAAGAAACCGATGGAAGACAAAACTATCATCACAGGCTTGGTATTGGATCGGACGCTCTATAGTACTTTGGTCAGGTAGCCGTCTGGGTATTTCTGGGCAAAGGAAAGAGTTAGATTTGTACTAAATACTAGAGATGGAAAACACCAAAAAGGACCCAATTCGATATTTTCACAATACCTAGGTACCGATTCAAATTGTATTCCAATTTTGTATCACGATTTTATTAATTTCCTGACTATAACATTTTTCAAAAAAAAATTTACTATTCTGAACAAAAATAGAAAATTTTTAGCAAATAGATTCTCTCCTGCCACTCATGTTGCTGTAATGCCTGCCAATATGTGAATAGTTTATAGAGTTTGCCACCTGCAGGATCATAGAGGAATTGCAACATTCTACCCCCTCAAATGCAAACATCGTTTAATCCTAAGTTTAGACATTAGCTCTTCAATAACTGTCTTACTGCAATAAGCACTTTTGATTGTTGAACCTTTTTTCCTGATAATGTCCTAGTATTGGATCTTGAGAATCCCAGAAAACTATAAGCTAATGGTTGACTATTGACCTATTTTTCTCGGATGTTTTCGTCCATTCCATGCTCTTCCATTTATTCTCATGATCGTAGTGATGAACCCATGTCTTGTCACCAGACATAATTGTTTTTAAGAAACCTTCATCTTTTGTACAACACAAGAAACCAAAACAACCATTGAAAACCATGACACGAAGGGGTTAACCATGACAATATCAGAGTACTCACAAATGGCATGTCAAATTTTCCCTCTGGTGACACACTTGGAATTTACGATTTGGAAATTACCCAAAAAACACAAAAGTCCTACTCTACAACTTGGAATAGTGTCCCTCATTCTGAGTTCAGAAAGTGACATCAAATCAACACAGCTGCTTCCTAAAATTAACAGCAAACATGGCAGCACTTCTTAGCTTTAGATGAATACAGTAAATATAACAGTGTTCACTTGTTAAATCTGTAACGTTGCTGACTCTTAAATTTGTCTCTATGTTTTAAGAAGGAAAACGGACTTAAAGTACTTAGGGTCAACGGTCCAGAGCAACAGAGAGCGTGGGTTGGAACAGGAGGAGAAAAGTGTCACATGTCTTATATAATAAAATTCTATCAGCGAGAATGAAAAGAAAAGGGTTTAAGACAGTGGTGAGACCAGCTCTACAACTTAGAGACAGTGGCACTGAAGAAAAGACATGAGAAAAGACAGCTGGAGATGTTGAGGTTTTCTTTGGGAGTGACAAGGATGGACAGAATCAAGAACAAGTCCATCAGAGGGACAACTTATGTTAGATGTTTTGGAGATGAAGTCAGAGAGGAGATGTTCAGAGGAGAGATTGTGAATATATCGGTGAAAGGATGCTGAGGTTGGAACTGCCAGGCAGGAAGTCTAGAGAAAGACAAAAGAGGAGATTTATGGATGCAGTGTGAGAGGACATGAAGATAGTTGTTGTGAGAGAAGAGGAAGCAGAGGATAGGGTTGGATGGAGGCAGATGATTTGGAAAGGGAACAGCCGAAAGACAAACAAGAATTTTTCAGATGGAAAATATAGATCACTCATCACAGGCAGGTGGCTGGACTGTTGCTAACAGAAGATGAACATGGTGACGTCAAAAATGACTCAATTCCAAGCTGCGACTTCTGACTTCCGAAAGACATCCAACAAAGCACAGGATTTTTAATCTTTTTTGTTCGTTTATCAAGTTCAAGCTCCTAGTCTAGTTTTATATGTCTGATTTGATTTCATTTTGGACCTGCTTGCTTATTAATTCATTGAACCCTGCATTCAAAACCTGTCAGAGTCTGACACCATGAAACCTGGACCAGGAACTTTATCTATATTGTGATAAAAATCCTGAACCACACCAAAATATAACTACAAGTCCCTCACTGGACTAACCAGAAGGTTGTGAGTTCAGATTCTGAGCCATGCCAAGAAGACCAGCAGCACTCTGGCATTTGAACTAGCAACATTTAAAAATAACCTTATAACATCTTTGGCATCATCGCCATTATGGCAGAAAGATTTACTTTTCTCTGACTCTTCTGCCAATTTGTGATCAGTTACCATATCCAGCCAGGCTGTGTTGTGTGTGTGTGTGTGTGTGTGTGTGTGTCATGTGTGTTCTATTTGTGTATGTGCATCATTATCTAATTGGAATCATACCAGGTTGTGCAAAAAAAAAAAAAAAAAAGGAAATTGTGGTTCAAGACATTTCATGCAATTCTGCCGAGCAAACGAGGCAAAAAGAAGAGGAAGAGAAACTCAAATCGCCTGAGGTGGAAAAATATTTAAGGAAAATTATTCTAACAAAAAGTCGAGAGATTCCCAGTGGACACTTAGAGTGTGGAAGCACTCAGAGCGAAAAAGTGGAGCATCGCTACAAGGACATGGAGATGCCCTGAGGGGGAGAAAGAGACACGAAACGAGAGAGAGAGAAAGAGAGAGAGAGAGAGATAGAGAGAGAGAGAGAGAGAGAGGGTTATATATAAATATGAGTAAATTATCAGCAATGTTAAGTTAGATTCAGATCCCTGATGAGGACTAACCACAGAACCATAGAATCTAATCACACAACATCCACCATGTTGTAGTTTAAAGAAGATCCATGAAACTGAGCTGCAGAGTTTAAAAACTATTTATTTCACAATCTGATCGGTCTTAAAGGTGTTGATTAATTTTCTAAACCAGCAGCTCTAACAATAGTTCCATATTATCATTTTTTGATAAGGACATTTTGTAATTTCTCTTTAATATTAGATTGTGTATACAGTATATGTTTATTGTATTCCTATTTTTGTCTAATTAACTTCAAAAGAAAAAGAAACAAAAAAAGAGGCAGATGAGGAGATGACAGGATCAACAGAAATCTCCTCATCTTCCAAACGATGGGGATTATACGATCATAATTATAATTCTGACCTGAATAATCTGAGGCATTCCGGGAGTGATGATAACAGACAGCGACATCACTGGGACGTTTATCTATAGGCATCAATCCCCATTACAGGTCTTCTAACAATCCTTAAAAACGTAGAAGCATGGGTGAGAGTAGGTCTGTACGGTCGGCAGTACCGAGGAGAGAGCAGCTGCCTGCCAAAACCTACATTCAAAATTCTTAAACTACACTTTGTTCACTTAATACTTTCTTCTAAGTCGTTCTGAATTATTTTATTTATATGTAAGGCAAACCACAAAGCCAACTAGTTTCTTATCACAAGGCTGAATCCCAAATCCCAAATCCCAAATCCCTTACCCCTGACCAAGTGCACTACTTGGTGTGTGGAACAAGCCACTATATACCCTAGTGCACTTGCTTTCCATTTAACGCTATTTGTGATTTAACCCGGGAACCCGAGGGTTAGCGGCGCTGATATTCTACAGCGGAATAAGTAGAAATATAAAGAGAAACTTACAAGATTTACAGGAATGTCCATCACCTCCATGGTTTGTTCTCCTCATTTTTGGCTACATAGTACAGATAAGAATTTAAAACTACTTTCAACACATTAATTACACTAACCGTCGGTTGCCAGCTCTGCCAGTCGCGGATAGTTAGTTCCGCCAGATGTGGAAGGATGTTTTGGTGGGGCAAAATAAATAATTGGTTTAATAAAGGAACAAATCTTAATCTATTGATAATAAATGGTGTTTGTGAAGCTGTTGTATAAAAGTAATATTATACTCGAGGTCGTGCTGTTGTGCATGGCCAAATGCCAATGGCATCAAAGCAATGCTGATAATGATTACAACAGCACTGCACTGGTACTGTGCTGATATTCAGCACAACAGCACAACCTTCGAGTGTGATATCGCTAAAATAAAATGCATTTTACAAAGAGGTTAGCATTGACAAATAAAACAGAAATAAAACATTTTATGGGAAGATAGATCCACTTCATATCAGGCTACAGTATATCACATCACCAGCTCGTCATTGATTATTTTTCAATTACGGAATATCCTCAAGTGTTTTATTCCTTTCTTAATAACAATAAAATGTTTAGAGTTGAGTTTTTTAGAGGAACCTGCTTGAAAAGGCTACTTTCAATTTACTTAAAGGTTACAGTTTATAATTTCTGAACTCCCTAAAACTGTTTCTTTTTCCACTTGGGTCGAAAAATGACATCATTTGTCCGAGCTCTAACGTCTCACATCTGGCGTCTGTTGCACGCGGTGTTACCCTCCTGTTTTAAAGGCCGTCCAATCAGAACGCAGCACCGTGACAGCTCTTTGACTTATCAGACATGCGTTACTCCAAACCGAGGTCTAGATCTCGTCCTACTTCGTTAACGTTTCACGATGACATGCTGATACTCTGGAGGCAAAGTCTATTAGTGAACTCTGTCGCTGTCAGTAACACACACTCAGGAGCCTGACACACACTCGCATATACGCGCACACACATGCTTTGCGAGCGTTCCTCTGCACTGTGTTCTGTTCGCTCTGTACCTGGAGGTGTGTGTGTGTGTGTGTGTGTGTGTATGTGTGTGCGCGCTGGGTTACAAAGGCAGCCAGTGACCCAGGTGTTCAGGACGGAGGCGACTCTCTTCCCCTCTCGTCCCGTAGCCTCCAGACCGGGCCACTCATGATGAATCTGTGGCCTGAGAGAGTCTGCGCGTCCTGACACGATGATATATCTGCCCGGGCATACCATGGCTCTCGTTCTGACCATCCCTCACTCGCCGTCGCTCTTTTCTCCTCCACTCTGTCACTCGTCCCCTCTCCCTCACCCTTCACCCCACCGCTGACCAACCCCACAGACACTCCCGACCATCCCTCAACCCTTTACACCTTCCTCTGTATCTGATAACAGAATGTTATGATCAGGATGGGGGGGGTGCTCTCTCGGCTGAACACACACACACACACACACACACGCACACCCTGCGTCGTTTTTTCGGCCATTGATTTTCACTGTGGGCGTTTTAAAAATAGTCCCTCTGACCGTTGGGCCTAGCCATAGATAGAGGAACAAGGCTCTCTCTCTCTCTCTCACACACACACACACACACACACACCATGCAGTGCAAACAGTGTGTGTTATTGGTTTGGAGACACAGAAAGAAGAATTGAATGTTGTTGAAGGGCAGAAAGAGACGAATGGGAACGAGATCAGCCCTCGCATCATTGCAAGGTCCATTGCAAACACACACACACACACCTCATTCGTACTAAACACCCAAATTCCTTTCCCCTTTCACCTCAGAAAATACTTTCACACCTCACTTTTCCTGACACCTAGTTACTTCCTGACAAACATCGTTCTGCATTATTCGTAGCGACCCGGGCTATGTTACGTCGCCTCGTTTTCGCCGTTGCTCGGTGTCTCTCTGAACACACTCCTCACTCCCCCACCCCCCACCCCGGTACACCCCTCCTCAAGCGGCGAGGCGAGCGGCCGGTGTGCTCATTAATCCGGATGAAAATTTGTGCAGATGTGCAAAGCAGGCGACAACAGGCTCTGCCGCGGCACAAACAGTGGCTCTGTCCCCTGCAGCCAATCAGGTGATGAAAACCAGAGAGAGCTTAACGAGAAACGAGCGCCATTACACTCGGTGAGAGAGAGAGAGAGACCGCGAAGGAAGCGGCTTGTGCTCGCTAAGAACATTGAATAAAAACGCAATTTCAGCAAGACCTTTTTAAAATTCAGACTGAAATCAGCATGAGTGTGTTTGGAGCAGTGGGAGGTGTGTGTGTGTGTGTGTGTGTGTGCACATGTTTAATTGGGGAACATGTAGATAATGGCTATGGCTAAGCATGTAGACAAGTGTGTGTGTGTGTGTGTGTGTGGATAATTGAGCCAAATGTAGAAAACGTCTATGGCTAAGCATGTCGACAAGTGTGTGTGTGTGTGTGTGTGTGTGTGTGGTTAATTGAGCCACATGCAGAAGTATCTATGGCTAAACATGCAGACAAATAAATGTGTGTGGTTAATTTAGTCACATGCAGAAGATGGCAAAGCTAATAGATGTATGTGTGTGTGTGTGTGTGTGTGTATTTAGTAAACCAAGTGTCTTCAGCTTAACCCTCTATAATGTTATGGCATATACACAAAGGATAGTGCGTTATGTACAACCAGAGGAGGATAGTAACGAGTTACATTTACTTTTTCTTTTTTTTCTTTAATGTACTATGAGTAGTTTTACCGCATCATACTTTTTACTTTTACTTTTCTAACCATTTATTTGAGACTTTAGATATTCTTTGTTTTTGCCAGAGAAATTGGTTTCACCAATTCATCAATCTTAGACCATTTCATGTTTCCAAGTTAACATAAACAATTAAAAAACTGTGATTCAATTCTGAATCTAAAACTGACTTGTCGTTGTTTCGTAGTGTGGTATGAAGCGCTACACCACGAGATGTAATAATTTTTATAAGAGCCTTAACGCAGAGCTTTAGAGACGCTAAATTTGGCCCTGACACCTTACTGGTGCTACCTAAATGTTCGCACGAAGTGCAGAGGTATCAGCACCATTAAATAAACACGCCGCCAGATGTGTGATTGCATTTAAGGCAACCGCATGTCTACGTGGCCGCGCCTCTACCTGTTCAGAACACCGTAGCGGGCCGGTTCTGAGCAGTGCAGAGTATTTATGCACGGTTCTGCTCCTCGTGAGACCCGTGCCGTTACAGTCGATTTGATTAATTATTCAACACTATGTTATAACACCTGTCGCACTTTAATCTGGGATCCACTAAATATCAGAATTTCAGTCCAAGAAACTGTCTTTACCTGTTAGTTAGTGCCTGTTTACGTCTTCATGAGAAACCCTTTGTTACCCGTAAGCCCTGATTTATTATGCACTCATATTTCACTAAGTATGGTGGGTGTTCGGGACATTCGATTGTGCAGAATAATCTCTATATAATCCCCCGCTACACTAATGCACTTATCCCAGTGTTTCATTTATGCATGGATACCATCAATTCAAAAAGATTTCTCAGTACACCGCAGACATAATCGCACTGCCTGATTCCTGTCTAAAACGCTGGCCTCCCAGGAACTCCTTTAATGGCCCAAACATCAGGAAAAGACTTGGAGCGAGGTCAGGACTGTACAGAAGATGTGACAATAACTTCTGGACGAGTTCCTGTAATGTGCAAGTGATGTTGGTGAATCAATGTGTGTACAGTTTGTGTAGAGTTTTAAGGCTTTATTCACAGGAAGGAAACTTCCAGTCCAGGTTTGACTTGAACAACAAACAATGTGACCAATTACAAATAAAAAGGTGAATATGTAATTTTATGTGTTCATTTAAAAAAAAAAAAAAAAAAGTGCCCTGGCTGATCCACAGTGCATGAGAGGACAGATCCGCTGGGAGCAGAACAATATATGTATATTTTAATTGGCCATATGAAGCATAAAACACAACAGGAAAAAAAGACTGAAAGCAGAAAATCTATGCGTCAGCATTTCTCCCAGGAACATACAGTATATGCACATATAATCAGGCAGCAGCGTAACCGATGCCGGAGTCTCTTTGTGGTGTAAATGGGATCATCAAACTGGTAAGTGGAAAAAGACTCGAACTGCACCTTCAAACAACGGCCTGATTTAAGTCTTTTTTTTTTAAAAAAGTAGGGGAAAAAAACTCTGCAATTAATAAGCTCGGCACAGCGAGGAGAGGTGGGAGAAATAGACCAATCGGTGAACATCAATCAGCGGAAATAATACTTCTAACTTTTTTCCAAAGAGTCAGACTTTAAATGGCATTACATATGTAGCGCTGCATGAAAAATTAATCCGGCGAAGCCTTGAAATGTCAGGGGTAATGATCAGCAGTGCGCTCACCTCTTTTGCCTTCTGCTTCAAACGAGCCTGCTCTGGGTCCTCCTGCCTCGAGCGACTCTGAGAGAGAGAGTGTGAGAGAGAGAGTGAGAGAGAACAGAGAAAGGTTAACATCTGTGGTGGATATTCGCTCCTCTATAGAGGTGTGCACTAAAATAGAGCTGAAATGGGCCACAGACGAGACGTCAAGGACAGTGTGTGTGTGTGTGTGTGTGTGCGTGTGTGTGTCCTACACCGCCGGCGTTGCCCTCCGACCCGCTCTGATTATGCCCGTAACTACACAGTGGAGGGCTGATTCTAATCAAAAGATGATATTAAGAAATCCGCAGCACACGAACATTCACACACACACACACACACACACATACACCTGGCTCCTTTTGTTCAGAGTGATGTCCCTATAACCAGCGTGTTGAAAAATGAACACTGCCAGAGTGTGTATGCGATGTGACATGAGGAATAAGGCAGTATTATTATGTGTCTGGTGGAAAAACACACACACACACACACACACACACAAATCACACATACTCACAGCTTCAGAACTACAATATCCCAGTCAAAACACACTTCCTAACCCATTGCATTATGTAAACAACTCTCTAAAACACACATGCAGGCTAGACCACCTCTCTGTTAAATTCTCAAATCAGTTTGGTTTGACATTTATTATTATTAATAAATTCTCTGTAACAGTTAGAATGAATGTGCTCCTTCTAATGTAACGACTAAAACAGGGACTTGTATTCAGTCCTGGTATAATAAGAGAAATATAACACTTTTACAAGCTGTTACAGTAAAACAGTCAATAACATAAAAATTTTTTTTAATCCATTTGAAACCACTCTTATTAGAGATTCCAACTTAACTGTTTTATAATCAGAATTAAACTTTGTTGATGTGGAAAATGGCAGAAAAAAGATTAAACAGATTAAACGTTAAACAATAAGATGTTTTTTTTTTAACTATGAGGTGGCCAGATTTGAAATAATTTTTATCATATTCATATAAAAAAAAATCTCCTTACTGTGTAATAGGATTACAAATAGTCCCCAATTTATGAACAAACTCCGTTCCAGGAGCACGTTCATAAATCAAGTTTGTTTGTAAGTCCGACAAAGTGAGTCATATATGAACCAGTGAGAAACAGTTGCAGATGATGACAGATGATCAGGCCGGTGATTTGTGTACTAGTGATGCTGAATACTGAGTGGTTGGAATAGACAGAATGGAGAAAGAGGTTGCTTCTGACGTTGTAACATAAACAACCAATTTAAGTGTATCTTTGGACACTTTTTAGCCTTTCGCAATTAAATAATTGTTCCAATTTCTTTCATTCAATCTACATCATTTTACATGAAGAAATATCAGGTGGGTCAAGACCTTTGTACAATACTGTAGATCTTACAGTACAATACCATAAGACCTTTGTACTGTAGAACCCAGGTCGAAAGTTATATATACAGGTAGAAAGCACTTATTGCTCCTGAAATTTTTGTTATATTTTTTTGTCCAACAGTGGACATTCCTAAACATGTGCAAAAAAATAGTTTTATCCCAACAAGATAATCAAAAGTTTACTCTCCTTTTGTTTGAATCGAAAATTCCTTTAAATCAGGCCGGGTCGGGTTAGACGGTTCCCACAGAGGTGTCTACATTATGCATTTTTATTCTGAGCAGGTATTATTCCCATAATGAGTGGAATATTATGGTCCATATAAATGCACCTAATGATTTCTTTCTAACAGCATTTTTTAGCTTATAGCACTTTTATAGGATGGCATTTTGCCGATATGAAGAATGTTACGTTCCAGAACATTATTGTGTAGTGGTTGTCTTGTCTGTTGCCCTTTTTGTTTTTTTTTTGTTTCCTAGTGGCTCCGTTCAGTGCTTGCTGCTTCTGATTGGCTGCTCTACATCTCAGGGCTGCAACCAATCCAGTCAGTCCACGCTTCTGATTGGCTGCATCACATCCCAGTGCTTCGACCAATCCCCATCCTCCAGCTGTCTTTTTAAGAAGCCATTTCAGAAAGTAAAGGCAGTCTTGAGACTCACTTTGTGCTGGCTATGCTGTTTGTTTCCCCAGCCAATAGAAATGTTTGCGGTTGAGAGACTGGTTTAGGGAAGTAAGCCACGTGGTATACATTTCAACATGTAGGTAACCAGCTGTCTAGAGATACACTAGGTAAGAGGGTGTGTGCCAACCCATGTATCCCTTTTGATTTAGATAGTGTAGTTAGTTAGGATGTTATTGCTTACCTGATTATTTATCTTTTTATTTCTTTTCCTTTTTAATTTTTAGAGGAGACTAGATGGGGGGGTGTATTGTGATTAGTTAGACTGGGTTTTTTTTTCTTCTTGGTTTATTTTCAGCAGCACCCATTGCTAGTCTCTCAATTAGTGCCTTCCTTTAAACCACTGGTTTAATTTGTAAATATTCCACTTAATATCACCTCTTACGTAAATAAACACCCATTTGCTAATAAAGTATTGAGTGTGTCATCACTTTGGTTCCAACCCGTGCTGGGAATTCAACTAGCCAATGTCTATCAACTGTAAATGTGCGACCCATATACCCCTAGACATCGTAACATTTTTGGGGGCTCATCCGGGGTCGTAAAGGTCCCAATGTTTTTTTTTGTTGGTGGACATTGGTATTGTTCTTAGCACGCTTGGTAAAGTGATTTCATTTGTAGTGGACGTTGTCTATTGCTTGAGACGAATTAGTTCTGTATGTTGGCTTTGAATCAGGCATGGCATCATTCAATTTGGACTCGTTTATTCAAAACCCATCCCTTGGGGAATTTAATAAGTGTCGCAAAGATGATTTAATTCAAATTGCTGAACATTTTCAGGTTCTAGTGAGCAAGCAAAATCTTAAAAGAGAAATCCGGCAAGTTATTTATGATCGGTTGGTCGAGTTGGGGATTTTTGCTGTGGAGAGTGTAACTCCAGAAGAACTGAATCCTCTCGGTGTGCCTGAAAGGCCGTGCGATCCTGATTGGACAGGGCAGAGTAGTGATGTAGCTGAGGGTGAGACGGAGGTTGAACCCAAGGTTGTGTTACCGCCCTTTGATCCCATATCACCTGCCTCGACTGGTTCAATGGAAGATGGCAGACTTAAGTTACGTCTGGCCAAATTACAGTATGAGGCTCAGGAAAAAGCACGTGCCCACCAAGCTGAGTTGGAGCTGCGATTTAAGATTCGACAACTAGAGATAGAGGCTGATAAGCAGGTCAAGCTGCGACAGCTAGACATCGAGGCTGCTAAAGCCGCACACCTGGTCTCTCCTGTCCCCGATACAGGTACATCCACAACTGCTTCGGTGAATGCACCAGCTGCCCTGCCCCACTCGTACCATACTGACATAAGTAAGTATATTTCACTTGTTCCAAATTTTCGTGAAGATGAAGTTGACTCATACTTTCAAGTATTTGAACGTATTGCGTTGACCCTCCATTGGCCACCTGAAATATGGACCCTGCTATTGCAGTGTAAGCTGTGTGGGAAAGCCCTGGAAATTTTTCACGCACTTTCAGTTGAGGAAAGCTTAGATTATGATAGTCAAGTCTGCAATATTAAGGGGTTATGAACTAGTGCCAGAAGCATATAGACAACGTTTTAGGAACCATAAGAAGGGTATGCAACAGACCTATGTAGAATTTGCTCGAGAAAAGAGCTTGTTGTTTGACAAATGGTGTACTGCCACTAAGACAGTAGGTTTTGGTGAGTTACGGGAACTTATTCTACTAGAAGAATTCAAGAATTGCTTGCCTGAGCGTATTGTAGTACATCTAAATGAACAAAAAGTAAATTCTGTGTCTCAAGCTGCTATACATGCTGATGAGTTCATGCTTACGCATAAACCTGTGTTCTCTGTAGTTCGCTCTGGAACATTTACAGCGTCTCGTCCTAAAACTGTGGTGCCTGTGAATGCGTCTGCTCATTCATCTCCTCCCCGTACACCAGCTAAGACAGAGCGGGGAAGGGAGGTGAGAGAATGTTACTACTGTCATAAAGTTGGTCACTTGATTGCGGACTGTCGTGCTCTTAAAAGTAAACATGCACGACCCACAAGTGTTGGTCTAATTCAATCAACAGTCCCGAACATACCATTATTTTTAGAAAAGCAGGTAGTCGACGCAAGTTATCGTCCGTTCATTTTTAATGGGTTAGTCTCTACAACCGGCAACCCCGTAGATCAGCAACCAATCCAGATACTCCGTGATACGGGCGCGGCCCACTCAGTATTGATCGCTGATGTGCTTGTTTTGAATGAACAGACTTCGTGTGGTACAAGTATTCTTATGCAAGGGATTGAAATGGGCATTGTTAAAGCCCCTGTACATAAAATTCACCTAAAGTGTAAGCTTGTAAATGGTGTGGTGTCAGTAGCTGTGCTTCCAGACTTGCCAGTTAAAGGTGTGTCCCTTATTCTCGGGAATGATATTGCTGGGGGTAAAGTAATGCCATCATTAGAGGTTTTTGACAAGAAACCCGTGCCCACTGTAGATGATGAGTTGTCCACCACTTATCCTGACACTTTTCCTGCATGTGTTGTGACCCGTTCTCAGGCTAAGCAGCTGGATAATGAGGAGTTTACTCTTGAGAACACATTTATGCATACTGACGAACCCTTGTTATTTAGAACTAAGAGTGTGGAAAAACCTTGTGTTCTTGAAACAGAAAAAGACAATTTTCAGAAGCTTGATCTAAACATGACCCATGAGCAGGTAATTGATGCACAGGGAAAGGATGAGACGTTAAAAAGGTGTTTTGATGCTGTACTTTCAAAGGAACAGTTAAAGCGGCAACCCACAGGTTATTTCGTTGATGATTTGTTGTTGATGCGTAAGTGGAGTTCTACACGTGAACAGGGAGCTGACTGGAATACCGTGTACCAGGTGGTCATTCCTTCTGTATACCGATCTCATGTATTGTCACTTGCGCATGACCATGTACTGTCCGGTCACCTAGGAATTACCAAGACTTATCACAGGATTCTGAGACATTTCTTTTGGCCTGGTTTGAAACAAGATGTTGCCAGATACTGCCGGACCTGTCAGACGTGCCAGTGCAGTGGTAAACCAAATCAGGTAATCCCAAATGCTCCTCTTAGTCCAATACCTATTGTACATGAACCATTTGAACGTGTAATTATTGACTGTGTTGGCCCATTGCCAAGGTCAAAAGCCGGTAATCAGTTCCTTTTAACTATCATGTGTGCTACTACTCGGTTTCCTGAAGCTGTTCCGCTTCGTAAGATTACTGCATCTACCATCATTAAAGCCCTTATGAAGTATTTTGCAATATTCGGTCTTCCGAAGGTCATCCAAAGTGATCAGGGAACGAATTTTATGTCGAGGGTGTTCAGTCAGGTGTTAAAGATTCTTGCAATTCAACACAGTGTTTCTAGTGCCTACCATCCCGAAAGCCAGGGAGCACTTGAGCGATTCCACCAGACGTTAAAGTCTATGTTACGCAAATATTGTTTAGAAACTGGCAGGGATTGGGATGAAGGGGTTCCTCTTATGCTGTTTTCGATACGAGAGGCAGTACAGGAGTCCCTTGGTTTTAGTCCAGCCGAGCTCGTGTTCGGACATACTGTACGTGGCCCGCTAAAGGTGTTAAAAGAGAACATTTTGGCTTCTGAGTCAGAGAGCAGAACGAATGTGCTGCAGTACGTCAGCAGGTTTCGGGAGCGGTTGCGTAAGGCTTGCTCCATGGCGCGTCAAATGTTGACCTCTGCTCAAAAGACTATGAAACAGAGATATGACAAGAAAGCAATAGTTCGTGAGTTTAAAACCGGAGACCAGGTATTAGTTTTGTTACCTATTGTTGGGTCTGCTTTGTCTGCGAGATTTGCTGGTCCATATACAATTGAGAGAAAATTGAGCGACACAGATTGTTGTTCGTACACCTGAAAGACGTCGAAAAATGAGGATTTGCCATATTAACATGTTAAAAGCCTACCACCCACGCCAGTCTCACCCTGAACCTGAGGAAACGACAGTGAAACCTGCCGTTGCACCCATTGCGCTTGCGACTCAAGGGTTGGAGACTGATGAGGATGGTTTAATCTTGCGTAATGCTCGGCAACAGTGTGCTTTATTGCCCAATTCAGAGAAATTACTAGAGTTGCCTACATTACTGAGTCATCTGTCTACTTCCCAAAAAGAAGATATTGAGCGATTGGTTAGAATATTTCCAAATCTTTTTGGCGATACCCCGAGTCAAACTACAGTAATACAACATGATATTGATGTGAATAATGCTGCTCCAATTAAACAGCATCCCTATCGTGCAAATTCTGTGAAAAGGGAGCTGATGAAAAAAGAGGTGAAATATCTCTGCGAAAATGGTCTTGCGGTACAAAGCTGCAGCCCATGGAGCTCGCCTTGCTTACTTGTTCCCAAATCCGATGGTTCTTTTCGTTTTTGCACTGATTATCGTAAGGTCAACGCTGTGACAGTGCCTGATAGTTACCCGTTACCGCGAATGGAGGATTGTATTGACAATTTAGGTTCCGCTCGGTTTGTAACTAAATTGGACTTGTTAAAAGGTTATTGGCAAGTGCCTTTGACACCTCGTGCCTCTGACATATCTGCATTCGTTACCCCAGATCACTTTATGCAATACCAAGTTATGGCTTTTGGGCTCCGCAATGCGCCTGCAACGTTTCAACGTTTGGTCGCTACTGTACTGGCGGGTGTGCCAGGGTGTAATGCATATCTGGATGACTTGGTGATCTACTCAACTAATTGGCCAGAGCATATGTCTCAGTTGAATTCTGTGTTTGAACGGTTATCAAAAGCCAATTTAACATTAAACCTTGCGAAATGTGATTTTGCTAAGGCAACCATTACATATCTTGGAAAACAGGTTGGGCAGGGGCAAGTCCGTCCAGTTGCTGCTAAAGTTTCAGCCATCTCAAATTTTCCTGTTCCTATTACCCGGCGTCAATTAAGGCGATTCTTAGGCATGGCCGGATATTATCGTGGGTTTTGTAAAAACTTCTCAAGTGTTGTAAGTCCTCTTACAAGTTTGTTGAGCCCCTCGCAACAGTTTAAGTGGTCTTTGGAATGCCAACAGGCATTTGACAGTGTGAAAGCACTGCTGTGCAGCGCTCCAGTACTTGCAACACCAAATTTTAATCACCCGTTTAAGTTGGAGGTTGATGCTAGTGCTGTGGGGGCTGGGGCAGTCCTATTGCAGGAGGATGCAGATGGAATTGACCACCCGATTTGTTATTTTTCCCGCAAATTTAATAAACACCAACTGAATTACTCCACTATCGAAAAAGAGGCTCTTGCACTACTTATGGCACTCCAACATTTTGAAGTGTATGTGGGTTCTAGTTCGCTCCCTGTTGTTGTCTATACTGACCATAACCCACTTGTTTTTCTGTTAAGAATGTATAATCAGAACCAGAGGCTGATGCGCTGGTCTCTGATTGTACAAAATTATAATCTAGACATCCAACACAAGAAAGGGACAGACAACATTGTAGCTGACACCTTGTCTTGATCCGACATGTAAGTTTTTTTTTTTTTTTCTTTCTCTCCCCCCCCTCTTACTTGTATGAATGAAATTGTGTTCATTATTGTCTCATGTTATCTTGATTTTGTTTTGTTTAACAAACATATTTTAAAATGTTTGTTCTTAAGGGAGGGGGTGTTACTTCCAGAACATTATTGTATAGTGGTTGTCTTGTCTGTTGCCCTTTTTGTTTTTTTTTTGTTTCCTAGTGGCTCCATCCAGTGCTTGCTGCTTCTGATTGGCTGCTCTACATCTCAGGGCTGCAACCAATCCAGTCAGTCCACGCTTCTGATTGGCTGCATCACATCCCAGTGCTTCGACCAATCCCCATCCTCCAGCTGTCTTTTTAAGAAGCCATTTCAGAAAGTAAAGGCAGTCTTGAGACTCACTTTGTGCTGGCTATGCTGTTTGTTTCCCCAGCCAATAGAAATGTTTGCGGTTGAGAGACTGGTTTAGGGAAGTAAGCCACGTGGTATACATTTCAACATGTAGGTAACCAGCTGTCTAGAGATACACTAGGTAAGAGGGTGTGTGCCAACCCATGTATCCCTTTTGATTTAGATAGTGTAGTTAGTTAGGATGTTATTGCTTACCTGATTATTTATCTTTTTATTTCTTTTCCTTTTTAATTTTTAGAGGAGACTAGATGGGGGGGTGTATTGTGATTAGTTAGACTGGGTTTTTTTTTCTTCTTGGTTTATTTTCAGCAGCACCCATTGCTAGTCTCTCAATTAGTGCCTTCCTTTAAACCACTGGTTTAATTTGTAAATATTCCACTTAATATCACCTCTTACGTAAATAAACACCCATTTGCTAATAAAGTGTCGAGTGTGTCATCACTTTGGTTCCAACCCGTGCTGGGAATTCAATTAGCCAATGTCTATCAACAGTAAATGTGCGACCCGTATACCCCTAGACTACCAAGGGTCGTAACAAAGAATTTCGTGATGTACACTGTCAGCTAAAAGGGAAAAAAAATAACAATATCTCTGTAAAGTTGGAGTTTTCTTAAATAAAATAAAAAATACAAAAGTTTCTATATACTTATTTCATTTTTAAACTTCCTTTAAAGGTTTTTTTGGCAGGGGGTAACATGATAACACTTTAAATGTTACTCTTTTGTGGTTTTCTTTAACATCATAATGCCATAGAATTCTTACTGTTTTACATTAATTGGTCCAATACTAGTATGAGGCTGATTCCAGTTAAAAAAAAAAAAAAGTCAACTGTATGAATTCCTTTAATTGCACTCGATCTTTATCGAGGTCCCTCGTTTCACGCTCTCTCTCTCTTGTGTTTATGATTTCTTTTTTTAACTGCCCCGAGGTGCTCAGAGGCACGGATTTTGTCATTACTCATCCTTACGGAGAAAAAGAGAGCGAGAGAAAGAGAGAACTCTCTAATTGGCTTTAAATATATCAGGAGGTTCACGTTCTGGTCGCTACCAGGCTGAGAGAAGTGTCTCCAATTCGAGTCATATTTTAAAGAGACAGTGTAGGGGGGATTATTTTAGCTGGTTCACGTTTAAGAGGTCAGACTGAACTGAGCAATGAGAGCGAGACAGCAGAAAGCAAGGACACAAATTAAGCGTGTGTGTGTGTGTGTGTAATGCCTAACCCATATACACTTAGTCTCTCACACTTACAAACAATTTTTGTAATAAAATAAAAGTATAGTTGTGGAGTGGCTACAGATTCAACCTGCATGGCAATCAAACAAACATATCAAGTAGTCCACAAATATATCTAGATAATACTTAAAAGATAAGTTATTTTACATAACAACTAATTTGTAGCTAATTTGCAGAGAAGCAGAGTTAATGCTGCTTTCAGATTGCCCGGAGAGGGTAAGAGCTAGCATGTTGGTCAAACCCAGTCGGCCAACCATGAGATAGAAAGGGAAGAAGTGTTGCGTCATTATACTTTTGTTACTCGACCTCAGTGGAGCATTTCAAACCACTGATCATAGTATTTTCCTTTACAGATTAGAATATGTGGTAGGAATTAAGGGAAAGGCCCTCTCCTGGTCCAGATCCTATCTGACTGATCGTTATCAGTTTGTAGATTTAAATGGTGACTATGTTCTCAAGTAGAGTTTGGTGTTCCACGGGGTTCTAGTCATAGGACGACATGCAGATAGAAGCAAGCTTTTTGATCACACTGTAACTTTAAATGGCTTTTCTGTTCCATCAAGTGCAACAGTGAAAGACCTCGGTGTGATTATACATTTCAGTCTTTCATTTGAAACTCATGTAGATAATATTACAATGATAGCATTCTTTCACCAAGAGAAAGAATAAATTGTCACTAAACAATGCAGAAAAACAAGTTCATGCTTTTATGACCTCTAGGTTGGACTATTGTAATGCCGTACTGTATGGTTGGTGCATAAGCAAGCTTCAGTTAGTTTAGAATGCAGAAGATACGAGCATATCAACCCTATCTTATCCACACTGCATTGGCTCCCTATGAAATTTCACATTGATTTTAAAAGACTACTTTTGACGTATAAAGCATTAAATGGTCTCGTGCCGCAGTATCTGGGTCAACTGCTAGTGTCTTACGATCCGCCACACCTACTTCGATCTAAGGATGCAGGCTGCTTATCAGTACCGCGTACTATGAAAACTACAGCTGGTGGCAGAGCTTTTTCCTACCAAAGTTATGGAATCGTCTTCCAATTAATGTTCTGGGCTCAGACTCAGTTTCAGTGTTTAAGTCCAGGCTAAAAACCTATTTATTTAGCCAAGCATTTTTGTAAATAGATTTGCCTTAGTTAAAAGAGAAGATCTGGGGGATTCATGGACGTAGAGTATTATGGTGAACTGGTGTGTTTAGATGCTGTCCTCCCCACTCTCATTGATCACTCAGGTTTGCTGATGGTGTTTGCTTTACCTCTCAGGAAGCCCTCATGTTTGTGTTTCCTTCTGGCTCTCCCTTTTAGTTATGCTGTCATAGTTAGTCCTGCTGAAGTCCCTGCTTGCACTCTGCACTAAATATACATTCACTTTTTACATTATGTGACTGTGACCAGACCTTACTGTTATCTCTCCTACTCCTGAGGTGCCAGTGACCCTCTGCCCTCTGGACCTGCCTGACTCGTCCTGGTGTTCCGCTTCTAGTTAGAGATCTCGTCGCATGGATGCCCCGTGTGGTCTGCTTGGGATGCGTGTGGTGACTGGGGACGGTTTCACTTTTCTACGTAGATGTGCCTGGCCTCGGCTGATGCTGACAGCTGTTCTCTGAGGACTTGTAACTGCAGTCACTTGATAGTTCAGGACTGGAGTTTCCTACAGTCTACCTGAGCCTCCAACAACAAACTGGACTTCATGATAACGTAAACACATCTCCTGTTATACTGAACTTCCAGTCTCCTGGCCCTTATTCGTTATCACCTAAATGAGGATGGGTTCCTTGTTGAATCTGGTTTCTTCCTACTGCCAAGGTTTCTTCCTACTGCCAAGGTTTCTTCCTACTGCCATCTCAGGGAGTTCTTACATGCCACTAATGCCGTCATCCTCGGCTTGCTCATCAAGGACAATCTTATCATTTTAATTCATACACATTCACATTTCATACAAACTTCGATAATTCTTTTGATTGTGTAAAGCTGCTTTGCGACAACGTCAATTGTTAAAAGCTTTTGTTATTTGCTATACAAATAAAATTTAATTGAAGAAGTGTAGACTGTAGACAAAGGGGCCACATAGGCTCCAGCCCTGATCAAGGTGGCTTCCTGCACTATAGGTACGCCTAGGGCTGTTAAGGCAGCCTCCTAAGCAGAGCCCAAGGCAACCTCCCATGCCATGACACCAACAAGGTGGCCAAAGTCAAGCTTAGGCCAGAGACTAACAGAGGGACGCCCATACTAAGCTCATTCCTGAGACCCATGGGGAAATTTTCTAAGTCAAACTCACAAAGGAGGCTGTCATGGTGACCTTCCAAGCCAAGTTTACACTAAAGACCAATGAGGTGGCCTCCCAAGCCAAGCTCAGAACAGAAGCAGATGGGAAATCCTTCCATGCCAGAAAGAATGTTGCTGCTTCACCATAAGACTCCAGCATTGTTGCTTCACCACCTGGTTTCTACAGCCCTGTCCTACATCTGCTCCTCTAACCCTTGGGGGAAGAGTGGGTGCTTTTAACTACGCTTGCCTCAAAACCCTAGGAATGGTTTGGATAATTTACATAGTGGTGCAAAATTATATTAGTGTTTTGGTAGGTGTTTCAGGAACGTTGGAAGGTGTTTCAGATGCATTGAAGTGCATTGTGTATTTTCCCCTTGTTCCGAGCTCGGCATGTTGCTGCTCTTATTGTACATACAGCAACCACTCCTAGACTGCATTGAGTGCTTGTTTACACTGGCATTTGCATTTTGTCTTGGTTCATGTCTTGTCTCATCACTGGTTGTCTTCCTAGGGTGTCATGATTACTTTCAGCTCTTTTGCGCTCACCTCCATGATTAGTGTAGTCTTTAAGTCTTTATGTTTCTTTATTCAGAGCAAAGTAAACTCTTAAGCCTATCATTATGGTACCTGGTATTCTGATTGTGACCTTATTTCTCTTTCTGTTTAATATTTTGCCTAGACTACGTATTGTTGTTTACATATTGCCTCATTCTCTGGATTATGATTTGGACATTTTGCAATTGTTTCTCTGCATTCTTGATTAAAACATTTTAACTGTTTTTGAATCTGCTCCAGTCCCCTTGACCCTATGGCACTGAAGCCTTTTCATTTTACAAATTATTTTCAGCATTTTTTAATGATTTTTTTTTTTTTTTGCAGGACTTTAATACGGAGTTATTCCCAAATGTTTCTGATTTAATTCATAGTTTTCAAGGACATCCTTGCTCTACAACTTTTATTTGCATGCCATGTATATACAGTATAACTGTATGCACTAGAAGTATTTTAAGTACCAAAAAAGAAGTTATGAACTTCAATAAACAAATATATAATCAATGGTAAATTGTTAAGATACAAGTGAAATAAAACTTCAAGATGTACTTTTATAGGAGGATAACAGTAACTCTACTTTTATGATGCACCTACAGCTGACATCATACTGCCTCATTATTGTCCTATGACAGTCATGTTTTACTCCTTATGTAACATTATTATTAAAAAAAATAACACAACACCTTATTTCCTTATATTAAAACTAATAGATCTATTATGTACCACTTTTTTTTCATCATGTGCAGATTCTAGTGAAATTTATGGGGTTTGACTTGAAAAAAATAAACCAGACTATATCCTGTCTTTGGTTTCATCCTGTGTGTGTCTTTACAATAACAATAATAAAGCAAGGTATTCATTAATGACATACTGAGCTGCACTCGGGTTTCTAGAGCAGATTTATGAATTTAGTTTATGTATACCCAGGTTAGGCAGAGGTTATAATGAAACTGCAGTTCTTTTCGAGTAACTGCTGTTTTTTCTCTTAACTTGCTTATCATTTTTCGGAAATTGTATTGTGAAATCTTGCATGGCACACCTGTCCATGGACAATGAATTAATCTTTTGTGTGTTGAAATGATCTCATGGATCCTGACAACTGGGAAAAGTATACAGGTAGTCCCCGACTTGTTTTTAAGTCCGATTTGTTCTTAAGTCTGACAAATACGTCTTATATGCTTTTGACATGAATATACAATTTAAAGCATATCAATCCACTTGACTAAATCTGTCCCCTTTGCCAAAAAACATAAACAAGCCTAAGGAGATGAATGTAATGAGTGTTGTGCTTTTAAATCGCGAGTGGAATTCTTTCAGAGCTGTTTTTCACTCTGTTTTGTTAAGGATTTTCCAAAATTAGGATTATTCACCATCTGGACACCTTTACAGGACGACCATTTTCTATCCTTGTGCTTCCGGACTGATTCATTGACACCGGTAAGGCTGATTAAATTCCTCTGCACGCCCCCTCCGCACCCCCCCACACGCACACACATACAATATACCAAATTTAAGACATTTTATACATTACACACTGAAAATATCATATACAATCATAAAGATTGGTATATGGTACACTGCAGTGTCTATTTTTTGTACTATACACTTGAGCTACTTCTGTGATTAAACTAAAAGTAGAATCACAATTCATTTCATATCTGTGGAAATTCGTAACTCGAATGTTTTTAAGTCGGGGACTAGAAAAACTACTCTGGAAGGACTATCGTCAGTGTTAAACCCTTTGACCTGCTCTTTACTCTAACTGACTTAGACTTTGGACTCTTCAACATCTGCAAAAAGTATGAATGTAAATGCACACGTGACGAGTTAACCATACGTAGCTCATATTGGACTCACTTTGGCTGCTTTGAGGAGGATCTCTCTCTCCTGTTCGTCTTTCCTCTGTTTCTCCAGCCGCTCTAAATGCTCGAAGAACTTGAGCTGAGAGCGAACGTCTGACGTCTGCTCGTACCACTCCTCGTCCTGGAAACACAAAACAGGAAGAATGAACTGAGACAGAAAAAAATGAAAAGAAAAGTTTAGATTCAGAAAAAAAAAAACATTTCGTTCCTCTTAGACTTTGGTTTATAACTTGCATCTAACGTGCCACCGAAACCTCAGAGAAGTCGGGTGGAAAGAAAGTTTGTGGGCAAACAAACTGTTAACACTATAATTAAGTGTGTTTATTTCAGAAAAGCAGCCTCAATCATCAGCTCTCCTGTTGCTTCACTCTTTCCATCTTTTTGCTCAGTTTTGTGTGTGTGTGTGAGAAGGATCACAGTGACGGTAACTGAAAGACCTTTGTGATCCATTCTCTCTCTCATTCTCTCTCTCTGTATTTGCGATGCACCAAGATGCTGTGCTCGGTTCAGGACTTGTGGTTCGCACCATTTATTTTTTTTCCCTCCTCTACTGATGTCACCGTGTGGCTCCACAGGCGCAGGGCCTCGCACACTTCTATCGCACTTCATTTAAAAACCACAACACAGAAGAAAAGATCTGTGGATGCGCAGAGCGAGTCGTGAGCGGCGAGCCTCTCTGCAGTCCTGCTCGCAAATAAACAACTTAATAAATAAAAAGGCTTTCAACTCATCCTGTCTCGCTTCTTTCTTCCCCAGCAGTCGGAGGATTGTTTGGCACGTACACTGAGGCCTACAAACAATTCTGAGAACACACAGAGACTTTCTATTCGCTCTCGGATGAATGTTTATCCGACTCCTTTTCATAAGTTTGATAAGATGCGCGTCCCTCCGGGCCGGCATCGGCATCTCGACAGAACTTCATTCCACTTTTTAAATCTCATCCGGTACCGAGTGGTCTAGCGCTAACGTGCTTCTGAGGTATTTATGCCGAGCTTGAAGACGCAACTTACATGGAAAAAAGATAAAATTATGCACAGGATTACCAGAAACGTTGAGATTCTCAAATCTGAACCGTATGAGCACGTTTACTGCCTCATAAAAGCTGCTGAAAACTATTCTGGCTTTTGAGTTGTTTATGATGAAGTTTCCAAGAAACAAGGACGTAGAAGACACAACATCAGCACACACACACTCACTGTAATTGAATATTTATAAATTTGAAACTTTGCTAGGTTTGTTAAAATACATTCCAGATATCAAGTTCTAGTTTGGAGGAATGTTTCCTGCTCGCCTGCAGCTACTGAAGGTTCAGCTCCATTTAGAGGCACTGGGAAGCTTTTTTTAAAAAGAAAAAAGGAAAAACTGAAAAGACATTTAATAAGACGTTTTACTTTTTTTTTGGAGAACATTTCTAAAATGTTAAAATCAATGATGGAAAGGTGGCTTGGTGGTTTGCGCTGCTCTCCTCTAAACTTTGTGAGAAAGAAATGCCCTTGAATAGAAGCACAGATTTTTCTTTTGCCTAAAAAAAAAATCCCACAATGTATTTGAAAAACAGCAGAATGTTTAAACATGTGAAACCCGAGACTCCTGAGTGGCCTCCTGCTTCTTTAAAGCTTCTGGAAGATTGGGATGAAAAAAAATCACTACTCAAATATTTAGATTTGAGAAGACATGTTAGGACCAACAAGAAGATCTGTTGGTTTTATTAAATCCAAAAGTTTCCATGTTTGTACAATACAGTGGAGACCCATGTCCTCCTCTTATCCAGTCTTCTCTCTGTCTCGTTCCTACCTTATTGGAGTCCATCCTGTGCTGGGCGATGAAGGACACTTTTTCCAGAACGGTCCTCAGCCGTGTCTGTGTGGCGTGAGCGATGAAGTTTACCGCCTCAAGAGGAACCTCCGTCACCCCGAACTTCTTAGCTAGAAAACATGGGACGGGAGAATGAACATTAAAAAAAAAAAAAAAACTAATTTTGTCCCTGTTGATCCTCCATACTCGTGTTTAGTCCCTCACGTTCACTTGTTGCCTTTTCCTTCAGTTTAATCCATCAGACTTTTATTATTTTTTATTTTAATCAATTCAAGTATTACACAATACGCATCTTTTTGTCACAATATTGTACACATTAACAACAACATTCCACCACATCACATTAATAAATAATGTCACATTAAAAAAAAAATTCACAGCAATACCTTATGAAAAAATTACTGTTCAACCAATTAAAGTCTATTAACCAATAATGTTTGTTTTGTATTATATTTCTTACATGTCTATTAACTTGCACATAATAAAAGGGAGCACTTTCAATTCAGGTAGTGCGTCACAGAGAAGTTTTGGATTCTTTGATCCTTGAGAGCCTTCTTGCTTTCTGGGACTTTATGATTTTCTGATTGTCTCACTAAAACTCTTTAAATACAACATCTTGTTATCATTTATCATTTATAATTATTTGATTGTTAATTATTAACATGTTTAACTATCAAATAAAGAACAGTTTGCAACCTTAGTCAAATTTAATACCATGGAACGTCCGATGCATAAGTTAGTTCCTGTTATCACTTATTATATACAGTAGCATTTGTAGTACAGCCTCTGTTTATTATTATAATTTTTTTTTATTACGTTACATAGGATTTTTTATTTTGCAATAAACTTTATATTGCTAAACCACAATGCACCTGGTTGTAATACCTTTCATGCCCCAAAGGTAAATCTTTAAGCTTTTAAAAAGCAGACATGGAGACTCCTTCCATAATGTTAAATAGGTAACTAGTTACAGAAAAGTTCATAGAAAAATATTACGTTACAATAACGAACAAGTGCATTAAATTCCATATATTTCACAGAATATATATATATATATATATATATATATATATATATATATATATATATATATATTTATATTAATATTTTATAGCAAGTTTTTTTTGTTTATCTCTTGTTTATTCTTATGTTTTGTTCACTGCTGCTGGCTTCTGAGAACTAACAAACAAATTTCAATGACAATAGTGAAGTCTCTTCATCTCTTATCTATTCATTAATATAAAGCTCTGATTTGGAACACAGCTGAATCTACAGTCAAAGCTGCACGTAGAGAAAATGAATCAACATAATCACTGAGACTTTAACAGCACAGCATCGTTATATAAAACATTGCAATCTCTAACAAACCAAACTGGCACATATGATACATGGCACAAATCAGCATCATTTGATTACTTTTTACATGCAACTTGTAGCCTAAGTATTACAGTTCTAAAACCTAAATAAACTATGTTTAATATAAACTACTACGAGTATGAAACATTCTGCATGAAGAAAAAAATCACACGGCAGCTATTGACAGAAAAAATTAAGGGAAAAAAAAGAACATTTAAAACTCTAATTAAAAAACTTCCTTAAAGTGTGTGTGTGTGTGTGTGTGTGTGTTAGTTGTGGTGCCATTCTGCACTAATTAGGCTTACCAACAACGACTAAAATTTTCAGTCACTACATGTCACGCCTTTTTCTTTCATTTCCAAATTAACATAATTTTTTCTTCTTCTGTTCTTTTAAGTAAATCATAGCAATTATTTAAACCAGCCGCTGCGTACGTACAAGCCGGTCTTCCAAGCTCAAAAACATTCAAGACCACAAAGGGATAATGAGCGGCATAACACAAAACCGGGGCAAAAGGCTTTTAAGGGGAACAGTAAAAAGTTAATCATGCACTGGCATTTCCTGCAGCCGCCGCTCCAAAAGCCCCGAATAACTCACAATCACGAGCCATGGAAAGGGAACGAGGTCATGTTACAGCTCTGAGACTAGGTATACAATGATTTTTTATCTTGCCAATCAATAAGTACCGAACAATCCCGGTTTACAACATTGGATTAATAATGACGTTTAAATGTAATCAAGTGGACTACAGCGTACTCGTATCGCTCAGCATGGACTGCATGTTTAATAGGATGAAAGGTTTTCGTTTGTCTGCAGATTTAACAAAAGACTCTGTTGCTCCTCTGGTGCACATAGCATTATATGGCACGTACTGTGTGTGGTTCAGGCATCGTGTGCGAGTTGTGTGTGATCACTCTCTTTATGTGACTGTAGACAGCACCTCAGACAGCTCCAGCTGAGAGTGTGTGCCATGTTCAGGCACACAGCAGGGACACCAGCACTGACCCGTCATAGCCTAAAGCAGCGGTCACTGTTAAAATCGCTATACAAGCCTCAGTATTTACATCAATGGTAATCTGTGTATGAGGCAAAAAAATACACATTTATGACTAAATAAATGTAAATATATTTGTTTCAATAAGTTTTACAAATCTAAAATATTATCCAGTCAATTTTCTACCACCCTTCAATCTCCTTGGCCTTAGGGCAGATAATTTCCAATAAATGAAAGTGTGGACCCGTCCCAATGAAGTGGAGATAACGCCCAATGAAAGAGGCGTGGCCTAAGTGTGGACCTGTCCCAATTGGCCTATGTGCAGATCAGTTCCAATGAAGTAGGCGTGGCCTATGTGAAGATCAGTCCCAATGAAGGAGGGGTGGCCTATGTGCAGATCAGTTCCAATGAAGGAGGGGTGGCCTATGTGAAGATCAGTCCCAATGAAGGAGGCGTGGCCTATGTGCAGATCAGTTCCAATGAAGTAGCCATGGCCCAAGTGCAGATAACGCCCTAATAAAAGAGGTGTGGCCTAAGTGTGGATCAGTCCCACTAAAGGAGGTGTGGCCTATGTGCAGATCAGTCCCAATTAAGAAGACGTGACCTAAGTGCAGATCAGCCCCAATGAAGGAGGGGTGGCCTAAGTGCAGATGTATGTGTGTAGGTTTTGTGTAGGTTTTAATAAAAAGAAGTGGGGCCTAAATGCAGACCAGTACCACTGAAGGAAGTCTCGAATGAATTGCAGATCAGTACTAAATAAACAAGTCATGATGCAAGTGCCTACTAGTCTCAATTAAGGATGTGTGGCCTAAGTGCCTACCAGTCTCAGTGAAAGAGGCGTGGCCTAAGTGCCTACAAGTCTCAATTAAGGATGTGTGGCCTAAGTGCCTACAAGTCTCAATTAAGGATGTGTGGCCTAAGTGCCTACCAGTCACAGTGAAAGAGGCGTTGCCTAAGTGGCTACAAGTCTCAATTAAGGATGTGTGGCCTAAGTGCCTACCAGTCACAGTGAAAGAGGCGTGGCCTAAGTGCCTACAAGTCTCAATTAAGGATGTGTGGCCTAAGTGCCTACCAGTCACAGTGAAAGAGGCGTGGCCTAAGTGCCTACCAGTCTCAATTAAGGATGTGTGGCCTAAGTGCCTACCAGTCTCAGTGAAAGAGGCGTGGCCTAAGTGCGTACCAGTCTCACTTAAGGATGTGTGGCCTAAGTGCCTACCAGTCTCAGTGAAAGAGGCGTGGCCTAAGTGCCTACAAGTCTCAATTAAGGATGTGTGGCCTAAGTGCCTACCAGTGTCAGTGAAAGAGGCGTGGCCTAAGTTCCTACCAGTCTCAATTAAGGATGTGTGGCCTAAGTGCCTACCAGTCACAGTGAAAGAGGCGTGGCCTAAGTGCCTACCAGTCTCAATTAAGGATGTGTGGCCTAAGTGCCTACCAGTCTCAGTGAAAGAGGCGTGGCCTAAGTGCCTACCAGTCTCAATTAAGGATGTGTGGCCTAAGTGCCTACCAGTCTCAATTAAGGATGTGTGGCCTACGTGCCTACCAGTCACAGTGAAAGAGGTGTGGCCTAAGTGTCTACCAGTCTCAATTAAGGATGTGTGGCCTAAGTGCCTACCAGTCTCAGTGAAAGAGGCGTGGCCTAAGTGCCTACCAGTCTCAATTAAGGATGTGTGGCCTAAGTGCCTACCAGTCACAGTGAAGGAGGCGTGGTCTTTATACAGGTGCCAACACTGTTAACAAGAAAACCCCTAAGCATCCAGGAAGAAGACAGAACAGAGCCTGGACATCTGAGTGAAGGTGACAGACCCACCGGCCTCCCTCTGTCCACTGTCCACCTGAGACCGTAACTAACCCAATCACTGACACACGACCAGCACGGGATGCAATGTTCTTAAACTCACTCACTCACACAGACACCACACATTGCTCAGTGCTTGAGGGTACACACTAACAACCACAAGGAGCTGAAATGCAAACAGACTGCTGCCTCGGGATTCATTCATCCAACACTGAAGCTCAGCTAGTGTGTGAAAAGGACAGGAGTGAAGGATGATGGGAATAAAATGGGCATATAAATTGAGTGTGTAAGTCCACAGAAAAGACTAGAGGAGAATTAAAAATATTACATTAGTGTCAAGTTAATCCCTGTAACTTCAATAGTATTGTTGTTACCATAACAACAGTAACAAATGACTACTCCAGTGTTAAGACAGAAATGATGTGTATAATTATAACTCAATAAAAAAAATTATTTTTATGAGCACACAATTGTGTGCACTTGTATGTGTGTGTGTGTGTGTGTGTGTGTATGTGTGCACGCCTTACCCGTCTCCAGTATGCGCCGATGCAGTAGACCCGTGGGCAGGAAGGCCTCATCTTTACAAGAGCGGATCTGCGTGCCCACCAGCTCTGAGTTGGTTGCTAAGATACGAGCACTCTCCTCGCTCAAGTTTACCCCGGCCATAGACGCAACGTCATTGATGTCATCATCGTCTCTGAAAGACAAAATACAGTACATCACCTGAACACACCTGAACATGGGCTGTGACTCCACCCGAACACACCTGGACCGGCTCACTCCGACCTGAACACACCTGAACACGATCACCCTCACCTGAACACACCTGATCACTGTCGCTCTCACCTGAACGCACATGGACACATTTGTCTCTCTCACCTAAACACACATGGACTCTGTCTCTCCTCACCAACCTAACAAACCTGAACACTGTCTGTGCTTCTCACCTGAACAAACTAGGACATTGTTTACTTCATATAAACACTACATGCCTCCTCTATATTGATACAGACAGTATAGTGACTCTTGAGTGATCTACCTTTCAATCACTCTCACCTGTCATCTGTCTAACCTCTCACCACACTGGGACAATGTCTCACCCTCACATGTGACACTTGACTCCCACTTGAACACACACATTTAGGAACATAATCAGCCCCCTTTCACCTCCCGTTTCCAAAGCACGTGTGTCCTAATTATCCTGTATGACCAGGGGGATCATGAAGACCAAAGGTCATCATTCTCTGCCTTTATTCCCGTCCACTGGTCCTGACAGAGACTCCTGAGCTTTTCTTGTGTTTATGCCCCCATGCTGAAGCTGCACAGCTACGCTTCTCCTTTGCTCAGTTCTTCAGAGTGTGTACGAGTACTGACACCACAGTGGGAGGCTGACACTCACAATTAGAGCCCTTATTGAAGACCGGGATGCTGCACAGACCTAACATCCCCCCTGCCAATGCTCAGTGGTGAAGGTGCCGGTGAGAATCTGGAGATAACATGAACGAGTGCTTATACGTTTTTGTATTACTGTACTCTGGACTCAGAACCACACTATAACTTGATTTTAGGGGAATTTGTTTTATCTTCATCCACTTAATCTTGGATACTCAGCATGTCCATACAATCTCACACCCACACCCATACTCAGTGCAGTGTGAAATGGCAGCTTTACCCTGTGAACGACTATTCCAACCCAAGGTGATGCTCTTAACTATTCTTTACGCATTATCACACGTCTAATAGATTTTATATTTCTAAAGTAACACAGTCAAAAGTTTGGAATGTTCTATTTTCTAGAACATTAATTCATCTTCTAAATGAATCTTCATCTTCGGTTATCGTTGAAGGCACCCAAAGCCTATACCAGAAGGGAACGAGGCAGGGTACATCCTGGACAGGGTGCCAATCCATTGCAGGGGCAATTTGGAAATGCCAATCAACCTAAGAAGGTGAAACCGTTTCCCACTGGAAAACATCAAGCATGGGGAAAACATGCCTCTTCCATGCACACAGGCCAAAGGCGTGTATCGAACCCTGAAGGTGCAAGGCCACTACAACACTGAGCGGTTCATTCAAGCAATACTTGGTTTTTCAAAATTAGGCACCGGTGGCTCAGTTTGCCATGTGGAAGGGCCAGGTTTGATTCCCAGCCAGTGCACAGAACCCAGCCACTGGATGCAGTACCAGTCCCAAACACGGATATAATGGGAGGGTTGCGTCAGGAAGGGCATCTGGAGTAAAACCTGTGCCAAGCTTATATGTGCGGACCACAATAAGTGGCAACCCCTTGCCGGGAGCAGCCATTAGACCAACAACAGGATTTTTCAAAACTATTAAATAACATTTAATAGTTTTGCAATTGCAATACCCATCAAACACCATGATGAAACTGGCTCTCATGAAGACTTCCCCAGGAAAGCAAGACCAAAACTTACCAAGTTAATTTAGAGTTACCAGACTCAGAAATCACCAATTATCCTCAAACAGCAACTCAGATTAGAGCCGTTGTGAAGGCTTTACAGATCATGAGCAGCAGATACATCTCAATATCAACTGTTCAAAAGATTATTGTGTATTTTGAACGCCTTCAGTATTGTTTTACACTGTAAGAAATCAGGAACAACCATGGTATATTCAAACTTTTGACTGGTAGTGTACATTATGAACTTTTCTCGTGTTCCTTTGTGCTCTTTTTTTAAATGAAGCATAATATTTCATCTGAAATGCTTTTGCTTGTTCCAGCGTTATTTAAATCACATAGCAGGTAGATAAATCTCAGTTAGAGCAATAACCGTAAAGCTAAATAATCGTGACAAGACAACACTTTTGCAGGAAAATAAGTGAAAACAAATCTAAAACATCACACTTCATGGTAAAATGATGTTATTACTGTATATGCCTCCTTGTCGTTATAAAGGCAACAGGATTTTCACCTCCTGTCATTTGTTTGATTTGGAACATTCAGTACATCGCTTGTTCTAACTTTCTCAACTCGTGGAGTGTTTTAAATGGCTTTTATTGCAGTTTGAACACTACACGGAAGAAAAAAAGAAAGAAAGTGTCTCATTGAATAACTAAATCTTTGAATTTAAGGATGACATTGTGTTATGGGATTTGGTGAAGCTGAGATCTGTCTTTAAATTAAAGTAAGACAGTGTTGGCTTTTTAAGGTTAGACTGAGATTTTACCTTTTTTTTTTTTCCTCCGTTAAAATAAACTCACAAAATATTCCTGGGTTCATAATTCATAATCGCAGAGTTTTTAAACAGAAGCCTTCAACCAAAAATGCCTGACTGGAAGCGCACAGTGTTGGACTACTTCTTGTTTTTGCTGTAACGTAAGATCAATAATAGTCCAATGTAATATTTAAAGGAATTCGACAGCCTGAGGTGATAGGGTTTACTTTTTCAGGAGTCTCGATGTTTTTCATTAAAACCCATTAATAAATAAGATTCAATAATGATGTTTTGAGGAAATGCACCGTTTCAGGTTTCAGACTGAATCCCTAATGCACTTTAGGGATTGATCATTTTCCCATTGGTATCTAGCAAAGAAGTGTGTGAGGTGCTTGGGATATCTGTTTAGTTGCTGAATTATAAAACCTAAGCAGCTCCTCTCCAGTGCACAGACGAGCGTTTATCGTACCCTGCAATTGTTGTGCTTTCGCTTCCTGTGGTAAAGCCAGAATTTCTCGAAATATGAGTAAGGGGAACAAAAAAATAAATAATCACGTCTCTGCTCCTTCTCAAGTACTGCTGCTTTGCTATGGTTGCTACGGTGACGTGATCAGACTTGGCCAAACTATCATGATGCAAATGTTTCCATGGTTCTTTGTGGAACTTCATCGTCTGCTTCATCTCAAATAGTCTACTGATGGGGAGAAGAAAAAAAAAACTAATTTATGTATAAACTCTGAATCGGGACAGAGGACAATACGGCGTTAGAGGGTCATGAAAGCTTTTGGACTAGTGTGGCTATAAAAAAAATAAAAAAAACGCCAGTGGGAAGAAAGGTTGCTGCTACACGCAGCCCTGACAGCTTAATTAGCGCAGCTGCTAAAGATTTATTGGATCAGCAATCAGTGCCTGTAGCTACGGCCAGCCTCAGGGGTGGATACACACGGCCATTATGATGCACTCGGTGGCCTGGTCAACCACAACACACACACACATACTGTACACGTGCGCACACATAGGTCTGTTCAGAAAAAACACTACCACAGATGTAAGTCATCTCAGGGCAACCTACATACACTCAAAGCCCAAATCTCACCGTATAGGTTTTGCACAATTATGGAAAGTGTGATTATGTGTCCCTACTAATAACTATGCACTGTTTACACCTCAGTGCTGGATTCTGATTGGTCAGAAGAAGCTGATTAGTTTTTTACAGCTAAAGTTTTGACGGCGGTGTCGACTGCAGACAATATTAATGCACTCGTTCTAGTGGATTGTAGTTTATATAATCTTAAACCTCAAGGAAACTTATTTAAACAAAACCTAATTTATGCAAAATAAATTTTTTTGTCATTGTTATATTTTTTAAAGGCGACATGATGGCGTAGTGGTTGGCACTCCGACTTCGCACCTCCAGGGTCTTGTGTGCATTCTGTCCAGGGTGAACCCCCACCTTGTGCCATAAGTCTCCTGGGATAGGCTCCAGGCCCCATGCTATTCATCTTCATCAGTAATGAAGATGTTCGATCTCCAGATGCATCTCGAATGTAAGTGTGTGTACTAGCAAAAAAACATGAGACAAAAAAACCCCTGCTTTTTGTTCTTTTCCTATTTTTGTAAGCCAGTTAGATTTTTCTCCTAATGTGACCTCATATAAGGAGATCCCTCCCCTGGCTTGGTGCTCAGCTCTGCTGTTCTCTGAGAGGTGTGGGAGGGCTCAGAAGTAGCTCATTCACCTGCATATACAGTACAATAATCACACAGATGTACATAGAGACAGAATATTCTTATTATTTTACACTATTTATACCTCATCAATTCATCTTAAACTGTAAACAGTGTACCATAGTTGTTGTTTTTTTAAGTTAGCAATTTTAATCCTTTTCTCATTGTGAGTTTTGCTTGTTGCTTACTTGTTGCTGTAACGATACAGTTTCCCTTTAGAATGAATAAAATAATCTATCTATCTATTATAACATCGACACTGAAATGCTGCATTTGGAATAGGAGTGAACTAAATGGATTTTGAGATATAAAAAGAAAAAAAAAGCATTATCTGAGCAGGGTTTCAGCTGGAGCATTAACACACACACACACACACACACACACACACACACACACTATGGGGAAGCTCGGAGACCTGGATCTGCTTGTTAAGGAAATAGTAAAAAATTTCAAAACATTTTGGAAAAAGTCTCTAATGTAAACACTTTGTAAGGGTACTGGGTTAAGCTGCAAAAGTCTTCAGGCTTCGGAGCGGTGTGCTTTCTGTTTTTTAGTAACATTCAGATTCAATTATCTGTCACATGTACTTTACTGCACAGTGAAATGATTGGTTTCCACATTTCCCAGTTAGGAAGCTGGGCTGAGAGCGCAGGGTCAGGCAGGATACAGCGCCCCTAAAGGCAAACAGGCTTAAGGGTCTTGCTCAAAGCCTCAACAGTGGCAGCGTGGCGGTGCTGAGGCTCGAACCCTCACGACCTTTCGATCAGTAACGCAGAGAAAGTGTTAACCGTTTGAGGCAGCGCTGTCCTCTATCCCATATGTTAGTCACCCTAACATCAACGTCCTGCTGATTTTTTTAAATGTTTTTATTAACTTTGAGAAAGAAAAAAAAGCTGCAGTGATTGTCCATTTACTGTATTCTATATTCAGTATTAAGTAATAACAGGAACCAGCTGGTTTCATGGACTTTCCACAACATCGGACATACTGCAACTATTAACATACAAAATGTGCAAATGTGTTATTCTTTAATGTATAAGATTTTCTATTATTAACAAGCTGCTGTTGTATATGTGGAATAACCCACTTCAGGATGTGATGTGAAGATTTTTTTATATTTATTACACCTTTAGGTTAAGGAGTATCAATGTACACATGTTTTATGAAATATTAGCACAAAGCATAGTGTTTTTATAGTGTGTAAGCACAGCGGTTATGATTGTTTCTCAATCTGGAAAACAAACTACTACACCAGGCATCACTAAATCCAGATCTATAGTGGTCCTGATGCTTTTATGACAAATGCGAATAATTAATATACTAGTACACTAGCACTTTTTCCCTCACTGTGGGCGTGGCTATATATGTGTGTGTGTGTGTGTGTGTGTGTCGCTCAACTAGCTGATCAATGCAATATTCTATCCGTTCAGAGATAAAACAGGGTCGTTTGAGCAAACATATCCAAAACAGTCCGAGCTGATGGCGTGTAAAAGACCCGAGTCTTCAAAAGACAGAGTCATCAATTCGATTTGATTTGAATGCACCCTTCTTTCAGAAAAAATAGTACAAAACATCAAGGGAAGTTTTGACACCCCAGGACCATCTATACTGCTATACACATTACGGTATGCAGAAGGGCTGCATGGTAAATCTTAAAAAATAATATTTATAATAATAATAATAATAATTAATAATTTCGATTTAGACATGCACGTTTTCATTTCGGAATGACGACGATTTTTTTCTTTGTATTTCCCTGCATTCAGATCAAGCCTCCTTATTCACGGAGTTCCAATATTATCTCACGGTCAATATCACACGGCTCTGTCCATTGTAGCCAATCAGAGGCTGGAGGAGGGACAGTCCCAGCCAATCAGAAACTGGAGGGTACATTCTGACGACCTGTTTCTGATGGGAGTCAAACCATTCCGATTTCTTCTGTTCTTGTGTTTTATACCTTATTATTGCATGCGTTAGTTAATATTAAAAACACGCACACACACACACAAACACACACTAAAAACTAAAGTACATACTACTGTGACAGTTCTAATTTGGATATATAATCCAAAATAAGGAAAGGCAGAATTTATTTTTGGTTACAAGTTTTTTTTTTTCTCTTTGTTTTGATTTTGATTTGTTTACTTGAGTGCAATAATGTTTTACTTGAAAAAATGAGAATCTCAATTCCCGTGGCGAAAAATCGTGATTCACATTTTGAACAGGAATCGTGCAGCCCTGGTGCACAGTTACTACACACACACACACACACACACACACTGTACACTGTGCACTATACATCCATCAGACGCTCTTCCCTTCCCTGCGAGGCAGCAGCAGCAGCAGCATTGCGTCAGCTCGGGCTGATTTAGGCAGCGGGAGGAAAAAAGAAAAAAAAAATCCCAAACATAAATAAATAAGACACCCGACTTTAATTTACACCGAGCTGTCTCTGGGAAAACAGCAGCACAAGCTAGTGGACTCCAGGGCTATCGACTCATACGTCCAGCTCTTTCCGCGACGTGCGTGCTAAAAAAGAAGGATGAGACGAGATGGAGAAGGGAAGAGACACGGGGCTGTTAAAGAGGACAGAGTGTGAGACGTGGAGGCTGTCAGGAGAGAAAAACAAGAGAAGACGAGCGAGGTTACACGGTCGGATTTTTCCTCAGAGAGTCGCCTGAAGCCAGACGCTGCAGCTAAGGACGATGCTGCCCCCTTGTGTCTGCCTGGAGTATCACCTCTCACAGCTGTATCTCTCCAGACCTAACATCTGTATATAAGACACAACCCTGCTAAATAATCCTTTGAGTTTTATACACGACGGTCTGCACGTGCCAGAACATAATTTAGCCTCTAGTGTGACATTTATCAGCTTACAGAAGCTCCCTTGACCAGGCTCAAGATCCGCCATTAAAGTACTACTTAATACTAACTTAAAACTAATTGTCTTGTATTTCTCATACATGCTTTCACACAAACCACCCTCTGATGGCGCCGTACGTGTAAGTGAACTGTATGTACCTGAAAGAGCCTCCCCCAGGATCGTTTACTTTGTTCTTCTGAGCCCCCGGGAGCTGCACGCTGACCCCCGAGGGGATTTTCCCCGCCTGCACCGCCGGACTCTTCCCTACAGCACCTGAGGAAAGGGAGCAAAAAGGATTATTGGGACACGTCCCTACACATCTGCATCACGACAGCATGACCTGGAGCTCTCTCTCTCTCTCTCTCTCTATCTCTCTCTGCAACACAGGTCTTTCTTCCATTTCTGTCTGTCATTCTCGATGCTTTATCGGTTTCTCTCTTTAGTGATGCTTTGATCATTTTTTTCCCGCACCAAGCACAAGAACAAGTTTTTAATAACTAAACCACATAAATATCAATAATCGTTTGCTGTTTGTGTGTTTCGCCAGTTTGAAAAAAACAGGCATGAAATGCGAACACCTGCCTGTTCATACACTACATGGACAAAAGTATTTGTTTAAACCTGCATTGACGTTCAATATGAAGTTGTTCCCTCTTTTGCAGCTATAACATCTTCCACTCTTCTTGGAAGACTGTCCACAAGATTTTGGACATGAATTTAATCTGTAGAGTATTAATGAGGTTGGATGAGAAGGCCTGGTTCACAATCTCTGCTCCAGTTTATCCCAAAGGTGCTTGATGGGGTAGAGGTCAGGGCTCTGTGTTAGGCCCAGTTAAGTTCTTCCACAACAAACTCTATAAACCATGTCCAGGGCACAGTCATGTTGGAATAGAAACGGACCTTCCCTATTGTCCAAGATTACCCTTCACGGGGGATAAGGGGCCTGATTGAAACACCTAAACGCAATAATTAACAGGTTTGAACTAATATGTTTGTCCGTATAGTGTACATTCAGACTGCCAGACTCATTCTTTATAAAGTTAGCGAGTTGATTTTTAGATCGAGTAGAGGGTTTTGTTTCATGTCAGAAAGCGCTTCCCTGAATCCCTCAGTGTCTAAGACAGACAGCAGCTCATTATCAAGAACAAGAACCTAGCTAAAACATATTATGGTTTCACTTACATAGAACTCTTTGTAGATATTATTCCTCACACCTGGTGCGCACTGTTGCTGTCATGCTGCTGGTAATGAACTCCGAGTGTTTTATGAGTTTTATGTTTACAAATGTTTGCCATCAGTAACCATGAAATACATCCAAATCACTGTTATTTTATGTTTCCTGTTTCTTAATGTGACTCTTTTGTTTCTCTGTTTCTTGGTCTAACTGGGTGTCTCTGTCACTCTCTATTGCATAATATATGCGATATACAAGACACATTTCAGCATTTTTAATATGCAGAACATCAGAACACAGTTACGAGAGTAAAAACTCCCTTTATTTCTCTATATAATCTCCTGCTACACTAATGCACTTCTCCCAGTGTTTCACTAGTGCTTGGATACCATCAAGGTAGAAAGTTTTCTAATTTTGTCTGAGCCATAACTGAACCGCCTGCTTCACATCTGAAACTCTGGCCTCCCAGGAACCCCTCAAACCTGTATGTAATTCTGAGAAAGCCTGTAAAGAAAACAAAAACATTACAGTGCTCTGGGATGTTTGCTGAGATTAGGAGCTCTTACCTGCCGGCCGCACCGTCTGCGCGATGACCACGGGCATACGGACCTGCCCTCCTATCGTCCCTGTCCTCTTAATATTCTACAGAGATAGGAAACAAAAGATAAACTGCATTAAGTGGCAATTTTCATTGAAATTCCTCAACAATTTTATGTCATCTATTATTACCTTTAAATATGTTATAGTTATACATGTATGAACAGGGATGAACTAAAGAAAAAGTGCAGGTATAGGTAGGAAAAAAACACAAGAAAAGAAATGAGAAACAAAAGATAAACATGGCGGAGAGGCAAAGAGAGAGAGAGGGAACATTAATAAGAATGTCGTCCCCTCCGTACGGCCCCTGGCGAGTCCCCCGGGCCCTCATCCATCCTGCCCTGTTCTCTCACGCTGCATATTTCACTGCCTTGTTTTCCTGCACACCGCCGCAATATCACCACGCCTCCAGCTCCATCCCAAACCCATGGCCTCTGAGACGTGAAAACGAATTCTGCCCAGGATTGGGCTGGGGGCTCACCGCAACACGACACAGTGAGTGAGACAAACTGGTAGTCGAGTCTGTCTCGCGTTCAGGGAGAAATGTGCAGCCAGAAACCGAGTCAGAGTCAGTCTATAGTTTAGAGTCGTTCTATCCAAAAAACAGGGAACGTGAGACTGACTGTAATCAGTGATAAAATACTTTAGTTAAAAATAACTTTTTTTTTTTTATAAATTAGTCGGAGCCACACACACCAGAGTCTTACTGTAGACAGCACAGAGGTCATGCACCTGGATAAAAGGATATGATGCTGGTCTGATGTGGCTCAAATTTCAAATGATGCTTTTCAAATGATGCTCGTCTGATGTGGCTCGTGAAAGTCGCTAAGCGTTTCCACGATGCGACATTTTCACTCCAAGATGTCTCTTCTGAAGGAGAGCAAAACTTTCTTTCTTTCTGATCTTTTTATTTCCTTGTGGAAAATTAGGTGCAAATGCTGGATTTGATTCCTTTTAGGTCTTTTTAATTTCTATATTTTTTTTTTAAATAGGTTCAGGGTTTCAGGTTTTTTCTGTTCCAGAGAAAAGCATGATTGTGCTTGTGTCGGTCATTTCCATGCATTTGATGGGCTGGGTGATGTACAGTATACTAATATACTACAAATGTCATATTGAAAGTGTTTCATCTTTTGATACACATGCAAAGAAATGGTATAAAGTTTTTGAATAAATATTTAAATGAAGAATTTCTATATAAAGAAATCAGCTACTAAAAGCAATAAACAGTATTGAAAAAAATATATTTGATCATATATAGTATATATAGAATATAGTATTGAGTGTAAAAACACTTTGCTGTTCGAAAATGCATAATTGTCCTCGAGGACACTTTTGGTGTTAAAAAAAAAGATAGATTAGCTTTTAGGTTTTTTTTCTGGACATCTTGGATGTGAAGTCTTCTGTAAACTGGTTTTACGCCTTCATTGGATATAAATACTGATCAGGCATAACATCAAATACATTAGCATCCGCATATAACCGCAATCCAGTTATATTAAAACTTCTGTTGTACTTTCTGTTTAAGGCTACCACCTCCCCAGTCACGGCTGTGCAGGTGTGAACGTGTTGCATCAGTTCATTTGTAACTGTGGCGCAAACAAAAATGAACGCCCTATTTAACAATTAGGGAAGAAGATAACCAGAAGTGTTTGGGTATCTGCAAACAACATTTGGAGCAAAAGTACTTAAAAAAAAAACTAAAACGTTTCTTGTTCGAGGCCCAGCTTCGTGTGTTTGAATATTCGTTACGGATTGCTTTATCCAGCTCATCTGATCATTACACACACAACGGCAAACGGCAAATCCACGTTTAAAACCATCGCAGAGGCAGAGAGCTACTTTTAAAGGATTCAAGTCACTCCACGATCACCTTTCTTTTGAATTCAACGCTTACGTTCCCATGTCTTCTAAGGAATGGTCGATTTATCCCTGTTTTGCTAAGTGAGCCTACACGCGAGGATGTGTATACAGTTACGTATACAGTGTGTACAGTAATACGTTACCGCCCACAGTGTGGATAAAACGTTTCTCATAACCCAAGTCAGTTGTTCATGGGGTTTTACATGTTTACCTCGTTTAAGGAAATGTGCAGCGCTTGTATGGGGTGGGATCAACGGTACTCTCGGCATTTTTCCTTCGGTTATTTGTATATTTTTGTGAACTACCATGAATTGTATCTAGATGCGCAAAGGGTGAAAATGCATCTAACAACTTTAACAAAAATGTTTCATGCTGCTTCATGTCTTATGGGTCTGATGTAAAAAGAATTCTAGTTGGAATGTGCGTGGTCTGAATAAGTTGGTCAAATTGAAACAAGTACTAGGCAGGATTAAACAGATGAAGAACAAAATAGTTTTCCTACAAGAAACACACTTGATAAAAAAAATAAATGACGTCAACATAATTATAACTACAGATAACCAGGACAGGTTTTCTTGGCCAGTTTTACCTGACAGGACTAGGGGAGTGATAATATTAATTTATAATTCAGTCCCCTTTTAGTTAAAGAATGAACATATAGATCCACCAGGAAGGTTTATTATAATGCACTATAGTTTCCACCCAGGTTAATTTAGTTTCTGTATCTGCTCCTAATGGAGATCATCTCTTACTTACTTTATCAGCATTCAGTTGGTACTACATAATAGGGTAACAAATTTACCTTGGATCTAAATTTAACTGAGATTTGGAGATAATTGAACCCCAATAAAAGAGGATACTCCTGTTTGACTAACACATACAAAACATACTCCAGGACCGATTTCTTTTTGATCTTAACCAGATTATTATCCAAAACAATAGGATGTTGGTATGATAGTATATTGATATCCGTTCATGCTCCAATATCACTAACTATCCAAATATTTAAGATGCCTTTATCTAAATTTTTCGTTTTCAACCGAAATGGCTTCAACATTCTGATTTTGTGAAATTTTTTAGAGGGTAAAATATGTGAGTACTTTTCTATAAATACAAATCCTTCAGTGAAACGGGAAGAAATTCAAGTGATCATAAGTTATACTTCTCTTGAAAAAGAAATTAAGAAGTTAGAACGTGAGTTATACCACAACAATAATACTGTAAACAAATAATAATACTAATAAAATTTTGTTTAAAAGTTTGCTGTTTCTCTTCCCACTACCTCAACTCATTACCTCATTACCACAATTTGTTTACACATTACCATGTGCACTTTATGTTGTATCTTTTGTAAAAAAAAAAAAAAAAAAAACGTAGATAGTTTTCTGTTTAACTTAAAATGTTACTCTGTCTTGTCCCGGCTAATTAGGTCTCCAAGTTAGCTAGGTAGTTTTTTGTAAATTTATGTTATTAATTTATCTTGTTAATTTATGTTGTCATGTCGATCTGTCTTGTCTCAGCTAATTAGGTTTCTTAGTTAGCTAGACAGTTTTTGTTAATGTATGTTGTATGTACAGTAGCACCTTGGTCCTGGAGAATCGCTGTTTCGTTTCACTGTGTACTGAACTGTTTGTTGTTGAAGTGACAATAAAAGCCTACTTGACTTGATTTGACTTGACTTGACTTGTGGTTAAAGCAGTCATAGTATGATCAGGGAGAAAAAGCTGGAAAACTACTAGCCTGAAGAATCAGTAAAACACAGACTAACTGAGCTATTAACTCTGCTATATTGGATACTGGAAAGAGTCTTGTAGACCTAAATAATGCTTTTACAAATTACTATGTAGATCGATACAAATCTGGATATCCTGATGATAAAGAAAAGCTAAATACTTTTTTAAATCAACTAGAATTAGCAATGTTACTTGAGGACACTAAAATTTACGTATCTTGACAGAAACCTGGGTATTGACGAACTTAAAGAAGCACTTAGTCATATGAAATTATAAGATATTTTCAGATAAATTATTGCCCCATATTCTTAAAATGTTTAATGAGTCCTATGAAGAAAGAATTCTCACACAGTCAAACCAGGTAAATCTCCCATGGAAATGACCTCCTATCGCGGCGTGTCCCTAATGTCATGTGGCACTAAAATACCATGTATGGCTTTGGTAAGAAGGATTGAACGACATATTCCAAGACTAATTGCAAATTATTAGAATGGATTTAAGCTCGGTAGACAAGCATGCCACTTGACAATAACCGTAGATTATTAAACATATTGTATTCAAAACAAAATGCTATTGATCATACAATTCTGGCATTAGGTGCTGAAAAGGCTTTTGACAGAATAGAATAGAGATACCTTTTTTAAAACTCTTGAAAGATTTGGTCTTGGAGATGGATATCTCAAATGGATCCAGTTAATACATACAGATCCAACAGCTAAAATTTCAAAGTCTATCAGTCTTCATAGATCCACACGGCAGGGGTGATATTGAACCTCTAGCTATGGCTATTCGTCAGTCCTCTGAGAGGAATTCAGGTATCAGGATAGGGGACGTTGAACATCGTTTATCTCTTTTTGCAAAAAAGAAATTCTGTGCAAGCTCTTACTCAACTCTTTCGGGGAATTCTCCGGATATAAAATGAACAAGAGAAAAAGTGCCCTGTTATTATTAAATGACCAGGAGAAAAAATGCCCCTCAATAAATACGCAGTTCCCCTATACCCTTGAGGGTTTCACTTACTTGGGAATTAAAATAGCGCCTAACATACAGTAGATTACAGTAGCCATTACAACTATACCTGTATTCAGCACAAATTCAAACACTTTCTGAAAACACCCAAAATCCCTTTCTTGGAAGCACCATTTTAGTTTGGTATCAGCTCATACCTTTTTAAATGAGCCCCTCAAACTTTCCTGTTTCTCACCAGTTTGTTGTAACAATGAACTTAAACCAGGAAGAGCTGATATGGGAATCAGGTTGTGGTCAAATAAAGAATTAAAGCAAATAAAAACTTTTACAGCCAGGGAATTCTAATGTCTTTTAAGCGACTAGCTGACAAATATAATCTCCCTATAAAATACTTTTATAAATACCTTCAAATTAGGAGTTTCATTAATAAACAAATTAAGTCGGCTTCTGAACCCCATTATCCTCTATTAAAAACTTCACTTTGAACCGTTTACATACTTAAGGTCATCTATCAAAGTTTTATGATATACCTCTTACAGGTTCAAAGGAAAACTCCCTTTCATATCTCTCTGGATGGAATTACGGTCTTTAAACTGAAGTACTTCAAATTTTAGTAGAGACCTGTCTCCTAGCCCAACCTTAAACTATTTGTACTAGGTTTAGGTTGTTACAATATAAATGGTTACTCAGAACATACAGTATATAACTCCAGTAAAACTCAGTAGGTTTAACCCCACTATTCCTGATAAATGTGTTAAGTGTAGTAGTCAAATAGCTACACTGTTTTTATTGTATGTTGGAATGTAAGAAAATTAAGAGATTTTGGAAAGAAATCTTGTACTTAACTTCTAATATCATAGGAAGTGATGTTACCGTAGATGCTACATTTTGCTGTATTACTGTGTATGTTTTCTGAAAATCTTTTGTTGAATGGAAAGAAGAAAAGGCTTATGAGTTTCTGTTTGTTGTAAGCCTGGTATGTCATTTGGCTCAAAATGGAAGGACATTTAAGGACCTACGTCAGGTCAATAGATCAGGGAAATGTCTCATTACCTGGCTGACTGGAAAAACTAACTTATCTTGCAAAAGGGAAACTTGAGGATTTCTATGAGACCGTTTGTACAATTCATGACGTCTATCTAAAAACTAAACTATCTCTGCCACAGAGAGTTAGGTCTGTGTGTAGGGGTGGCGGGTGGTTCAAGGGAAGAGAGTTTTGTTGTCCTTTTCATAAATATATTGTAAAAATCAGTTTAAAAAATAATTGTGGAAGTTTCAAGGTTCCTAGAGACAGTTGTGTGTGTGTGTGAACTCTTTGACACACATAGAGATTTGACAGTGTGATTTGATTTGAATGCAGCTGCATCGCTGATGTCTATCCAAAGATCACACATTTAAAAGAAAAGTCTCAGTTTTTTGACTTTCACAGTTTGTTGTGTGAATCTCGATCATTTCTTCCACCAGGTTCTCCCTGCTTGGAGAGAGAGAGAGAGAGAGAGAGAGAGAGAGACAAGGGCCTACCTGTGATGGTGTAATGGTGCTGTTAGGTTGCCGAGGCACGTTGCTTGTGGTAACAGCCCCGGCGACGGCTCCTGTTGGGGGCGCTGTGGTCTTGGGCTGTGGGGGCTGTGGGGGCTGAGTGAGCGACTGCTGACTGTTCAACAGGGACAAACGCAACGCTGGGAGGCTTTTCTACAACCACACACATCAACATATATGAACAATATAAGAAACAAAATCATGACTGGAGTAACCCTCAATAAAACAATCTAAATCCTATACAGGTAGTCCCCGACTTATGAACAAGGACCACGTTCTTAAGTTCGATTTGTTCATAAGTCCGACAAAGTAAGTCTCATACACCTTGGATTATTCACCATCACGACAGCTTTACAGGACAGAAATTTTCTATTATCGTGCTCCTGGACTGATTCATTGAGCCTGACTCATTATGGCGCCCCCCCCCTTCAACCCCGCCCACACACACACATATATATATATAATATATATACCGGACTTTAGACATTTACACCTTCACTTACACACTGAAAATATTGTATATAATTGTGAATATTGTTATCTGGTGTACTGCAGTGTCTTGTTTTTGTACGATACGCCTGATCTTCTTAGGTGAACCGTGCTCTGTTTCGTATCTGCGGAAATCAGCAACACGAATGTTCATAAGTCAGGGACTACCTGTATGCTTTTGATCGGTCTATTATAACAACTGAGATGAATATTAGAATTGATTTCCACCTGAGATCTGAGAACAGTCTTGAGACTACTGTTTATTTGTATTTCCATAGCCTTTATTGTATTCTACAATGCTTTAATGCATCTCATAATAAGAATTATTACTGCTTTATTACTGTGTGTGTGTGTGTGTGTGTGTGTGTGTGTGTGTGTGTGTGTGTGTATGTTTGAAGAGCTAACATGGCGTGACAGCTGAGCTCATGAGTGTTGTTAGCAGCATGTGACACACATCGTGATGGGCTAGACACACCTGCAGGCCGTTCGGCAGAGCCGCCGGAGGTAAGGATCCGTCACACTGTGTTGTGTATGTGTGTGTGTGTGTTAGTATAAATGCTTGCTCTAACAGCAGTACAAAAGGAAAGCAAATATACAGGTGTATTACTAAATGTATTAGTGTGCGTGGAATTAATGTTTTGTGTGTGTGTGTGTGTGTGTGTGTATATATATATATATATATATATATATATATGTGTGTGTCACCTTGAGAAAAGGCACCAGGTAAGGCTGGGGTGATGACTTCAGCTCCGTCTGCAGCCGGCTGGTGAACTCTTCTGGCTCTATTTTGGCATCCTAAGAACAACAAGGTTGTTTATAATTACATATGGTTGCTTTTTTATACACAATAAAAGTCCAGCATGGGACACAAAGTGTGAACGGCACACGGTAAAGGTTATATCATAGATTTCGGCAAAACATATACAGTGTGTTAAACTTACTGGAGATTATTCAAATTCCAGCACTCTTGCAAGAAAAAAAAAATCCCAAAATAACCCTTACTGTGCTGCCCCCTACAGTCTAACTGTTGTATTACAAATCAAAATCAATTTAATAACCTAATAACCAGCTTTTTTTTCTTTTCGAAAAAGTGAGAGTCAGGGCATCGATTAGTATCTAAATAAATTTTACTCTGTATTTTACTCCGCAATCCCACATATCGGTATGTCGTCTAACACAAAAACAGTAGTAGTTTTTAAATAGTCGTCATGGTTACACAGAGGATGCAGGAATTAAGGAAGCTTAACCATGATTACATCATCAACCCAGGTAATATCGGTGATTCGTCGGGACTCACCAGAAGGTCCTGCACCAGCGCTTTGACGTTCCGTGACGTCTCCGGTGACGGGGAATTATGGGATGCGAGTTTGATCAGCGTCGCCAGGAAGTTCTTACACTTTTTCACGTTCTCTTGCATTTCCTAAAGGAGGGATAATGTGCTTTAATGACATGACAAACTGTGTGTTTCTGAGTGTGTGTGAGTGCAAATATCCATGCATACAAAAGTTCTTGAGACAGTTTTCAGCTGTGTTTCTTCTGCAAAGAGAAAGAGAGAGAGAGAGAGACGACCTGGAGGGAGAAAAATTACTAGCTATAATTTATCATATTGTGATTAAATGTCTCTGAATCTTCTAATAGATTCGCTCTAAACTGAAGCTGGAGAACCAGAACTTGCTTCTAATTACGCAAATTTAAATCTCATCATTCAAACACAGTTTCTGTACACATGCTATTTATTTCACGGTGGTGCAACGGGTAGCGTCGACACCTGACACCTTCAAAGTGCTCAGATACAATTGGGTGTCGACGGAAAATCTCAAACTGGGATATTTATAAAACCGTGATACCTACAAGAATCGCAATATGAATCTAGATATGGTGATAATATTGTATACCTGGTGATTCCCATCCCTACTATGCAGCTCCTGCGTTGATTCGTTACACTGGCTGGTGTTATATGGTACCATTTGCTTTTAAAATCTTGAGAACATCTGATATAACATCACAGACATAGAGAAAGACATAATGATCATAATGAGATAATGCTCACAGTAAGTGCAGGAGTAGTACTAGTAGTTGTACAAGTTGTTGTTGTTGTTGTAGCAGTTGCAGTAGAAGTAATAGTAGAAGTAGTAGTAGTAGAAGAAGAAGAAGAAGAAGAAGTGCAGGTCTGAGGAGCAGGAGTCAGGGTTTGGGACTGAACCACTTTATTCTGGACAGCTGAAGGGGCTCGAGAGGCCTGGACCGAGACGGGAGACTGCAGGAAGGACAGGAGGAAGAGCGTGAGGAGGAAAAAACACACAGGGAAGAATGGAGCACAGGAGAGACAAAAAGAGACAATGATCAATTCTGATAAACATATAAAAATAAGAGTAATTATTCAATTGACAGATAAACAAGGTATAGTCAATATATTAACAGATAGATAGACAGACAGAAAGACAGACAGACAGATAGACAGATAGAGAGACAGACAGATAGATAGATAGATAGATAGATAGATAGATAGATAGATAGATAGATTAAGGGAGAGACAGACAGACAGACAGACAGACAGATAGATAGATAGATAGATAGATAGATAGATAGATACTGTAGATAGATAGATAGATAGATAGATAGATAGATAGATAGATAGATAGATAGATAGATTAAGGGACAGACAGACAGACAGATAGATAGATAGATAGATAGATAGATAGATAGATAGATAGATAGATAGATAGATAGATAAATAGATAGATAGATAGATTAAGGGAGAGACAGACAGATAGATAGATAAATAGATAGATAGATAGATAGATAGATAGATAGATAGATAGATAGATAGATAGATAGATTGATTAAGGGAGAGACAGACAGACATAGATAGATAGATAGATAGATAGATAGATAGATAGATAGATAGATAGATAGATAGATAGATAGATAGATAGATAGATAGATAGATAGATAGATAGATTAAGGGACAGACAGACAGACAGATAGATAGATAGATAGATAGATAGATAGATAGATAGATAGATAGATAGATTAAGGGACAGACAGACAGACAGCTAGATAGCTAGATAGATAGATAGATAGATAGATAGATAGATAGATAGATAGATAGATAGATTAAGGGAGAGACAGACAGACAGATAGATAGATAGATAGATAGATAGATAGATAGATAGATAGATAGATAGATAGATAAAGTGTACACACAACATGAGGGATGGTAAGAAAGGTTTTCTCTCTCTTTCTCTCTCTCTGTCTATCTCTTGCAGTAAAGACAACACACACCCTGAGGAACCCTTAGACATGGAAAAGCTCCGGGCAATTAAACACACACTCATCTACACACACACATCACATCAAATCTCTCAGTCGGAACTGTTGGCTTTTTAAAACAATCAGGCAGCTGGATGATGAATGATTTAACACATTCAGAATGACGTGTGAGAGTCGAGGTGAGTTTCAGTTATGGGAAAACAAATCTAAAATTGAATCGAGCTTCACTTACACAGAAGGTATACCAGGTATAAAGTATATTATGGTATGGTATGGGGGGGGGTCGAGTTACAACAATGTAATAATCTTACTGTACTATTGATCATTAAAAAAGCACTGTGCAATGCTGCCACCTTGTGGCAAAATAACATAAATTCACTGATGAAAGAAATGTAAAACTTTTATAGGATTTTATAAAAACAAGGTCGTTGAAAAAATCTTTGTATCTATAAGACAGAAGCAGCAAACATCCATACAATGAAAGTGTGTACTTAATAAATGTACATAATAAACATTTTCATCATGCTCTGCTTTACCTTTAATGAGATATGAATTAAAAACATCAGATTTAGAGGACAATTAAATAATTAAACTGTTATTACTTTTTAGAGGTTCAATATTAAAATCAAAGAATAGGCTTCAGATTATATACACTTTTATTATTTATTAGTAGTGTAAAAAAAATTGCTGTCATAATGCATTAAACATATATGGGGGGGAATGTGAAGTTCAAGTTCAATTTAAAATATGTTCAACTGCTATTTAAATGTTTTATTTAACTATTGATTTTATTATTTATATAAGGATTTAATTATTTATTTTATGGCAGCTGGTCTAAGATCCACCATGAAATAATTAACACTGTCGAAGTCCCTCATCAGACCGAGTGCAGGCTGTAATGCTGGTCTGCTGAAGCCGATTGCTTTGGATTTACAGCTTGTAACAGCTACAAATAGCTACAGCCTCGCGCTGGAGCATGTCTGCTAACGGTAACATGTGTGTGACGAGTGCTTCACTTTGTCAGACAAGTTCTATTTAAGCTGCAGGTGGAATTTAGCTCAGCTTTCCACAAAATGTGGTTAATGATACAGTCGACCCCCGCAAAGTCGCGGTTCAAAGTTTACAGATCACAGTTGCGGTACAAAGTTTCTCAGTCGTTCACGGATTTTCCATTAGAACTTAACTAATAATTGTTCGCGGAAACTCCCGCGATTTTGCAGAAAACGCAACTGTACGCCTCAATTTTTTTCGTGGCAATATATAATTTTTCATGCATTTTAATGCTAAACTATTAAGAACTGTAGAGTATACGGGTTTACATTTACATTCTGTTTTAAGGGTAATGTTTTGACCCAAGGGTTTGAAATGAAATTAAAGTGTTTTGAGAGCATATGTAGGGTTTAAACTATAAAAATAGGCATTTTTTTAAAACATCCAAAATTCAAAATTTTTTCACATGAAACGTTACCCCGTGAATTTTGGGATTCGACTGTAGTTTATTCATGATTAGTTTGATGATCAATTATTTAAGTGCAACGAATATGCAAAATTATAAAGTACAAATAAGTATTTAGTCAGCCACCAATTGTGCAAGTTCTACCACTTAAAAAGATGATGTCTGTAATTTTCTTCATGTGTATACCTCAACTATGAGAGACAAAATAAGAAAAAATAATCCATAAAATCAGACTGTAGAATTTTAAAATAATTAATAGGTAAATTCCTCAGTAAAATAAGTATTTGGTCACCTACAAACAAGCAAGATTTCTGTCTCTCACAGACCTGTAACTTCTTCTTTAAGAGGCTCCTCTGTCCTCCACTCGTTACCCGTATTAATGGTATCTGTTTGAACTTATCAGTTTAAAAGACACCTGTCCACAACCTCAAACAGTCACACTCCAAACTCCACTATGGCCAAGACCAAAGAGCTGTCAAAGGACACCAGAAACAAAATTGTAGATCTGCACCAGGCTGGGAAGACTGAATCTGCAATAGGTAAGCAGCTTGGTGTGAGGAAATCAACTGTGGGGGCAATTATTAGAAAAAGTAAAAAGACATACAAGACTGATAATCTCCCTCGATCTGGGGCTCCACGCAAGATCTCACTCCATGGGGTCAAAATGATCACAAGAACAACAAAAATCCCAGAACCACACGGGGGACCTAGTGAATGACCTGCAAAGAGCTGGGACCAAAGTAACAAAGGCTACCATCAGTAACACACTGGCCGCCAGGACCTCAAATCCTGCAGTGCCAGACGTGTCCCCCTGCTTAAGCCAGTACATGTCCAAACCTGAAGTTTGCTAGAGAGCATTTGGATGATCCAGAAGAGGTTTGGGAGAATGTCAGATGAAACCAAAATGGAACTTCATGTTTGGAGGAGAAAGAATGCTGAGTTGCATCCATAGAACACCATACCTACTGTGAAGCATGGGGGTGGAAACTTTATGCTTTGGGACTTATCCGTGTAAGGCAAGAATGAATGGGGCCATGTTATCATGAAATTTTGAGTGAAAACCTCCTTCCATTAGAAAGGGCACTGAAGATGAAACGTGGCTGAGTCTTTCAGCATGACAATGATGTCAAACACACCGCCCGAGCAACGAAGAAATGGCTTCATAAGAAGCATTCAAGGTCCTGGAGTGTCCTAGCCAGTCTCCAGATCTCAATCTTTGGAGGAAGTTAAAAGTCTGTGTTGCCCAGCGACAGCCCGAAAACATTACTGCTCTAGAGGAGATCTGCATGGAGGAATGGGCCAAAATACCAGCAACAGTGTGTGTAAACATTGTGAAGACAGAAAACGTTTGACCTCTGTCATTGCCAACAAAGGGTATATAACCAAGTATTGAGATGAAATTTTGTTATTGACCAAATACTTATTTTCCACCATAATTTGCAAATTCTTTTTAAATCCTACAATGTGTTTTTCTGGATTTCTTTTTCCTTATTTTGTCTCTCATAGTTGAGGTACACCTATGTTGAAAATTACAGGCCTCTCTCATCTTTTTAAGTGGGAGAACTTGCACAGATGGTGGCTGACTAAATACTTATTTACCCCACTGTATATATGTCAGTTTTTAATTATAATTACTTAATTATTTATTTTTATTACTTTAATTATACATTTCTTTCTTTCTTTCTTCCTTTATTTATTTAATATTGTCACACATCACCTTTAACATGTTAGAAACAGACCAAACTGAATTTTTTTCTTGCTGTTTTTTTTTTTCTTCCTGCAGGTTAGAACACGTTCACCATTAATCAGAGAAGATGAATACGGACTACGCTTAGTAAGTGTAAGTGCTAATACTGTGATTAATTACATTCTAACAGGTAGAAGGTGATAAGTAAAACTTTATGAAATATTAATCACCTCATTAAAATCAGAGACGAGGGGAGAAAGGACAGAGACAGCGATAAAAATGGGGTGGGAGCGCTGTGCTAAACTCACTAAACCTAAGAGATTAAAGACGCACGGGGTCGACATCCCGATCAGGATTCATAATCTGCCAATAATCTTATAAACCACACGTTAATCTAAGACAAATAAATGCTCATGAACACAATCAACGTAAAGTGCATCAATTAATGAAGGAGGCGTGGTCTCTGTGTAGGAGGCGTGGTCTTTGTGTCTGTGAGGCACAGGAAAGGAAGGGGGTGGGGTCTCAGTGTCGGTCAATCACATGGCGAGGAGGCGTGGTCATTGGGTCTGTGAGGCATAGTAAAGGAGGCGTGGTCTCTGTCTGTCAGTCACAGTAAAGGGGCGTGGTCGTTGAGTCTATGAGTCACTGGGAAGGAGGCGTGGCCTCTTGTGTCCTTCCCTGATAATAAAGAATACGTGGTCTCTGTGTATCTGTCAGTCGCAGGCAAGGGGGCGTGGTCTGTGTATCTGTCAGACACACTGAGGGAGGCGTGGTCTCTGTCTGCCAGTCCCATGAAGGAGGCATGTGTCTTTTACTGGTCTTTGTGTCTGTCAGTCAAAGGGAAGGAGGCGTGGCCTATGTTTCTGTCTGTCACATGAAGGAGGCGTGGCCTCTGTGTCTTTTACTGATAATTAAAGAGGCGTGGTTTCTGTATCCGTCAGTCACAATGAAGGAGGCGTGGTATGTGTAACTGTCAGTCACAATGAAGGAGGCGTGGTATGTGTATCTGTCAAACACAGTGAAGCCTGAGTGGTGGTGTGGAGTGTGTGTGTGTGTGTGTGTGTGTGTGTGTACCTGTGGGGTGGTTACTCTGAAGGTGGCTGTAGTGGTGGGGGCAGCTGGTCGGGGTGAGATGGCGCTCTGGGCCTGGGCTTGGGCAAGCGCTTGCTGTGGAACCATCATTAACTGACCCAGCTCTGTCCGCACCAACACCATGCCTACAACACACACACACACATGCATAATAAATTTAGATCAGCTTCAGCCAAACTGACAAAACCACACAGCCGGGGTCCGTTATCACTGGCCACAATACACGCAAATACAATACGATTCTTCACCAGGAGAAACACATCAATTACTGTTCAGTGCGCTTGTTCGGACGGAGGTCAGCGTGATTTTGCCGGCTGAAGCTGCCTTCTTCACTGGAAACAAGTGTTCTGTCCACTGCTTGCTACTCACCAAGACTCTTAGGGACACACTTCATACACAATGGATCATAAACAACGGATACAATACCACCTACATTTCTGTTACATTACTAAGAGACAGAAAATAAGTTAAACTTGTCAGAAGAGTGTGATTATAATATCAGCTCCAGGTAAAAATCCTGTGTATGCATACTCACATGCAGCGTTTGCTATTTCTAATAAACAAAATAATGACTTGAATCACTGTGTTGTTTTTTTATTCAAGCTTCTTTCCCAACTCATATTAAATGCTGCCAAATCAGTACAAAATAATCCAGAGATGAAACAAGCTGTTTAATTTCAAACGCTTTATCACAGAGGTGATCTGATGAGAAGCTCAGGAACGATAAGTTAAATGATTTATCCTCATTGTGGAGTTTTTATTGTTACTCAGTTGTTATGTTGTTTAGTTAAAGAGCTCGCAAAGTCGGAGATGTGTGGAGAGTTCACTCATGCAGCAATAAAAATACAGATGTACTGGTGTTCTGATGAAATTGCTTTTCGTTTTTCTCCTGATAATACTGTGCTTCGGAAATATTAACTAAATATAATCAGATAATTACATCCTCAATGAGAAAATACTTGGGCTTCGTCCCAAACTGCATTCTCCCCGTGCACCACTGGTGCCCTTCTTATTTAGTTACACGTTGTGCGGTTTAGGACGCAGCCTTGATGTGTGAATAAAGGCGAGATTAATCCTCATGGTGGGAAAAGAACACAGCATATCCCTTGATACTGAACAGTTTGCGATCATATTTGCATTTTTTCCACCACACGCACACACACACACAACAAAATGAAAGCAGTTCAGACTGGTAAAGTCCTAACCTACTGGTTTACTTATTTACTCCTTCAGCAGGAAGTGCTGTTTCAGAAATACAGACCACATATTAAAACAATCAGACATTAGAAATAAAAAAAAACATTTAATCCCCAAACAATCATCAATAACTTTCCATAACATACACTACATACACGCACTACACACATACAACATTCAAGTCAATATTGTGCAGAAAAAAATAACTCCCCTTATTTCTCTATATAATCCCGTTACACTTAAACACTTATCCCGGTGTTTCACTACGGCTTGGATACCATCAAGGTAAAAAGTTTTCTCAATACACCAGAGCACGGTTGGACTGTCTGTCTGATTCACGTCTGAAACGCTGGCCTCCCGGGAACTCCCGGGCTAAGAGTGAGGTCAGGACTGTACGGAGGATGAGGCAATACCTCCCAAGTGGTGTTGGTGAATGATTGTGTGTACAGTTTCTACAGACAGATGCGTCTCATTTTGTTCTGCAAGTTAGCAACAAGTTATCCATTGCTTTTCATGGATCCATTGTTCCACTCGCTGAATGTTCATGGAAACGACAGCACTGGGCTCCAAGCCACCTTGGTCGGAATCTACATTCACAGACATATAACCTTCTTTAAAACATCTGCACCGTTCAGCTGCTTTACTGCGGCTAAGAGTCTCATCACCGTACTTCACCGACTAAAGTCATCGGTAAATGTCAATCAGTTTTACGCCTTCATTCACCAGATCATACACTGTTATATTCATTTGTAAAAGAAAAGATTGTAAGTTTCTCTAACAGCATCAATTGTAAATCAACCCCTAGTCAGATCAGATATTGTAATAAATCATGTCACAATATATTTTTGAGATATTGTTTTATTCATATATTTTTCAGCATTACAACCTTTACTATTATTATTATTAGCAATTTATTACAGGTCTTTTTACAGATTTAACAGTAACCTATTTTTTTTTAAACACTGTTTATTTATTTGTTTATTTATTCGTAAATATAATTTTTAAACGAATCATTTAAACAATGAAAAAAAAACATTTTGCAGTGTTTTTTTAGGTGTTCTTGCACTATTATAAAAATGTTTATGTTAACATTTAAATAAGTAAATAAACTACTAATTATATCAATAAGTGTAATAGCTCATTTATTAGGTGTTAATTTTTTTTTGTGTTATTTATCATGTCTGTAATGATTTTTTTCCCTTTTTTTTGTTACTTCAAATTAGTTTCATAATTTTTTTTCTTTATTGTTATAAAGTCAGAAAGTAATCGCTCACATAACAGAGTGAATATTATGTTTATACAGTTGTGAGAATAAACACATGGTCAGTAAGTGTGCGTGTGTGTGTGTTTACCCGTATAAAATTAATAAATGATGGATGTACTGCATCAATTGGTTTCCCTTTTTATCAGAGACGTCAATATGTGCCGATATTGTGAGTAAGTGTATACACTTTGGTTACGTGTGAAACAACATGAAACCATTCATTCATTCATTCTTCTTCAGGAAGCCGTTCGATCCGGTCAGGGTGGTTGTTGCTGTGCAGCCAGAGCTTCCTGGATGGGAAGAAACCCAAAGGGAAACAGACACAGACACAGCAAGGACACGCACAGACACTCCACACACACACACACACACACACACAGATGCACATGCACTCACATGCACGGATCACTGGACTAAGTTTAAAGTCATTAAAGTTTTAAGTTTTGAGTCATATTCTCACCTGCCGGGATGGTAAATCCTGGCGGAAGCTGAATGGTGGCCTGCTGCTGCGGCGGCCTGACTAACAGCTGTGGAGTTGTGATCCTCTGTGCTGGAGCTGCAGGTCGAGGCTGAGGCTGGAGCTGAGGTTGGGTTTGAGGCGGAGTTTGAAGCCGAGTTTGAGGTTGGGATACAATTTGGGGTTGGGTTTGAGGTTGGGATTGAGACTGAGGCTGGGGTTGAGACTGAGGTTGGGACTGAGATTGCGGTTGGGACTGAGGTTGAGATTGAGCTTGGGACTGAGGTTGGGATTGAGATTGCGGTTGGGACTGAGGTTGAGATTGAGATTGCGGTTGAGATTGAGGTTGGGACTGAGGTAGGGATTGAGATTGCGGCTGGGGCTGAGGTTGGGATTGAGATTGCGGTTGGGACTGAGGTTGAGATTGAGATTGCGGTTGAGATTGAGGTTGGGACTGAGGTAGGGATTGAGATTGCGGCTGGGGCTGAGGTTGGGATTGAGATTGCGGTTGAGATTGAGAAGGTTGAGATTGAGTTCCGGATTGAGATTTGGGTTGAGTTTGGGATTGAGAGTGTGGTTGGGATTGAGATTGGGATTGTGATTTAGACTGGGACTGAAGTTGGGGTTGAGATTGGGATTGGGATTTAGACTGGGACTGAAGTTGGGGTTGAGATTGGGATTGGGATTTAGGCTGGGATTGAGTCTGAGGTTTAGATAAAAATTGAGGTTTGGAATGAAGTTGGGATTGAAGTCGGGATTGAGACTGAGGCTGGGTTTGAGACTGAGGCTGGGATTGAGTCACGGCGATACACACAGTACCCGGTACTGAGTTCACACTCCCAGGTTCACCCTGATGCACTTCCCCTTTGGTGTCCGCGCTCTCCGCGTTCTTTGCGTGGTGCACGCGCCCTTGCTGGACGAGCGCGGACACGCTCGTGCCGTTCCTGCCCTGAGCGATGCTGGCCACGATGTGACTCGGGAGTCGGTGCAGCGCGATCCTGGGAGTCCCTTTATCCAGCGCGACGGACCGGCTCGCGCTGGACACGGTGTACGTGGTGGTGGTGGTGGTGGTGGAGTTGGCGCGCGGCGTCGCCATGGAAACGGCGCCGGACGGTGGCGAGTTGCCGCTGCGCGCGGAGGAGGTCGCGGCGCCGTTCATGCTCCGCGAAGCGGCGGCAGCGCCGCCGCGCGCACCACCACCGCGCTTCTTCCGCGTGCCGTAATGCCGCGGCGTCTCCACGGAGCTCGAGCCAGCCGCTGCTGCTCTCCGGCCGGCGGCGCTAACGCTACCCGCGGGAAACGGCACTCCATCCTGCGCGCACACGCCGCTAACCTTATCCGAGAAGGAGGAGTGTGAACGCGCACCGCTCGTACTCGCCTTTACGCAGCTCTCCGGTGATGGAGTGATCCCGGCGGGGTCCGAGCCGCGCTCCGTCCCGGCTTTATGCTGTTGTTGATGATGAGGATGAGGATGTTGTTGTTGTTGCTGCTCGGATGTACTATTAGCCCGAGAGGCTAAGGCTTTTCCTAGGTGCTGCTTAGCCGCACCAGTCTTGTTTCCACCCCGGCCGACGAGCTGTGACTCCAGGGAGCCCACCAGGTCGCTCACCGCCTTCTCGTCCACCTCAGAGAACAGCATCTCTTCCAGAGGGTCGGAGGCGCCCGCCATGTTGGAGGGGAGCCTTGTCTAAATTGAACAGGGGGCGGGGCTCCGAAGGTGCAGCGCGCATGCGTGTTGCTATGCATTGTGGGAATGGGAATGTGACGTCAAATCGGTTTCATTTTGCTTTAATGTGGACTTTATAATAATACGACGTGCTAAATGAAATAGCAATGTTTTAGATAGTTAACAAGCAGAATTCATCCGTTATAAATGCTTTATAAATGGGTAGTACCTCTTTTCAAGTCTTTTAGCTTCACATTTTCACAAAGTTTCACATTTAGCCATGTTTCACATTCTACAATTTTACTCTTTTCTAACAAAAACATTTCTGCCTATGACCAGCACTCATATTTATAATTAATCTTATTTTTATATTAAAATCCTTGAGCAGTTTGTTACTTCAGTATACCATAATTTACGCCCAACTATTAGGGGTCCAAGCACAGAAGTGTTTGGCACGATATTGTTAATGGAAAGATTTTCATCGTTTATTTATCAGACTATTTTTGCAACCAATAATTTATCATAATGACTTTAGACTTCATGCCAACACGCTGTAAACCCTAATGCTTAAAGTAATTAAATGTATAGAGTACTGTTAACTTAAATAATTTTCAATTAGTTCAAATTAATAGACCTTGATGAGTATTTCAAACTTTTTGGTATTTATGAGTTTGTAGAAATGACACTTTTCAAGTTAGCTGAACAAATTTGATATTTTAAGTATCTGTAAGTACTTAAGTAACAGTAACTGTCACCTTAAATTTCCATCAACTTAAAATATTTTAGACAAGCAATGTGTCTGACGTCATCAGGGCAATAGGGCACTGGTGGCTCAGTGGTAGGTGTTTCGTTTGCCATGCGAAAACACGGGTTCGCTTCCCAACAATTGGGTGAAGTGGACCGGATTGTCTGCTGTAGCGACCCATTGCCGGGAGCAGCCGAAAGACCAACAACAATTTATTTGATTTGCAACAACAACAAAAAAAGATAATTGCTATTAAATATTATGAGTTAGGCTTCTCAATGATGCAAAAAAAGAACAAATAATATGAATGAGTACAACAAACTCAAAAACTCATAGTTCTGTTTACTTCAAACATCATTACTTAAAAAATTTTATGTAACTGATTACCTCAATTTTTTTGAGTTTTGCCAACTTATTTGGGTTTACAGTGTATGAAGTCATAGGTCATCGCTGTAGGGGTAGTTATGTTTCTGAAGACCCTGACCTCATACAACCAACAAGCGTACACACAATCTCACACACACCAACACACAAATCCAGCAACGTTAATCAGTCTACAGTGCAAAATTACTCATACCCCTTGAACTTTTCCACATTTTAGCATGATACAACCACAAACATAAAAGGTGTCAAGTAATTCTGAATTGGGAGGAAAATGATAAATGGTTTTAAATCTAAAAAGTGTGGTATGCGTTTGTATAAAGCCCCCTTTACTTCCAAATAAAATCCAGTGAAAGCAGTTGCCTTCAGAAGTCACCTAGTTAGGTAATAGAGTCCATCTGTGTGTAATTTAATCTCAGCATGAATGAGGATTGTTAGAGAACGTTAGTGAACACATAGAATCTGGAAGCCCAAGGAACACACCAGAGGGGCCAGGGATAAAATTGTGGAGAAGTTTAAAACAGGGTTAGGTTATTAAAAAAATCCTAAGGTTTGAACATCTCACGGAGCACTGTTCAATCCATCATCCAAAACTGCAAAGAGTATGGCACAAGAGTATAGCACAACAAACCTACCAAGACATGGGGTTACCCAAACTTGACAGGCTATCACAGTCTTGTCCACAGCATGACTACTGTATTAGTCATGCACTTCACAAATCTGGCCTATTTGGAAGAGAGAAAGATATTGTTCAAAGAAAGCCATAAGAAGCTCTGGTCAGGTGAGACCAAAATATAACTTTTTGCACTAAATTCAAAATCACATGCACATCACCCAGAGCACACCTTCCCCACTGTGAAACATGGATGCTTTTCTTCAGCAGAGACAGGGAAGCTGGTCTGGGTTTGTAAAAAGATGGATCGAACCAGATACAAAGTAATCTTTAAAAAATATATATTTTTTAAATAAGTCTGCAAAGGACTTGAGACTGGGGCGGAGGATCATCTTCCAGCAGGACAACGACCCTAAACATACAGCCAGAGCTACCATGGAATGATTTAGATCAAAGCATGTGCATGTGTTAGAATGGCCCAGTCAAAGTTAATACCTAAATCTAATTGAGAATCTGGGGCAAGATTTGAAAATTGCTTTTTACAGACACTCTCTATCTAATCTGACTGTGTGTGAACTGTTTTTTTTTTAAAGAGAAATAGACAAAAATGTCACTGTCTAGATGTGTAAAGCTGGTAGAGACATACACAAAAAAACTTGTAGCTGTAATTGCAGCAAAGGGTGATTCTACAAAGTATTGAATCTGGTGGGCTGAATACAAATGGACACCACATATAAATAAATAAACAAATAAATAAATAAATAAATCCACTTAACACTTCACACTCCAATACTTTGTGTTGGTCTATCATATAAATTAATACTAGTTTAATAATGATCTTTATTAATTTTAGAAAAATGATATGATATCAATGGCTTGTTTGTGCTGTCCTGTAGAACATTTTATCTTTAATGTAGACTATGAGAAAGAGGGAAGAGAAAGATTAAGAACAAAATGTCCTCTGTAGCGTTTAACACATCCATAAGGGTGCTTGTAATGATACATTTGGTATGAATTGTCATTAAAATCAATATGCAGTTTATAGCTCCAAATAGAAAATGTTTTGTTAATAGATAATGCAGAGTCATATTACAACTCTGTTCTAACCATATTATTATAAAAAAAAAATTTAGGAGGACATATTGTATGGGTATTTACTCACTCACACACTCACTCACTCATTGTTAATACCGCTATTTCCTGTATACAGGAGCCTATTCCAGGAGACTTATGGCATAAGGCGGGGTATACCCTGGACAGGGTGCTAATCCATCGCAGGGCACACACACATACAAACCTTCACACACTTATTCCAACACTACAGGCAATTTTGAAACGTCAATAACCTGCATGTTTTTGGACTGTGGGAGGAAACCAGAGTACCCAGAGGAAACCCACCAAGCACAGGGAGAACATGCAAACTCCATGCACACAGAGATGGGAATCGAACCCGGACCCTGGAGGTGCAAGAACACAGTGCTACACCACTCTGCCGACAGAGAGCAGATAACAAAATGTGCAAATCTAGAACCAGAAAGACAAGAGACCAAACTGCTCAAATAGTATTATATTGCAGACTCAATGCAAGGATAATTAAAAACCCTAACTGCACTTCATTTAAGTAAACTAAGAACTATAATACAGTATCTACATATAGTGTGATATTTTAATATACAATAAGAATAATAAGCAAGTGTATTACAGCTAAAATGTAAAGTTCATTAGTTTTGTTTTTGTTTATTTATACCAGGGTGTCAAACTGGATCCAGATCTTCTGCTTACATTTACATTTACATTTAGGCATTTGGCAGGCGCTCTTATCCAGAGCGACTTACATTTTTATCTCATTACACATCTGAGCAGTTGAGGGTTAAGGGCCTTGCTCAAGGGCCCAACAGTGGCAACTTGGTGGTTGTGGGGTTTGAACCTGGGATCTTCCGAACCATAGTCCAATGCCTTAACCACTGAGCTACCCCTGACCTGCTTGATTGGAATGAAAGCCTGCATCCACATGACTCGTTCTGGATCAGTTTAACACCCCTTATTTAAACATATATACTTGTGTGGGTTTTTTAAGACATTAATTGAAAAAAATCTTAGTTCACATGTTGCATTTTCTCTTCTTAATCAGACATATTCTCTAATATCCTACTTTTTAAAGCTCTGTATTTTTGTGTTTTGTTTGGCATAAAATGCTGTAAAAAGTATTTGCCCCTTCCTAATAATTTTTTATTATTATATATATTTTTGCATAGGATGTACATAAAAATCTAAAGTTATTTTATATTATAAAATAATATTTAACAGTAGAAGATTACGATGGTTCAACATTAAAAACAATTCTAATAACCATTGCATTGTAATGCTTGATGGAGTTAACTGTTTTATTTTTCTTTCTTTTCTTATTGTTCACAGGCTTTTAAAATTTTTTAAAATACATTTTTTACTTTTTTTCACTAAGAAGGATAAATGTTAGCGCTGGTGTTGCAGTCACAAACCAGGTTTACACAATCAAAAGAATTATTTAAGTTTGTATGGAATGTGAATGTTTAGGCAACACCGAGGCAACAGTGGCAAGGAATAACTCCCTGAGATGGTAATAGGAAGAAACCTTGAGAGGAACCAGACTCAACAGGGAACCCATTTTCATCTGGGTGAAACAGAAAGCAGGAAATGATCTGCATTTATACTGTGTGTAGGGTGGGAGGCAGTTCAGCTATAACAGTTGATATTAAATGATGTTAATATGGAGGCCAGGTAGTTATTGGAGACTCAGGTAGACTCGTTGGAAATTACAGTCCTGAACTAAAGAGCAACTGCAGCCAAGTCAAGTCCTCAGAGAAACAGCTGTCATGGTAGAGTGAAACCGTCCCGAGTCACCGGACGCATCCCAAAAAGACACACGGGGCATCCATGTGATTAGATCTCCAACCAGAAGCGGGGTACCAGGATGGGTCAGACAGGTCCGGAGGGCAGAGGGAGTCTGGATCACTGGCAGCTCAGGAATGATATGTGTAGCTCGACAGGGAGAGAGAAGGGGGGGGGGGGCAGAAGAGGGGAGAGCAGAAGAGGAGAGATAACAGTTAGGTATGTCCCAGTCATATAATGTATAATGTAAATGTATATTTACTGTGGGGTGCAAGCAGAGACTCCGGCAGGACTAACTATAACAGCATAACTAAAAGGGAGAGCCAGAAGGAAACACAAACATGAGGGCTTTCTGAGATGTAAAGCAAACAATCACGTCACCGTCAGCAAACCTGAATGATCAATAAGAGTGGGGAGGACAGCATCTAAACACACCAGTTCACCATAATACTCTACGTCCATGAGTCCCCCAGATCTTCTCTTTTACCCAATCTATTTATAAAAATGCTTGATTAAATAAATAGGTTTTTAGCCTGGACTTAAACACTGAGACTGTGTCTGAGTCGCGAACACTACTTGGAAGACGATTCCATAACTTTGGGGCTTTGTAAGAAAAAGTTCTGCCCCCAGCTGTAGTTTTCATAATACTCGGTACTAACAAGCAGCCTGCATCCTTTGATTGAAGTAGGTGTGGCGGATCGTAAGACACTAGCAGTTCGCTCAAATACTGCGGGGCGAGACCATTTAATGCTTTATACGTCAAAAGTAGTATTTTAAAATCTATGTGAAATTTCACAGGGAGCCAATGCAGTGAAGATAAGATAGGGGTGATGTGCTCATATCTTCTGGTTCTAGTGAGGACTCTCGCTGCTGCATTCTAGACTGAAGCTGAAGCTTGTTTACGCATCCAGCTGAACAACCAGACAGTAAGGCATTACAATAGTCCAACCTAGAGGTGATAAAAGCATGAACTAGTTTTTCGGCATCGTTTAGTAACATTATATTCCTTAACTTGGCAATATTTCTGAGGTGATAGAATGCTATCCTGGTAATGTTATCTACATGAGTTTCAAATAAAAGACGAGAATCTATAATCACAGAGATCTCTTACTGTTGCACTCGATAGAACAGAAAGTCCATTTAAAGTTACAGTGTGATCTAAAGTCTTGCTTCTAGCTGCATGCGGTCCTATGACTATAAGTGAACTGATAGTTTGTAAGCATTAAATAATATAAATATTTTCTTTGTGTTAATTTTGGATTTCTTCTGAATACTGTTTTGTGCATGATACACATACAGTATGGTATTTTGTATTTAATGTTTTTTGGTGTACACAATTTTGAAAAGTAAAAAACAGTCCAAATACAAACACACCAGGTTTAACGATAACATAAAAATATTCATACGATACATATTACATGGGTTAGGACTAGGTTACAGTGTCCCAACAGAAATCAGACCAGGCAACATTTTTCCAGTCTTCAACTGTCCAATTTTGGTGAGCTCGTGCAAATTGTAGCCTCTTTATCCTATTTGTGGTGGAGATGAGTGGTACCCGGTGGGGTCCTCTGCTGTTGTAGCCCATCCGTCTCAAGGTTGTGCATGTTGTGGCTTCACGAATGCTTTGCTGCATACCTCGGTTGTAATGAGTGGTTATTTCAGTCAAAGTTGCTCTTCTATCAGCTTGAATCAGTCGGCCCATTCTCCTCTGACCTCTAACATCAACAAGGCATTTTCACCCACAGGACTGCCGCATACTGGATGTTTTTCCCTTTTCACACCATTCTTTGTAAACCCTAGAAATGGCTGTATGTGAAAATCCCAGTAACTGAGCAGATTGTGAAATACTCAGACCGGCCCGTCTGGCACCAACAACCATGCCACGCTCAAAATTGCTTAAATCACCTTTCTTTCCCATTCTGACATTCAGTTTGGAGTTCAGGAGATTGTCTTGACCAGGACCACACCCCTAAATGCATTGAAGCAACTGCCATGTGATTGGTTGATTAGATAATTGCAGTAATGAGAAATTGAACAGGTGTTCCTAATCCTTTAGGTGAGTATATATAATTTGAAATACATAATTTTTATCTGTAAACTTATGAATGTTTTTTTTTTTTATTATAGGTACATTCACTGGAAAATTCAAAACAGCTATTCTTGTTAAAAAGTTCAATATTATCCACAATAAATTGTGACAATTGTGAGTGGAACCAGAACAGGAAAACCTAAATATATACTGTATACAATACTGCTCAAACGTTTGGGATCAGTTTCTAACTTCATGGTCGTTCCTGATTTTAATTTCTTTCTACATTATAAAGCAATTTTGAAGGCATCCAAACTATTTAATAATCTCCTTTGAGCGGTTAATGTTGAGATGTATTTGCCACTCTCATCTGAGGTGCTGTCTGTTAACAGCTGTTTGATTTCTCAGGCTGTTAACAGTAAATGAACTAATCCTCTGCAGCAGAAGTACGTTTTGGTTTTGCTTTCCTGGGCTGGTCTTCATGAGAGCCAGTTTTATCATGGTGCTTAAAGGATTTTGCAAATGCACTCAACACAATACTGTTCTTGCAAGAACTGTTCCAGAACGGCTGATCAACGTGTCTTAAAAAAACAACTGACTGTTGTTGTTGTTGTTGTTACATAATTACCTAATTCCATATGTGTTATTTTTGGCTTCCCTTCTCTGATTACTTGGGTAAAGTTTATTGTTTGATTTACAGGAAAACTGATCGAAGCTTGCAACCTAGAGGTGATAAAAGTAAAAAATAAATAAATAAGTAAATAAATGATAGTTAAAAAGTAGTATAAGTAAAAAAAAAAAATAATAATATATATATATATAACTCAGATAAATGTTAAATTCTAACTGTTTTTTTTTTTTTTACTTAATACTAAATTATCTCTTTCTTTGATCTTCCGCAGAATAACAGGGCACTAAGGTGTAATGACGTAATGACGTCTCATCGGGGATTTCTCTGAAATCACGTGTTCTATCGCGAGCGTTGGAAAGAGCGGCCTCCTCTTGTATATACCCAGCATGCTTTGCAGTTTATGCGGAGGAAAATGAAATCGGCCATGTCGTGTGTTAGCCAGCAGTAAGTTTCTCTGAGTAAACTGCGCGGATAAGACTAAGGAAGTTCTATCGCGTGTACTGGTAAAGAGGAGACACGAGAAGGAAGTTTGCGCACCTGAAAGAGGTGTTTCAGCACACAGAGTTTTAACGTGAAGGGACGAAGTCGATAGCGAGGACGCCATGAGCGGCGGGACGCCTTACATCGGCAGCAAAATCAGCCTGATCTCTAAGGCCCAGATCCGCTATGAGGGAGTTTTATACACCATCGACACCGAGAACTCCACCGTCGCGCTCGCTAAAGGTAATTCCTGTGTAATAACGCGCTGCTGCGTTACCTGCTGCGGCCGCCTCGTACCGGCTCGGACTGGGTTTTATGTTAGCATGTTAGCTTCGTACGCAAAAGCAAAGTATTAGCCGCTAGCTAAGTGGGTTCAAAACCGCTAACGTTAACTAGACTCAAATGTAATTATTTGATGTATATAAATAAAGCCTATATAACTTTAATACAAAGAAACTGTATTTAAAAAGTGTAAAATAAACAAATTTCCTTTGTTACGTATTTAAAGAGCGATTATGGTGCGCATGCGCAATAGACACTCACTCCGTGTATAGGTGCACTTCATTGTGTGTAATAATGGCTCTTGCGCCCCTATGTAGCGCCCTAAGCGGTATATTTGTAACAAATTGAGCATCTGACTTAATAAATGTAGTTTATCAAGTTGTCTGTGTATATTGGTGGTTAATATCATATTCTGTCATATAAAAAAAAAATCCTATCGTGTTTGTCGATGTCTCGCGCAAGACGCAGTCATTCAAACTGCGATTTCGTTACAGTAACTGAAAAAATAAAGCGTTAGAATAAGTAGCCGCGCGCGCTGGTGCGATGTTTCTATTTCTGCAGAAAATCAGTTGTACAGGAAGTTGGTTACTTTCCTATTACGTCACGTTCCAAACTTTTATTCCTCTTCATACTTTTATTCATCAGTTAATCATCGATTCAATATGTTTAGTTTTTGTTAACTCGCCAAGCACAGGGGCAACATGCAAATTCTTTCAGTTCCTATTTGGGAATTGAACACGGGAACGAGATTTGGTGAAATAGACAAAAAAAGGAACTTCACTGTCTTGTAGTGTTATTAATCCCTTTATGATTAGTCAGACTCTGATGCCTGAACATCAGCCAGGAAGATGTAGGTTTTAAAATGTTTTATAGATTTTGTGGGTTAATTGAGAGAAATAAAACTTACTGTGATTTCTTAAAATGGATACAATTAACTTTTTAAATGTTTGATGGAAGCACATACTACAGTACATGGCCAACATTTTGAGGAAACCTGGCTTTCATATCCAACCTGTTGCCACAAAGTTGGAAGCACGCAGTGGTAGTTTTGTTCTGCCTCCAGCTCTAAGTCTCTTTTATAGAAAACACTGCCGTCTAAGTACAGTTGTACTTGGTTGATTTGTCATCTATACCAGACATTACGCCAATGTTATGGCGCTGTGTATCAATCAAGACGGCACATCCGGACAAGGCTTATGACAAAACAAACATAGAGAAGAAATGTGTTGGGTTTCCTTCAACGAGACCGGCTGGGTCAGGAAAACGAGGCTGCTCGATTATGGCAAAAATCCTAATGATTGAATTGGTCGACGATTATCTAACACAACTCATTGAATTTGGAAATGATACATATTCATTCTGATTTAAATTTTTAAAAATCTGGTGTTTTTGTCAGTGGCGATTAAAGTGTGTGCCTGTGAGTGTGTGCAGTGAGGGACGAAAGTGCACTGCTATATAAAGGATACTGATTTCAAATAAAAAAATGAGAACATCACCTTGAAGAATTAATGCAGCAGAAGCAAGTAATACAGCACAGCTGACATCTGGTAGTGGGTTAAAACTTAAATTCATTCAAATTACAGCGGAGTTACCGGAAATTTGTCAACCCTGAAAGTAGCGCAAAACCACAAGTAATGAGAGGGAAAGGTGAAGGAGAGTGTAGAAGTTGATTCATAGGTGCTGCTCTGGCAGCTGCAGAGTTCGTTAGCGTGGCAGGACTGGTATCTAAACAAACACAACTAAACAGGGTAAAAGCCATTTATGAATTATTTGTAAAAAAAAATCTCCACTTTTTAGTTATTGTACACATGCTGTTATGTCAGTGTGGTATTCACTACCTATTATTTTGTTTTATATTTTTATTTTACTATATTATATTACTGTTAATGCATCAGCAATATCACGCTCAGGGTTGTGCTGAATATCAGAACAGCTGTGATGCGGTACCACTTATCCTTCCATGACTGGTCAAGTGTAGCTCAGTGGTTATGGCATTGGACTGTGGTTCAGAAGGTGCCAGGTTTAATAATGAGATAAAAGTGTAAGGTCGTCTGCCAAATGTTGTAAATTTATGTTAAAACGTTTGTAAAATTGTGGTGGAACTAACTAACTACCTAACCGTGACTGATTGGAGAGAAACTAACAGGGTTAGTTTAAAATTCTTACCGGTACAATGTAGCCCAAAAGTGAGATGAATCTATGGATAAACCATAGATAATGTCAGCTCATGCATTTATCACTTATTCTAACATGATAAATCTAAATATATATAGGAAGCATCCTTCAAACTTTAGCTCTACTTCGATTAGTTTCCAAAGTGCATGAACATAAATGTTAAAGTAATCGACGAGGTCATCTCATCAGAGCAGCCAGACTATTAATGCTGTATGATGTACATTCAGCATAATTATTTTCTTATTTAAAGGGAAAAAATCTGAAGTGGGAAGTTTAACAAGTGCATATAGGGGTTATGGTCAGTTGCTGTACAAACCTTTGACCGTATCATTTAAATACATTCTTACTTAAAACAAACAAAAAAGGTTCTGTATATAATTTTTTTTGTAGTTTTAAAGTGTAGTACAATAGAAAAGTAAAAAAAGAAAAGAGGTTCAGTACTGAGAGTCGTGCCATACGTCTTAGTCTTTTTCCGGATGAGAGAAAAATCTATGATTAAACTACACCCGTGTGAGTTATATCGCAGATGTCTGAGTGGTAATCGCATCCATTTTTTTTGTTCCTTTGCCTTTTTTATGAACAGTGAAATCATTTGGGACTGAAGACCGTCCTACGGACAGACCAGTGGCTCCCAGGGACGATGTCTTTGAATACATCATCTTCAGAGGAAGTGACATAAAAGATCTTACTGTCTGTGAACCACCAAAGCCCAACTGCTCTCTGCCTCAAGACCCAGCCATTGTGCAGGTATCGTTCTCAGTCCCCCACCCCCCACAGGTCTGAAATATATTTGCGGTGGTAACCAGTCAAGCTAGCCGGCATCAGCTGACAAACACAAGTGGTCTGCTAAATTAGAAAAAAAAAATACACATGACCTTTAACACAATGTTTTGATTTATTTGATATTTCCAATAATTTCACATTTCAGAGATACAACCTACAGACCTTCCCCTTCATCTACCCGTATGTGAAGAGTAAGATGAAATAACTAAACTTTCTTTAGTGTATAAAGCTGGCTCTGTTTGTCAGAGCAGGTAGCCTTTAGAAAAAAGCATTTTGTTCTTTTTTTTTTTTTTTTTGCATTATTTTGTTTTGATTAGTCTTTATATTTCATGTCAAGATTGTGCAGTGTAGTTATCCTTAGACATATCATTTATTTTATATTTTTAGCACAACTTAATATGTTGAATTAAATTTAACCAGCTACACACACGTGACTGAGCAATAAAAAAGGAAATGGCAGAGATTCATGAGATCACTCGTTTCAGTAGCAGCCACAGTAATAATGATATGCGCATGTACTTGTTTGTTCTGCTAGAAAGAGAGTGGTTTACTGTGTGTATGTGTCTATTTGCTCTGATTTGTGTTAGGAGAGGACACATACGCTCTTTAATGTCACGTTTAATGTCTTCAATGACACTTTTTTTTTTTGGGTGCCACAGCCAAATATCCCTCAGTGTAATTTTTATTGCTGCTTTTTTTGGCTTCCCCTCTCTGATTACTTGGGTAAAGTTTAGTGTTTGATTTACAGGAAAACTGATCGAAGCTTGCACGTAGGAGAAATTTTTGTTCTTGATTTAACCCGCACAGATTTGTTTAAAAGTGATCTCAGTAAAGCCCAAAAATTTTAAATGTGGTACTGTATTGTAGGGCTGCAACAACTAATCGATAATTATCGATAATAAAATTCGTTGTCAACGAATGCTGTTATCGATTAGTCGGGCTTCTAATGTCACTGAGGAGTGCGACCACAAGATGCACAAATATACAAAGATAGACACAGATACACAGTCGTTTGCGCAATAGGGGTTACATAAGCGTCTGCAGGAAAAAGCGCGCGCCCCGAATCCCCCATGGTATGGGAGCAATTTACATTAAACGCCTCTAAGAAGACGGTAACTTGCACGCTATGCAAGACCGAGCTTTCATGGCATGGTAGTACCAGTCATGCACGAACCCTTAAAAAGAAAACATGTTGGTGTTACGAATGGCGAAACATCGGCAGGGTTAGTAAAAACGTTATCCCTTCATCGTGTAAAAGTTGTATATTTTAAGTGCTTTTGTTTAAGCTGTTTGCTAACTACGGGACAGTCACTAGATCTGTGCACGTGCTACTCGCTAGCATCGCATTGTGCATTCACCTCATGAGCAATAATGATTAGTTAAATGGCACTACTTTAGATAAACTGAAATTACACGGTGCAAATAACAGTAGAATATTACATTTAGTGATTGTTGTGATTTTCAGCGAATGCAAATAACACTACATTTGTAACTATTGGCTTTTTGCTTTTCTACAGTTTTTTATAGTCCACTACAAAGTTAACTTGTTAACTAGCAAATCTGTTTTTAAATGTAATTTACTGTGGTTTTATTTATGCATATATCATTTTATTATACAAAATTACATTATTTTAGCTGTTTATATCTTAACTGAATGTCAGTGTATTTTTTGAACATATATACACAGTCCCTATCAAAAGTGTAAGACCACTTGAAAAATGGCACAAAACATATTTTGCATGGTTGGATCATAAAAAGGTTCCAAGTAGAGCTTCAACATGCAACAGGAAGAAATGGGAGTGAGACAAAACATTTTTTGAGCATTTAATTAATTGAAAATAACGATTAAATTGAAATAGGCTGTTTTACAGCTGATTGAAATTTTAGGACCACATGCCTTTAAAAGGCCAAATCTGTGCCAAGTTGTGGATTAATTGTCATTTTCTGTCAGGTAGTCACACATTCTGATGGCAAAGGCAAAAAAACTCCCTTTTTGACCGTGCTCGGGTTGTTGAACTGCATAAGCAGGGTCTCTCACAGCGCACCATCGCTGCTGAGGTGGGACGCAGTAAGACGGTCATTTGGAATTTTTTAAATGATCCTAAGGGTTATGGAACAAAAAAGTCAAGTGGAAGACTCAAAAAAATTTCACCAGCACTGAGCCGGAAGACCCAATTGGCTGTCTGTCAAGACACTTGACGATTCTCGACCCAAAGTAAGGCTGTTACCGTTACCATCAGACGGCATCTGAGACTGAAGGGCTTCAAAACAAAAAAACGTCTTTAAAGACCTCATCCCCTTGAACACCACAAAACTGCTTGTTTGGACTTTGCAAGAGAGCACCAAATATGGGACATTCAAAGGTGGAAGAAAGTTTTATTCTCTGGTTTTATTCACCACTGGCCCATGACCACTTGATAAAAGCTAAAATTGTTGCAACATGATGTATTTCTTTTCTAAAAGTTAATTAAAATAAATTCTACAGTCTTAGTGTGGATACATTTTGACTCGCCCTTGTGTACTTAAACTGATCCTGTGAAGGGTCAACAAGCGAGACTGTTGGTGCATAAAATAGTGATTGCTAAAGTAGAGCTGATAAACAACTTGCTGTCGCATGAAATCCCCTGCATTCTGTAGCGGCTTGAACCAGAGATTAAATGAAAATGTCAAACAGGATTTGTCTAATTTGTTCAGGTCCAAAAGTGTTCTGCTGGTTCTGTTTTTATAAACATCAAAAAAGAGTTAAGGTTTAATTTTTAAAAAATACCTGTCGTCACTTTTATATTTTATATTTTTTTATAAGTGAGTTTTTGAGATGAGTGTACAAAAACATACAAGCAACAAGGTGCTGAAGAACATTAAGGCTAGGCACAGTGAGAAAATCAACCTTAGGGTGCGTAAATTGTTGCGAAATAATATGAATATAAAGTCAGATTTATTCTTGCGTCCGACAAAGTGAGTCTTGTTCGCCTTTGACACGCATATACAATGGTAACGCACACAAATCCACTGGGCTAAATCTGTCTCCTTTTTTTACACTTACAAAAACCGTAATTGCGCCTAAGGAGAATCATACATCTCACATACCTAATATATCAGACGCGCTAAAAGTATTGTATATTACTGGAAATATTGGTATCTGGTGCACTGCGGTTTCTTATTTATTTGTATAATACACGTGAACTACTTTATATGATTTGCCCCACTTGTTTGGTCTGTTCGTATCTGCAGAAAAATTGTAACTGGAATGTTCATAAGTCTGGGTCTACCTGCTCTGTTACAGTGAGGCAAAATAGTATTTAGTCAGACACCAATTTCATCAGAACCAAGTTCTCCCACTTAAAAAGATGATGTCTGTAATTTTCATCATGCGTATACCTCAACTATGAGAGACGATAAGAAAAAATAATCCATAAAATCAGATTGTAGGATTTTAAAATAATTAATAGGTAAATTCCTCAGTAAAATAAGTATTTGGTCACCTACAAACAAGCAAGATTTCTGTCTCTCACAGACCTGTAACAACTTCTTTAAAAGGCTCCTCTGTCCTCCACTCGTTACCCGTATTAATGGTATCTGTTTGAACTTATCAGTTTAAAAGACACCTGTCCACAACCTCAAACAGTCACACTCCAAACTCCACTATGGCCAAGACCAAAGAGCTGTCAAAGGACACCAGAAACAAAATTGTAGATCTGCACCAGGCTGGGAAGACTGAATCTGCAATAGGTAAGCAGCTTGGTGTGAGGAAATCAACTGTGGAAGCAATTATTATAAAACGGAAGACATACAAGACTGATACTCTCCCTCGATCTGGGGCTCCACACAAAATCTCACTCCATGGGGTCAAAATGATCACAAGAACAACAAAAATCCCAGAACCACACGGGGGACCTAGTGAATGACCTGCAGAGAGCTGGGACCAAAGTAACAAAGGCTACCATCAGTAACACACTGGCCGCCAGGACCTTAAATCCTGCAGTGCCAGACGTGTCCCCCTGCTTAAGCCAGTACATGTCCAAACCTGAAGTTTGCTAGAGAACATTTGGATGATCCAGAAGAGGATTGGGAGAATGTCAGATGAAACCAAAATGGAACTTCATGTTTGGAGGAGAAAGAATGCTGAGTTGCATCCAAAGAACACCATACCTACTGTGAAGCATGGGGGTGGAAACATTATGCTTTGGGACTTATCCGTGTAAAGGCAGGAATGAATCGGACCATGTATCGTGAGATTTTAAGTGAAAACCTCCTTCCATCAAAAAGGGCATTGAAGATGAAACGTGGCTGAGTCAGCATGACAATGATGTCAAACACACCGCGCGGGCAACGAAGAAATGGCTTCATAAGAAGCATTTCAAGGTCCTGGAGTGTCCTAGCCAGTCTCCAGATCTCAGGAAAAATCTTTGGGGGGGAGGCTTTGAAAGAACGTGTTGCCCAGCGACAGCCCCAAAACATCACTGCTCTAGAGTAGATCCCCATGGAGGAATGGGCCAAAATACCAGCAACAGTGTGTAAACATTTTGAAGATTTACAGTAAAAACGTTTGACCTCTGTCATTGCCAATAATACCAAATATTGAGATGGAATTTTGTTATTGACCAAATACTTATTTTCCACCATAATTTGCAAATAAATTCTTTAAAAATCCTTTAATGTGAGAAGTGGGAGAACTTGCACAGTTGGTGGCTAACTAAATACTTTTTTGCCTCAATGTATGTGTATATGATGGTGTGTGTATAGGTGTAAGCTGAAGTGACTGCACATAAAAGTGCTCCAGCAAGATGCAATAATATTAATAACAAGAGGGAATAAAAGTATGGGTGATCACATCAATTAATCATATTTTCATCTTTTCGTTCCAGTCCTCTCTAGGCTCCACTCCAGCGCCGTCTTTCCAGCCCGTGGGATCTTATGCGTCCTTCAGTCGAGCCTCTGTACGTGCCTACAGCCAGTTCTCTGCCCCCGCCGTACCCCAGCCCATCGGCGCTCCCGTCACGGCAGGTGAGTTTCAGTGCTGATCCTCACCTTATTCTGATTAGATTCATCAAATAGGGGAGGCTGAGTGTAAAAAGTTATTCTACAGAGTTACTCTTTATAGTGACTCTATATAGTGTTTATATTTAGATTTGCAGTGTTGTACGCTACTGGTTTCTGTATAAAGCATAAAGGTTTTATCCTGTGTGTTTGTGTAAGATAAATTAAACATTTAAGGTTGTCCTGTCCGCTTCTTTACGCACGAAGTTCAGGGTCCGCGTTCGGTAGTGAGACTAACCAGCAGAGCGCTGTCCCCTCCGACTCGGTCTCTCTAAGCTTGTGTGTAACCGAAGGTAACCAAACGGCTGTTGTGTAACAACCTGATAGTAGGGGTTTTAACCTTCTTGCTTAGTTAGATGAGCGCTTTAAATTTCCTCTCGTGTTTTTTATTTTTATTTATTTTTTTTTATTATGTTGATCCCGTTTTCAGCTTTACACTCTAACTCATGAACACACTCGTGATGAGAGTCTATTTACTCAGAGTTGGCCAATTCTGACGTAATGCTTGAATGTAATATCCTTCAATGTGATTTATTCTGCAGGTCACACAAGTCCTTCTCTGGACGTCCTACGCAAGAGCCCGAGTCTGGAACCTGCAGTACAGCCTGCTCCTGTAGCGCCATCTGCTGCTGCATCTGTGAGTCAGAAGACTCCTGGAGGGGTCAGACCTCCTCCTGGGACGCAGAAGCAGCCCGTTGAGAGCAAGGAGCAAAGCAGGGGTAAGGGCGGTGGCCAAGAAAACCAAATAACAAAACTGAAAACAATTAACAAAGCGAAAAAGATGGGTGTAGTTTGCAAATTTTTATCACTGATTGGACAAGACACCGGTCACTCAAGACGTACAAGAAGTACTGCAGCCTTGTGGTTATTTAAATGTATGTGAGGCCGCAGTACTTCCTGAATGACTGGTGTCTCGTCCAATCAGCGATGATGAATTAACCTGAAAAAGGTAGGTGTTTTGCGAATTAAATTCTTATAGCTAATTGGACGCGATGTATGTACAGGAAATACTGTAGCTTCATGGACATTTAAATGCTTGTATGTCTTGAGTGATCGAACTTTCTTAACAGTGATAAGAATTTCGTACACAAACTATTCCTACCTTTTCCAGTTTGACTGAACTGTCGTGTTTTAATTAATTTTGTTTCTGGATATGTCATTGTGTTTTCAAAGTTATTTTGTTTTTGCATTTTAATTTTTTTGTTGTTGGATGTTTGTTTTTTTAATTAATTTTGTTGTCGGATTTTTGTTTTCAAAATTAATTTTGTCTTTGATTTTCTTTTCGGTTTTATTTTGTTTTCACATTGTTCATTTTGTTTGCGTTTTTATTTCTTTGTGGATGTGCCACCTCGGGTGGGGAAATAGTTTGAGGAATACTTAAATTGTTAAACATTTTTTTTTAAAGATTCTCTCCCCTTTTCCACACATACATTTTAAGTTAGGCCTTTAATTGTCGCATATACATTACAGCACAGTAATATTCCTTCTTCGCATATCCCAGTGTAACTGGGGTCAGAGCACAGGGTCAGCCATGATACGGTGCCCCTGGAGCAGTTAGGGTTAAGGGCCTTGCACAAGAGCCCTAACAGGGGCAACCTGGTGGAGCTGGTGATCGAACCGCCGATCTTCCGATCAGTAACTCAGTGCCTTAGTTTTAGTTAATCAGTCAGGGGGTGAACAAACTTATATTTTTGTACCAGAAGAAGTACCCTAACTTACACTCCTCCGTACTTGTGCAGATTGTTTCCCCGAAAGGTTTTTGCGTGTCCGAGACGCTGTATCTGTTAAACAGAGTTGTTAATGTAGATGTTTTTCCTTCCTAAAGCCGCTGATGTAGAGAAGGCTGCTCGCCAGGAAACTGACTCGATCAAGGCGGAGAACCGGGAAGCTAACAGGCGCCCGCAAGGCAGTAAGTTTTTACGCTCTTTAGCTTCTGCAAATAATCGAGTGTGAGTGATCACATGACACAGCACTGACATACTTTTAAAATGTAGCATGATAAAATGCTTGCGTGATGAATGGTGTCTGATTCCTCAGCAGTTGCTCCTCCTCCTGGGTTGCGAAGAGGGAGAGGAGGAAGCGGGGGTGCTGGTGGCGGCGGTGGAGGAGGAGGAGGAAATCAGCGTGGCCGGGGCAGGTTTAACATGCGCCGAGACGGACCGATGAAGTTCGAGAAGGACTTTGACTTTGAGAGCGCCAATGCCCAGTTCAACAAGGAGGAGATCGACCGCGAGTTTCAGAGCAAGCTGAAAATCAAAGGTTTGATTTTTTTTTTTTAACCTTTACTCCAGAGGTTATCCTGTGTGACGTGTTTATATAGGGGAATAACAACTAGGGATCCGAATCACCAGGGACCTCCTGATACGATATCATGATACCGCGGTGCCGATTCACTTTTACACCGGAGTGTAGTATGATGTTGATGTGAAGTCCCTTATCTATTCATTCACTGGTCAGCGTTTCACTGGGAAACTTTATCCATACTTTAGTCCGTGTCTTAATGATAAAGGTAAAAACTCAACACCTCTGATTATCTCTCCTTGAACATTCTAAGCAAGAATCCTTTATCCCAAAAACAAAATTGTTTTATCATTTGTAGATTGATCACATTTACTCCACTACACCGGTGCCAGGTGCCGATTCTGGTGCTTGGCCGGTGCTGGACTGGGAACCACTAAGACCGGCCCGCATTTACACTAGACAGGAGCTCAGCGGGAGCTGCATAATACGTCATAGGCCACGCCCACTAAACAGAAACTACCATATCAGTTTACTGGTTATTCTCCAAACTAGTATTAAAATGTATTTCAGTATCCAAAGGCAGCTTATTCGACGTGTTATAACCGCTGAAAAGCTTTCTTCAGTTTTTTTAGCTTATTGACTATTTGGTTGGTTGTTCATGTGAAGCCTGCGATTATTAGTTTTTATTTCCTCATACACTTTTTTTTTTTTTTTTTAAACCACTTTCCAAGTTCTGCTGAATCTCAGCGAATGTCCAAATTGCTAAAAGCGCTTTTGTTTCGTCCGCGCTCCACAGTAACAGACTTTGTGTCTCTATAACTCCGCCCACGGCTTGTGACGCCACGGGACTCTCAACTAGACCAGCAGAGTTTAGGGGCCGGTTCGTTGTTTATTTTAGGGCACCGTCACCAATTTTTTTCCCTGTGAGAAAGCGCAGCACTGGTTCCAAAATTGGGAACCGGCACGGGAACCAGAGCTGTAGAAAAGGGGTATTTGTAGTGCGGTTCTGTAAATATCACGATTTCATAAATGTATCACAATAACAATTTTTTTTTTATTATTATTGTAAATAAACACAGCAAATAATTCACTCATACCCCACACACAATGCCGTGCCGTCTGCCAGTGTGTGAATAGTTTAGTGTGCGCCACCTGTAGGATGATTATAGGGGAACAACATTTTACCACCTTAAATACAAATGTATACTAATTAAAAATGTATTTAAAAAATTTCCAGTGTGGAAATACATAACAGATGAATATATATTTTTTTATAGAATGATACCAAACCCTGCAAAGTAGGCGTGGCCAGTAAGCCTGTTTACTTAGCTTTGTTTTTTTATGAATCAGTAGAAAAGCAGCTTTTAGGTTAAATCTATAAATACGTAAATGCTAAATAGGAACACTGACGGTTTCCTAAAAGTGAGCGGGTAAGTCATGCCAGTACATTATACAGTAAGTCCCTGACTTGCGAACATGCGTGTGACGAATTTTGCTTTAAATTGTGTATCCATGTCAAAGGTGTATAAGACTATCTTCTTTTTTTCCACACAAACACACACTTGTCATTCTTGCTTAATGAAACTGCTTCACGATGATGTGAAGAGTGCTGACACGAATCAGACGGCTAAAACCCTGGACTTGACCGCTTAGTTTTAAAAAAAAATCACCTACTGTATATGAATGGTTTGGTTTTGGTTAAATGTGTAGCCCCAATGATGTGTTTTGGGATCTGCAGATGAGAAGGCGGTAAACGGTGAAGAAAAGGGCGACTCGGGTGTCGAGACGCAAAACAATGAGGGCAACGTGGACGAGGAGGACACACTGGGACCCAACTGTTACTACGACAAGTCCAAGTCCTTCTTCGACAACATCTCCTGTGACGACTCCAGGTAAAGCATGGCTAAGACCTGAGCATTATCAGACCTTATCTGAGTAATAATCACGCTGACTGACACTTGTGTTTTTTTTTTTTTTTTACAGAAAAGATAAACCTGGAGGTGGTAGGTATGTAACGTGATATATATTTGATATATCCTGAAATAGTATAGTATTTTTATAAACATATAATACAATATTTAGTCAGTGAAGCTTACTAGACATTCTGAATTCATTGAGTCGTGTGTGTTTTGTCCATACAGGGAGCGGAGACAGACCTGGGCAGAGGAAAGGAGGATGAATGCAGAGACGTTCGGGCTGCCGTTGCGTCGAGGGCGTGGAGGTTACCGTGGAAGAGGAGGCCCGATGGGTTTCCGTGGCGGTCGCGGACGCGCAGCCAGTCGTGGCTCCTTTGGGCCACCCCGCGGCGAAGGTGGATTTAGAGGGGGGTTCCGCTCAGGACGGGGAGGACGAGGAGACTTCTCTGAATTTGAGTGCCGGGTCAGCTACTGTTCAATCCACTATGTGTCTTTCACACACACAAATTGAACACACTTAAATACTGAGGAATATTTGGTGTCATACAGTTAGCTTAAAAAAAAAAAAAAAAAATATATATATATATATATAAATTTTTTTATTTATTTTATTTTCTCCCCAATTTAGTAGTATCCAATTCCTCCCCATCACTAGGGGGCTCCCACATTAAGCTGCTACTACCACTCCGTCTTCGGCACTACTGACTATCATGTTTCCTCCGACCCACGTGATGCCAGCCAACCGAATTTAAAGATATTATAAAATTTTTTTATTTATTTATTTTTTTTTTATATATTTTTTTATTTAGTCCTGTCCAATTCTTTTTCCCCGATCTTCTCCCCAATCTAGTCGTGGCCAATTCCTCCCCGTCACTAGGAGGCTCCCACATTAAGGCTACTACCACCACTCAGTCGGGAGGACGAAAGCTATACCGTGTTTCCTCCGAACCACGTGACGCGAGCCGACCGCATCTTTTCAAACTGCTCGCTCACGCACCGTTAGGGGCGGAGTAACACACTCGGAGGAAAGCACTAGCCGCTCCTTCCGTGTGCGCGAGCTCACAGACGCCCATGGTTAATGTGGGAGCACAAGTACCTCTCATCCCTCCCCCCTGAGAGAGCTCGGCCAATCAGCTCTCTCTGTGCCTCCGGCTGTGAGAGGAAAACAGCATCACCCGGGGTTCGAACCAGCGATCTCCGGATGATAGGGCGAGCGCTTTACCACTGCGCCACTCGGAGTTTTTAAAATTATTTAAGGCTACAGGATTTACCTAGAACTGTTTTGCTTCAAAACAGGTTTTACTGGTAGTTCATAAGTCTGACACAGTGAGTCTGTTTGGTGTTTTTGGTTCTGCATTATACTATACTCTCACTCACAAACATTCAAGTTTTAAATTTTCACGGATACGAACGTACTGCAGTTAGATGAACATTCGTAGATGCAAACTAATCGTGGAGGTAGCTCATGTGTATAAAAAAAAAAACAGACACTGCAGTGCACAATATACCAATAATTACAATTGTATACAATATTTTTAGTGTTTAAGTGAATGGTTTAGTCAAGTGGATTGGTATGCTTTACATTGCATCTTCGAGTCAAAGGCGTGTAAGACTCACTTAAGAACAAATCAGACTTATGAACATGCTCCCGGGTTTGTAATTTAGGGACTTCCTGTGTATTAAAGGGCAGTTGGGCGATATTATGCACATCTAGTGCTCTTTTGACACTAGGTACGGCTGCTTTTGTCCCACTCCCCAACTGACCAGTGTTCATAATATATTCAGGGTGTACCAAAAGATCATTCAAACTATAAATATCTGAGTAACTGCATGTCCTAGCCAAACGAAATCAAACAGGCTTCATGTTGCAAAATGAAAGATTTGTTGATCACAGTTCCAACAACATTTAAATTCCAACAACATATTCATTTTGCGATACACCCTGTATTATGTACTCAAGTAAACTTGTGTGTTCTCCGAGTCACCAGGTGGAAGTCCACACACACCTAGTTGAAACACTAAAAACAACATTGATATAATGAAGAAAATGTCAGTGATCCTCTTGCCTGTCTGCCTTCCTCATCAGCCTTGGCTAGTTCAGAGAACGAAATCAGTGCACATGCAGGTTTTAGGGGGTCAAGTGTACTTAGAGTACTTGGTGTGGAAAGCACCCTAAAGCCGTTGTAATTGGAAAAGAAAAAGAGAATTTCTGTGATTTTCACTGTGACAACATTAACATCATGAAGAGCAGAACCTTTCTTTGGTCTTTACTCGTCTCTAGCTCCGCCCTTAAAATACGGTGGGACCTGTGGTATTTGGAACAAATAAAAAGTGACCATAAATCAAAAGATTTGGGGTGGAATAAAACAAACAAAAAAACGTAAATAATAAATGCACATTTAATGTCCGGAGAAAGTGTGTATATGAGTGAAGATTAAATCTGAAGTCGTGTGTGTATTTATTCTTGTGTGTGTCTTTAATTTCTTTCAGAAAGACAACAAGGTGGCAGCGTAGTCCACAAGAGGAACGGCTACAGCGCCCCCTACAGGCTGGAGTTCTCCTTTTCTCCCCCCCTTCCCTATAGACACTCTGTCCCCCTGTCCTAAATCCAGCACGGGTTGTCCTACCCGAAGTGCACTCGTTCCTCCTTTATGCTTCCCTTTCTTTGTCCCCCTTATCAATCTTTTTTTTTTTTTTGGGGCGGGTTTGTTTTTTTTGTAAGAAAACAACAAAAGCAGATCTTTCTTTGATACAGACGCAGACAAACTGCAGAACAACAAGGGGAAAAAAAGCAGTTAAACTTCGAAACAGTGAAATTACTTCAGTATTTTTGCATCAGAGTTTTAGTTTCTTTCTTACAGAACAATTGAGACGTATTTGATAATATTCCTGTTAGACACGCACACGTTAACGCCCGCTGATACTGTGAGCTCTCATCAGTGAAATAGATTATTTTTTTCCTTCCTGTTTTTTTTTTTTTTTTTGTAGAAGCAGAATCATTTTTGTCCCCTTCAGGGTCACGATGTAAGCTTCACCTTTACTGCCTGAACCGCGTCTCCGTCAGAGTTGTCTCTCCTGCGAGTGTACAGCACGTTAGGGATTCATATCGTTTATGTTTAGATTCTTTGCAGAGACATGGCCCCTAAAGATTCATCCCTGAGAGAGAGATGTTCGATTCGGTCTTAAGTTCTCAAGTCTGATCTGAGGCTATTGACATAAACAAAAAAGAAAAAAAAAAAGATAACTGTTTGTTGAATATAATAATGTTGACGCCAGCACTCTGGGTTATTATAATTATTTTCTTGTATTCCTCGTATTTTTTTTTTTTTTTTTTTTTAGTGCCGTTGTAGACAGGAAGCGTTCGCAGAACTCTGCTGGGGGAGACGTCTTTCTTTTTTTACGTTCTTTTTTTCTGTTACAAAACGCGTTTAACAGTCACATAAAACTGATCGATTCCCGAGAGGATGATCTCGACTTTCTCTCGCCGATTTTATCATCAGGCTCGCCGATCCTTTTGTCCAACATCTCCATCACGAATAATCGCCTTTTTTTTTTTTCCCCCGTCATCAGGTTCTTCAGGGATTTTACAGCGCACCCTTTAATAACAGTAAGATCGGATCCCCTTAAACGACGACGACAAAAACAAGTTTTTGCACTTTAGATACGAGCGACGTCATGACACACACACACACACACACACCTTGTGTTTTTTTTTTTTTTTTTTTTTTTTCCCCCAGATAAAGTTTTCTTTTTAAAGTCTTAAAGTTGAAAATCGACTAAAAGACAGAAGTATCAAGTGTTAGTAATGTAAAGCTAAAGGCTTGTGTGGTGGTGGTGATGGGATTTTTGTTTAAAGAGCCGTGGACAAATTCGGATCGCAGAGAGAGAGGGAAGCGTTTTTCGGGTTGGTTGTGAGGTTTCCGTAGGACTTTTTGTAACGGGTGCAGGTTCTGAGGTTCAGATCGTGACGTTACTGCCAATCCTGGTTCACTCATCCAGCTCAATGTTCGACTATATACAAGATACGATGGATAAATTTACTCTGCCGCACAAAGACAAAAAAATGCAGCGTGATTGCGATTCTGGCTTTACCGATAAAACGCACATCGGTTTACTTTCTTACCCGGACATCATGATGGATTGTTGCGTCTAGAGGGGGAAGTGTCTGTTACACAGTGAGTCAGGAGCTGCGTAAAGATTTCTCTTATTAAAGCAGCCGAAGAAAGGGTAGTGGTGATGTCATAGTCACATGATCTGGTGCTCCTCCGATGCGTCGTAAATCCTCTGTGTTTCCTGAATGAACTTAGTGTGTGTGTGTGTGTGTGTGTGTGTGTAATGAGCGTGTTCCGGGGTCTGACCTGCTGATCCAGGGTCAGCGTCGTCTTACTTAGAACGAACTCCAGCTCTTAAGACGTTCTCGTCCCCACCTGAATGTTATGATCGAAGCACTTTTCCTCCGCTTCTCTACCAGCATTTGGGAGTTTGTATAAATTAATTTTTTTAATTGTTGGTTTATCATTTCTTCTTTTGTGTTTTTTTTTTTTTTTTATTTCCCCCAAATGTGTGTGAGGGGTTTACAACGAAAGGCTTGTTTGCGCTTCGTTTGTTCTTTGATCTCGTATCGGTAAGACGTAGTAAGGCTCATGTTCTTGTTGTGGCTTCAAGGTCCCCCCCCCCCCCCCCCCCTTTTTTGTGGCTGTTGTGTATTTCTCGTTGGCGCTACGCGATGAACCTTAAATACAAGGTGGCATATTATGATGTTGGTCTATTGTTAGGCAGCTAGTTATATTGTTATATTATATATGAAAGCCCTGCAGTTCCAATCGAGCTGTCTCTCTGATTGTTTGGATGTTTTTTTTTTGTTTTTTTTTTTAGCCTTAATGAGCCAGCATTAAGTGTTTGGGTCGTATGGAGCTCTGTCTTGCCCCGTGTAGTGCACTACTCAGGCCGTGAGCTGAGGAATCGTAAATCCTCCTCCACAGTGTCAGATTCTGAATTTTGCTCTAGAGCAAGAAGAGGAAAGAAAATCTAAATTTTTGAGAAAGAGAGTCCTGAACTGATGCAATAATCACATTTACTGCCCCACGTCGCCGCTCCTCCTCCTCATCCTCTTCCTCCTGCTCGTGTCAGATGTCAGACTGTACATACACAGATTGATTTTGTAAAGGTGAAACGGGACTCTTATCTCGTCTAAAGGAATTTGATTGGCTAATGTGTTTTTGTTTTTTTTGTTTGTATTTCCTGAATAAAGCAATTGTACAGCGTGGTGTACTTTTAGTGACCAGGTTGAAGTTTTTATTCAGAACTGAGAAATAAATAGTTGTTCAAAAATCCATGTTTTTGATTTTATTTCTCCTTTCATATTTTAGACTTTTAGATTTACAGAGTGGAAAGTCTCAGGTATTTCCTTCTTTATACAAAGGGTGTTCAGGTCAAACCGGGGTTTTTAATTGAAAACCAATATCAGAGTAAAAACTCCCTTTATTTCTTGATATAATCCCTAATGCACTTATTCCAGTGTTTCACTAGTGCTTGGACACCAAGGTAGAAATTTTTTTCAGTACACCAGAGCCACTCCCTGTCTGAAACCCTGGCCTCCCAGGAGCTCCTTTAATGCCCCAAACATGTGGAAATGTCTCGTAGCGAGGTCAGGACTGTACAGGGGATGTGGCAATAACTCCTAGACAAATTCCTATAATGTGCAAGTGGTTGCTGAATGATTGTGTGTACACTTCACACAGACAGATGCGTCTCTTCTGGGGGTTGATTTTCAACAATCGTACGTTCCACTCACTGAACATTCACAGGAACGAATGCAGTGGGCTGAGATACCTCGACCGGGATCGTCATTTAGAACGTTTGCTCCATTAAATTGTTTTACTGCAACTAAGAATCTCATCACTGTACTGTGGTCTTCTGTAAATATCACAAGTCCTGGTTTGACTTGAACGCCTTTTGTTGATGCATTTAATACAAAAACGTCTTTTAACTGACACCTTTAAAGAAATGTAGATCAGCTTTCATCTGTATGAATTGAAGAATTATAATTTCTCACAATCCGGTTTGTTTTTATATTTTTGCCCACGTATACCTTTTCAGAGACTTTGAAATAAGGGAAGACATGATTCAGCTGGTATTCAAGGGGTGTAACCAAAATAATAATCAATTAAAAAAAAACATTTTTTCATTTTCATACTTTAAATCTGTACCATGTTGTGCATTAAACTTCATTTGTGACAAATGGATAATTTTGACTTTGGCTATGAATGTAAAATGTTAACATGTATTTTCTTGTTTGTTTTAGTCCACTCAAAGCTAGAAGTTTTATTCAGATTTTCATACAGCGTGATTTAAGTCGAGAATGTATTAAACATAAATTACAGCCAGAGCTCAGATTTGTGGCACCTGTGTGTGTCGTGTGTACGCTGTATACAAGAGCGCTGAAGATTTCAGGATGCATCATACCTGATGTTCCACACAGAGGGACATTTCCAATTCCAATAGACTACAGTCGAACCCTATCTTGCATACATAAAATTCCGGAAAAAGTTGAGTTCAGTTAAACGTTTTATTGACTGACTTTAGGATGACAGGAAACTTGGACTAAATAGAACTGAACTCAACTTTTTCCAGTAGGTTACATTACCACCAACTGTAGGCCTTTTTCTGGACTCTTCCGGATTTTTCCAGACTGTCCTTTCCTGAAAACCTCTAATGTTTCCTTTTTCCCTTATTTTGAGTATGGAACACTTTGCTTTATCTGCACATCCACACACACTTTCTTCTCGACATGTTACTTTAGTTGGAGTTCTGTAGGTTGCATCCTTGCCACCTGTAGATCTCTCTGGCTGTGTTCCATTCCGAAGTGTACTTCACAGGGTACTCCATACTCCCTACTCCATTTGCAGTGAATGTGGTGAAGGGACTTTCCCTCAACAAAAAAACTCCACCCTGCGAAGGCACCAGCGCTGACGTCACTTTCTCCGCGCGTTACTATGGTAACATAAGCACTCGAATTGGGACGCACCTTCTGTCTTATCTTCTGTTCTTTAAAGCTGACTTTCCAGGTCAGTCTTCCTAAAACACTGCCCTCTGCTCTCCTCTCCTCCTGAGAATAATGCTTTAAGGATCCTTTTATTGGGGGATCGGCCTGTATTATTCTTTTTAATACATTTATGTAAACAGAACCATTAATCTGTGTCAAATCGTGTCTTTCACACGGAAGGAACATAAAAAATGTATTATGTATTAAGTGAGCAGTCGTTTGGTAATTTATTTTGTCTGCCACAAGGGGGCAGCAGACGCCCAGCTGTTTGTGGACGCAGAAGCTGAATATAGATTATTATTTTGAGCGTCGATATGATTACTCGTTTTTTCCTGTCCTCACAAGATTCGATGTAGATTAATGAAGGGATTAATGCGGCTCTTTATTTTCAAATAAAAATAATCTAAATATATTCCTTATAAAGGTCTAAGTCTGATCATATGATTCGGCTCACTGGTGAATCGACTGGCTTTCGGCTTTAAAACGACTCACATGGTGTTTTAAATTGGATTAAACAACAACTTCAATGTACAAATAAATCTTACTTTACGTTCTAAGCAATAAAACAACGTTCGTGCATTACACTATTATACAGAAACAAAATAGAAAAACGATTAATATGTGAATCGACACATCTAAAAGATCCGATTCAACAAACCGACTCGTTTCACATTTTGCACCAAGCTAATGCGTCAACTTGTCCGCCATATTGGAAAGGGTTAAATGAGGCGCAGAATCATCTCTTGCACGATATGTGGATTGATCAGTTTGCACAAAGCGTGTTACAAACGTCTGTATTATATATCTGAACACTTGTTCTGCTGTCATGAAGAGTATAGTAATGAAAGCGGGTCTCATTTGAGCCAGCTGGCGCTTAACTTTCACTCAAGAACACAAGAGTCGGCTAGAAGTGACATCACGATTGCGTCGGCGCAATAGTAAAAACATTTGCTGTAACACTGCGCATGCGCAGGACCCAAAGCGCCGAGTTGTAGTAGTAAGCCGTTCACTAAAACATGTCGGTTGTTTTTGTGCCGAAGAGACAACGCGGGAAAGCGCAGATTAACCAAGAAACAATTCAACGAGTGAGTATTCATAACGGAGTGAGAACAAATCCGAAATGTATTTATTTTATTTTTCTAGTTACACACTACGAATGGGTTTACTACCGTTAGCATAAACAGCTAGGCTAATTTAGTATTATGTTGATGCTCTGTTTTTACAGCTTTAACATTTAATAAAATAAAGCTTTCGGTTGTAATATTTCACTTTAAGATCTTGTAAAATGTCAGACTTTATGAAACAGTGGTGCTTATGTTCGGTTTATCAAAACCCTGCTAGCTCGTGCGATACGTTCAACTGTCCGCCATCTTGGAAAGGGCTACGCTTAAAAATAACCATACGGCTATGGGTAGTTCATGAAAGTATTTGAAAAAAATAATATATATATATATATATACACACACATTTGTTTTTTCTTACAAATAATAAAAATATCGATCCCCATTTTATTAATGTACTGTATAATTGTTGGAATTCCCACCACCGACTGTCTTTGGGTCACGTGTTCTTTCTTCCAGCTGCTGAATGAAAACGAGCAGCTCGTGCGGTGTATAGCGGAGTACATGCAGAAGGGCAGAGCCATGGAATGTGTACAGTAAGTACGAAGCTCACGCGCACACACACTTTATTACATGTAATACATTTCTCTTAAAGCTCAAATGACCAAGTCAGAGTCTGGTAAGTCTCTCTCTCTCTCTCTCTCTCACACACTCATATTCATTAGGTAGTAAATGTGAATCACCAGTCACCTCCAGATCTGATACCTCAGTACCAGCTTTAGTTAAAATTGCCATTCTATAAGTATCATGAATTTATTAATATCCTGATTTAATACCCCAATTTTGTTACAATTTTAAATCTATAAAAAACTTTAATGATTAAATGTAGCCCTTGTCATCTGCCATAACTACTATTTTTAAACTAACTTAGCAAATAATTCACCTCTACCACACGTGATGATAATATTTAAATAGCTCACCATAGTGCACCACCTGTAGGATTAGAAAGAAATAGTGTCGTTTTACCACCTCAAAACTCCACTTGACAGTGAGCGTTCAGTGGCTTCCAACATGTGATTTTTGACTAATTAGCGTTTTTAGTGTTTTGAGACGTGTGTGTGAGCGAATTAGTGTTAGACCCACTTATTAGTGTTTGAAGAAAAAGCAGATCAGTGGTACGCTGTGTAATAATGTAATGCAATAAAATGCGTTTCTGTTGGGTCACTCAAAGGCTTCTGCAGAAATGTTTATACCTCAGGCTGATCAGTCGTTCACAGATCACGATCAATGTAACTAAAAAACCAGACAGTTCTGGTCACTGGCCAATTGAGCTGTTAGTCTCTATTATAAATGTACAAATAGTTTTTTAAGAAATCCATTTTAAAGTTTGTGTTTTGACACAAAAGAATCGCAGTTCATAACTGATAAATTTTCTTCCCCTCTGTTAATCAGTAGTGTGTTTTGTAAAAGTCATGCTGCAGGAGGATTAGACTCATTAGATGTGAAACCTGTCATGAGTGATGGATGTGTTTGAAAAATGAAATGAATGTGTTTTTATTTATCTGCAGATATCAACAGATCCTCCACAGAAACCTGGTTTATTTAGGAACGATAGCAGATGCAAGTCCTGATTCACCTGTAAGTCCACTACAACCTCACTCACTCAAACACAATTTTTGTTGTATAATCTTAAATAATTCCATCACTGCTTGTGTTTCAGGCGCCGTGTGAAGACGCTTCAGCTCTCAGTGGAAAGACAAACATCTCCAAAACGTGACTGGAACCTGGACTTCGTTTGTGCATAGTGTTTTTTTTTAAGGGCTAGTTACAGCAGAACACTTTTCTCCTTTACTCTGATTGGTCAGGTGGTGTTGAGTTTATGCTCCATAACAGCAGCTCTGACAGAGAGTACAGGTTTAGATCCTGATGTTAATAAAGAGATTAAATACATGCTTTAACATTAACAGAAGGAGTCTCCAGTGTCAGCAGTTTCTAACAGTCAGTTTATCGCCATGGGAACGTCTCCGAATGCAGGACTAAAAACAGAGACTGGTGATGGAACTACTGGTTACTGAGAAATTATCTGGATGTATAAATGGAGAAAAAGATACAAATTGTGTTTTAGTTCATTTAACATATTAAACTTTTTAAAAAAATGCTTTGTTATATAATTTATTGCATCCTCTGTGTTGCTTCTTAATAATAAACCCGGTGTTTTCCCACACAGTATATTTGGTTATTTATTAAAGCATAATACAGGTAGTGGTGAACGAGTTTTGTTTTGGAAGCACGTTTGTAAGTCTGATTTGTTCTTAAGTTCGACAAGGTAAGTCTTTATGGGCCTGTGACACGAATATACAAAGCATACCTAGCAAAAAAAAAAAAAAAAATTAATTAACCGTGCCTTCAAATCATGAGAGGAATCTCGGACACCATTTTGTCTCTGAGCTGTTTTCTACTGTATTGGGCTGTGAACTCTAGCTGCGTTTCTTTCCGTGTACTTCATAGGGTGCTCGCTTGTCCCTGCTTCGTTTGCAGGGAATGTCAGTGAAGGGAACTTCCCTCGACAAAACCTTCCCATTCGGAACACCCTGTGAAATCATGAGCGCAGACGTCGCTTCCTTTGGGCGTTACCATAGTAACATAGGCACCTCGGGTACCTGTCGCTGCTGCTGTGGATATTTCACACTACAGACATTAAATATTGATCGTTTGTTGAAAAAAAAAAAAGTGTAAAACATGCTATTGCATGTATAATGTCTAAATAAATTAATTAATAATTGATTAAAGATTTATTATTCTTTTACAGATTACTAGCTTTACTATATAATACAGATTTCTGGGTTAAATTGAAATTTTAATCATTGTGCGTGATGATAAATATATAAATTCTTTTTCAAGTTCCATTTTCTTTCACAGTCCACTGAGACACAATGACTTATGGGAAATTTTTGTATACCAAAGTGTGTTAATTTTTTGTCACTTGGTCGTATTCATCACATACAGGTAGATTAGGAGGTTGAATCTCTTAAATGTGAATTTAATAGAAATTAAATAAACATACAAATATTTTGTTAAATGTTGGATGAAATCGACCACTTTTGTGCCGGCTACTGCCGCAAGTATATTTCACACCTGTGGGGAAAACACTGTGAAACTCCTAATTAAACTCCAGAGCTGCAACGAGAGCATGTGTAAGTTCATTTATTTTTATTTATTATATTTTTATTGTGTTTTTTTTTTTTTTTTGCATTGCTGGTACACTTGGAAAGATTCAGACGCCAACTCTAAGTGAATAAAGCAACGTAAGCCAAGCGTCATTCCACATCATGTCACGTCATTCCACACCGTCACGCACATCTTCAACTTTTAATCCTTTTTTTTTTAGGCCAATAAGTAAACCATGTCTGACACAGCGGAGTAATGGTGATGTTTACAGTCCAAGGTCTTAAAAAAAAAAATTATAATGATAAAAAAAAAAAAAAAAGTTTGCTGCTGCAACAATTTTGGGTGAAAACACAGAGCAAGCAACAACCCCTAACATTTTTTTTGGATTGTGCAAAGCACAGAACTATAAAAAGATATAGATTTATAAGATTTATATTTATATATTTTATATACAGCAAACGATTCTCTGTAAACATGTTAAGTAGGTTAGTTTCAGAAAACATGGTCATATCATAAATACAGGCAACATTGGCATCCACAAATGTTACGGGGGAAAAAAAAAAGATCTCCTGGGCAGGTTTAAATGGAGAAACAAAAGGGAGACGGGACAAAACAAACAAACAATCGAAATCACCCCAATCTAATTACGGGTTTTAGTGTTTGTAAAGATTAATTCTTTTTTTTTTTTGGTAAGCACTTTGTCAACAGTTTAAACTCTGGGAAGAGAGAGAGAGAGTGAATAGAAATGTGCTTTTCACATCTTGGGGAGGATGAATAATAAATGTTTTACTTAATCAGCCTATATTACGTTAACATATACAGTAATGGTATAACATAGGAAAATACAAAAATAAGATTAATACTGTCAATATCTTAAACAAGAAATATATCGTATCTAAAAAAAAAAAAAACCAGGTCATGTGACTGTTATGTTTCTTTTTTTTTTTCTTTTTAGTGTTTAGTATCGTCCAGAGCCAATTGAAACGAAGTGATCAGACGATGGATGAATTGAACGGTGGCGTCTGACGTCTCCTCTTTAAAGGACACTAGATGGCTTCCATCGAACGCCTTTCACTGACTGAACAAACTTGTAACGCTTTGGTTGAAAAAAAAAAAACCAAAAAAACAAGATACGCAAGTGCTATTATAATATCGACATGGCACGTGGTTTACTTACTGCGTTACTAAAGTTAATCTTTTTTTTTCCTTTTTAAACTTTGTCAGATGTTGAAAAAGTAGTGTATTTCTTTTCAAATTACACATCTGCTATGATTATTAGATTTCTGCTGAGCCTGCTCAAAGCTTTTTCTTCTTCTTCATAAAAAGAATTATTATTCATATTTTTTTTTGTCATTTACACGCTATGGAACAGTAGCTGGGAACTGGAGTCTAAGCGATACGACACCAACCAGGTTTGGCAGTTACAGCTTTTTTTTTTGTTGTTTTTGTTTTTTAAATTTTTAACCCCCCCTATCTCCTCCTCATCATCATCCCATCCTATCCCTTATGGACACAGTATGGTCACAGGTTGCATCCTGTTAACACCCTCACAGACACACGTGATATTCTTCGGCCATGCAAGTCACCCGATCCGCTCTGTGTGCCTGGAAAGAATCTCGAGGATTCCTGGAGAGAGCTGTTTTTCTAATCTTGGCAGATTTTTTTTCTTTTTAAGGTATTCATAGACTCGAGCGAAAGTGACGACGAGCTGCTGGAAGCGGGAAATCATGCACTAAATCGGCGCGCAAATGGCAGTCAGGAAAACCGGGGGTTGGAGGAGGGTTCTTGTACGGATCTGGGATCTGACGCATACAAAAAAAACAAACAAAAAAAAACAACGATATTGATGCCACGACGTTCGATATAAATTCGCCTATAAAAACACACTCGTCTAAAGAACTATCAAAATTGGGGAGGGGGGGGGGGGATCGGGAGCACGGTCCGGAGTAAAGTCTCAGCTACGGGTGGGTGTGTACGGAAACACACAAGCAGGGGGGTGTGGGGTGGGGTGTGACGGTGTCGCCACCCGCCTTTACACCAGCACCGTCTCCAACCGTGGCATAAACGCTAAACCTGTAACCGCTGATCTAGGACCAGCCTAATATAGCCCTAATCGCCTACACTCTCTGGTCACAGAACAGCGATTAAGATGAAAGTGGGCGAGGGTGGGCGGGGTCAGTACTGATGCAGGTACGAGGGCCGGTGCTCGGGTTTCAGAGGGAAGTTCTTGAAGCCTTTACTCAGAGCTTTGTGCTGTGAGACCTGTTGTTGTTGCTGCTGCTGTTGTTGCTGCTGCTGCTGAGTGAAGGGGAAGCCGGACGAGAGGCCGCTGGAAGGAGAGCACTCATTGGCTGTCGACCAAACCGGAGACTGCAGCATCTGCATGGAGTCGCCCCATTGGCTGGAAGGTATCGTCATCTGATAGAGGGAAGAGCTGGGATTGGGCATGGTGTTGGAGTGTGTCGAGTGCTGCCACGGCGCCTTCGGAGGCCATGTTTTAGTTTTGCTCTCCTGTAACAAATAATGGATAAAATGTGTACGATTGAGCGTGGTGTTATATGGTGTTTTCTTTTCTTTCTCTGACTCTGTAACGTGACAATAACAATGTGTTAAAAGCGCGATGCAAATAAAATTGATTTAAATTGAAGTGAAATTTGCGAGTCATTGCTTAGGAGACCCGTATAGTTCATATTTACTTTACTTACTTACACTAGAGCAGTGACGTTCAGTCAATACACTTCTCTTAGATCAGATCTGATTACCAGCGAACAGATGAACCTCGCCCATATCTCAATTTTGTCTTAACATTGTGTCGTGTTGTCGCACATTTGCACATTATAATATCTTGTTAGGGTACTTTGTTTTTGTAAATTTATAGTGTACAGTAAATCTGTTTTGTCTCAGCTAATTAGGCGTCTTAGTTAGCTAGTTAGCGCTGGTACTTTATGTTGTATGTATGACCTCGGTCCTGGAGGAACACTGTAACGTTTCAATGTGCACTGAACTCGAAATGGTTGAAATGACAATTAAAGCCTCCTTGACCTGACTTTAAATTGAGTCCTACCTGGTTATTGTCATCACTGGCGTGGTGGAGAGGAGGAGAGGGCAGTGTACACACTTCCTGCTCACCACAGCTGTGTTTCCTACACACACACACACACACACACACACTTAACAGGGTATACAAATACTTTTACAGTCAACACCAACATATTTATTCAAGCACTAAATGATCACACTTTAAATTTAGGAAGCTAAAATATACCGATATAGTCAGCAAAAAAAAAAAGGAATTATACATTTTCATACAATCATATATTTAAAAAAAATATGTAAATATAAATAAACAATAAGATTTGTTTGTTTGTATTAGGATTTATTGCCATATCAGCTTCTCAGGCTATTTCATGGCAGATTCATATCAAATATTAAGCTGGTTTATTCCAACCAATTTTATATTATGTTATAATATAAGTGATTTAGAGAGTTGTGGAAAAGTATAAAAAGATTATAATAATAATAATAATAGATAAGAATTAATAAATATCACATTATAGCATGGTCTTGGCCAGAAGAACTAGATTTTACATTAGATTCTTTAGGTGAACTTTAAATAGAAATTTTAAGAGTTTTTCTGGTTTTGTCCTGCAGAATATGTTTTCAAATCTTGTTCTGGTAGAAATAGTTTTCTTATAGTATTAAAACTTGGACAGTGCAAAAGCATGTTTTTTATGGTTAGAGTAGTTCTACAGCGCTGATATTTTGGAGCTTCTTCATCCTTTAATAAATATGCATGGGTTAAATTTGTTTGGCCTATACGGCAGCTTGTATATACGACCTGGTCGTGTCTTGATTCGAAGGGGTGGATTATTTTTTTCCTACCACTGGGTACCCTACAATTTGTTGATTGGCTACTGTTCCGATTCTGCATGCCATTTATTTGATATATATTGATTTATCAGTGGTTTAAGGTCAGAGGGTGGGATTTGGCATACGCTAATTGTTTCTGTAAGGGCTTGTCTTCCTGCCATGTCAGCTTGTTACATAAACAATAAAAAGGTATAAAGAAATAGGCATTACTGTTTGTGGGTGTGGAAACCTAGCTGGAAAACTGAACTTCTGGTGTGGAATGCTTTCTTGTGTTTGTACACGCCTCCATTTAGTTATTTTATGTTTAAAAGAAAGAAAGATGTACAGAAGGTCGTACAAATGTTTATTTTATAAACAAAATGTTCCACTGGGGTCTGTTCTTCGTACGTCGCTAACTCAGTTAGCTGGATTTGATTGTTGTGGATTTGTCCTGATCTTGGATTGTTTCGTTCTTCGATGCGCTTCTAGCATTTGTTGTCATAGCAACATATCCGTAAGCTTGAACCTGCTCGGGAGCAGGTTTATTTCTTGTAAACAGGATTTAGCCTGCGCTCCTGCCGGGTTATGATTGGTTGAAATGGCGAGGTCACATCTGATTGGTTAAAGAGCATGACTGACTCACGTGGAAAAAGAAAAGTATATGCCCCCTGCCATGGACCCCCCCCCCCACACACACACACATAATCGCTATCAAATATTATATATGAACATAAATTCATAGGTTTATTGTTATCAAATATGATATTACTATTATAATAAACCCTAGGCATGAGACAGCCAAATAAATATTTATATATATTAAAAAATTATATTTTATAATGATAAATTGGACGAAACTAATTTTATTATAAAATAAACAATATAAAAGTATACATAATATTTCTATTTTTTCATATACAACATATTTATTTTCATATTGCTTATTTTATTTTATTGTCTCATGTAATTTGTAATTTGTAAACCATTAACCTATAAATTTATGTTCTAATATAATATTTGATAGCGATTATGTAGGGGGGGCAATCCATGGCAGGGGGGCATTTCAGCGCATAACACGTGTTACAAAAAAAAGTTGAGCCGGTCATTTTCCATTTCGTCAACCAATCAGAGGGCTTGTGATCAGTGTTTCTACTGTCGATGCATATCGCCTTTTAAACCAACGCACGAGCGCGCAATAATCCTAGACAACTCAATCCAGCTCTACTAATCATCAACCACAGGTGAGCTCGAAGAACCGACTTAGCCGGATCGTAATTAGCACGATGATCTCATCTTAGATGTGTCAATTCATCTCGGATGTGTCAAGCGACGTACGAAGAACGGACCTCTGGGCTCTGCAGATCCTGGAGGAACTTTGTAAACACATAAAGGGAGAGAGAGAGGGGTAGGAAATTCAAGGAATGAAAAAGGATAAAGAGAGAAAGTTTTCAGTCTTCCAAGGAAGACCTCCCGCCTGCGCACTAAGTGTTGCTCCTTCTAAAAGATTAAATAGCCAGTGCACATCTGTGCTTCCTACTAAAGGTTTGGTCAAATTCCCAGAAGTTGTACAGAGAGAGAGAGAGAGAGAGAGAGAAATTACGCTGATGTGAGATGATGAACATTACGGAGCCCCTAAAGGAACATTGGTGAGAAGGAAAACAAATCTGTTCAAAGGAAAAAAAAAAATTATAATCTGAGTAAGAAAAAACAAACAAACAAAAAAAAACCCTCCGAGACATAGGACAGAAAATTCAAATGCAAACATGCAAACTCCGAGAACAAACTGAATGTCTTTATATTATAAGCTGAAAGTAAATGTCAGTAATTCTCTCCATGCCTGTTTAACAACGCACTAAACTGGATTGGTAACGCTCCCCTTCCCAGTGAAGGATCAAGTTTGGGAATTAAATCTGTAGAGTCAAGTTTTGCGAGGACCCGCAAAAAATTTGGCAAGATCTTTCAAAAAAATAAATAAATAAATAAATGGGACTTGGGTCTCATATATGTATATATATATTTTTTCCTTTTTAAGCTTTTTTTTTTGTCCTGATTTTTTACCCATGTCCCGTTTCTTCCCAACATTGTTCAGATTTATTATTATTATTTTTTTTATAATGATTTGTTTGTTCTACCCATGTCCCTTTAGTGGCTCTGCAGAATAGCGAACGCAGAATGTCTAACTCAGTGATGTAATTTTTGAAAGGTAATCTTATAATAACAAAAAATCCTACCTAATGTACTGAATCAACAGTTTCAGGATAATTCTGAACAGGAAGTAGTTACAGTTCCTAGGTAAAGCATGCTAATGTTCGTACTTGTTGGCTACTTCATTTTTTTTCCTTTAAAGAATGCGCGATGTTCAGTTTACCAATAAAATAAAATAAAATAAACAGAAAAAATCATCCACAGTGTATGGTCTGGTGGACGTGGCTTGTGTTTACCTTCTTGGCTTGACTGCAGCTACCAGATCAGGACCAGAGAACATGGAGAACAGGCTGTCTCCGTTGGCTGAGGAGGTTTCGTCACTCGAGCTGGCAGAGTCGCCCTGATTGGCTGACCAGGTACTGTTCACTGCCTCCCTGCTCACAGACAAATCTCTGTCAGTATACAGGATTTTTGGAGAACAAGACACTCACCGTAAACACTCACTAAGCACCTAGAGCTTACTTTGATTTTATTTAAAGCTCGTACTACTGCTAAAGCCGAACTACAGACTGTTTTTCTGTCTTCTAATTCAGTCCTGTGCTTTTCCAGAAACCATCTGTCCATCCTAATGAAGAAGTTTATTACGCATCAATGTGTAATGCTAAGACCTCGAGCAGATTTCGTGTGTCCAGTCACTGCCTGTGTGATGATTCACGAGTTTCAGTGTCAGGCTGGTAGGATAGCTGTAAGCATAACAAATCCAGCGAATACGTCTGGACAAGCAGACGTGTTTGTGTGTGTGTGTGTGTGTGTGTGTGTATGTGTGTGTGTGTGCTACAGCTATGAAAAAATAAAGAGCCGGTGAACTAAAAAAACAACAACAAAAAAAACTACACTACTGCGAATGAGATTTATGCAAAATTCTAACGTGAAGATGAGATCATAACATAACCGAAATATTGTGCATGTGTGTGTGTTTGTGTGTGTGGATAGAACAAAGCTACTCACCCCTCGCTGTAGTATTCTGGGTGGGACCAGGTCCTGTGCTGGTCTTCTGGGAGGGGCCAGTTGCTACGAGGGTTGCTAGGACGACGGACATGCTGTGCTTGCCTCTTCTGCTGCATGGCCTGGTTGACCCCAGCTACGTACCGAGCAAATTCGGGATCTGAGCCAACTGAGAGAGAGAGAGAGAGAGAGAGAGAGAAAAAACACATCACAAATTATAAACAGTAGTATCATTGATAAACTGACAGGGGGCATCAGTGAGCAAAAAAAAAAAAAAAGAAGAAAAAAAGAGAGAGACGAGACAAAAAGCTATGTGCAGACGGAGGAGACTGGATTCAGCTTGCTCAGCTTTTTTTGCACCAGCGTGTTTGGTCTCTTTATCCAGAGTTGTCTAGCGCAGCAGAAACACACAAAGGAGACATCAAAATCCAGCGCTTTGATCATCTAGCCACTCCTAAATACATGCACACTAAGGCACATCACACAAACACACACACACACATCTCTCAGTCATAGCTATGTTATGTTTCAGGGTTGGAAATTACAATCCCTACTACAAAAATGATGTTTAGGTGTCAAAGCACTAAAAGTCACCTCTTACCTTGTGTGTGACGGCTCAACAACTCCAAAATACTTTAATTAGAAAAACCCTAAATTAAATTCCTGAAATAGAGAGACTCTGAGGGATCCGAGTTTTTTTTTCCTTGGTTAATAAAGGGTGTCTTAGTAGAAAAAAAATAAAAAAAAATTAACTCTTAACTGTAAATGCAACAGATAGTTCTCACAGAAAGAAAATATAATGGATAAAATAATCTACAAGGAGGAAATGAGAGCTCTGGGCAAGACACCATCGTGACTATGACAAAACTGTACAAAATATAACAGGGTGTTCAAATTTTCTTACTTAATCTTTAACTATAGCACTAAAACCGCTATAGAATTAGTTACTTATAAAATATTTATATATATATATATATATATATATATATATATACACAGTATATATATATATACAGTTTATATATAACATATATCTATGTACGTTTCTGCATGTCGATTCATTACCTAACCACAGAAGTGTGTAATGTTTGAAGCAAGAATTTCGCCATCAGATTACTGTTATATGTAATTGCGCGACTCGTCTTCCCTTCGAGACACGCCTAATAACGCAACAGGTGAAATGAGAAACGGAGACAGCGATTGAGACACAGTTACAGACAGAGATAAAAAAAAAAAAAAAAAAAACAACATGATTAAAATCCGGAAGCAGAGAGAGACCGAGAGATTTTTACCATGAAAATTTTTTTTTTAACTCTAACTCTACAATGAGCTAAAACAAACCCTGTACTTTTAATACTTAGGTAAATTTAAGTAGGAGAAATTTAGGGAGAGTACAGTGAAACCTCGAATTGTGAGTAACGATGAAAGACGACCAAAGATTTTGAATAAATTTTGACTTGGAAAACGAACAATTCTTGGTTTACGAGTACCGAGTATCATGCATCATGCATGCGCTTCTTGTTTTGACGCCGAGCGTCACGTGATCACAACTGAGCCAATAGTTTTTCTCTCTCTTGCGCTGTGGAATTGTGGGTAATCGTCTGGGTCCTAGTGCGCGTCTCTCACTGGTATAATCAATATCTGTGCACGCATGTACTGTTTATTATAACACTGTGACCACGTGTGTGTGTGTGTGTGTGTGTGTGCGTAAAACATATTTTATTTTGTGTCTGTATGCGTTTGTGTACAGTGCGCTTGTAAAGCAAAAAGCAAGTCTCATTAGAGAGGTTAAAGATCCATTTTCTCTCTCTGCTCAAGACTCAGCCTGCTCTTTGTGCGTGCACGTTATTGGACACCGTGCCCCACACACACCACACACACCCCCACCCACCCCTCCTACTTTCGAATTCACAGACACACACTATCTGCTCTTCACAGAAACATTATTTCCATTATTTATTTTGGGAAAATTAATACGAGGCCGCTTCTGGAACGAATTATGCTCGTAATCCAAGGTTCCACTGTACTTCTGTACTTTTACTTAGCTACACAAGTAAATGAAGGACTTCTACTTTTACTTGAGAAATATTAGGAAACACTATTTTTACTTAAGTACAGGATCTGTGTACTTTCCCCATCTTTGGATATGATAGTCTTGTAATATCGCCTTGCCGTGATGAGGAATATAAAATCAATAGTATTTCTCTTTATACCTGGATTTGGACTTCTTTAAGTAAAAGAGATGTGTTAATGTTGAACAGTCAATCTATTAAATTACACGAGAGACAAACCCGTAACCTGAGGACTGTACAGAGTATCTGGATAAATGCATCTTATTTGTGCACAACTTTTTTTTCCTTTTATAAGATCGTGCACATGCGCCATATTAGACGTTGTATTTTTTTAAAAACCTCCCAGGATATGTATTACATTCATTATCATTGAACAGAAGAACGTATGGACGTTATGGAAAAGAAACAAAAGAGCCAATCAAAGTTCACCTTGTTAGGCTTCTTGGGTTGTTAATAGAATTTAGTCCAATTTTATAAATAATTACACTGTAGTACGTGTTCTAAAAGTGAGGTAGGGTTTTCAGCATTAGCCATTTGTTTACATTGCAATCTGGCAACTCTGAACCATATGAGCGTGCACGTGTGTGTTTGAGTGAGCAAAAATATACTTCGCGAGCATGCAGGAAAGGTTTGTGCTTATAGGCCATATACTGTATATACTGTATAATGACATACAATGGGAGTAAAGCTGTATTTTGCATCATGTTGATTAAACTTAGCAAGTAATCCGCGGTTTACACACCGGCCAACATGGAGAGATCCGACAGATCACAGATGAACTGTGGTCCAATTATTTTTTTTTTTACTACAGGTAATCTCTGACTTATGAACTAGTTCCGTTCTGGGAGCACAGCACGTTCGTAAGTCTAATTCGTTCTTAAGTCAGACAAAGTTAGTCATAAACGCCTTTGACACGAATATACATTGTAAAGCATAATACCAATTCACTTGATTAAATCTGTCCCCTTTCCTCACAGTGCCATCATGTGGCAAAGCACTTAAGGAAATGAATCGCACACGTCAAATGTAATGTGTCGTCTCATGAGAGGAATCCCAGACGCAATTTTGTCTCAGAGCTGTTTTCCACTGTATTGGACTGTGAACTACTGCGCTCCCGGACTGATTCATTGAAACCGGTGAGGCTGACTCATTTCTCCTGCATCCCCACACGCATGAACACACAGGGACTACCTGTACTATTATTCTGTTTGCCTAAACTCTTTAAGCTTTATTAATTTGTCTTACAAAGCTTTTCTGTTCGTATTGTAGCGCTAGAAAAAAAAGCCCCCTATTACTTTTAATCATAAACTATTAATCGATTATTGACCGCTCAATTATCGGTTAAGAAAAAAATTAGAAAATTTGCAGCCCTTATTTCTATTAAAACTTTACTGCACCTCAGACTGTCTTAAAAGCATTAGGTGATTAGCATCCGTTATTAAGAATGCAATGCTATGATTTCACACAAATCAGAAAAGAAGATTGAGAGATGAAATGAGGTGTCGTCCTGTGTAGACGAGTTTTAATAAAGAAAAACAAAGACAGCGTACGCTGCCAGCCCTGTCAGGGTCTTCTGTAATACAAGAACAAAATTAAGGGTGAGAGAGAGACTCTTGTGTATAACCACAGCATCTGATCCTCACCTCTGAACACGTTGCTCGGGGAAACTCCTTGTATTTTGCAACCCTAGAGTTTTGAATTTGTTAATCGCCAAACACTAGGAGCCCTGTTTCTTCACTGCTACAATAACACACACATACAACCAACAGCAGTGTGTTATTTCTACCCACTGTTTTGTCAGATCCTGACACCATTCCACAAAAGACAATGGAGCATTTTAATCCTCCACGGTCACAGACACTCTGTCGAGTTAGATGCGTTTGTACGTCTGAAAGGAGGCTAAACAAGTACGCTCATACCTTCATGTCTGTCTTTCAGCGTTCTGATTGTTATCTGCCGCGCTTGAGTGATGAAACATTCGACTCCAATTAACAGTGCACATTTTTCATCAATGCATGAAGACAAGGACTAAAGAGGCACTGAATGACTCACACACACACACACTAAGACGAATCATATTAGTAAAAAATAAAATAAATAAATCAGGCAAAAGAGCAAACATTCTCCAGATGGCTTTTACAAACACATACACACAATACCATCACTTACCTGCAGGGTCAAAGGGCATCGTGTCACCCAGCACCCCGAACATGCCCTGCTCGCTCTGCTCGCGATTAGGCCAGGTGTTGTTGCGCGGCCCTGGTGGCGCCTTGTGACCCAACACCTCCGACATCACGCTGTCCATGTAGGTACTGACCAACCCCAGGCTGTACAGGTCCGAGCTCAGGTCAGGCAAAGTCCACTGAGTCATGTGACCGATGGGTGAGAGCCCGCCCGGAGGAACCTGGGGCCACTTTCCAGGAGCTCTCTGCTGTGGGGGAAGAGCCTGGGGCTGCTGCTGCTGTGAGGGGAGTTGTGGTGACACGGGTGAGGGCTGCTGGGATTGCTGCAGGAGGTGCTGGTAGTACTGCAGGGTTTGTGGAGAAGGCGAGGGCTGCGCTGGGGCCGGTGGTTGTGGAGGAACTGTGGTTTGTTGCTGCTGTTTGGGTGTAGTTGGGAGCTGAGGAGGTTGCTGCTGCTGCTGCTGTTGTTGTTGTTGTTGTTGTTGTTGTTGTTGTTGCTGCTGCTGCTGTTGTTGAGGCACATTTTGAACCAATGGGATCGCAGCGTGCAGGACCGGAGCTTGTGAAGTGGGCGGGGCCACAGAGCCTGGCGGTTTCAAGTCAGCGGCATTGCTGGAGGCGACCGAGTTCCTCCTCTTGACCAACGGCGAGGCCTGCTGCGACTTGCCCATGTTGAAGCCGGATAGAAAGTCGATTACGTCCTGCATTTCCTGGTCCGTAGGCAGATTCATACCCTGCTCCTCCGGAGTCGAACCGTTGGCCGCATGCTGGCCGGAATCGCCGCTACCAGTCACGGTCATCTGGAGAATCTGAGACGGCGCTTTGGGCTTATCGTCGACGCCGCTCATGCTTCGAGAGGGCGTGCTCGGGATGGAGAAGCTCCCGCCACTCCCGGAGCTGGACGAAGCCTTTTTAGTGAACTTGGAGGTAAGTTTGGAAATGGTCTTGGGCAGGCCGCTGGAGGATTTGCTGCTGTTGCCAGGGTGGTGGTGGTGATGGTGGTCAGAAGGGACGGTGTAATCAGGGCTGTCTCTCTGAAGCTGGATCTGAATGGTGGGAAGGGCTTGTTCTCTACGGACACACAAGACCCGGATTACATTACAGCACAGAGAGAGAGAGAGAGAGAGAGAGAAGAATTATATTTAAAAGAAATAAATAAAAACACACAAAAATCGTACAACTTGGTGTCATGCTGAAAGTTCTCTAGGTTTTTCCCCACAATAATGAACAACCAATGTGAGCAAGGTCACAATTATTCACCAGGGGAAACAGGATATGTTTAGAGTAAGCAAAAGAGTTCCTGACCTCTGAAGTTTTACAATTTCCACTGTAGTTCTAATGAGAGTAAAAATAATAAAATAAAGAGTTTCTTCTATTATACGAGCGCAAATTTAGAATTTGTTTGTGTAACGCACATTTTAATCAGGGTTGACAAATAAATCTGATGAGTAGTGTCTGAATGAAGATGATGTGGTCTGCTTATACCACACAACACTGGTGAATAACTTGACATCGTGTATTGTTTATACAGTAATATTACATTTTTCTTAAAAATCCCCTGTAATCCAATAAGTTCCTCTTACGGCTATCTATCATCTTAGACATTTATTATTGTGTTGCTGTAGTTTTGCATCAATATTACATCGCCATGTATGTTGTTATGCATTTTTCTCCAAGATGCTTTGAGAAAGTGAAGGATTCTGGGATATAAAGCACAAACGGTGACCTCAAACAGACACATAAATCAGTTTTCTTTCTGGCCTGGTTTCTAAACTCGGCTAAAAGTGCTGAGACAGCAGGTTCCTGTCCATTTTATAGGAAGCGGGCTGGATTACGTCTCAGCATAAGGCTTAAGACTTTTCAGGACATAGGGAACAGAAATCTTTTTTTTTTTAAAAAGGGGGAAGACGGCAACTTTGTTAAACTGATTTGTCTTGCTGCTTACAACATAAATCTGAAATTCTTAATGCAGAACTACTTTCCAAAAAAACAGGAAACAGATATGAGAAACAGAAACAATAAATGCGACTATTTTACTTCCTGTGATTTCTAGAATGTATCTCAGATACAAGACAGATGCATGCGACTGCTTTGCTCTGCCACTTTTTACGAACATTTTTTTTTTTCTTGCTTGCTTTAAAACCGTGCCCCTTGTTCCCATCTCCAGTGTCCAAATAAAAATAAACCGGTATGTCTCGTAGGAAACGGGTTTATACTAGAACTAGTCATTTCTCATCTAAACATGCCTGACTCATAGATTTAATGTCAAGATGTAAAAAGTTTAATCACAGGCCTGGCAAACAAACTCATCTGATCTCATACTAATACAAGATTCCAGCTGTATGTTTATAATAAATGACTGAACAATGTTTTATACTTTATTTCCACATCGTATCTTAACCACACTTCATAAACCGCATAATCACTGTGACTGTATTATTCTCACCCCGGTGGATTTCCTTGCCTTTCCATTCTCCTCCATTCCTATTACTTATAACTGTTATTCTTTACTATTACTTTATAGCTCTGTTTAATCTGTCTTGACTTCTATTTAAAGATAACTTAAAAAAAAAAAGAAAGAACAATAATCAATCTTTTTAACTTTTAATATATCAAAAGACATCCTTTATGATTACTATTTCTTTTTGATATGCTCTCTATTATTATTATTATTATTATTATTATTATTATTATTATTATTAGTGGCACTTGCCAAGCATGCCTTGTATCATCCTGCCTGCTTGGTATTTATTTATTCATTTAAAAAAAAAAATTCTTCTCTGTGTAAACTTTGGTGCGAAACCGCAAGCGACAATTTCCCACCCAAAAAATCCCATAGACTAAACATTGACGGATTCTAGCGCAGAGCAAGAATTTTGTAGAAATATAAAAATGTACCACATTTAAAGAGGCTTGCAAGCCGTGTCAGAACACACCCCGCAAGAGGGTATAAAGTGTACCCCTGGGGCGCAAAAGGTGGCCAAATTTGCCCCATTGACATATATGATGAAGGTACTCCTCATTAAAACAGGAAATGATCACAGATGCATTCCCAGCTATAGGAACTTTCATAGAAACATTGAAACTGAACCCAACTGTGGATCCCACCGTCATAGAGACATGGGGACGGGCTCATTTTATTCGGGCAACCAATCAGTCTTATGCCCTGGTAACCACTTTAGGGCATCTTAGAAACTGATCCCATAAGACGTCATTATAAAAAAGGCCCAGAGGCCCGAGTTTTGCCTCGGCAAGCAACGCTCACACTTTCTTCAGAACATTTACCTCTTTAGTTATTATTATTATTATTATTATTAAGTTTTGAGGCAGGGACAGTTTGAAAGAAGAAAGCTACACAAAAGGATCAAAGAAGCAAAGGATCCTACTGACTTGCGCTCTTTCCAGCGGTTCAGGTCGAACACGGTAGTGTAAAGGACGTCAACCAGGCCGAGGGTTTTCTCCGGATCCAGACTGCGCTGCAGCAGAGACATGGTGGCCGGGTCCTCCTTCAGACACCTACCGGATTACATCCACATGCACTCATTTTAACACCGTTCAGATGACTATGAAACAACATAAAACATAGCTAACCGTGTGTGGCGAGCTATGAAACGATCGTTTGTGTTCACTCAGTGAATCGGCGCAGAGCGGGAAATAAAAACCTCTGTAACACAACACAGTTCTGAGCTGGTTTCAGAATTCCAAAATTCTCATGTGGCTTTAATCAGAGACGGGGCTTACAATAAACACAGGCCTGGACTTGCTGCTGATTTACGGCTGAAGATAAAAATCGACTAGGCTCAACAATATTAGATGGTTCATGAAATGGTAGTACACTTTGTAAAGCGCTCGGAACTGAATGTTTTGGCCCGATTTTGTCATCACATAAAGGGTAAAAACGATTTTTTATCCGTGAGCCGAGATCAGCGGTCCCTGTACACATAACATGACGTGCTCGCAGATGCCAGTTTGCTATGACTTGAGACCGAACAGAACAGAAAGAGATGCATTTTAAAATCCTGACTCGCCTAACATTATCACTCTACCACCTACCACTCTCCTCCACCCAGTCGCAAACAACCTTTTAAAATGGGTTTCTTATCTACAAACTACACCGGCACGCCGAGACAGAAGGAGTCTGTTTCCTGCTCGAACCCTGCTGGATGATGTAAGCTGAATCTGCTTTACCTGCAGGTCTGTGGTTAAGAGATCATTATCAGGGACAGCACGTTCTGTTAAATCTGCAGGTTATCTGTTAAAAGTATTATATCGGTATCTTCTTACACTGGTGTCATCAGTGGTATAATCATAACAGGCTACTGAAACTGCACAGACGGAAGTTTACTACAGCTGTGAATCACAGGTATATTTTTAGGCATTGTGATTTTCGATTTGATTCGATTCAGTAGCGCTATTGTTTGTTCTCTGATGATTTTATTTTTTACTTATAGAAGTTTTGATAAGTACTAAAAACTCCTAAAGTGTCCAACAGCACTGAATAAAATGCTGTGTAATTTAAGCTATCGATTGTGTACGTGTCATGTTTCAAACAAAGCTATAAACGTTTTTTATTTCCTGCGTCAATCGTCTGCGCCCACACTCCAGTCCATCAGGTGGCAGAATGGCATTAAAGCGGCTATTAAATCAGAGGGAGCAGTGACGCAAAATATTAATGTTTTTGTTGCGATTTTCTTTTTTTTTTCTTTAAAAGCTGTGGTATATTTTTTCACAATTTACAAAACTTTTCTTTATTATTATTTAAAATAAATGTTAAAAACAGTGTAATTTGATTCTAAATCTAAATCCATTCTGCTCCACTGATTTAATGAATTCATCCGATTAACAGGTCATCACCATAAATCATTAATTGATATAACTATTGTTCATATTACCAGTAAAAAAAACATTAAAATAAAAATGAATTAATATTACAAATGAATAAACAAACACTGAATAAACATTATAATACAAAAATGCATCTCCTTTCAAAATCTGCAGTGGTACAATTTAGATTTTATTTCTTATATCTGTATTTGCAACATCCATTGTTTATTATTCAAGAATCTAGTGGTTTTGTTTAATGTGTCTGGCACGAAACTGACTCTGTGTTTTCAGTCCCGGCAGCGAAAAACCGGCTCTGATTAGGCAAATATGTGCGCAATTATTTCACAGATTCTCTCATCAGTGAAAAAAACAAAAGGAAAAAAAAAATGGGTCCAGATAAAAGAAAAACATTCGCACTGAGCTTTGAAGGATTTCCAAACTTAGACATTTTTCATAATTATGACCAGTTGTACTCACCACGTGGAAGGAACCTGCACGACAACTCGGGATCCTTCTAAGGTAATCTGTGGAGCGTACGCCTCTTTATTCTCGATCTGAGCCGTGTCTACTACGACCTGCACATACACACCATAAATATATATACACACACACTCTGTGTCAAAACAGTATACATCATTGTTGAGGGTTATTGTCTGTGAGTGTACTTTAAAACTAATGAGAAACAGACTGTAAAGCATACATTAATAGTTATAACTGCAATACATTACTACTACTATTATACAGTACTTATTTCCTTACTTGTACATATTAGATATGCTCTTAGGGTTTCACTCGAGCTCTCTTAAACAAGCAATAACCTAAAAAGTTCTAGGAAAAAAAAAAACAATCTGTTTTAAATTGGCTTCTGTGATCATACAGGCATGTTTTTAATCACAGTTATGCCGAGGCTGGGTTATTAATCAATCATTCTGTTTTGATTCCCGTTTAAAATCTTTTATATAACCAAGCACATCTCACATGTCTCCGATGACGCTTTGAGACACGTCATAAAATTTGATCATGACTCACGACTTCTTCATATGGTTAAATGTTGACCTTTTTCTACATTACCAACTTCTGAAACCAAACATTTCCCTTAACTAAAAAATCTCTCCGTCTTGTATGTTTAAAAAGTTTTAATATTTAAACAAAAATGCAAAAAAAGGCTAAGAGTTTTTTTTCTTTCAATTTCATTGTTTCCGCAGAAAGACAAATGCACATTTATAGTTTCATGTATTTAGGGTAAAACCTTTGTGCAAAATATTTCAAAGAATGATGAGCCTGCAACAGGAAACGCGTCATCCACGTCACTCTGTTTGTATCATCTGAAGTAAAACTCACATACAGCGCTTAAACATGAGCTTCTGCACCTGATTAAAAATGTACGCGTGTAAACCTTTAGTTAAACATTAAAACTAGAGTTGCACTAATTGCAATTTTCTTTTTAACGTCTGACCTGCCAGGAGCTATACTACTACTTTCCAAGAATTATAATTGTTCAGCGAACACAAACATTTTTGTGAGTTTTCTTTAACGGGGGAAAAAATTAAAATACAGTCAAGCCTGAAATTATTCATATCCCTGGCAAATAAGACGACGATGTACAAGAGGCATCATTGTGGGAAAAAATTCTTTTAGCTTTTATTTACGTTTGAACAAAAGTGGCATGTCCAAAATTATTCATACCCTTCTCAATAATCAATAAATTGCAGACCAGCTTTTTGCATGTCTCCTCTGGTATTTTTGCCCATTCATCTTTAGCGATAAGCTCCAACTCCTTCAGGTTGGAGGGTCTCCTTGCCATCATCCTGATCTTTAGCTCCCTCCACAGAGTCTCACTTGGATTCAAGTCAGGACAAGGCCAAGTTTCTCTAGAGAATATCTGATGTTGTTGTTGAGAATTTTAATGTGCTGCTCCTTTTTCATGGTGCTTTTTCATGGTTTACTGTTATTAGGTTCCCTGGTCCACCGGCTAAAAAACACCCCCAAAACATTAGGTTCCCACCACCATGTTTGACAGTGGGGATGGTGTTCTTAGGGCTGAAGTCTTCTCCTTTTTCACGCCAAATAAAGGCGACATCATTGTGGCAAAACAATTACATTTTTGTTTCATCTGAATATAAAACAGAAGAGCAGAAGTTGTCTTCTTTGTCCAGATGAGGATTTGACCAAGACCAAGCTGGCTTCTGGAGAAGTGGTGTCCTCCTAAGTCTGTATCCGTGGAACACAGCGGTGTGCAGTGTCCGTTGGACTGTCTGCCTTAAGATGTTGCCACAAGCAGAGCCCAGATTCATCAGGATGGCCTTGATGATGATCCTTGGATTATTTTTTACCTCTCTGACTATCCTCCTGGCCAGCACAGGTGTCACTTTTGGCTTCCGATCATGTCCTCTGGGTTTTTTTTACAATGCAGAATGTCTTGTATTTTTAAAATAATACTTTGCACTGTAGCCACTGGAACGTCAAAACATTTAGATATGGTCTTATAGCCCTTTTCTGACATGTAAGCAGCCACAACGCGCAGCCGCAGGTCCTCAGTGAGCTCCTTTGTCTTAGCCATGACTGTCCACAAACCAACAGCGGAGAGATTCTGTTTTCACCTGTTGAGTTGATGTTGTTCCCAATGAATCCGGGTAATTAGGAAGCTTTGGAACAGCTTGGACTATCTGGAATGGTATAGAACTTTGGATTTTGCCATAGACTGTGACAGTTTGCAAAGGGTATGAATAATATATAAAAATAAACGAATGTAAATGAGTACTTTTCTTTTCAAACTCTGGTCTGGGTTTTTGTTGGACCATGCAAACTGTCTCACTGATGCTAGGCCTGTGCGCAAACTCAAACTCGGCAAAGTCAGTGCAATATTTTAATTTAAATGTACTGTAACATTCATAACGCTGAACTGTTTCAATCCTCCACAGAAGGCCACAACATGCAGCTGAGCACTCCACTCCACACGACAAATCAATACGTGAAAGGATCAAACTCTGATTTTAATCATACTTATATGTCAGATCCAATAACAATACAGTTTTTACTTTGATGTTCTTTCTACATTGTGATGCGCTCATTCTCCCTCTGAGGACATCAGAAACACGCAGAAACCATAGCGCCCTGACAATAACAGCACACACAAAGCTTGAAACTCAGTTTCGGTCAAAACTAGTTTTAACTGGATGACATTTCAAACAAAGCCAATAATCGAGTCCAGTTTTCACTGATGTCTGTGTCAAAACACTGGCCTTTCTCTTCAGTGTGTTTTCTAACACAGGCACTTAAACTGAGTTCTTTGAAAGAGACAGAGTCTTGTGTGAGGGAGGGGGCTTTTTCCTGCCGGACAGGAAGTGCTCTATTGTTATTTATAGAGCAGGTGTATCCTCACAACCTAAGTGACGCCGAAATGACCCTGAGTCTCTGAAGCGGAGAAGTGCCCCCCCCACACACACACACAGAGTGGAAACCTGTTTAGAGAGTGCAGTTTTTACAAAGAACAATTTTAGCAACCGTTATGTTTTAAATAAAAGTTTTACACCAGCACAAAGGTCTTAACCCATAGTCATATTTCTTTAGACATGGATTTTTGATATTTTTCTATTTGAAGATTAAACAGAACCAGACCTAACACCTCTCGACTTTTTTCTTTGAGCTCATCTGACATCAGTTGTCTATCTTAAACAATCACCCCACTAAAGGAGGAAATCATCTCTGGATTAAACATCATCAGTTCTGACACAATACTTAATGTCGGCATGACACAACCACACATGCAAATACACTATGGGAAATTTGAAAACACCTGTTAGCCTAATGAAAGAAAAAAAAAAAAGAGCTACTTTTCATATTGAAGAAGAGCCGGATGTAGTAGATCAGACTTTGAAAGTATAAAAGTACCACTAATGTTTTTATGAATAACTATCAGTTGAACACTTTTCATGTGCCTGGTGCTTTATAAACTATCTGTAGAGTGGAGTGGAGTGCTCAGCTGCATGCTGCGGCTTTCTGTGGTGGCTTGAACCCGATCAGCGTCATGGATGTTACACTAAATCATAATACTGTACTACTGGCCAGATTTTCACACAGGCCTAGAATTATTGAGACAGTTTGCATGGTCGTGTGACCTTTCTGCGTAAAGGTAGGTTAAATGAGGTGGAAAGAGTAAGGGGAAAATGTCAATATTGACCAAAATAAAACGGTACAAAAAGAGAATGAAATATTTGTACAAATAAAACTTCAAGAATAAAATGACTTCAAATGTCAAAACGGATAAAAAAAAAAAACTAACAGGTTAAAAGAGTCTCCTAGCAATTTTGTGCACAAGTTGTGAAAATTTACTCGCGTTTCAGTGTTTCATATCTGTCCTATGTCTCTGTCTTCGTCATCAAACAACTAACTATAACGTGTTATTTATGTGAAAAACGCATTGAAATTCAGTAAAATAAAATAAATAAAAGTGTTTTTGTGCATCTTGTGAGTCAGTATGTTTATGTTTTAAAACAGTTTGAGGAGTTAGTGAGCCCACCTCCATTACTTTCACCAACAGATCTAGAGACATTTCTACATCATGTACATGCCATGTTTAATTATTTCAATTGGATCACAAAACCAAAACCAAATCCAATAATAATCCTATAAAATATAGTTGCAAGCAACAATGAGCGGGCCCAAGCACTTGTGCCATCAACCTGCCCCCGGGTACACCGCACAACCTGTGTGTAGCTCTTGAGTACGACTTAAAGACTCAATGTGTTGGCTTCAGTTTAAGGCGGCTGGATGGCGTAGGTGCTTGTATAGACCCTTAAAAATATAAATAAATCATAATTATTATTATTTATAAAATAATTATTTATAAAAAATATTCCTTAGAGGAACAAAAGGGCCTTTTGCATTATCAGAGTGATATCAATGACATCATAATTATGTCGTCAAAGTGCTGATGTCATAGTGCTAGGGCCCTAATAATAATCCTTGCACTTGGAGTTTCAAAATCATTTTGTAGACAGATTTGTTAAAACACACACACTATCAGCTAACTATCTGTTTTTCTCGGGCAATGCGACAGCACTGGATCTAAGAAGTGTACATACAGTAAATTGTCTTTAATATGTCTCCTCGTCCTAGCACAGAACTCTGGATGATATAATGGAGGAAATCGGAAGTGTGATTATATTTGTCTATAAATCTCTTTATAACTGTATATGGGGCAATTATGGCTCAGTGAGACTGCCAAAGAAACACTTACAGCCATTAATCTTTATCTGCTCAACTGCAGATTTGAAGTTCATCTAAATAAACGAAAGAATAAACGAATCTAATCAATAAATTGATGCGATATATAAGAAAGAGGCAGAGCTCTCACCAGTCCGGCCTGTCCGAACAGCAGTTGCACGGCCGTTTTGCACGCCCCCCTCCAGGTGGAGGGACACACCAGGTTCAGCACCTCCGTCACGGGTGAGTCATCCCGCGCCGACACGCCGTTCTGCCCCGTTGCCTCCTTAATGAGCTGTAACATGGTGTGCTAAAGGAGAAAAGATGGAGCAGCCAAGTTATAACTCTGAACTCTGAAGATAAATTCCTTTATACAAGCTTTTATTAGAAGAAAATTCAGCTCAGGAGCCTTAAAGTTTATGAAGGAATAGTTAGCAAAAAAGAGAAAAATTAAACCAATTCCAAGACATTTGTCCAGAGTGTGTTTATTAAGGTAAAAGTCTGCCATCCAGGACCCCACCCCCCTCCATTCCTTCATATTTGGTTTCCCAAAAGTCAGATTTCTTGCATTTTTAATAAAGACTTCAGGAATATTTCTCTACGCTCCCTAAAAAACTCCCTAGGAACATTTTTTATTTGTAACATAGGAATCATTCAAGCATCAAAAAACTAATCCAACTTAAGGCATGAAACAGTGAGAAACACGTGATGAGAGATGGTCAGGCCGGGGATAAGTGATACTGAATTAGTGACGCTGAATGCTGAGTGGTTGGAACAGACGAGAGGGAAAATGAGGTTGCCGCTGAGGTCGTTACATAAACAAATAAACTTTTAACTTTATTAGATTCTTTAGGCGCACTTTTCAGCCTGTCACATAAAACATTTGTTTCTTATTTCTTTATTTTAATCTACATTATTTATTTTAATTGAACTTAATATGAAGAAATGAGAGGGCTTCTGTGTACATCTTTTCACATGCCAAAACATTACTTCGTGCCCATGTTAATCTATACTAATAGATATAATAATAATAGATCAAAGAGATGTATAAAAAAACCCACCTTATTCTTAATTGGACAGCTAGTCTTATTTGTACTAAATTCTAAACGCTTATGTATGCTGACTTAATTAATAAATTAATATGAAATTACTTTTTGTTGTTGCAAACATTTCAATAACGTGTGTGACTGAAATAAACAAGCGAGTTAACCCTGACATCTGAAAACTGCAGTAATTCATGACAGATTTCATGGTTTCAAAATAATTGTACAAGGCTTAAGAATCCATGAGTCATTATATATAAATTTGTATAAATCCAATAGTTCTTGTTGGATGCAAAAAAAAGTTCTTCCAAACTAAATTAAAAAGTAATAATTCAGAATGTATTTTTTAAAATTGCTTTTAACATCTCTGCAACATCTATTTAAATGAAATTGAATTGAAGTGTGTAATGATTTCAACATGCAGGCTGCAGTCAAGACAGAGGCAAAACTGAGACACCAAACATGTTTTGATTGAAGGAAATGAAAGAAAGAAAAAAAAAAAAAAAACAGATTATCTAAACCCTGCCTCCGAAACAATCTGCCTGGGAAAAACTACTGTAGTGGAACGTAAACACACACTTCTCAAAACAAGGCTAGACCAGAATCGAGGCAACACTGTGCTCCAGGGGACGTCAGCATGCAGGAAAACACTCGTAGGAATTCGTAATAGCGGAGCCGAGACGGGACAGGAATGCTCTCGGAATCTCTCTCAGATTTGCGTGTTAAAGACCTTTGACCTAATGAGCACCTGGGCTAATTGAGTGGGTGGAAGTGATCGCTATCATTCCAAAGACCAGGTCTGTTTAAACAATCACTTTTACTGATTTAAATTATCATCTGATATGATTAGAGACTGAATGTCAGCGCCGTTCTCAGGTGAGCTGCAGGTGAGAGAGATAATCAACACAGACAGATCTGTTCCTGGAACAAAGGATCAGGACTTGAGAAATGAGTCGGAGCATGCCGTGAGGTGTGCGTGTACCGTTTTAAGTTTGAGGTTGTCCGCAGCCGACTCGTTGAAGGAGACCCCTTTGAGGAAGTGTGAGCCGATCTGCAGAGGGATTGTGGGTAACTCGCACTGGATTGGCTGAGATGTGGTCTGCATACGGCCTGCCTGCTGAGCCTCAGCCTCACTACAGCAACCCTACACACAGACACACAGTTTGCAATCAGCACTGAAATCAACAAAACACCCATACACTTGTTACCACACACACACTTACACACAGTGATGTTTCATGTACTCCATACCTGTAAAGCAGCTTCTATAGCTTTGGGTTTCAGGTGAAAGCCTCCTTTGAGAGCGTACTCACAGTGACCCAGAGAGTCCAGCGCAGATCTGTAGGCCTGTACAATTAAACACGACTTGAAGTTTTGTGCACAAGCTTTGTTAAAGCTGAAAACAAAAAAATTCAATAACCAAGAACCCTCCTATAATCTAAATCTAGTTCTATAATCCTAATCTAAGAGTCACCATGAAGTTTCTATAGCGGTAAATCACACTCAGTGCTGTCAGTGCTTCCTCATTAACTACCTAAACTGCAGTGTCCCCAGAACCATCTAACCTGTACTGTTCTAGACCTTCATAGTCTAATGAGACCTGACACTTTCCAATCCGTCCGGTCATAGTCCAATCCGTCCCACTACAGATTAATCCGTCCCGCCACAGTCCAACTCATAATCCATTCTGCCATAGTCTAATCTTTCCCACTTTAGCCAAATCCATCTCGCCAGTCTATTCCTTAATGTCGTAGTCTAATCTGTCCCGTCATAGACTAATCTGTCCTGCCTTTATCTATTCTATTCCGTCTTAGCCTAGCCCGCCCCCTGCCTTAGCCTAGTCTAATCTGGTTTGACTTTATTTCATAATGAACAGAAAATATTATTAAACTTCTAAAAAAAAAACATAAAATCTTTGTGTTTCTCACGTCTAACTCAGCATCGGTCAGTCACACAGTAAACATATTACATTACTGTGGAAGCTATTATTGATAATCAACGTCAATTTAATGCTACAGTAGCAACAACAAGAAACATTAACACAAGCTTACAAACATAAACACTAACAATCAGACGGTTATTGTATTTAACTATGTTAGTGTACTTTCTTTTTAACCTTTTTATTAAAGTGCAAAATCCTCTCAGTGACCTTCTCAATAACCTAGCTAATGTGTAGCAGTTGCTGGAAAAGTGTAAATAAGCGGACTATCTTAGAAGTAACTGCATTCATACCCCATTAAACACCTCATATTCCAACATTTTATTTTAAAAACCAAACAGAAGGATGTAGTGGCTGGAGGTCGGACCTGCAGAGCGCTGTTTATCTTCAGGTTGAGCTCTTTGAGCTGCTGGTCTGGGAGAGAGGGGCTGTGGGAGCAGAAGAGCTGCTGCACCTGAAAACCAGCCAGACATCCGTCATGCCCTCGCTCTCGTAGACGCGCCGTTGCCTGAAGAACACACACACGCAATCATTATCACAATCTACTAGACTTAAACAATGATAAATGACCCAATTTGCATTATTTCTTTCACTTTTGCTTCACGTACCTCCTCTGCACCAATAACCAAATTCAGCGGCAGAAAAAGTGCTTTGACTACTACACTCCGTATAATCCTAAAAACGATCCAGACCTCACACCCCAGACATATTGTATAACTATAATAATACGACAGAATTATAAAATCAAGGTTATCACTTGTAGTAGAGTTAACCTCAGTATCCAGGGAGTGCTCAACATGCCCTGACTACCCTCTTGAAATCCAATAACACCCAAAGACATTTTTAATTAAATACTCATCAAAACAGATGACCTCACCATCAAAGCCGTCCGTCACACTTCACCCGTTCTCTGAAAAGGCACCAGAGCTCCATCGGACTCAGTAAAAACTTCTGTCTTGTGACACAGTGACCGCATGTAAGAGTGCAAAAGTTTTATCTACAATTGGGTTTTCTTCATACTCGTATTAATCCCAGGCCGCTAGGCCTTAGTCTAATCGTTCTCACCTAGCCAAATCCATCTTGCCATAGACTAATCCTTAACACCACAGACTAATCCTTCCCACTATGGTCTATCCGTCCCCACCGTAGCCAAATCTGTCCCACTATAGTCTAATCTACCTTGCCATAGACTAATTCTAAATGCCACAGAATAATACTTCATGGCCATGGTCTATCCGTCCCCACCTTAGCCAAATCCGTCCTGCTATAGTCTATTCCGTCCCCTGCCATAGCCAAATCTGTCCCGCTATAGTCTAATCTACCTTGCCATAGACTAATTCTAAATGCCACAGAATAATACTTCATGGCCATGGTCTATCCGTCCCCACCTTAGCCAAATCCGTCCTGCTATAGTCTATTCCGTCCCCTGCCATAGCCAAATCTGTGCAGCTATAGTCTAATTCACCTTGCCATAGACTAATCCTAAACGCATAGACCAATAGACCAATCCATCTTTGTCATGGTCTATTCCTTCCTGCCATGGTCTATCCATCCCCACCGTAGTCAAATCCGTCCCGCTACAGTCTATTCCGTCCCCTGCCATAGCCAAATCTGTGCAGCTATAGTCTAATTCACCTTGCCATAGACTAATCCTAAACGGCATAGACCAATCCATCTTTGTCATGGTCTATTCCTTCCTGCCATGGTCTATCCATCCCCACCGTAGTCAAATCCGTCCCGCCATAGCCTATTCTGTCCCCCCGCCATGGCCAAATCTATTCCATAATGCCAGCCTACACGCCTTGACTACTCGAAATCCAATAACACCCAAAGATATTTTTAATTTAATACATAAAGTAAAGGGCTGATCTGAGGTTATTAATTTGCTGGAAAATAATCCTTTCCACATCCTTTCCACTTAAATCACATGACCCATATTGCTCTCTTGAATAATCTTGAAGTCATAATCGTTTGTACGGTCATCATGCCTTTCTCATCTTGGGTGTATCTAAATAACTGTTAGAAATTGCGACCTACCCAGCTTTACAAGCCAAAAAAATAAATTCCTGAACCACAGAAATGGAGGCTGTCTGCAAGCTGAGTCATGCCAAATAGACTTGTATCTTGTTTTTTTTTTTTTTTTTTTTTTTTTTTTTATACGCTGCCTTTAATCTCCAGGAGGATTATGCACGCTTCACACATCCACACCATGAAGACCAAACCTAACAACCCACTTTTACTCTCAAGGGGGTATTAAAGTTGTTAGGTATTACCATCACATCTGAACAAACCCCACCTTCCTCCCTCATTCTCACTTGCTCTAATGTCCATCAATGAGTCTATTCAGGTGAGAAACAGCGTCCAGATGGTGAATATATCTGGGGTGCCTGAGCAACATTTCTCTAAATGAAGAAGCTGTGATGATTAGTTAAATATTTTGAACAAATAAATAAGTCCAGGTGACTTGATGCAACTTTACCAGGATGACTAAGAGTGTTTTAACATTAGGCACGATTGATTTGTACTGTGACTCTCCAACACAGCACATAGCAGGAAGCTCCTATTTGGCTTGTGTAAACAACGAAGTTAACTTTCACGCTATGCCTAATACAAGGTGATTTAACTTAAAAGAGGCCCCAAATATTCCATAAAAACCCTCGCAAGGACGAAGCAATCCTCTTTTCTTCAAGCACAGAATTGTGTTCTCAATGATCAAAATAAACCAGACTATAATGTCAAATGTTCTTGGAAACAAATCCCGAGGCCATAAATGAACGTTTAAATGAATAAAATTAAAACAATCTATAGTTTATCATTATCTAGAGTACATCATCTTTATGTGTAGTGTGCATAATTTGACAATTATTTTAAATGAGCTTCGTTACAGCTATAAACTCGCTAGGTTTAGTTACGTTTATATTCAGCAAAAAAACAAAAAATAAATTATTGCAAGCATCGATGAGCGGGCCCAAACACCTGTGGCATCACCACCCGGCGCACCCGAAAGACAATAGTCACAATGGGCCCATGCATTTAAAGGGGACATAAGACTACCATTATGAAACTAATTACAAAAGGATGAATTTTATGTTTAGACCTCCAAAAGGCCCCAGATGTTGGAAAAAAAGCATCACACTCAATATGATGTCACTTAATATAATGTCACACAAAGTAATTTTCGGCATATGTTCAAGGCATCGTCACGGCACGTTTGAGATGTCAAAAATCCCTCCCCAATTTTGCATCCTCAATGTCTTGAGATCAAGTTGGCCTGGTTTGTTGGCCATTGTATAAATCCCCTAGGAAAAGTATTTCAAAACGTCCCAAAATAACCAACTTTCTGTTGAGTTGAGCCCATGACATGCAATGCAAAAATTAGTTCAGCTCAAGGAGCTCTTAATGTATACCGTTTTTCGTGTGTATGAGCTATGCAGCGAAATCTTGTGTGAGGGCCCTGTGCCACGCCCGAGGCCCAGACTCTCGGGCATCCTCCGAATGGCAGCAGATTCCAACCTGTCTGACAATTTCCATGACTTTTTGAGCATGTTGAGACCCCGAAAAAAGCTCTGGATGGTGAAGGAAAAAAATCCTTAGAAGCCCTCACACACTATGACGACATAGAACTGGTGTCATAGTGCTTAGGCCATAAAAAACCCCACAACTATTAACATTAACTCTAACAACTTTCAGCATTAAGCAAAGGTCAGAAACTAAGACGGGGCTCAATCTAATAAAGTTGAAAATCTGTATTATTTAAAGATAATTCTATCCACCGCTACAAACAACTCCTGAACCTTGCAGTTTATTAGTAACAAATGTTCATGTGGATGAAAACAAACATGGAGTGTGGCAAGCCAGTGCAGCTGTCACAGATTTACAAGTCTTCTTTGGACACTAAGTGTTTGCAGGCCAGAATCAATGTGTTATTGCATAAGATTTTCAGCAGCGTTCAAGTGCCGGCATCTGTTTGCGTTCCCCCTTTTTAATTATTTATTTTTTTTAAATACTGCATGCACTGCATACCTCTGCTGCTCCTTTCCATGAGCGTGTCGCGTCGTCCAGCTCGCCGAGAGCTCCGGGCTGACTGCGAGCACCCGAGCAGCGCTCCTGCACCTGCGCCAGCGCCTCCGCCAGGCACGACTGCGCCACCGGCTGCACTTTCTGCAGAGCCTGAGACAGGAACTGGAAATGAACTTGCATCACGGTTAGAAAACAGCGACCCAGTACCTGAGGGGAGAAATGAGAAGAAAAGCAAAACATGAACACCAGGAAAAGTTAACCTTAAAAAAAGGGGGGAAAGTTTGACTAAGTCAGAAAGTCGAGAGAATGGCAGAGACGATTTATGATTTTCCCTTAGAGTTAGAGAGTTGATTATCTAAAAAAAAAAAAAAAAAAGATAGTTATGTCCTTTAATGTAAATTTGTAAGAATCATGATTAAAATAAAAAAAATATTTCCAAGATGCCGCCAAAAGGCTTGGTCCACTCCACAAGTAAAAAAATAAATAAATAAAAATAAATAAATAAAAAAAGATGAGCAATACATTCATATTGCAACAAACTGAACGTTAAACGTATATGTTTATTATTGCATAATCTTATCGGTAATGAAAACACCTCCGATGGTTGGTTCGACCTATGTAGTTACTATTTCACATGAACTAAGATGAGATTTACGATGATGTAATAAGCCACTTGGAATAGCTGATTTATATTCTCTAAACAGAACATAAATCAACCAAATACGCGGCACTGATGATGTCGCGTCTAAACAGCAGTCTATTTCCGCTCTCAGGTACAATCAGCTTATGTATTACTGCATCGTTCCCGAGCAATTCCCACTAATCAAAATGAACCAGATTTTGGAATAAACTGATTTCGGAAACGATCCTGGGGGTCATAATGTGAAAACTCCTGTAACTCAGTGTTCAAGATCAGAGATCAAATTCTGACTCATCTTATGTCTATTTACGTTTCAGATTCTCAAACAGAATAAAAAAACCACCATCCAAAATGACCGCCTCAGCTTTGAGGCTAAGGGGTTTGTGTTGAGTGCCAGAAATAAATCACAGTGTCTAGCATCTAATGACCTGATAAAGTATAAACATAACTGTGTAGGTGTATATTTAATCATTCTGCTAGAGCCCTGCTTTCTCACATTACAACAATTCCTGTTCCCAACCACACCGTGGATATTAATGAAGTGTGGAGAACACTTTATTACCCGCTCAAATGTATTTATAAGGCAAAAAAAAAAAAAGTTGGAAGTACTCGAGTGAGCATTGATATTAATATAGAAATCCGTCAGAATATATAAAGTGTAATGGATAGAACTTGAATTAGTAAAAAAAAAAAAAAAAAAAAAATTTAACCACTAATCTGTGTAATGCGAGATGATATAATTTATAATCTGGTACTCCTGTTACAATTCCTTTGTTCTCTGTTACAATTTACACACACAAACACACACCTGAACTTTACTTTCAATATTAAATCAGACTAGCTAATGTGACATTAGCGTGCTCAGATCTTTAATTCAACATGTCATAATTTAGGCTTTATAGTCATCCGATAGCTTTAGTGGGGAAAATCAGACAAACAACCACAAGACAAAAAAAAAAAAAACAGACCTCAAATAAAACCTGTTCAGGAATCTGTTCTTTAGTCTCGTATCATGTGACACGGGGATTATTTTTATTCAGATCGAGTTGTGGGATGAATACCTGCTTATTCTGCTTGTTAACACCCTGACTCTGAGCAGATGCACCAGCATACATAAACACCCAGTTAAGTGTAATTATTTAGCCACTTCAATTAAAAGTCATGACGAATTCAACATCTACTCTGGAAACGCTGTTCGATTCATGAAACATGAACAAATATTAAATTTCTCAGATGTATGGTTTATAAGTATTGTGCTCTAACAGTATTAATGTAAACAGAACCCATATTATTTAAACGCACTTGGTGTAAATTTGAGCCTAAAAATAGGTTGACTTCTTAACAAAAACAATAACAAAATGACACTGGACTTAAAGGTCCAATATGTTACTACTTCCTTACATGGTCTCAAAGCCTTGTCTGTGTAGTAATGCTTTAGCTGAAATAATTATCCTCGGATAAAGCATTTCATACCACAAACTGTGAAAAAACAAAAACTTTGTTTCTGTGTCTGTTTACACAAATGAGCATTCTATACTTAAGCCACGCCCAGAGCAACAAGCCAGGGGAGGGGCTCTTCTTATATGAGGTCACATTATGGTGGATTTGTAACTGCCTTTTCCTTTTTGTTTGTTTAAAGTGACAAAAAGCAGGAAATGTTTGTTTTTCCTTATGTTTTTCCTGAACACATGAACGGATGTGGTATTTGTAAATTCAAACAGATACTTAAAATTATGATGTTACAAAATATGTGTATTCAAGTGTCTCTGTAACACACTGTGTGGTGCTTGAGATTAAGTTTCAATCAATAGATCTTTGGTTACAGATTTTTGTTATCTTAAAAAAACAAACAAAAAAAAACAAACACATTTTTACACTTTACCACTAGAGTATATTTTTATGTTATCAGGAGTGGACAAATCCTACATTTATACACCAAAAAGCTGATGTTTCTGTTTGCTGGCCAGTTTCTTGTTTGGGCTTCAGTAGAAGACAATAGCTAAATGTAGTGAAATACAGTAAAACGTTGAGCTAGCTAAAAAGCGATGATGTCTTTCACAGGAAATATAGTCACTTCCATCCTTCCTGGGGTAAAAATACAGCATGTCTTTCTTTGCGATCAAAAGTAGAAATCTTAGAGCTTATGTGATTAAATGTTTTTTTTAAATAGCATTCAAAATGATTGATATTATAGCATGATACTGACCAGCCATAAAATACACTAGAGATTAAAGAAAAGAAAAGGATTCAGTTATGATTTGCAATTATTTTTTGTGGCGATTAATATATTGCGCCATTGACTTTAAAATATATATATATTTTTTTTATTACATTTATAATAATTGAAAGATGAACCGTTTGATCTGCCAGTGAGCAGAATTGTCTGGTTTTCAGTTTTATTTGGCGTGACCGATCAGTCTAAGATATAAAAACGATTCTTTTCCACAAACGCAGAACTTTTTAAGAGTGGCGCAACAGAAACGCATTTTTATGGCACTACACTACCAAAAGTCATTCATGTTAAAAGCCACCGATCTGCCTTTTCCTCCTAAATCTGATAGTGAATTAGTCTCAAACCTACTCATTTCACAAGCTTACACAAGTCTCAAAACACAGCGAGCGCTAATTAGTCGGAAATCACGTGCACGCAGGACTTCTTAGCGCTCGTGTTTAGAAGCCGCACGCAACTGTCGAGTAGTGTTTTGAGACTTTGGAGGCGTTTAAGGAGGTAAAACATCTCCATTTATTTTTTTATAATCCTACAGGTGGCGTACTCTGGACTATTTACACATTTTCATCTTGTGCGGTAGGAGAGGATTATTGTTTAGAAATGATAATTATGGCGGATGACATAACAGAGATATATAAAATTAAATATTAAAGATATTATATTAAATATTAAACTTTTGTATTGGAAATTATTTTGTATTGTTTAAATGTTGCGCTTGTTTTTTCTTAAGTAAGAAAACTAATGATATCTTAAAACAGGGCTACATTTAAAGTCTACATTTAATTAAGTTCTCTGAAACTTTTTAAAAGTTAAAAATTGTAACAGGATCAGTGGAAAATTTAATATTAAATCTGGATATTTATAAAATCATGATACTTATGGAACTGGCACTGAGGTATCGTGATGATATTATATCGGGTAAAGATGCACCGAAATGAAAATTCTGGGCCGAAAACGAAACCGAAATTTTTGGATGCACTTGGCCGAAAACCGATACCGAAACCGAAAATGGCTTCATTAAAAAACATGTTTAAAATATTTTCTTTTTGTTTTTCTATGAAAAAAAACCCACAAATTAATTAAGCAATCAAACTTTTATTGATAATAAATAACAGTAATAAGGCTGTTTAACAATAACAAAACTTGCTTCCAAGTGCTTCCAAACTGCCGACATACTCCGTGTTTGATGCGTAATGACAGCGCGAACGAGACGGGAGGATGGGAGAGGCGTGGCGACAATTTCGGCTTTTATTTTCGGCGCTTTCTTATGTTTCGGCCGAAACCGATAATGCTATTTCGGCCGAAAATTTTCGGCGGCCGAAATTTCGGTGCATCCCTAATATCGGGTGGTAACTGGTGATTCCCATCAATAATACAGTAGACACAACTTGTAATCCACACTTTTCATTCAATTAATAAGAAAGCTAAAGCTAAGCTATGAGTTGAGTCTCCCTTCATTCCTTTATACATGGTGGAAGAGCTCCATTGCATCTGCATTTTAGACATCCTTAATTGGGAATATCTCGCTCTCTTTCCCTTACATTCATCCTGACATGACGTCCGAGGCCAGAGCGGAAAAAACACTACGCCTGACCCACGCACAACATGAGATAAGCCTCAATTTGGCCGACAGCTCCACATGTTGCTGTTCGCCTGACTTGCTTCCAAACATCTCAGATTTCTTCTATAATTGACTCTCGTGCTCCACTACAAGCAACGTGTGTAGAGAACGATGCTGACTGACTCGCAGACACACAAAACCACACTGACATTTTCCTTTTTTGCAGCGTGCAAGAGAAGAGGAAAGACGAGATGACGCCACATCCCTTCTTCAGCAGTGAGGCCGGGGTGCATTTTCACAGGTGCATGCTGAAAATACCTGCAGGCTGAGTTGTAAAAAGCAAAAATATGTGCCCCTCCCCGTAGCAGCAGCAGACAGGAAAAACAAGGCTGCGCTAGTTTCAGTCGCGCACACAGAGTACGAGGCAGCCCTGACCCCAAGAACGAAGCTCAAATAATGAAACCGGACTGGCTTGACTTAGTGTCGGGAAAAAAAATAAAAAATATCAAGAGACTTTTGGAGAAAGGTCAGTCATGAAGTGTTAAAGAATGTACTGCGACAATGACTAGAACAAACTAGTCTAAACTAGAAGAAGGAAGTTTTACTGGATGAGGAAAGTTTAACGGATGTGGGCTAACAGTTTGGGAACATTTGACCTTTAGTTGACAAGACAGTAAAATTAAACTTTAGAAGCAAGCAAGGGCCACACCCCCTGCATTTAAACTGAGAGATAAAAGCCACACCCCCTGCATTTAATCTGAGAGGTAAAAGCCACACCCCCTGCATTTAATCTGAGAGGTAAAAGCCACACCCCCTGCATTTAATCTGAGAGGTAAAAGCCACACCCCCTGCACTACAAAGTGAGTTGTAAAAGCCACGCCCCCTGCATTTAAACTGAGAGATAAAAGCCACGCCCCCTGCACTGCAAACTGAGAGGTAAAAGCCACACCCCCTGCATTTAATCTGAGAGGTAAAAGCCACACCCCCTGCACTACAAACTGAGGGATAAAAGCCACGCCCCCTGCATTGAAAATGGGAGATAAAAGCCACGCCCCCTGCACTACAAACTAAGTTGTAAAAGCCACACCCCCTGTATTTAATCTGAGAGGTAAAAGCCACACCCCCTGCATTTAATCTGAGAGGTAAAAGCCACACCCCCTGCACTGCAAAGTGAGAGATAAAAGCCACGCCCCCTGCACTGCAAACTGAGAGGTAAAAGCCACGCCCCCTGCATTTAAACTGAGAGGTAAAAGCCACGCCCCCTGCATTTAAACTGAGAGGTAAAAGCCACGCCCCCTGCATTTAAAATGGGAGATAAAAGCCACGCCCCCTGCACTACAAACTAAGTTGTAAAAGCCACGCCCCCTGCATTTAATCTGAGAGGTAAAAGCCACACCCCCTGCACTGCAAACTGAGAGATAAAAGCCACGCCCGTTGCACTGCAAACTGAGAGGTAAAAGCCACGCCCCCTTCATTTTTAAACAGAGATAAAAGCCACATCCCCTGCACTACAAACTGAGTTGTAAAAGCCACACCCCCTGCACTGCAAACTGACGGCATAAGCCACACCCCCTGCACTGCAAACTGACGGCATAAGCCACACCCCCTGCACTGCAAACTGACGGCATAAGCCACACCCCCTGCACTGCAAACTGACGGCATAAGCCACACCCCCTGCACTGCAAACTGACGGCATAAGCCACACCCCCTGCACTGCAAACTGAGAGGTAAAAGCCAAACCCCTGCACTGAAACTGACAAACAGAAGCCACACCCCCTTGTGTTTAAACTTAGGCAGAAGCCACACACCCCTGCAGGTGAAACCCTAAATGCAGGGGCCAGGCTCCACCACTGAAACCCTAAACACACTGACCACGTCTCTTTTACAAAGCAGATTAAATAGTTTTCAGATCCAATAGCAAATAAAATTTTTGAAAAAGACCAGACCTGAGATATTTTACATAACACCCATTAAAATGGTGGTGTTTTAAGGAGGGAAAACCCCAGACAGAAGACGACACCATATAGCCAGGCACCCTGGGTATTTATACACTTCCTATTTGTTCTTCCCTGCAGATAATAGCAGTGTTTAATTTAGACAAAAGCAGTATCAGATATCGCAGGGAAGCAGGGAAAAACCCGGCATCGGACCAATGCAGCTTCAGTGCAACTCGACACCGCGATCCCCACAGAGCGCAGGCTTCCCTGGAACAAAAAAAACACCGAAAACAAGATCCTCAGAAACACCATACCGTGTGCACTCAATATCTTCTGTCTCCAAGTGTATGTGAGTGTGTGTGTGTGTGTTTTGCTTTTGCCTGTCTGGAATTCTGGTCCCTGTGCCTAGCTTCTGAGCTCAGCAGACAGCGGGCTAATAGACCGTGACATTTTTATGCATATTTGGCAGCTGAGTCGCACAAACCAGACACCGAGCATTACTCCAAAGAACAAAAAAATAATAATTTGTTTTCCGTGCATTCTGGACTTACCAAGAAAAATGAAAAAAAATCGAGTACTTTTTAGTTGCATTCCAGCGTTCTCCGAATACAGAATCCCAAATTAACTTTAAAATCATCAAAGAAACTATTTTGATGGAGAAAACATCAGTCGTCAGTTTACTTATAGGAGGTTTCTGGGATATCTGACGTCTCTGACGTGAATATTCAGGACAAGTTTGCTTCAGTTAACATTCTTTTAAATAACAAACTTAAAAGGATTCCTCAAGAATCGGAAGTGCTTTAAGACTCACCAACGTTCCAAACGGCTCGGGAGGAAGAGCGCATGTAAATCGTTTTAAAATCTGCTTTGAATGTTGCTTGGTGCGTTCCAGTGCAATGCTGTACGAAAAACATCTAACAGGAACGCCAGTTAAATTACGGGAACCAGACAACTCAATGACAAAGAGATTGCTGGCAGGTTCTGCATTTCTGGATCAACTTTACTTAAAATCATGGTAGAGTTTATCAAAAGTACCTATCAGACTGCAACACACACTGTGACACGGCCAAGCTAACCATTTACCCCAAACGACCACGTGTTTTATTCCTCTTATAAAACAGCGATGTGTCAGTATTAACATATTCAATAAGTAAAAAAATAAATGTTGCATGCAACGATGAGCAGGCCCAGGCACCCTTTGACATCGCCACCCGCACAGCAGAAAATACAATGGCCACAGTGGGCCCATGCATTTAAAGGGGACATACCAATACCATTATGACATAATTTTAGAAAAAGTGGTCATGTCTAGACCTCCAAAAAGCCCCAGATGCTGGAATTAAAGCATGACACTATAATGTCACTCAATTTAAAATCACTTAATATAATAATTTTTTAATATTCTAAAATTCTATTTTTTGTTTAACTGTATAGTGTGATGTATTTCATCGTAGAAAAAAAACTTCTTTTTAGGTCACAGACAGTCATATAAGCCTGTATTTTACCTCACATCATACTCTGTATATCGTTGTGTCAATTATTTGACAAAATTTGAATTGAAGAGAAATTCATCACAATTTTATGATTAATGATATACAGTACCAGTTAAAAGTTTGGGCGTTCTTTCTAATTCAATGTTTTTTGTGATTTATTTCTTACATTCTGTTTTATAACAATACTTAAGATTTTAAAAATAAGAACAATGAAACAGCAGTATTGTCAAGTGCATTTGCAAGCCAAGGCACTCGAAGACCATCGCAGGAATGCAAGACCAAGACCCACCCCTGCTGCAGAGGAGAAGTTCACCAGGCTCAGAAATCATAGATTAACAAACAGCACCTCAGATTAGAGCCGTTAACAAAGGCTTTACAGAACATAGGTAGCAAACACGTCTCAATATCAACTGTTTAAATGAGATTATTGCATATTATAAAAGGCACTGTTATGATTGGCAGTGTAGAAATCACTGGTACACATTTACACTGAATTTCAAATGCTGACTAAGTGAAAGGCACTGACAGCATCAAAAGAAAAGTGAATGACGCGAGACTAGCTCACTCTGACCTAACACATGTTAGCAGATGTCAAACCTGAAAAAAAAGGCTACTTTATTCTAATCATACCTAAACAACAGAGCAATATTTCTGTCTTGTTTCTGGTGAGAACTCTAGATTTAAACTTCAGCAGGAAGATAAAAGCTAGCGCAGGCTTGACTGAGGTCTCGCTGGCTCTAAAACGCCTCTCGCTTCTCGCCACAAGACGACCTGCTTTAGGGATTGTGGTGTGCGGCCTTCCTGCTCTGGGCACGACCACATCCACATCCACAAGCGCCGCGGTGCTCATTCGCTCATAAAATACTGTTTTCAGCTCGTTCGAGTCGACAAGCTAAATTTTGCTCTATCCGGGAACTCTGGGGAAAAAAAAAAAAAAAACACGAAGCACGAACAACCTCAGGAACGACCAGCAAGATGAAGGAGAGAGAGAGAGAGAGAGAAAGAGGTAAACACCCTGCACTGCTGAAATACTTTGGTCAAACGAGAGGAAGAAATCATTTATAAAAAAAAGTCTCTTTGGGAAACAATGTTTGAGGCTGAAATTAACTTTATTTTCAAAAACATAAGAGCTTGTTTTTATTTTAGCGGTGACAGCACAAAACTGTGCACGCTACTTACTGGTACACTCGACTCCCGAGTAGTGGTTCGGTTCAGAGTTTGTGGCCTCAGCCGTTTACAGATTCTTCCTTAGAACTTAGCTAATAACTGCTTGCGGAAACCCCTGCAATTTTGCGAAAGGAGCAAATATTCTTTTATCGCTTTTTCCCCCCATGGGAATATATACTTTTTTATGCATTTTGATGCTCAACTATTAAGAACAATATACTACAACACTAATGTTGTGACACACAATTTAGTACTTTAGCTGAATTTGCATTTATATGTATAACAACCATTGCTACACACTCTTACAGTGTTTGCAGAAGATTTGCACTTCGAATTCGACATTCAACACTAATCTCTACAAATCGTGATCTCAATGATGTCATGCCGTATGCGGTATAACAGGGACCCACGTTTCCTTAGAAGCCAGCAGAGTTTCGTTTTTTCTTTCATTTTTTTAAAAAATGTAATAAAATACAAATCGAGATCCATATTGGACTTGAAAATGTTTAATATATGAACTTGGAGATTTCATTTTATGAACACTGAAGATTTTTCCCGATGTCAGCAGAAAGTAAAGCATACACTTTTCCTCTGAATACGGCTTGGTTTGTTTTTTGACATTGCTCCTTCATGAAAACGAGAAAGCAAGAAAAAACTCCACAAGTTCCGGTTTGACGTGAACGCCTGCTGTATGTCATTAATAACTTTGTGATATAAACTAATTTTTGTCTAGTATCATTATATAAAAATGCTACAGTACAAAGCAGCACAAATATAGTCCTGAAAGAAATAAAATAAAAGGGAACATCTCAAGGAACATGAGGGAAATAACTCGCAATGTAATAAGCAGAACTTATGTCCTTGTTCTCCCTCGTCAGCACTTTGACTCAGCAAATATTTAAATAGGCGATACTTTCGAGAAGTGGCCGAGGCAACAGGTCAAACATGATTCATTACCTCGACCAGCAGCGCGTCCTGAAACTGGATTTAAGTGAATTGTAAGCGGTTGGGTCAAACACTTTTTTTATGTGAAAAATGCGAAGTAAAGTGTGATTTTTAGAGCGATGTGTGAATACAGATCGTTGAAGAACGAATCTTACCTCCACGTCCTGAAGGCTGAAGTCATTCTGGTCTTTGAAGTTGGCAGCCCCAGCGCTGAGCTCCATGAGCATCTTGGCGATCTCGGGCTTTATGGCGGCCGTGAGGCGGCCGGCCGCCTCCATCACGTGCTCCTGCACGTCCTTGAGCTGCGTGGCAGCTTTGGAGTAGCGCGAGTTGCGAAACACACTGCCAAAGAGATCCGTCAAGAAGGCGCTGGCGCGGCAGAAGACGTTTAGAGCGTCCAAGTACTTTGAGATCCCTTGCTGGATGTCGGCGATTGCGGTTGTGGCGTTGCCCGGGACCGAAACATCGGGACAGGCAGTAAGGGTGGGGCCTACAGGTGCCAGCGAGGTCGGGGTGGAGCAGGAGGTCCCGAGCGGCGCGCTAAGGGCTCGGCTCAGCTCGGGGAGCGGGTATTGCTGGTGCTGCTGCTGCTGTGCTTTCTGCTTGGACCCGCCAAGCAAGAAGCGTCGCTTATAGTCCATTTTACTTTCTTGCGTGCTGCAACAATACATAAGTAGTGGACGTGGCCAGGAAGTGCCCTTTCCCACCACGAGCTCGGCAAAAGACTCTCTTCTGTTTGTCTTTATTCTGATTTGGAAATCGATAACGATTCCTGCCTGGATGTTCAGCCACAGAAACCTTTTTTCTTTCCTCCTCAAGTAAACTGATAGCTTAAATGCTCCATGAGCCAGATAGTCATGTTAGTATTCCTTATTGTGGCAGGAAAGAGAGAGAGAGAGAGAGAGAGAGAGAGAGAGAGACAAAGACACGAGTATGACGTCTGAATGAGACGTGCAGCACTGCTGTAGCTCACAATGTGGCAAAAAAAAGGAAAGAAAGAAGAAAAATCTAACAAACAAGATCAACGCTTTGATCTTATATTATTTCCTGTAAAGATAAAACCTCTATCTTCACACCACGAGTAACTATAAATCCTTGAACAAAAACAAATCAAAAGAAAAAAAACCAAAGTGCATAATAATAATAATAATAATATATTCTTCAAAACGGAAGTGGGAAAAATATCCTTATAGCTTTCTAAAGTATATTAATTCAGTTTTTATGTATGTGTATATATATATAGACCTCTATTAAAAAATAGAAAACTTTAAAAAGGTGTCTGAAAGAAAAAACAAACGAAAGAAAATCCCACAGTATGATGATGAGTATAGTGACGGTCCACTGGTCAACAGTAAGAGGGGAAAAAAAAAGTGAAGTAAATGTCCGTCCAGCTACTGGATGGACGATGAAGCCTTGGCACAGACTGAACGCTAGCAGGATGACAGATCCGGTCTGTCAGAGAGATAACACATCCAGATCCCGTCCAGAGTTCCTCCCCGATACCTCGGAGGTAGTTAATCTTCAAAAGGAAGCGTGCGTACGTTAGCAGATTTCTGATGCTCCGTGAAAGGCGACACAAAGCGCAGCGTGTCTCTGTAAGGCCTCACCTTCACGGTCACTTCCTGAAAGAGGGACAGAGAGAGAGAGAGAGAGAGAGAGACGAACACGCATGAATTAATTTATATATACAAAATGATTTGCAATAGTATATATATATACACACACACACACACACACAATATCATACACTGTGTAGTTAAAAAGCAATGCACAGCACCAACCAAAGAGGTCAAAGGTCATTTTTAACCTCACAATAGCTTCTGCTGGAATAATGGCGTTTAAGAGTTAGTGACCATGGAAACGTAGCGTCATATCCGCGGCACTGGCTGTGCTAGATGCACAGGCCATCGCTTTCAGGAAAACCCACATAGGACACACGACATGTCGGGACACGGAGCCAGGAGGAGACCGAGCCAAAGTGTCCCATTGTTCAGAGACACTGGAGATCTGTATGCGTAAAATCAATACCGCCATTCAGCCCATTTCCACCACCGGCGCACTCACACACACAAATACACACACACACACACACACAAATACACACAAATACACACACACACACGACATAAAGGAGCGACACGCGCCATTGGTCAGTTTGCACACATGGAAATAAAAAAGTCGATGTTTACATTTATTTATGTGACAGACACTTTTATCCAACACAGAGATGGGAAATGATTGAAGCATTCAGAGCTGAGCTCATGAGCTGTATCTCCAGAAAAGGTTCACGGATCAGGTTTATGGCTCTCACACATAAACAAACACAATACTAATTTCTAAACACACTTCCTGTTTAAAATATCTGCGTGGGTCCTAATACTATTTTACTAAGCGTGCTTGATTGACATACTGTATCCTGATAATCACGCTTAATCACCAATTTTCTGTCCAAAGTATTTGAGTACGGCCTAATAATATTCTAATGAGCTTGTCTTAGTGTCAGCATCCGGTCTAAACATTTTGGGGCGTGGCTTTAGCATCCGATGAGCTTGATGGAGTGCAGTCAATTTCAATTTCCATTTCCTTCCTGTATAAAGTGTTTGGGGTGTGGCCTAACTGTTATAGTTACTGATATATCCATATCTAAAGTAATAATCTTATTATATATAAATCTTAATATAATAAGACTGTAAAGTAGGAATTTCTTTACATTGAAGATAATTGCGGAAAAAAACAACAACAACAGCGTAATAGACAAAAATCCAAAAAACATCTTGATGTGTTCTGTCTGTTTTTGCATGTTCATGCAGGAACCACTGAAGGAATTTTTAATGAGGTTTATAAAGTATTAGGGGCGTGGTCTAACAATCTGATTTGCATACTTAACAGCAATCCACCAATATAAAGCATCAGGGGTGTGGCCTAACATTCTGATTAGTATGCTTAACAGCAATCCCTTAATATGAATTAATGGGGGTGTGGCCTAACATTCTGATTATATTGGGAGATTGCTGTTAAAGTTTCAATGTAGAGTATTTGGGTGTGGCCCTATTATAATAATGATAATAATAATAATAATAATAATAATAATAAGCCTGTTGTAACTAAACGTTTAATGTTGTTGTTGGTCTTCCGCATGGCAGGCGAAACACCTACCACTGAGCACGAGTGCCCTTGTAACTGAATGTTTAATAGCGACGTGCAAACCAGCTAGGTGCATACTGCCACCTGCTGGATCGGAGAAGGTAAACACACAAGCACACATAAGTACAGAGAATAGTAATAATAATAATAATAATAATGTGAACTTGGAGGAGGAGGGATCGATCCTGGGCAAGGAACAAATCAACATGAGTCTGGGTCAAACGAGCACTACCCTGGTAACTCCACCTCCTAAAAAAAAAAGTCCTAGTGTCCTAGCGCACATGGTTCCCACAGGACAGGCGGTGGAAAATTAATCGTTTTGTTTGTCAATGCATTTTTTTTTTTTCCCTCTACTGCCACCTCTATGGAAAAACAGACACCACACGCCTGGTCGGAAAGAAACCTCTGTGTGTTACGATGTGATGCACATGGCCCTGTGTGTGTATCGCGCTCCTGGTTGGAGATAACGCTTTAGAGAGAGAAACAAAGTTGAGGGGGAAAAAAAATTAAATAGAAAATAGGCCTTTTCCTGAGGATGCGCCTGGTCGACTTCGCCCCTCTCGTTTCTCCCGTCATCACAGTTACACTAACATTCCAGTACAACACGTAGTTTGTTCCACTGATTTCTAAACCTGACAAAGTGTGTGTGTTTGTGTGTGCGTGACGGAGAAAGTGCACCAAATAAAGAGACACACAATGTGGTACTAAATAAACACTGAAAAAAGTTTTTCAGTGTGCTGGAAGTCCCGTGGCTTTCCACAGCTTGTCTGTGTGTGTGTGTGTGTGTGTGTGTGTGTGTGTGTGTGTGTGTGTGTGTGTTTAGGGTGGAGGTGACGACAATGAGCAATCCTGCTTCCAACACCAGCGCAAACAGATTCTTGTGTTTATTCAGGCTGGCCATTATGTCACCTCAGCTATACAGCATGTCGAAAGGCTCTTCGGTGCAAATCCTCTGCCTCCTCAAAAGCAAACTGCCCCACCACCACCACCTCATGTCTTTCGATTTTAAGGATGGGCTCTAAACAAAGTTCCTGGCCACAAATTCAAAAGAGGCACGCAAGTGATACACGGGAGCAACTTGGATTCCACTGATGAAAAACTTATGACTGAGAAAACTCCAAAGCGCACAAGGAGGAAATCAGGAAGTCCCGTGATGATCGGTGAGAAAAGCAAAAAACAAAAAATGAATGAAGATAAAAACCATTTACACAACCTGGGGCAGCAGGGTGCATCGCCAAGCAGCTTTGACATTATCGTTTCCTGTGTGTGTGTGTGTGTGTGAACCCTGTCACCTGAGTAGGTGTGGATACGTGAGCTAAAGAGTTTAAAGACTGTAATGGAATCGATATTGATGCGACTGCCTGCACTTTCCTTGTCCTGGTGCGGAGAGAATCAGTGCTAATAAATAAATAAACAAACAAACTCTTACAGAGAGAGAGATTAAAATGATTATGTGAGGGATAAGGTCAATAAGATAAAAAGGGAAAGAGAGAGAGAGAGAAAGAGAGAGAGAGAGGATGTGAGAAAAAAAAAAGGAAGTGATGATTGGAGAACGGAGAGCAGAAAAGAATGAGAGAGAAATTGAGGGAGAGACAAAGGAGAAAAAAGATCAAGAGAGATAATGGGAGGTTGAGAAAAAAGAGAGAGAGAGAGAGAGAGTGAAAGTGGAGGAGGAAGTGAATGAAAGAATGAGAGAAAGAGAGAGAGGAGATGAGAGGAGAAGAGAATACGAGTGGGAAAGAATGTTTGAGAGTGAATGAGAGAATGTTCAGCCTAGCGATCTCTCTAACGCTCTGAACGTGAGACCGGCTCCGGTTTCTCCTGGTGCTTTTTCACTGCTGCTGCCACAAATCACTCTGTGAGCCTCAGAGAGTCTCAGGCGTGCTGCACTCATCGCATCTCATCTTTACGAGTGGAAGCAAAAACACTGTAAGGCTGATTCTTAAATAAAGCAGGTGTACAGGTGTTACCTTTAAAACATATACATATATACAGACAAAGAAGTACGAGAGTGATCAGCGATTTCCCTTCAAGATTACGGTCTCACTCCTGTGCAGGTGTGAATGTGTTAGTTCCTTATGACTGTGGTGCAATGATTCTTGTTTTGGGTACCTGGTGCTAAAATAACTCACAGAAGAGCGTAAACAGAAGCGCGTGGATATCTACTACCACAACATTTGGACTTAAATACACTAAAGAAGGTCAAAGATTTTTTTTTAAAGAGAATTATTACCAGTGACAAGACACAAGTTCATCACTACAAGCCTGAGAGTAAACAGCAGAGTATGGAATGAAAAAATCCTCAATCTCCAAAAAGCATAAGGCATTCTCCCTATAGTCCTGATACCCCCCCCCATTAAGCTGTTTGGTCTCCTGAAAGTTGCCCTATGAGGACGAAGATTCACTCCTGATAAAGACAGAGGGTGCACTCTTGTGTGGCTCGCAGCGCAACCTAAAACATTTTTTTTAAATAAGGGAATACGAAAGCTTGCTAAAAGATGAACAAAAAGTATTGATAAACAAGGAGATGTTGTAAAAAAAATTTAATATATATATATATATATATATATATATATATATACATACACACATACACACACACACGTTTGGCCTTATATACATTTTAAAGCCAGAGTGCGGATAATTTTTGACTTACCCTCGTACTAGCAACTTGGCAAGACCTTAAGAGTGAACCTGACCGCATGCTGCTAACAAACGAGAACATGACAACTTCAGAAGTGTTTCCAACCACTTGTTCACTTTTAATAGCTGTTTTAGTGTCTACTATCCTTGAGATGTCTAGAGATGTAGTGCCGAGAGAGAAAGAGAGATAGATCAAGAGAGAGAGAGAGAGAGAGAGATAGAGCAAGAGAGTGAGATGGAGAGAGATAGGGAGACAAAGAGATAGAGAGAGAAAGAGAGAGAGAGTCGTTTGAGTGTTGCTTTGGCTCTCACAGTCGTCCTGGACATCTGGTGCCAATGAAGCGAAGGAATGTTTTAGCTCACAGCCCGTCTGGGAGTCGTCCGCGCTTGCAGCGCTACAGCCTGATAAAGCTAACAGTCGCACTTCTCATACACGATGTTAAGACTTCACATTACAAACGTTTTGCACAACTAACTCCAAGTGCATTTTAACGAGATCCTTTTTTAAACAAGATTAAAAAAAAAAAAAAAGGTCAAACCTCACAGAGCGACATTTTGCAACTTTGTTACAACAGAAATAAACATGCTTATACAGTACGAAGATACCCTGTTTATGAGGAATTGTTTGAGGAATGTTTTTTTTATCTAACTCAATTAATTCGTAAAATGACATGGAATTAGAGACGTATCCGATCTGAATGACCGCTGCGCACTTCAGGTGTGTCAAACCGCTAGCCGTCTGCTATGCATCACTTAAGCGAACCAGCAAAGTGTAGGAGTCGAATTTACTACAAGAAATATAGGTGTTGACACGGCACGATATGTTGCGCACATAAATGAAGAAGTTCAATGTATGCAAAGTTGGTATTAGCATATAAATCAACCTTAACCACTATAGCATTTTAGCTAAGCTAAAGCTAAGCTCGGTTGTGGGTTGTAACCGAATTAGGTAGGCGGATTCCAAACAACAGCCGGACTCCGTCCATTCCACCTATATGCCCATTTATGGATTACTAAGAGGTTTAGGTGGTTCAGTTTGTGCCAAAATGGTGACGGTCAGAGCTCTGACAGTTCAGACACTTCAGAAGCACTTTTTTAAAAAAACTTATGAGTGACGATACAGAGGGTTTGTCCAGTCTACAGCTGAGACTAGCATCAACTTCCTGCAGTGCCACTAATTAGTACAATAATAATTTATATTTTTTTAACTGCAGAAGTGAGCTGAACTCTGGAATGCATTTTTGCACAGAACAAGGGGTGGTAGAATTTGGCCCTAATTACTTACATTAGCAGGACAATTTATAACGACCACGACTTACTGTAACGTTCTAATATTTACCTCAATATTGATTTAAGGAGTGTTAAAAAAAACTCTCTCTTTAAGACTGCAGCCGCTGAAAATGGATTCTTTCCAACACACTTAACTTTACAGTTACAGAACGAAGAGTTAGTCATAATCCCAGACTTTCCTAAATGTGCCAGGTCTACCAGACAAGTCCAAGAAAAACTACCCGTGTCTGAGTGCAAATCGTTGCGTTAGATCCGACCGAGTGGTGTGTTGACTTCTGCACATTTCCTTTTGTTTTTTTAAACATCATATGACTAAAAAAAAAACTTTAATCTGACAGAAAAAACATTGCAACTGTACTTGAGGTGTTTCCTGATTGGCCAAGACACAAGAATAAGAAAGAGACAAAGAAGAAGAAGAATCCTCATAAAAACACCAGAGTTCCAGTAAGAGGTGCTTGGACCGCTCAGAAACATGAGACACAACCCCCCAAATATATTAAACTAGTCACTTAGGTAATTAATTATACAGTGATGTACTGAGTGTCAATTTTCTTTCCTGTCATCAAAAATGTCTTTACCAGACTTTTTTTTTTTTTATTGCTTTCTGGTACACAAAACAACCCTAAAAACAACCAAAACTATTAAACATAGTCTGGTTTTTTAAATCAGGGTGAAAAAGTGTTCTCTGGTTGTTGGATCTCCAAAATCGTCTGGATGCTCAATCAGCTCGTCTGCCGATTTTGTCCGCTTCTACTGAAAAGTCCGTCAACATCATTGGAGGAAATATATAAAGGTGTACGAACCCAGCGTGCTGCAGCATCTCCACAAACTTCTGCTATTGGAACGCTGATCCAATCTAACACACAATACATGTTCGACTAAATTCCTGGCATGTCTTTACAGTCTGATCTGCGACTACGAAGCGAGCAGACAGGGACGAGGACTTTGAAAAACAAATCTAAACTGGCTGATTTTTACAGAGTAAAATCAGTCAACATGGTGTAAATGTAAAAAAAAAAAGACGCTTCCAGGCAAAGCTTTACCCAGAAACAAACTGAGAACTAAACACCAGACTTGTTGGACAACGTGTGTGTGTGAGAGAGAAAGAGCAGTTGTTCAGCTGTGTGTGAGTATTTATGGACATTCCCAGCATGAGGAGGGCAGAGGTCACGCTCAGCAGTCGCACAAGTGGCAGTAAGCAACTGTGTCATCCACTGATGTACACACACGCGCGTACACAAATGCGCGTCTTGTTAAGTGGCAGCTGAACAAAATACAAATCGCACCTTATGTGCGGTTCACTTCAGAAATAAACGTTCAGCTAGAAAGACAACACGATGATGTTTCCACTTTTCAGTAGGTGAAAGTTCACACCAAAAATTCCAACCAACAAATCCCGAGCTCACGTTAAGCCTGCTGTACCAAACCACAGACACAATGAGACCCCCTGACTCCTGCAACGTACCGCCCTCCGTCTCAGCAGAGGCCACCAAAGGTCACGTGGCTTACTCACGTTTCATACTTCAAGTCCGTAGGTGGACGGACGCTGCTCTGGTTTCTGCAGTCAAACACCTCGAGTGGTGTTAAACAGAGATGGGAGACAATAATATATATCGCGTTACACACACACCGTCACACAGTCTTTCGTAAGAGAACAGCGTTCGAATCATAATAAGCACATGGAATTCATTTGGAATCACATGCTGAAGCCACAACGCTGCACTTTGCACAATTTTTTTTTTTTAAAAAGGAAAGAAACTAATCATTTAAATCATCTTCAAGTGGAAAAAAAAAGGATAAAGTAAACAAGGCTGGATGAGGTCATCCTGAGATTGCTATAAATTACGGCATGATGCATTTTTTTCTTTTTGGAGAGATGACAAGTAGGGCTCATCAATATATGGGTTATAAGAGATACAGGATGAGACAAGTGAGTTTATAAAGAGTTTACAGTCTGATCATATCGTGATTTTTCCATGTGGCAATTTGTGTATCGTTTTTTTTTTAGAATTAATTTTTGATTTTTTTTTTAAGAATACACCTGAACTGGTAAAATGGTACTTGTAACCCTAAAATCCTACAGGGGGCGTGCTCTAACCTAGTCACACATTGGCAAGCAGTGCAGCATTCTGTGTGGTAGGAGTGAATTACTTTCAAAGTTTGTTAAGAATTGTACAAAGTCTGAAATAAAAAAGACATTTATATCAAATTGGGATTGCAAAATCATCATGATGCTTACAGAATCGCAATTCAAATCGAATCAGCACCGGGTTATCGTGATAACGTTGTATAAGTTAACATATACCAGTTTGCTGCTAGCTAACTTGTGCGTCATAGGTTTTGGTCTGTGATGTAATAGGTAAAGCGGGAATACTGAAAGGGGCATGTCTGACATACTTTGTATGTAGATGGTCGAGCTATAACCGTTACTCCACTTATAACTGTAAAATGTAAAAGTACTGAGTGTTTGTATCTCTTCTCTCAAATACTACACAGCCCCGCCCCAATCTCGTTCAGCGTAGCCGACATAGCCCACCCCCACTCTCCTTTTCCGTAGCCGACACAGCCCTGCCCCACTCTCTCTCTGTAGCACCTTCGCCTTAGTGAAAGTCCCGCCCCACTCTCCCCACCCCGCATTGCCCCGCCCCCACTCCCCCCCCCCGCATTGCCCCGCCCCCACTGTCCCTCCGCATTGCCCCGCCCCCACTCTCCCGCTCCCGCATTGCCCCGCCCCCACTCTTTTTACATTTATTAGTATAAACAATCCCCCCTTTTTTTTACATTCAGTTTATCAAACACATTGACGCTTGTCATTACTGTAACATTATAATTACAATTATTATATTACATCATAATTTTACACTAATGAGACAGTTTGTTACCGTTTTGTGTTCCCCGACAGTGTTACCAATCCTAGATATTTACACACATCTACAGTGCTGTGAAAAAGTCTTGGACCCCCCCCCCCCCCACACCTTATTTCTTTATATTATGTTAAAAAAATATAGATTAAAGTACATTTATAATTAATGGGATAAAATGTTTTACTGTTAACAGAATGATACAATTTAAAAAAACTGACCTCGGCAACCTCATTTCCCCCCCTTGTCTGTTCAGCATCACCAGTGTACTAATCACCGGCCTAATCGTCTGTCATCATCGGCAACTGTTTCTTACTGGCTCATGCCTAAAGTTAGGTGTTTTTTTTTTTTGCTTCAATGATTCATAGGTCACTGTGTGGCTTAACAAAAAAAAAAAACATTCCTCTAAAACTGCTCTAGAGCTGAAGATACTCTTTTAGGAAAGTCTGACTCTTTGGACGCAAAATATAAAGAAGTGGAGGGTCATGACTTCTCAAAGTACTCAATAGTAAAACAAGTTTTCTTTTGTAATTTAATTTGAAAAGTTGGACTTTCATATATCCAAGATTAAATACATGTAAAGGCAAATATTTAAAGTCCTTTTTGAACGCATTTTTATAGTCGAACAGTCACTACTACTACTATAATAATGATTATTATTATTATTTACATGTTCGGATAAGGGAAAAAGAGTTCTAAACGAAAAAACTGTAATGAATCATTGATCATTTTAGACAAAACTATCGTACTGTCAAAATTTGAAACAGCAATTTGCAGTAGAATTTCCAAAACACAATAAATTTACTTTGCTTAAATATTGGAATATTTAACTTTTGACTTTGAGTAAATTACTATCCATACAGTATAAATCCAGTGTATCTCCCAGTCTAGTTCGGTACATGCGTGGGGAAGTTTGCTGACTTTCCCATGTCTTGATGTATCATGGTTTAATGAACTGGTAATATTAGCTCACCCCTAATTCCCTTTCCTAATTGCACACACTGGTGCTTTTTATTTTTGGAATTTCTTAATCGGAAGGGAAAAAGTCAAAATTTACAACACTGTGCACACGCCAGTTTATTTCATTTCCTCAAAAGAGTAATCTTTCATACGTTTAGTCTAGAGTCGCTTATACAGATGTCACAAATAGTCATGGTTATTCGAACGCTCACCTCAAGCACTAGTCAGAGTGCTAGTAGCTCTCTTATCTGTCTCTTTGGGTTTATAACGATAACAACAACAACGTGAGAAAACACTGACAGTATAATAGACTGTAGGAAGAAACTTTGTTTCAAGAAAAGAACAACAATCAGGGCATCAAATCTGATTATTATTATCAGTAGTAGTATTTTTATTATTACTACTACAAATTAGTTAAGAATTTTTTGCAGATACGAACCAACTGCAGTTTCTTGCAACATTGGTAGATGCAAATAAATCACGAAAGTAGCTCAGGTACATTTAAAAAAAAAAAAAAAAAAAGACACTGCAGTACACCAGAACCCAATATTTACAATTGTATACAATTTTTTTTAGTGTGCAAGTGAATGTAAAGACAGAGCTTACAGTCCAATAAAGTGGAAAACAGCTCTGAGACAAAATGGCGTCCGAGATGAAGTACTCCTTAGGCGCAGTTACGTGTGGGGAAGGTGGACAAATTTAGTCGAGTAGATTGATATGCTTTACATTGTATATTTGTGAAAAAGCCGTACAAGACTCACTTTGTTGGACTTAAGAACAAATCCTACCTAAGAACAAGTTCCATTCCTGGAGCATGTTCGTAGGTCAGGGACTACCTGTATCAATAATAACAATAATAATAATAATAATAATAATAATATTTACAGGTTATGATAAGCAAAATACTTTCTTTAGTAAAAACCTGTAATTAACCTGTAAATCTTTTTATTTGGCCTTAGGTTGTGATTATTTTAGACAAAATAATTGTAGTGTCAATATATGCTCGACTTGTTCAAGCATCTATAAACCAGGGGCCATCCTTCATGTGCCTTATTCCATTTACTTTCCAAATGACAAACACAGCCGGGCTAGTTAGCAAAATTATACACCTCCAAACAAGCAAGCAGGACACCACCATGAAGCACATCTTGCTCCTTCTATTATTACACTACACCGGCAATTCGTTTAACCCCCGAATAAACACACACACACACACACACACACACACACACACTCTTCAAGAGTCGACGGCAAGAGCAAAGTGTTAAAAACACAACCGGGGCACAAGTTTTTAACTTTTTGTCAAATTTTCCACAAGCCGAAAACACAACAACTATTTGAGCTTCTCCAGGGAAATCTCCTATGCAAACAGAGCAGGGAGCGGACAGGCGGAGGACGCGTCACCTCGGAAACCGAACAGGAAAAAGCTGCCATCTCTACTCTAAACACACACACAGCAGTCTAGCCACGGGGTCCCGCAATCTTGCTATGACTGGAGTTAAAAGAAACATTCAGTCTAAAACAACAACTGAAAAACTAAAAAAAATAATAAATAAATAAATAAAAGTTTCCATGGCTCCTGCCAATTTTAGAACGCCGTCTGTTTCATGTCGGGAAAAACTACTCCAGTTCCATGACTCGGACAGGGGAAAAAAAAGTAATAAACTCTCCTTGAACTCAATGATTAGCAAAATGGCTTTCTGATAGCACAGGATGAACCACCGTTGGAGATTAATTATGAACAGACCTTACCGTGACGTGACTTTTTTTTCCCCCTCAACATTTTATAGACAAATCAAAAGTTTTGGTAACAAAAAAAAACAAACAAAAAAAACCACCAACTCCAACTTGCGATTTTGTTAGCTTTAGCAATGTTCATATCAAGAATTAGTCATTATTTATCTGCGTCAAGAATTTAACTGATTAAAATGCATTAACGATGATCATGTTTTGCACAATATTTCTCCATATTTATATTAACTGGAGCGCTCACCACAAGAGAGCGCAACTTGCCATTCCGAGAGCTAATAAAAATATTTTTATTCTGTTTAAGCATTTGGTTTTGTTACTTTGTCTAAGATGAATCATTTATTCCTTGGGATGGTTTAAGTTAAATAATAATAATAATAATAAAAAACAGTATAATCACTGCTAATGGGTAAGTTCTCTGTCTGGGTAAGTTACATTTTTTATTTTTTAACAGAAGTTTGAATTGTCAATGCTTTGTAAAAATTACTTTCTATTTTTCCCCCCCCCCAACTGTTCCATTGGATTAACCTTAGCTAAAGTAGTTACGTATAGCAATAGTTAAAGGAACTTGCAAACTGAGGCGAAAATAAACAAGGAAAACAGTAAATAATTTTGCTTTTCCGATGAACCTTTCCAGTGAAGAAAGGTTAAAAGGTTTTAAACATGACTGCCTCAGTAAAGTTAAGGAAACGAAAACTTCCCGAACAGGAAAATCAGAGGTCAAGCTGACGAGGCTTTTCTGACGTCCGGTGAGCTCCAGGAATGGACTGGTGGGGTTTAGTTTTCCATCAGTCAGACCAGCAGTCACGTGAGCAGGAAACCTACCGGGCAACGTCCTCATGGAAATCAGTGACAAGAAGTGTGTGTGTGTGTGTGTGTGTGTGTGTGTGTGTGTGTGTGTGTGTGTGTGTGTGTGTGTGTGTGTGTGTGTGGCCCAGAACACCCCTGTAAACATGACCTAAAGCTGAAAATCTCTTTATTTAGTTTTCATAAGTACTTTTGTTTGTCACAGGATCAGACTGATTGTTTTTTTCCCCCTATTTAATATTCAACTTTATTATTATTATTATTATTAATGGCATGTTGATTTATTTTATCTGTACATCTGATTTATAGCTGTTCTTTACTGTTCAGGATGTGTGTGTGTGTGTGTGTGTGTGTGTGTACGGCTGAAATGGATCCGAGAGTGGCCTGAGGCCGTGGTGTCGGGGCCTCTTACGTAACAGACATGGGCACATTTGCAAAAGGTGAAGCTTCACCCGGAGGGAAATAAAGGATCCAATCACATAACAACCTGACACAGAGAGAGAGAGAGAGAGAGAGAGAGAGAGAGAGAACGTAAGAAAATATAGGGAAAGAGAGACAAAAAAGACAGAGAGAAAAAGAGGGGGAAAGAGAGAGAGAGAGCATCAGACAAGGCACTTCCACAACGACACTGAGAGACGAATCCATGTACCATCTAATTCATGTACAACCCATGAGTTCAATGCTGCGCCCCCTCAGTGTGTGCACTTCAAGCAGCGCGTGACTCTCTGCTATCAGACAAGGTGTAGCGTTTACCACAACAGTGTTGCCTTCTAGTGTGACGTATAAGCACATGCAAGCCGTTGTCTTCAAAACCACATGGGTGGGTAAACCGTGTTCAAGTGCTTTTGCTAGGATTTAGATTGCAGTGCTTCGCTCAGAGCTCACCGTCTGCTGAGCCTTTGCACTTTAACTAACGCTAGCATGCTAATCTAGCTAACTAGCAAATTGATGAGTAATTTCCCAAGAGATACAAGAGAATTTAAGGTCGGTTGTTTCAGTTATGAATTACGATTCTTTTGTGTGCTGGCGCATCTCTCACCGCACTGACACCAAATAGATTTTAAACTATTTATTACATGTATAACATTATTCTGTGCCGAGTGCACGAGCATCCGGACGGTGCAACAAGAACTAATTTTTAATGTGTTAAACTCATTACACACTTCTTACACCATTTCTTTTAGGGCCAGGGGTAGCTCAGTGGTTAAGGCGTTGGACTACGGACTACGGTTCAGAAGATCCCAGGTTTAAACCCCGCAACCACCAGGTTGCCACTGTTGGGCCCTTGAGCAAGGCCCTTAACCCTCAATTGCTCAGATGTATAATGAGATAAAAATGTAAGTCGCTCTGGATAAGAGCGTCTGCCAAATGCCTAAATGTAAATGTCTTTATAATCCTACAGGTGGTATACTCTAAACTGTTCACACACCGACATTCCATGTGGTAAAAGTGAATTTTTGACAAGTTTGTTAAAAAATCTAATAATAATGCTGGCGGACGGCGATAGAGGTATGTCCAGCTCAGTAAAAACGAGAGAGGGAGAGAGAGCGAGATTGAAAGAGCAATAGAAAGGAGAGGAAGATAAAGAGACAGAGACATAGAGAAAGACAGAGGGAGACAGAAAGAGAGAAAGACAGAGGAAGACAGAAAGAAAAAGAAAGACAAAGACAAAGAGAGAAAAATAGAGAAAGACAATGAGAGACAAATAGAGAAAGACATGGAGAGAGACAGAAAGACAAAGAGAGAGACAGAAAGACAAACCAAGACAGACAGACAAAGAAGGACAGAAAAAGACAGGGAGAAAGACAAACAGAAAAACAGAAAAAGAAAGACACGGAGAGAAAGACAAAGAGAGAGAAAAAAAACAGACAGAGAAACAGACACACAAAGAAAAAGAGACAGAAAAAGACAAAAACAGAGAGGAAGACAGACACACAAAAGTAAACATATATTAATTCAGACGTTTGTAATCATTCATAAATTGAATATCAGTGGGCGCCTTTTGCTGGTCAGAGTCACCACAGATCTGGTGTCCCTGCCAGGACATGAGGCACAAACATCCCCTGTACTGGAACTGTTTTTGTCAATAACAAGTCAACTTTACAAATGAGAACTTTACACAGAATGAGTCTGAGTGGTTTTGTTAAACCTCAAACACCGAAGCTGAAAACATCACTGAGACACAACGGCTACGTTCCTCTCACACCACAACCCATTCACTATTAATTACCATTAATTACCATACACAGGACACAAAAAAGAAATCACTAAGAAGTCATTAAATATCTTTAACCTTTTTAAGTGTCTGGGTGTGTGTGTGTGTGTGTGTGTGTGTGTGTGTGTGTGTGTGTGTGTGTGTGTGTGTGTGTGTGTGTGAGAGAGAGAGAGAGAGAGAGAGAGAGAGAGAGAGAGAGAGAGAGAGAGAGAGAGAGATGATGTAACACACAGAAGAAAACAAAAACAAAATAATAATAAAAAACAACTAGAGAACACCTGAGGGTGAAATGCCTCAACCCCCAGGCGTATGACTAACGACCTCGGTATTAACTTAGAATACCACGAAGAACGCTGGACTGACCCGAGGCAACCAGAACAACACCACCACCACGATAACGTGTATAAACCCAGTTGTAAGCGATTGTAACCACGATAGAGAGAGGGCAGTTCAGCTGCGCCGATATTTAGATTACACTGAACGTTGTATTTTTTCCCTACATTTCCACAAAAAAGAAATGACCATAAAATAAGTAACAAATCCAGACACATTTGTTTTCACTCAACTTGCAGAAACAAATCCCAAAGCAGCAGGCTGACTCACACTGACCAGTATGTTCCCCTTAAAAGATTTGTTTAAGTAAATTCAGTAAACTTATATCACATTTAATGTTTATCAACTGATTAAATTCTTATCGGAAAATATACACAAGGTGTATGATGTCGATAACTCTGCTGTAGCAGCCGTCTCGTGATAAAAAAAAAAAAGTTTTACCTGGTGAACAGAGCGAAGACTGAAACCTTCCGGTGCGGTTATAGGAGATACAGGCACTCGTAGTATGCTGTTTGACCAATCAGATTAAAGCACTTGAAGTAACTGAGATTTAGTCAGTTGAATTCTTAATTCTAATTGGTCCAAAGATTCAGTACCTATAAACTACATCAATTCTAGCTCTACTTACTGGTGGCAGGTTTATTAATTTGCAATTGACTACAGATGCCCATGTGCTAACATTACCTGTAAATGAAGTGTGCGGTCACGCTGCTACACCATTGTTACCTCACTGTATGACGTAAATTCAAAAAAAAAAAACATTCGATGACACGGCCCACTGTTACACGAACGCTCGCTACTCTTCCAGCGGCAAGACAAACGCTGTTTGGTTTTTCTTTTTTTTTTATATTATATATAGCTAATATATGGCTATAATGTTTTTAATAAATGTATAAATAAAACCGTGCAGATCCGAATTGCGATATACATAGGGCTCCAAAAAATGTCCAATAAACACTTCACGTAAAGGAAAAACTTATATAAATATTTTAATACCAAATCTTTTGAGACAACTTTGGCCTTTACAGTTACAAGAGGTGCTCAAAGTGGTGAGCATTAGTTTCCAGACACACTTTTCCTGATGTGTGTGTAGACATTTCTTTTTTTTTTGAGGGGGGGTGGAGAGGCTCTGTATGTATGTCTATGTAAACTTTGTATAGTTGCATTTATTTAACATTTAGGTAGTAGAAAAGCAGTAACTGTGCAATCCAACATCTTAGTTTTATTGCATATTTTACACATAGAAATGCAGGTTTATGCTTGACCTATTGGAATAAAAAGTAAAATCACGTGACAATCTTTATTAACAAGATAAAAACTGCGTAATGGAGCACTTTCCTAGTTAAATTTGCGAGACCGAAACCAACATGGCCATCGACGGGGTCATGAGTTATGGAGAGATGAGCAGTGAGGACCGAACGGACTTTCCAGTTTAGCAGCCCTGTCGGAGATACCATCAGGGGTTTCTCAGAACGGCAGGCCTTGGAGTCAGAGTGTCAAAGCGTATGCGAAACGCCTATGAAAGGCATAAGTGCTTCGGGCGCTGAGCTGAAAAGTGGTCCATTGTTCACAGATTGCTCAAACCAGAAAGTGAAATGAGACATCTCAGAATGTGCTGTTATAGGAAAAATATCAACTCTCGGTACAAAGAGGGGCCTTTTACAGCACCGCTTGGAGAACTGTCCTAAAGTGTGATTCATGAATGTTCATGAAGACTTAATCTGATGTCACACGATCTAATCACCTTCGAACTGACTACCTGTTAGCTATGAATTGTTAAGACATGATTAAAATCATGCTGAAGAGTCTTAAGAGCTGTCACAATTTACCTACTAACTGTTACAAAGTTTCTACTAAACATCATAATTCACTAAGAATTGTCAAGAACTTCTAAGATCTCTCAAATAAAACTATGAACTTGCCGTGTGGTGTATTGTCTATTAGAGCATAATGTTTAGTAGTTTATTGTGTATGGTTGTCTGTATAAAGGCGGGAAAAAAAATTATGCGGTGCACGGCGAGATGTTTCCTGTGCACATGAGAAAGGTTCTCTTGTGTGGCGGAAACTACCTTGTGCGCACCAGACAACTCGTGTATTATTTTTATTTGATTCTTATTTGCATCACGATTCTTCTGTGTGGCAATTCATGTATCGTAAATCTAAATATTGCAGTTCTTCTATAATCCTACAGGTTGTGCACTGTAACATTCAATAGGAGAAAATTATACGCCAAGTTTGTTTGGATTTGGATTTAGCCTTTTTAGGAGATTTGCGCCACACTTCAGTAGTGACAGCTCAAAGCTCTTTTCATCAACACTAAACAAGAAATTCGGCAAACATACCAACTCTACAATCCATTACAACGAGGCAGAAAGCACCTAGAAACCACTTCAATCCACCTTCGAAAAAGAAATGCTACGATCCCCGCTTAGTGGCGACCACAATTCAAAACTTCCAGCATGGACGAAACGTTTTTGCCTGGATAAGATTTCTCCTGAACCGCACCACACCGTGATGATGTTGCTATCGTACTCGCACTTAAGTCTCAAATCTCAAGCTCGGACCAATTCAGGATGAAAACCTTGGAAAGTAGGAAAGGACTCCTAACTCTGCCACACTTAACAGCATCCAGTATTTTCCCACACCAGCATGTGTGAAATTGTTTTATTTCCTTTACGAACTGTCTAATCAAAATCCCTTGATTATGAAACAGAACCTTTATCCAGCATTCTTTAATCCACCACTTTTATGTTTCCTTATTTCCCATAAATTTATTATGTTTGCAACCCCGTTTCTTTTATTCCTGAACATCAGATCGTGTAAAAATCATTTAAACAAAAATCAAGTAAGTCTGCTTGGGCCAACTCGCTCCAAGGCGCACATATACATACAGAAAGAGAGAAAAAGGGAGAGAGAATGAGAGAGAGAAAGAATATTACATGACATATCTGAAGCAAGCCCTTGGATCGGGTTTTCAAGCTCGGCATCGACTCAGCAGCAAGGCATGCCTTTTTTTTCTCCCCCCTTCTTTCTTTCATTCCTAAACTGAAGGGACCCAAACAGGAAATACATTCCACATGACCTCAGCGAGACCGGAGTGCTGCCAAACAGGCCGGCTTGACAGCCTCACAGTACACTCCCGAGAGTTTAAATCTGCGGTCAGCGGATCGCTCAACTACATCAGGGATTCAGTATTTACATTTACACAGATTTTTAAGTCTTTTCTAAAGATGTGGCCTGATGTGACAGGATTTTATTCCTCTCACGCCACAGTTACGAGACAATAACAATGTTGTGTTTATCAATACAATTCAAGACATGTTATGTCAAAGGGGATCCATCTATCTAACCATCTATCCAGTATCTATAGAAAACAGAAATTCTGTTTGGCCTGGTGTTTGGGTGGCCAGTGTAGTAGGAGTCACTCCTCATGCAACAGTAGACAGAATTATCATTACCTTTTATGTCATATCCTGAGGTAATAATGTTAAAATGCGTCCCGCCGACACGTCCTGTCACGGTCGAAAAATAGTTCCAAAATCAAAGTTGAACAGATGTGTTTGACGTTATCTACTTCACCACAGCTGTCATAAACTCATCTATCGCCCAGATTTTTGCTTGGAGGATATATATTGAACAAAACCTGTGCTAAAGATCAACGTAACAGTTATACATGCAACCCCAGACAACAAATATCTCTGAATGCATTTTTAGCAAATTTTTTGTCACACATCTTTTTGGTTGGGGACATGACGTTGCCGCCGAACCAATGTTTGCTGGAATCCATGCATTACCACTCTGACCCCTAAAGGACAGACTAAACCTGTTTGCATTTGCATTTGACAAAGAAACCTGCAGTTTCTCTATGATCCTACAGGTGGTGCACACTAAACTATTTACAAATTGACAAGCAGCAGCACAGCAGCATCCCGTGTGGTACAGAAAGATGTGTGCATCCCTGCTTTTATTATTTTATTTTATTTTCTCATTTTTGTAATGGCCAGAGATTAAACAAGCCAACTGGATTTTCATTAAAACGAATGAAGCAAAGGCTAAATCTAAGTTTGTTTAGAGCATCCAGCCTTCAGTTAATTTAGAGTATTTTAGAGTATAATCAGAGTATTTATTTATGGTTGCATATTTTACTGAGATAGCAGTCAAACTAACGATGTAAGTCTTACATTTCTACGTTTCTTTCTGTTTTTTCCTGATTGTTTATTCATTTACTGGAGTTTTGTGGGCGTCGCTGTATGTCAGGTACATGCACTTTACAAGTGAGGATTAGATTTTTGATCCTATGAGAAGTTTAGAGCTTAAAGTCCTTCATTTGTGCGTCAGTGTTTATTCTGATGTAATTCAATGATTCCGAGATTTTTGTCTTAATGTCTCACGACAGGGTGTTGGCTTGTTTTCATTAGTGCTGATGAATAGAAATCGACTGGTTTTTAAGAAACGTTCTCAATGGTGCCCGATTTGAGGACACTTCTGTAAGTCGCTCTGAATAATATAGTCTGCGAAACACTGGAAGTATAATAAAACTCAAAGAGATTGATCATTTAAAATGTACAGTGGGGGGGGGGGCAAATTTAGATCTATTCACTTACGTCACGTGACTCTTTTGTGTGCCAATTCATGTATCGAGTCACGTATTAATCCAAAATCCATTTTTCCTTACTAAATTAAACTATTTCTTACTAGGGGTTCACCCGAGGCTCCGTCCATTTTTCATTCGTTCATCATACGCACTATGGCTACGTTTGTTCTTCAGTCCGCTGTTGTTTCGGAAGCTCACGATATAAGATTAAAGTTGATGACACTGCCTACTGTTATATTTAGAGAGGACCACCTGCAACACCATACATCAAAAGACCAACAACAACATGTGTATTAATAAATAGATTTTATACGTATATACACATGTATATGTTTTCATTTAAGACGGAAAATAGTTTAAATAAACTGTTCACACGTAATTTAGAATTGTAACCAAAAAAAATTAAATGCCATTTCGAAATGGGATATTTATTTATTATTTTTACAAAATAATATAGGAGTTCAATCGGCACTCAGGTATTGTGATAATAAGGAAAAAGTAACCTTGTAACCCAGTGTAAGAAACTATCCAGTGACGGAAACTTCAAGGCACTTTTGTAAGTTGCTCTGGATAAGAGCGTCTGCCAAACACCTAAATCTAAACGTAAATGTGTTAATATTATATCAGGTGATCTCTGGCGATTCCCATCCCTAATGTTCAGTGATCCATTTGTCCGGTAAGAGATTTTCACCACAATCGGATCACGTAGTTGAAAACGTTTTATGCTTAAAATGACCTCAAATAAGAGTGCTCCGATCGATTAACCCGGTGATTAAAATCTCCTGATCTTCATTTTTACAGATCGGTTGTCTCTCGAATGGCCGATCACATAAACCGATATTGTTGTGATGATGCATAATACACTCCATTTGACAGCCGCATTGACAGGCCCTCAGCAGTCTGAAAATATAACAAAGTCTCTTTTAAAAAGAAGACATATTTGCAACATGCAAAGTTTTTCTAAAGCAAAACCATCTTAGGGAACGTCAAAATGGCAAAAGCATGAAAAATTCGAGCCGTACTCTAAAAACCATTATCACAAAAATAATAACGAAAAGAGAAATAATGAGCGGTCCGCAGCTCTGGCCGAGACGGCCCGGGTTTACCTTATGCCTGGTGCGTGCTGACTGTGAGCAACTATTCATTCACTATACACGACTGCACACGTTACGGATGATAAGAGGAACAGACTGTCTCTTAAAAATGCAGACATTCTGAAATTCATAAAGAAATGCCTGCCCTCTCTGAATGCTAACGAGTAGCCATGATCGGCTCGCCAAATAGACGTCAGTCACATTGTGTGTGTTTACTTAAAAACATCCGGTGCAGTGTTTCGATTTGTTATTCATTGACACAGCTTTGTTCCATGTGCTGCACGTTATAACGAATGAATACAGCAGGACCGTCGCATTTTAGATAAGCATTCTGGTGTGTGTATGTGAGAGAGAGAGAGAGAGAGAGAGAGAGAGACGCTTGATGGTAGTTAAGGGATGGAAAATTTCAGCACAGGCTATTCTACTGGTTTCAGTTCCTTTATAATATACATGAAATAATAAGAGAATGGAATATGCTGTATATGTTGCGTTGCAAAAAATTAAAAAGCTTTAAATCTAAAATTAAGATAAAGATTCAGTTATTTCTCACATGTACCTTACAGCACAGTTTGGTTTTTGCATATTCGGGTCAGCCGAGATACATCGCCCCTGGAGCAGACAGGGTTAAGGGCCTTGCTAAAGGGCTCATCAGTGGAAGCCTGGCAGTGCCAAGGCTCGAAAATTCTGATGAGTAACCGAGAGTTGTGCTTTGGGATACTTTCTCAGATCTTAAGCATATATTTAGCACCACTACAAATATCTATCTTTACCTATTTATAATCAATCTATACTTATATACAAAAAATAAATTATGCTTGGTCAGACTGTACCGTGTCTACGTAACGTGAAATAAGGACTGGTGTTAAGCATTATATTTTTAAGCATATATTTGCATATCTTAAAGCATATATTTAGCACCACTACAAATATCTATCTTTACCTATTTATAATCAATCTATACTTATATACAAAAAATAAATTATGCTTGGTCAGACTGTACCGTGTCTACGTAACGTGAAATAAGGACTGCCTAAACACTGCAGCAGCACAAAAAGTGGCAGCGAGTTGACCTCACACTTCTTTCACAGGTAGAGGTGGCATGTGACAGGCGAAACCTGGTACATAGGTAAGCTGAGCTTATAGCTACTGAAACCCTGGATCGAACGCAGATTAAAAGGCTGGGAAGATGAGGAAAAATGAGACCTACAGTTAGCCTACTGGATTCCAACCGCCGTTAAACAACAAAGAAGATGATCAGACAGCAGAGCGCATATAGTAAGTAATAGTCACACATCATCTCAGGTGAAACCGCGAGTAACCTCTAGTCTACCCTTCTATATAAAGCAGAAATCCTGTTTGTGTGCAGGAAGTTCCGTCCCAGGTGTGTCACAGGCATTCCTCACCAAATGTACCAGCGGGTAGCTTCATCGTCAACTCGTACGTCATACTGTAAGCGTGTAACAGACGGCTGCAACAGCATCATCATCAACTTTCATGCCAATTAAACAACATGCGTTCTGTTCTTGCCCTTGCACTCAAACCTGAAATGTAGTTAGGTAAACCTTTAGTAGCAAATAGATAAACAATACTAAATAATAAATAGAACACACACTTCTGATTTAGCAATCGCTCTTCTATATCGGTCAAATTATTCTGTTTTCTGTGATCGGCCCCAAACAAAAAACATGACCAGATCACCTTTAACCCGTAAACATCTTTAGATATTTGAGCAACCTAGAGAGATTCCTACAGATTACAGAAAAATAATCCAATTTAATTTTCCAACATTTAATAATGTTCGTTGTCATAAAGCTGTTTTACAGAATCAGAAAAGTCTGAGAAAATGCACACTAGAGTTGCACGATATTAGGAAAATATGTGATATGCAATATTGTTGTTGAAAATTGCGATAACGATATTTCTTGCGATACCACATTTCTCTAGAGAAATGCATTTATTATTTGCTTTTTTTTCAAAATCATTTATATATGTAATGATCATACTAAAATAAACGGGTAATAGATATTTATCTGATGTAATTAAATCTAATTCAGGCTAAAAAGAAACTATATGTCAAGGAAGTTGCAAATATTCAGGCGTCAAAACACTATGAATGACTTAAAACCCTCAGCGGATATTCTGATTTCTGGTTTGCTGTTACCATAGACCTGCCAACACAATATGAATTACTTTCACACATTACTTTTTATTTACATGTAACCACAAACTTATCGATTTCATTTATCGCAAGTCTTTGTGATAGAGATAATGCGTATACCATTATCGCGATAACGATAATATTTCGATATATTGTGCAGCCCTAACGCACACATAATAAATCATTACTACTCAGACTGTCCCTGATGAGGGAGCCGAGGGCGATGACGACGGCAAGGCAAGGAAAAACCCCATGAGAAAGCAATAAGAAGAAACCTTGAGATTCGACGGCAAGGCATTCTCGTTTAGGTGAATACACTCTGGTGGGTCATGTGACATTCCTGGATTTGTAAAACTGTGTTGGTTTATGAGATCATACCTGCAGAATCACCGATTCTACACAGAAGGTAAAAAAGGGGGGGGCAGTGTGGCGGCAGCTTGTGTGATCTCCCGTGTGAAGGTGAAGCAACAGAACAATCCCCCCCCCACACACACACACAGAGAGAAGACTGATCTGCAGGAAGTGCACTAGTGCTCAGTCTGTCAGGTTTCACCGAAACTCCTGAGCACTCAGAGCTTTACGGCTTTAGCAAGCTATTAATACAGCCTTTAAAAACAGACCCTGCAGTGTGTGTGTGTGTGTGTGTGTGTGTGTATGGAGCAAGCCAGTATTTCTGTCCACAGACAATTTAAAAACCAGACCTGAATTTTCAGGTTCTACACATCATATCAAGGGGTTAGTTACTCTAGGGCACCTACAGAGGGAGCACTGAGATTTAGGTTCCAGCCCTTGTCGAATAGATGAGATGGGTTTTTGAAAAAAAAAAAGTTAGCACTTAACCTAAACTAAGTTAGAGAAGATAATTGGACCTACCTAGTGGTTAGTGTTAAAGAGCCCTCCAGGCGTGCTGCTCGCGCATCGCTCCACGAGCTACCCCGATCAAATCGGCTTCTCCTAGCTGTCTTAGCAACGACACCAGCACCGAGACTCGTCACCACTCCAGCCGTACTAATAACTCCCGCGGGGTGACACGGAGCAGCACCGTGACGAGTTTCCGCTTCACGTCTCCCGAAAACACACGGGATGAAACGAGCTCGCGCAGCTAGCCGCACGAGCTAACCAGATAATATGAACTAATGTTACCTCCTCTCATAGGCGTTCTTCTTCTTCTTCCTCACCCGTATTCCAAACGCAAAATCCCGCCTCCTTTGCACCGAATGGCTGCTGCCCTTTCATGAACCGTGCACTGATTGGACAGCTCCGATAAATAAGACCCGTTCAGCCAATCGTAGAGCAGTAACACAGAATAAGGGTGGGGTGGAGGAGGAGGCTCTGGCTATAAGAGAGAGGGGGGGGGCGAGAATAAAGCTGGGTCTATCGATAGCACAGCGCGAGCGGCGGCAGCGGATTCTCTCGCCAGCTAGCGTGTTAGCAGCGACACGAGCCTGGTGAACTTACGAATATATAAAATAATCCGAACGAACGTTTAATGCCGCAGCAGTGTCAGTGCTGCTTTAGGTGTCCGTGTCGCGGCAACTCGGCAAAAAAGTGCCCGTTACTGTGGATCAGATGAGCGCATCACTTACCGCTCCATGCTCCCGCCCTCCTAACACGCGCGCGCGCGAATACAGGGACAACCAGCGACACCAAGAGAAAGAGCGAGCGAGCGCGCGCATACAGACGCGCGCGCCACCGGAAGTGCTCGGCTTACAATAAAAGACCCGCAAACCATTATCATTGTTATTATTATTACTGTAATATCCGTCCTCATAGTCTTATTATGTTTATATATTATTTAATTTATATTTATTTTGTTTTTTATTGTTATTTTTGTTCTTATCTAGTAAACATAATTTCTTCTTTTATTTACTCTTTCAAGTTTTATCTTCTGTTTGTATTTTGTTTTGTTAGATTTTGAGATCTGAATTTCATATATTATTATTATTATTATTATTACTGTAATTGTGGTAGTACTTATCTAAGTAAACATTAGATTTTGACATAAAAGCCAAACCTGCAACCTCGGATCTGACCTCCAACTACATTATTACATCTTCATCCTCATAGTACACTAAAATTATATTTATAAATTTGGTTGTCTTATTATTATTATTATTATTTTATTATCAAGTTGTTACAACTGTAACAATTTTATTTTGACCATATACAAACTCTACACAGCATTTACATTTACATTTAGGCATTTGGCAGACGCTCTTATCCAGAGCGACTTACAAAAAGTGCTTTAAAGTTTACATCATTGGATACATACTTACACTGGGTTAACTAGGTTAATGACTAGGTGCCATTAGACCAACACAACTGGGAAGTGGGTTTTTACAACAGTTCATGACCTAAAAAAAAAAAAAAGATAGGGAAAAGTGGAAAGACAGAAGGATTTTACTGCAAGGAAAAATTGCACTTAGAGAAATAATATTGAATAATAAAATGTGCAATATAAAACATAATTTTAAATAGAAATACTGTACATAAAATTTATCAATTAAACAGGATGTGCAATAAATTAAGATATGTATTATTGGTATTATTATTTATAATAATAACATTATCAATGTAAAAGTTTTATATTATGTTTATATTTTTTGTTTTGTTAGTTAGATTTTGACATAAAAACTAAACCTTTATCCTCCGATCTGACGTCTAGCTACATTATTACATTGCTATATTGTTGTTGTTCATCCTCATCGTGTTATTACGTTTATCTTTTATTTATAACTTTTGAAAGCTTATTATTATTATTATTATTTATAGTGCTAGGAGTAGTAATAGAGTATTTGTATTACCATAACGTACGTTTTAAGACGTTAAGTTGATCTGCACCGCCCTCTAGCGGTCAGAACTTAAATCACATATTTGCTTTTTTAACATCTTTATTTACTGCAGGTGGCGCTAGATAAGCATTTTTCGGAATCGATACGGATGTGTTTAAAAAGACAAGCACGTTTCAGCATTACATCTGAATAAACTCTACAATACATTCTGTCTCTAAACCAATACAATAAGGTTATTAAAATGATAGTCTCTTTTACAAAATAAAATACAGACCACGCCCACTTCCTGTTCTCAAAATATAAAAAAAAAAGATAGTGGAATTGATTCACACTCTGTAACAGATATTTTAAAAATGAAATTTTAAAAAGTTAATAAAATAACTATTACATCATAAGGGTTTGAATTCCTGTTTGGAAAAAGTTTTTCTTTAAATGTCTTTAATGTCTTTAAAGTGCTATAAGTAGCTCTATGTATCTATCTGAAAATATATAATTTTAATGAAATAAACGTTTTTATAACTTTAAATTTTGCTTTTTGACCTTTAATGACATCACAAGACCCTTCCAACACCCCACCCCTTCCCCCCTCCCCCCCTCCCCCCTCCATGCTGTCCTTGTGGGGGGCACTTCGGTGCCAGTGTGTCACTCTCGGGCAGGCGAGCACACAGCCGGTCACAGCGCTCAGCATGGGACTCAGCAGCGACCCAAACTTCCAGAAACTCCAGCAATGGTACACAGCCAACTCTCAGAGTCTCAGCATGAGGCAGATGTTCGAGGCTGACAAGCAGCGGTTCAGCAAGTTCAGGTAAATTAATCTGCACATGTTTTCCAGCTCTTCAAAGCAAAATAATAGAGGCGTACACAATGATCCCACTGTGCAGAGGGCAGAGCTAGAGAACCGGCACCTGTCATGGGTCAAAATATAAATACTGTATAGTCCACAGTAAAATAATCTATTCTGAAATATTTTAATAAAATAAATTATAATGTAACATTTGTGTAATCGTTAGCACTGTCGCCTTGCACCTCCAGGGTTGGGATTCGATTCCTGCCTCTGGGTCTGCGTGCATGGAGTTTGCATGTTCTCTCTGTGCTTGGTGGGTTTCCTTCAGGTACCCCGATTTCCAGTCACAGTCCGAAGACTAGTGACAGGACAATGCTAGACAAACGCTAGTAGGCTAAGTGGTGTTTCCAAATTGCCCGTAATGTGTGCTTGCTTGTGCTCATTGTTGGACTGGCATACAATCCATGGTGTACCCTGTGGCCAAGAAATCTAACGGACATTTCTGCATTTAAGCACTTATCAATACTAGTAAATTTCAAAACCCTTTTAAAAATAATTTTCAATAACTTTGTTGTTTTTCTCTTACACAATCAATCAGCCTAACACTGAAAACGGATGACGGGGACATCCTTCTAGACTACTCCAAGAACCTCGTCAATGAGGATGTGATGAAGATGTTGATTGAGCTGGTAATGACCTGAGCTGCAATAAATCATTATTTCACTTATATGCATGATACAGAGTTGTGTAATTAAATATGGCATGGTGTAATAAAGTCATTTTCTCTAAATGGCTCACGTTTTCTCTTCAAAAAACCAAATCTTAATCTTCCAACTTAGATGTTCTTATTTGGTTGTTTTTTAGGCAAAGTCCAGGGGAGTGGAAGCGGCGCGTGATAGGATGTTCTCCGGCGAGAAGATCAACTTTACCGAGGTTTAAATCATGGCTCATAGCTCAACTTCTTCCAGAACGACTTTTTTCCCCCTTAACACGAGAAGACAGAATTCAATCACACATTAATCCAAACATATATTACATAGACAAAAAAATAATGTCTGTAGTTCTACATGATGGTTCCATAATAATTTCCCTTTGCATGATTCTGATCTGCGTGTGCGTTCAGGATCGTGCTGTGCTCCATGTTGCGCTGAGGAACCGCTCTAACACTCCCATCCAAGTGGACGGGAAAGACGTCATGCCCGAGGTCAACCAGGTCCTTGAGAAGATGAAGGGGTTTTGCCACGTGAGTTTCTTACACTACTCATCACTTATGTTGAGTCACATGTCCAGATCCATGTATAACATTTTACAGTCCAGTCCAACAGTGCTTGTGTAGCTCTAAAATATATAGTTACTGCTAAAAGGAACATCTGATATACACTCACTGTCTATTTTATTATAAACACCTGTACACCTGCTCATTTAATCTTAATATTTCAGCAACATGATGCATAAAATCATGCAGGAACTGGAAAGGATGTTCAGTCACTTATCAGAATTGGGAAAATGCATGATGTCTGTGCCTTACACATCATTATTGGTTGTGAAAATCTCAGGAGATCATCAGTTTCTAAAAAACCTCAGCACATCTGTCACTTCAAACCCTGCTTTCTCTTAGTTGTTCATCTTCATCTGATGTTTGATGTGAACGTTAACTGAAGCTCTTGATTGAATAACTATATGAGGAGGTGGACAGGTGTTCCTATTAAAGTGTAGAGTGAGTATAATGTCTGTAAACAACCTTTGCCTGGGTTTCTGTGATTGCATGTCTCATTGCAGAAAGTGCGCAGTGGAGAGTGGAAAGGCTACACCGGAAAATCCATGACTGATGTTGTGAACATCGGCATCGGAGGCTCTGATCTGGTAAGTGCAATTGGCCTGCTTTATCATCCAGACACTTTATTTATTTTTCTTATTTTGTCTTTTTCCATGTTGTCTTTTTGTGGTACTTTAGCAAAAATGACCGTGCATTATGCAGTCCTTGGATTAAACCAACAGGACTTGATGACTTAATAAAGACTTTTCTCACAAACCTTAAACTAGAAAAAACAAGAAATATGTTCTTTTAACTTGGATCTAGTAAACTCAGGAAGGTTTCCTCAGTACAGTGAAATCTTGGATCGTGAGTAACTTGGTCTGCGTGTGTGTTGTAAGACGAGCAAAATTTTAAAATAAATTTTAACTTGCTAAACGAGCGAGGTCTTGAAATACGAGTAGTACGCATGCGTTTTGTCTGCCGAGTGTCACGTGATCACACCTAAGCGGACGGTTCTGCTCTTCGAATGTGGGATTGTGGGTAATCATCTCCCAGTACGTGAACGTCACTCGTATAGTCAATATCCATGTGTGCGTGTACCGTTTCCCGTAACATTGTGACCATGTGTGTGTGTAAAGCATTTTTTAATTTTGTGTCCAAGTGTAGTGACTGTCCTTTAGTAACTGTACTGCGACAATAACCGTGAAGAAAAAAAGGTTTAAAAAGTTGTAACAGTGTGGGAGATGAATCTGTTTAACGACAATGCAACATCATATTTCCGCGAAATCCTCAAAAAGAGGCAAAAGTGTTATTAGAGAGGTACACAGTAGCCCCCCTCCTTCCTTTCTTACCAGCCAGAATTCTTTTTAATGCTAAAGTGCAGGTTAATTTGTTTTATTTTTACTTAATATAAAGAATCATCAGAGTTTCCATTTTTTTTAATGGGGAAATTCCCTTTTATATACTACTGCTTTGGATTACAAGCATGCTTCCGGAATGAATTAAGCTCGCAATCCAAGGTTTAACTGTATTTTTTCTTAATCGTCACTGCTTGTTCAAATAATTTCTCATATTATGTACAACCTCATTCTTAGCAACTGCACTCCTTAGGGTCCCTTGATGGTGACTGAGGCACTGAAGCCGTACTCCAAAGGTGGCCCACGTGTCTGGTTTGTGTCGAACATTGATGGCACACACATTGCCAAGACGCTGGCAGAGCTCAACGCAGAGACCACGCTCTTCATCATCGCCTCAAAGGTAACTTATCACTCTGTTAAAACCTCTTAGATTAAACAGGGGCTAATAAATGTTTTACTTATAATTATTAATTTATTTTAGGGATTCTTTATGTTGTAGTTTTATTGTAGTTTCAGTGCTCCCTCTAGATTATTGCGAGTAAAATGTAATTTATTCATTGTTATGTTACATAGTATCCGATGCTCAACATAATCCTGCACTACTGATAACTCACTCACTCATTGTCTACACCGCATTATCCTGTGTCACAGGAGACTTAGGGCACGAGGCGGGGTACACCCTGGATGGGGTGCCAATCCATTGCAGGGTACACACTATCGGCAATTTGGGAATGCGAATTAGCCTAATCTGCATGTCTTTGAAGTGTGAGAGAAAACCAGAGTACCTGGAGAAAACCCAACAAGCACGGGGAGATCATGCAAACTCCATGCACACAGACGTGTATGGGAACTGAACCCAGACCATGGAGGTGCAAGGTGCAATCTAGCCCCATTCCACCTACTACTGATGACAAATAGTTTAAAAAATTGTTTTATAACCAAAAAAAGAAGACTTGGCAAGTTCTGGTTTTTGAAAACCTTTCCCAACATAATATAATTCAGTGATCATGATAGGCTGTAGTACTGGAAAGAGCGGAGAGAAGCTGCCTGCCAAAACCCAAACACAAGGTTCTTTTCTTTCAATAAGAAACTCCTCAGATAAGGTTATGTTATCCTACCTTTGTCTTCTTAGTACTGTAATTGCTTCTAAGTCATCCTGAATGAACCACTTCCGTGGTTCATTCTCATCACCATTTACCACTAAGAATTTAAAAACTTTCATTGATGGAATATAGTGTGTTACTCTTCAATAAATCATCATTTTTGGCAACTTGCTTTGGTATACCTGTAAATGGAAGAAAAAAACTTTAGAATGTTCTGTGTGATAATCATTTCCTTATAATAATACACACAAAGTGTTTTATTTCAGAGAAGCGTCCACTGGTATTGCAATCATCCTGAATATAGTGTGAGTCTACCTCAGGCCTGTTCTGTACATTTCAGACCTTCACCACTCAGGAGACCATCACCAACGCCGAGTCGGCCAAGGAGTGGTTCTTGCAGGCTGCCAAAGATGTGAGTCTTGACTCATGGGGAATCTTGCTATGAATTTTAATCCTCATTACGCCTGCCCTCTGAGTGCACTTTGTAGACAAGAGTCTGGGAACTGAAAAATTTATAGTCAAATGTATGTAGATACCAGAATAAGTTATATCCTAATTTAAAATACTATATATATTTTTATATTCTCTCTTTCTCTCTCTCTCTCTCTCTCTCTCTCTCTCTCTCTCTTTCAGAAATCTGCTGTTGCTAAGCACTTCGTAGCCTTGTCTACCAATGGGGTACACTGACTCACATGTAGTACTCAAGTTTTAAATGCATTCTGTCCCTGTGTCCTCTTTGTAACCTCTTCTTTTTTTTGTTTTCCAGCCCAAAGTCAAGGACTTCGGCATTGACACCGAGAATATGTTCGGGTTCTGGGATGTGAGTGTGTCTGCATGTGTGAGAGATGATGCCCTGTCTGTATGCTGAGTGTTTGAGGCTGCCTTACTCAATAAGGCTCATGCAATGGCTATTATTAGCATGATCGTTTGACCTGTGAAGTAGGCGTCTAGATCCACACACACTGGCAGCTGCTCAGTAATCAGAATCTCTCCTCACGGCTCTGGCTGATGTTATAAATACAGCACGACCTTATCTTACGCAGAAGAGGGCACTGACGGCTGGGTCGCACCAAAGGTCGGCATGCTGGTTTCGGTCACGTTAATAAAGTGCAAGGTCTCAGCTGTGTGGATGTGTCCCGTCTGAAAGCTTCGATCATATAGTACAAGCAAGCAGGCAAAAATTAACCAGTTAAATTTGGCCATTGTTTAGTTCCTATAGTTCCTGGGAAGCATTTGAAGCAAGCTTGATGAGTAAGATTTTCTTTGTTGTTACAGACTTCGTACTTTCATCCCTGACACACCACTGATTATCAACTTTAAAAATAATAATAATAATGCAAAAATGCAAAAAAAAAAATTAATTAATTAAAACAAATCAAAGTTTTGAGAAAGTTTAGTTTATGCAATAAGCAAATGTTTATTTATGTAGGCTCAGTACAAAAGACCCCAGTATATAGTGTAGGTGGAAGACAGAACAAGTGAGACCTGTGATATATAGAACAGTGGAGTTGTTATTTTTAATGAGGTCATCTGCTTTCCAGTGGGTTGGAGGACGTTACTCCTTATGGTCTGCAATTGGACTTTCCATCGCTTTGCACGTTGGTAAGTCACAACAGTTACTGTTAAAAATATCAACTTATTTTAATTTTTATTAAACTCAAACTTTCTTTCCATCTTTTTTTTCTTAGGCTATGAGAACTTTGAAAAGCTCCTAGCTGGAGCTCACTGGATGGTAGGTGTTTATGTATAGAATGCTGTATAGAACGTATAGAACACTGTTTTGGCAACCTGTGAATGTTAACACACTGTATTACTCACGCTCTGTGTAGGACAATCATTTCCGAACAGCTCCCTTGGATCAGAATGCACCGGTTCTCCTGGCCATGCTGGGTATCTGGTACATCAACTTCTTCCAGGCGGAGACTCACTGTCTGCTGCCCTACGACCAGTACATGCACCGCTTTGCTGCATACTTTCAGCAGGTGGATGCATCTAGTTTCTTGATTGTTGGATGGATGGATGGATCAATAGATAATAGGGATTTATTGTAGTAATTGATAGATGGTGGATAAATGAATGGATGGATGTTAGTGTTTGCTGGATGGTAGAAATAGAAGGATGGATGAGAGGTTAGAGATGGAGGTTAGAGATGGTAGGGGTGGTTGATACCATACACTTATGGATGGTTAGATTTGAAGGATGCTATGGATAAGTGAACTGGGTGGATGGATGTGAGATGGATGGGTGATAGGCATCAAATAATATAAAGATAGAACATTGGTTTGGATTGATGGTTGATGGTGTAAAAATTGATGATAAATGACACATGGAAGAGATCAATAGATAGTAATTATGAAGGCACGGATGGATAAAAGACATTTATGGATGGATGAGAGGGATCTAATGATACATAGAAGGGATGGATATATAGAAGGTATGATGGCTGAGATTAATGTTAGGTATAAATGGATGATGATTAATTGTAGGGATAAATGTTTAGGTTTGGATGCATGGTAGGGAATCAATCGTGGATAGCAGGGAATGATGGTTAGAAGGATGGATGGATGGTGTTTGTTGGATGGTAGAAATAAAGGAATGGAAGGTGTAGATAGATGGATGTTAAAGGTGAGTGAATGGTAGTGATGGTGAATGGGATAGACAAATGGAATGGATGGAATGATGCATTGTTGGGGTGAATGGTACTGTAGATATGGAGAGGGAAAAAGGAAAGGCAGGTAAAGCTGGACAGTTGAATGGATAGCAGGGATGGATGATAGAGATAGGTAAATAGATGAAGTATAAATGGACGAATAGAGGTTTGAGGGTATGATGGGTAGATGCATGAATGGATGGTAGAGATAGATGGTAGGGATAGGTAGATTTGATTAATGTATAGAAGAGCTGGATGGCGTTGACAGAGTAGTATATAATGTTGTGCATAACACTTCATTCATAAATGTGATATTTACTTCTATTGTCATGTCCAGGGTGACATGGAGTCAAATGGGAAGTACATAACCAACCATGGCACACGTGTCAACTACCACACGGGACCCATCGTATGGGGGGAGCCTGGCACTAACGGACAACACGCCTTCTACCAGCTTATTCACCAAGGTCATGTCTGATACAAGATACACTTTCTTGAGCAAGAAAATGGTGCTATTTTTCTCTGTATACGTACATAAAAGAGACTTAATTCAGGCACTCAATCTGGAATAACTTCTCCTGCTAAGCCCCGAGGCAACAAGAGATAAAAGAAAGAAGTTTCTCCTAAACAAATCTCAGCATTACCACTGACTTGGATTTCATATACATATTTATAGCAGCAGTAGACTCACATTTTATCCTTTGAGCTCTCACGAAAAAAAAAAAATTATTAAAAAGTTGACTTCAGTTTAGTATGTTTTAGGCTTCAAAAAATCCTTGGACACAATATAGCTGTTGGAGCTATTACGACAGTTACAATCACAATCAGAATAAAGGTGATTCTGACCCTGATCAAGCTTTACCCTGTGCAGAATGTGATATTAATCAAATCAAATGCAGAATCAAAATGAATGTTTTTACTGATTCTGATTAGAAACTAGCCTTAAATAATTTGGAATGGAGCTGTCAGAGTTTCTCTCCAAGTGAGAGTGAGTTTCTTCTCATCATAATAAGTAGAAGTAAATTCTCTCTAAAAAAAAAGGAATGAAAAGCACTGCTGAGTCCCACACTACATGGTGGCCCAGGAGCCTTCCATCCACCGTGGAGCCAGCACCATGTCAAGGAAATTCATGGACGCACACTTCTGGGCTGGTCCTCGGCAGTTCCATTAATCTGTCCTTCATACCGTTTATCCTGTGGAGGATTGCAAGGGTTTGGTACTTATGCCAGAGAATTAAGAGCACAAGGCAGGTTACACCCTAGATGATAATGATAATGATGATAATGATGTGAAGTGTGGACATCCCTAAACATCTATTACATGGTGCTGGGTCCATGATATTGGACTAAGGCAGAGGACACACTTGATGGGGTGCCAACCCGTTGCAGGGCATCAGCCTACACCTTATGTCTTTGGACTGTGAGCGGAAGTCCAAACACAGCGAGAACATGCCTGGAGGCGGGATTCAAACCTCTAACATTGCTCATGCTATGTGTTTGTGTGTAAAGTCCATTTGCAAACTTGTGATCCATGAGAATGATTTCAAGACATTTTAAAGGCTATATATGAAATATGTAAAAACTTCTCTATGTGTGAAAACATTTGGAGGCCATGTGGCATGTAAAACTGTTTTCACCCTTTGTCTCCTCTGTAGGAACTCGCATGGTCCCTGCTGACTTCCTCATCCCGGCTCAGACTCAGCATCCAGTCAGAAACAACCTGCATCATAAGGCACGACTGAAGAACAAATATAACTGTTATACAGATGCAGTATAGGAATTCACTTCTGATTGAGTGTGTGTGTGTGTGTTTGTGTAGATCCTGATTGCCAACTTCTTGGCCCAGACCGAAGCTCTAATGAAAGGAAAGACGACAGAGGAGGCGAAGAAGGAGCTGGAGGCCGGAGGACTGAGTGGAGAGAAACTAGAGAAGATTCTTCCACATAAAGTTAGTGGCTATCTGTATAGGGTCAGTGGTAAAGCTGAGATTTGTTTAGGAGAAACTTCTCTCTTTTATCTCTTGTTGCCTCAGGGAGTATAATATCATGCCCCCTGGTGGTGGAGCTAAAACTTCTCCCTATAATGTCTTAAGAAGGTTTAAGAGTTAAGAATTTTTTTTTTATTATTATATGACTACTGTGTGAAAAAATATCCAATAAGTGTGTTTGTGCAAAGAAATATGAATAACTGTAGTGAAAAGTGCTGGATGATGAAAAGTCTAACCTTAAAGCCAATTGGGAAAAAAGAGAAGGCTGGGCTTGTAGCAGAAAATAGACATAACCAAGCTGGCTTTCGGGGACTGCACTATTGATTTTGTCTATCTGTCTATTTGTCTGTCTGTTGCAAATCTTGAAATGTTACAGGGTATTTATATACAAATACTTTAATAATCTTTAAATACAACGATACAGTTGCGACTCACCAGTATGTGGTGTACTTCACAAATGGTTTATGGTTTCAGTCTGATCTTTGTTTTTATGGATGATCTCAATTTGATAAGTTTGTAATAAAACAGAATTACAAACGAAATAAAAAAACAACACTTTTTCTTTAGTTCGTACAATACAAAACAGCTCAAATACAAAACTACTTAAAAGTATGTTTATGTACACTGCAGGGACATTATATATGATTTAATTTCTCAGCAAGAAGTCAGAAAACATTTATACTACAATTATGCTATGTGTTTCAGTTTTAGCTGCCTCACTGAATGTCATGGGTTTTAACAAATGTCTCTCTGTTTAAAGGTATTCCAAGGAAACAAACCAACAAACTCTATTGTCTTCAAAAAGCTGACACCATTCACTCTGGGTGTCCTTATTGGTAAGATGGATGGATGGATGGATGGATGGATGGATGGAACTTTGTCATAGCATAGTACAGGATCTCAGCAATGAAATGCAGTTTAGCTTCTACAGAAGTGCAAATAGTAGTACATCAGTGCAAATAAATAATAAAGCTAATTATTCAACTTTTTTATTATTTACCTAAATAACTCAATCATTCTTCATGTATACCGCTTAACCCGGTTACAAGATCACTGGGGGCCTGGAGCCTATCCCAGGGCGCGCACACACACACACATGGGGTTGTGGTTGAGGTTTCCCCTTACAAAATGATGTTCATACAATAAATACTGCATCAATAAGACATTAGATAAAAAAAAGAATATCTTCTCACTCTCATTTTTTACCCAAAATAATTGGCTGTTAGCTATTAAGAAATGTAATAACATTTATTCTATAAGCTAACTAAACACTAAACTAAACGCAAACATATTTTTGCTGATCATAAACATTATAAACTTTATAGCTCAATATTACTCACTCACCCACTCACTCACTCACTCACCATCTATACCGCTTTATCCTGCATACAGGGGGGCCTGGAGCCTATAATGAGGCAGGGTAGACCCTGAAAGGGGTGTCAATCCATCAGCAGGGCACACACATACACACACTCACATGCTCATTCACACACATTTGCCTGTACACTATTAGCCTAATCCTGGTTGACTTTGGACTGTTTTTCTGTTATCGCAGCAATGTATGAACATAAGATCTTCATCCAGGGGGTCATGTGGGAGATCAACAGCTTTGACCAGTGGGGGTGAGTATAACACACACTGACTTATGGCAAACACTAGTCAAGCCAAGAGGTTAAGAAAATACGTAGGAAAACAACATGGCTGAGAAAAATCTTGCAGAAATCACAAATAATTTAAATATAATAATTATGTAAAACTATAAAAAGAATAAAATAAAATAAAAACAATTCTAAGCAAAAACAGTCATGTCTCATTGTACGTAAGCAAAAAAAATAATTACATTCCATTATCAAGAATGTTCTCATTCACATGAGCGCCTGGTCTTTATGCTCTTCTTCATCTTGGTGCGTAGGGTAGAACTTGGGAAACAGCTGGCCAAGAAGATCGAGCCGGAGCTGCAGGACACGGTGGAGGTCAGCTCCCATGACTCCTCTACGAATGGCCTCATCAATTTCATCAAGAAGAACTTTGCTTGAACACACACACACACACACATACATACAAAAATCCCAGACCATGCTTCACAGGCCCCTTGTCTGCCCTATAGCCACATGGGATTTCTCGAACCTTCCATCAGAAGCTATATAAAACCACCAAGCTTGAATGTTTTAAATGTGGAATTATAATAAAAACTCTTCCTGTTAGAAATATATCATCTTTTAAGTAGAAAGTTTTGCCAATCAAGCATTTACTTTACAGCACTGATTATCTAAACCTGACATGTTTATGTATATGGTTGTCTGATTTGCATCCTCAACCTACTAAGATTACACCGAACACGGAGATTACACAGCGATAAGGGCAAGGAAAATAACCACTGATCTACTAACCAACGATTTATTATGTTATTAGCTCACAAGAGGTTTTGGAGGGAAAGACATTGAGTTGATGTTATGTTTGAAATTACCCAGAAGTGATTCATGCTGGTGCAGTGTCCTTTTTTTTCAACCAGCATATATACATATAAGAAAAACAAGATTTTTATCATACGAGATCTAATTACCTACCATTTTATTTATGACTGTAGGGGTAAAATTAGCAACTGGAAGATGGTAGAACAGTGATTCGGGGAACACACGCACCCACACAAACACCTCCACTACATTTCACTCAGTCAACTTTAGCTTTGATTACAGCACACAATGTGCTGGCCAGTTCATGTTTCCAAAGGATTCCTCATGCTCCCAGAACCACGCTGACACAATTCAAGCCCTGGAATATACCTGTTCCATCAGGAAAGAAGACCTCCATACTGTAGATCTGATAACCTGGTCATACAGAGTAATGGTCATATATATATATCGTTAGCTTAATTCCTGGTCAGGTTCGATTCCCGCCTCTGTGTGCATGGAGTTTGCATGTTCTTCCTGTGCTCGGTGGGTTTCCACTGGGTACTCCCATTTCCTCCCACAGTCCAAAGAATTAGATTAGGCTAATTGGCATTACAAGTTGCCTGTATTGTGTATGAATTTGTGTGCCCTGTGATGGATTGGCACCTATTCCAGGGTGTAGCCCACCTTATGCCCTAAGTCTCCTGGGATAGGCTCTAGGCCCCCTGCAACCCTGTATACAGGATAAAGCGGTATAGATTGTGAGCGAGTAAGTGTAACTAGTCAGAAATTACAGCCATTTTCACATACACACACATTTGGGGGTCATAAATAACAGAAAAAATGGCTGGCATGCAGTTGAGGTGGTTCTGTGTCTTACACATTTGGTAGCTGTTTACACAAACTCTGAGCATAAGGTCCAAAGAGGTGTCTGTAGAAGTTGCAGGGGCTATTATTGGGCAGAAACCCTAAAGACAATCCAATCAGAGAGATGGAAAAACAAGAAGATGTGATCAAATTGCTTTATCAACTCATTGGCCTTGGCTCATTTTCCATGAAGAACATATGAAAGAGTTTTTCATTTTCAGTGACTGCTCACGGAAAGACAGAATACACGCATCATGTTTAAAACTCCTTATGCAACACATAATGCATGAATGTGTTCAATGGGAATGATGTGTTGTATAGACTGGCATATACAGTATGCTGTATTTGCTTAGATTGACATGGATGTGTTTAATTTCAGCTTTGGTTAAAAAAGATAAACAGGGAGGTGCAGGTGGGAATAACCTGGACAAAAAGATGCCATTGGTTTCATTTACATATTACTGATTACTGCTTATATTCATTTTTAATATGCAAAAATTATTATTTTATTATCTTTGATTGTACCACTGCTTTGCAAAATAACTTTTTATACCACCTACTGTGTGTTATTCAGTTTATGAGAAATGATGGTTTGTAGAACTTTGTATTATTAAAGAAAATGTATTTATATTAGCCACACGTGCACTGCGCGTTCTGACACATTTCCACCAAAACCAGCATTAACCTTTTCCTATTGGATCGGACTAGACGGGCCAGCCCCCATTCACTCCCCATGTGCATCACTGAGCCTTGGCCACCCATGACACTTTTTGCTGGTCCACCAGTTTTCCTTCCTTGGATTACTTTTGGTATGTCCTGACCAATGCTGCCTGGGAACAGAGAGGCATCAAATCTTGGCTCTCTTGTGGGATGTTCCCAGTCTGCAGTGGTCAGGACATACCAAAAGTGATCCAATGAAAGAAAACTCTGTGAAATGGGGAAAGGGTCATGGGTGGCCGAGGCTCACTGATGCATGTGGGAAGTGAAGTCTGGCGTGTGTAGTCCGATCTAATAGAAGAGCTACTGTATCTTAAATTGTTGTAAAGGTTGATGCTGGTTCCAATAGAAATGTGTCAGAACACAAAGTGCATCACTGTTTTGGTAACAAAAGGGGGAATCTACTCAAAATTAAGCAGGTGGCCATAATGATACGGCTGGTTAAATCAGACATCTCTGTCCAGCAAACCGTAAAACATTTCCTTAAACTTAGCCAACTGACTTCAGGCATGTTTTAGATTGAATGAATTAAAGTTCTCTTAAGCAGGAGTTTTCGATCTTATCTACAAAGTGCCACTGCGGCTGCCGGCTTTCATTCCCACCAAAAAATGTTGTAGATGATTGACGACCAATATGTACTGATTAAACAAGTGGAATCATTTTTTCAGACATGTTTGGTTAGAATGGAAGTTTGCAGTTATGCCAGCCCTATTTGGAGGAGAATAAGGGAACCCCTTGCTCTTCCAGGTTTTCTGCAGTACAGTTATGATTGTAGAACTTCCACTTTTGACCACCAGGTGTCACCATGTTGGAAAGCTGCTGGTCTGCTTGCAGATTTCCCAGCACTTCCACTGTAGAACATAGGGTCGAAGGTCACCTCTTTTATGTTTTTCTCAAATCCCAAGCTATTCTGTGTGACAGGGCTTCCTCAGAGAAAGGGAAATCAATACCAAACACATCTGCAAAACATCACGTTCCTGGCTGAATTCCTCTCACTCAGTCAAAATAGGAACGGGGCGGATACTGTATGGCTCGATACAAATTAACTGCTGTTATAACAGAGTCTACCAAGTGTCATGAATGTAGACGGATAGATAAAGCTATAAAGTGAGACTAATAGCAGCTATTATACATTTTTTTTATCCTGAAGGAGACAGAGATTGAGAGATCGGTTTAGGGAGCCTGTTGCCTGGCAACAAGTCTTTTTTACTTCGAGCCTAACTGTGCTGTAGTTTTTTTTTTTTCTTCCATGCTCAGTTCAAGAGCATATTAATTTGATTTTTGGTTCTGAAGTGTATTTGATAGAACTACAGAAAAGAAGAAGTAATGGAATTGGTATACTTTTATAAACTTTAATTTCTGGTTCAAGCATCCTCCAAATGCCATTCTCTAAATGCCATCCTCTTACCCCATAACTCCTGCAAACAATTTTCTGCGGGTTTGACATACAGGTTTATAAAAAATAATTGGTCAGAGAAGAATGATTCAGTGGTTACGTTTTCTATTCGTAAACCCAGACTATCACACACTGTACAGTATTATCATTCCCTTTCAGCTCTTCCACAGGCTGCATTTCTCTAATACTTTTAATGAGTCATGGGTCTATTCTTTTTAAGAGAATCCCAATTGCCTTCTCATGGACGGCTCTGCTAGATCATTAGAGCAGATTTTAAGATTCTGGATATTGAATAAACCTGACTAGACTTTAAAAGTTGAACTTGCCCACAAGGCACTGCAAGATGATGCAATGAGCCCTTTGCACACATCTAAGAGATTTTTTATTTTTTTTTCCGGCTGGAATTAGCATTCTCACTTGCACTACAATAACCACAACAACAACTGAATCGAACTCTTATGAGCTTTTGCAGCATTCCTTCGTGTAACAGTTCTAAATAAAAAAAGACTTACCTCAGCTTTTATAGCTTTGGATGAAGGAGAATAGTAGATGAAACAATATGGTAGAGCAATCAGTAGGGATTGAATTTTGGGAAGGAATTCAAAAGGATCTTTGTGTACAGTTAATATTTCCACCTCAAACATACATTACCTGGGTAAAAATATAGTCACACAAATTAAGATTTTATTCAATCACTGTGAGCTTTAATTAAAACAGAGAGTGTGTTGGAAAGTTCATGTCCTGGAATATGCCCTGGGACATCAAAGAAGAAGGACTCCATAGACCTGATAACCTGATCATTCAGTACATTCAGATCATCAGCTGACATTTTATTGCCACATAACGTGGCTGATATTAGACCTGACCAACTGAAGCATATATATAGTGAGAGGCTTGTACAGTGGTCACTATAGATATATAATGGGTGCATCGCTTCATGCACTTCCCTTCTTACCCTGACATGCCTATAAATCTAGAATAGGGTTAGCAGATCATACAACCTTTTTCCATTGCTTCAAGGTCCAGTCTTTATGCTCTGAAGCAAACTGAAGCTTTTTTTTTTTTGATGAGTCTCACTAACAAGTGGTCTTCTTATGAACACACAGCTGTTTAGTCCCAGTCCTGTGAGTTCTCATCTTGTACAGCTGTTTTTTAACTGTGGATTTTTTTTTTTTTTACCATGCAACTTCACCAAGTGTTTAGATGATCTCCACATTTCTTACACAATGATGTCAGGTCAGCACTACCCTTTAAGGTTATTAAATACTGTAAGGGTTCTTAACTTAGTTCCATAAATTTTAAATCTTTGAAACTTGTAAAATTGCAACTTCCACCGCCCCCTTTTTGGCCACATACTGTAGTATAGATCATTGGTGGGGCAATTGCCGCTCAGTGGTAGGTTCTTCGCCTGGGTTCGATTTCCAGTCAGTGCCCAAACCCCCCAGCCACTGAATGCGGTGCCTTTCTCAAGCCCGGAGAAAAAATGGGAGGGTTGCGTCAGGAAGGGCATCCGGCGTAAAACCTTTGGCAAGTTGTTGTGCGGACTGGATATTCCGCTGTGCCCCTTGCCTGGAGCAGCCAAAACACCAACCACAACAAGTATAGATCATTGGTGATGGCTGATGTTCTTTTCAGGCACTTCCAGTGGAATAAAAAAAAAAAAAAAACAGCTTGAAACCTATAGGGGCAAATAAACTGCCACTACAGTGAGTAGAAAGCTAATCTGACAGACTCCCAAGCCAGCCAGTGGTCTTACTGTACCTCAAAATCATGTGGCTCTTCCACTTTATAGACTACTAACACTGACTGCATTTAACACAAAACTAACAAAAACACTCATAGTCATTTTATGACTGTCTACTCTTACAAATACTAGTGTTTGCAAAATAATGCTAACTGTTAAAACTCATTCACCAATCTTTTGTTAATTTCAAAGTGTAATTACGTAATAAAACACACATGATGTCAATTAGCTACCTATCTACGATAGCTAGTTACTTATCGCCGATGCTAACATTGGTTAATGTTAACTTACCCTGCTAGCTAAAAATGGATTTATTCATGCTCTTTATCTAGCATGAAATAAGGCTTACCAGAATTTATTTTACCCTCTTTCTAAAGTGTAAAGAAAAAGTAATCCCTTCATATTTAAAAAAAAAAAATATATATATATATATATATATATATATATATATGACATCTAATTTAATACTAATTAATACCCTTTAGCTGCTTTATTTTTGCTATTTATCCGTCCAGCTTATTAGCATGCTGACACGACTCCCCACATACTGCAGTTCAGAGGAAAAGGAAAAGGAATTAGCCTGTACAAAAATATCTTTCTGTTGCTTTTTGTTCTTTTTGCCAAGGTCGAGTGAGTTCTTCTTAAAATCACATCCCACTACGACCACTCAGGGACAAAAGGGTTACACCCTTCCAGACCATGAAGGGAAAGTGAAGGAGGTCATTAACAAAAATGCACAGCTTACATCTAATAGCTAGTTGCTGGTCACCATGGCAACTTAAACTGGTACAATAGCCGCTCCATTTAACCTCTTTGGATAAAATCAGTAACTTGGATTCATAAAGATGAAAAAAAAAAAAGCAACTGAACTGAACTAAATCAAATGTGTTACAACAACAAGTTTTTACAGATAAGTACACGTGCGCTTGACAATCAGTCTGAGTGGGAAAAAAAATCTGACGTCTTTATATATATAAAAAAAAGAAGTACATAATGTACCTTCAGGAGTATCCTTAAGAACCTGAATGTGGGAGTTGTCACTGAACGCGTCTGTCAATTCTTTTGTTAAAGAAAGTAATGAAAGGAATCATGGACGTCTTGTTCAGTTCTGCAAAATTGGATCACTTTGCTGACTCACATGCTTAGACCAAAAATAGCTTAAAAGATTAAAAGAAAAGTTTGCTTTTTAAACCCTAATGTTTCAGCCAAGGATTGCTTCGTGATTGAAGTTTGCTTCTTTTAGTTTTGTACATGAGCTACTAATTTGGTTAACAGTCGTAAAGGACCGGTTATCTATAAATACAACTCACTGACATGGCGGCTGTCTTAAAACCAGCATGTCTTCTCGGGTAGGAGGAAAATAATTGAGTATTTAAAGATAATGCAGTAAGTCGCCAACATACAAACATTTGAGGTATGAACTTTTGGAGATTCAATCGCAGAAGTTAGATCACATGTCTGGCGAACATAGTCCTGTGCGTGCTGTGTGAATCTCAGGATGTCCGAAGTCTAAAAGCAGCGGCGATGAAACAGATAATGCTAAGAACGGCAAGTAGTAATGATGGAAACAAAAGTAAAACTTATTAAGGTAATGGAGCGAGGTGATACGAAAATTGCTTATTCTTTTAACATGAATCGTTCAACCATTGGGACGATTCTAAAGAACAAGGACATGAAATGTGTAAGTTTTATACTGTGTATAGTCAAATAGTATCTTAGTAACTATACATTGCTTGTTGGACTTATGAACAAATTGGCCTTATGAACAAACTCTCAGGGACGTTTCTTCATAAGGCAACTCGTTCAATTGAGGAAATGGAAAATATAGCATCCACACATTATCTCTTAGAAGAATCTGGTTGGAAATCCACAAAACCTGAGGAGAACATGCAAACTCCTCACACATGAGGGAAGACTGGAGGGAAGTTTCAAACAAGACGTGGTGCTCACCTCTAAGCTGCCATGCTGCCTTAAAATTCATTTGGATATATTGGAGTTGTTTTTAAATATACACATACTCTGTGATTTAATCTGCTGAAAAATCCAGCATGTTCTAACCAGCTCCAAGCAGAAACTGGCCTAACTGGTAGGCCATCTTTGTTCGCTGCTTACTTTCTCAGAAGAGCTGCTACTAATGCCACATTGTAGGAAGATACTATCAGGCATAAAAGTAGTTCGAAAACTACATACAATTATTCATCAGCTTGTACAAGTAATAACAAAGCTGTAATAAATAATCTACCAGTTGGCAAAGATGGTCTACCAGTTTGGCCAGCTGAGTGTTTTGGCAGACCAAGCTGGATTTTTCAGCAGGATTATGAAACCGTTTATGTAGAAACTGCGTTGCTAAGAAAAAAAATGTGTGTTTAAATAGGCTTACAGTTGCATGATGGGAAACTGTTAGTAATAATGTCTTTTTCTTGTTTGCCTGCTAACAAGACTGACCAGTCCAGAAGTACCTTGACCTGGACCCTGAACTTCAACTATATTTAGAATAAAATGGTAAATAACAATAGTGCAATTTATCTCATTACATGCTCTGCAATCATTAATCATTCATCACAGCCTGACATAAAAACACTTTTTATAATAATGCAATTAATCCAAATGACTTTCACCCCAAAAATCACTTCTCATAAACTGCCTGATGTCTGGTTTACAGACTCACCACTACATTACAGAACTCTACATTGCCCAGTTCTGGCAGTGAGATCTACCCTGGAATCATTACATTGAGTAGAGTTCTGCTTCCAGTTCCCACGGCCTACATGGTTACGCAAGTTATGTCAAGGTCAGCGTCACTACATGGCTAATATCGCCCAGTCTTGTGGTTTGTCCAGCTGGGTGGTTTTTGGCAGAAATAAAAATGTCCTGCTGAGAAGGGAACTCAATTTCTGTGTTGAATACAGAAGAGCTGGCTTTGAAGGTAAGTCCAAGACTTCTGGAGCCCTTCCTAGCCACCAGTGGCGTCCAAGGAAATTATTATTGGGGCTGTCCTGGACACCTACTGTATTACATGGAAATAACAGAATATCCAGATAGACTTCAGTTTAATTCAAGGAAATATCCTGTTTTAAATGTATAATAAGTTGGTAAATAAAGCTTTTCCTAGACCCTCCCTAGTAATACTGGTTGTATCTTTAATCCAAGACATTATTTTTCTTGCCATAAAACCTTAGTCTCACTCTCGCCTCTTTCTGTACATCTTGTTTCCTTAATTGCAAGTCCTAATGTTCTTCCACTTTGTTTAGAATCCACTCCATAGCCACAACGATCGAGTCATTTCCATCATAGGAGCTCAAGTTTTATTTCTACGGTCTACTCGTCCTCTTTCATTTCGGGTCCATCTGCTGGACCTCAGATAATGAAGGCCTAAAAACGCAGTTTTAATTCCAATCGGACCTCTGCAAACACAGGGTTCGAGTTGAGGCCATTCCAGCGGGTCATTTTGGTGTAGCTAAATCCGTAGGGACGGTGTTTATCTGGCGTCAGGGCAGGGTTAGCAGTTATCTCTGCCTCCCTTTGGGACAGTGCTGGGGAAAGGGGTTTGTTTGCGTGCATGGCCGTGATTAGAGCCAGTAATAGCACATACTGCGATATGGAGCAATAACACCACTAAGTAAACATTCTGATCTCAATGATGGCACTGGGCTTTTAGGGACTTCTCATAGAAAAAGGATATTCATAACTCAAAACCTTGCAAAGAAAGCGCCAGAATGATAACACACAGGACTGGTAAATATTCTCATACTGTCTAGACATACTATAGATTTGCTATAATAACCTAAATCATGACCTTCATGTGCATCTATAACGTTGAGATCTAATGATGGTCTCAGTTTTAAAACAGGGGTATTTTCACTTACATTATCAAAGATCCAGACAGCACAAGTTTCTCTTTAGTAAGACTTTTCGTAGTTTAACTGTTTAACCTTTGACTGTTTGAACCGCTGACACTGAAGACTCCCTTTCAAAAAATGATGAATAAAAGTCTCCTTATAGAAAATATCCTGTTAACTAAAGAACATTTTAAATCGTTCAGAATGATTAGAATTCAGATTATATGACATCCTTGTGAATGCTGTTATTATAGTCAGAGATAATATAAGCTGCATTTTCTATAGGAGAAGAACATTAGGGAATGAGGCCATTTGGATTTAGCACATCCAGGCCTCTAGAGGGGGCTAATGCATGGTGGTATCTGTGGTAGCATTATTTGGTTCTTTTTAGGAACACCTGAGTTTCACTAGTGGGCTGATCCTACTATCCAGGCTGATCTCCAGGAGTTAGTGGATTGGTCAGGATTTAGGCAGGAAGGGTTAGCGTTCATTTGGGATTAGGATGAACACACTGTAAAAGACCACAACACAACACACTACCATGCCAATGCCACTGCTGGTCGAGTGATGCTGGTAAATGTAGACGTACAAGCACAGCAGGGACATTGTGGTCCAATTACTCAAAAACACACGGCGTTAAGTTAACTACAAAACCACTTTATTGAAAAAGCAGATTATCTCATCTACAGTTAAAGGATATGTCCAAACTTCTTATAACATTAAATAACTTTAAACCTTTTTTGTTTTGTGTTTAGATAAATAAATCTACTTTTCTTTTTTTATTTAAGAAATATCTAAGGGAATCAAAACATCGAATGATACAAAAAAAAAAAAAAGAACAAGCAGAAGGTCAGAGACGCGTTCTGAGAACTACACTCAAAGATCAAAGCTACGGCTCACCGCCGTCTCGGATAGAAGCAGAGGATAAACGCTAGCGGTGTTTATTTACAGGGACTCTATCTGTGCTCTATCAAATAGTAGTACTTTTTAAAAAATTTATTAAATGTATTAAGACATCATGGAGAGGAAATAATAATAATAATAATAATAATTATAATAATACGGTTGTGTAAAGGTGAAACAACCTTTCTGGGAATGCTCTGAGAACAAAATATCAGCGTTGTGTGGAATTCTGCACGTGATTCATCTTCTTTGTAATAATAATAATATTAATATTAATAATAATAATAATTTCTGTGCATTTTGAAGTAGAATTGTGAAAGTATATGTTAGAAATGTCACGTCGGAGACAGGATTGGTTTCAGCCTGCCTTTGTCCACTCAGTAGTGTTACAGCAGGGCTTCTGTATACCTGTGATAGGCCACAAAGACACATACACACACACAACCACAACCGAGGCAAGAAGAGTTTGCTGGTTTGTCATCAGGCTGCCATCAGCGCTTGACATTTAACACACATACAAACACAGACACTCAAAGTCGAACAAACAGGCACATACAGAGTGGCCCAGCCACTGATGCATGTTGGGAATGTTCACACACACACACACACGCACACACACATCCATCCTGTGGAGCTCGGGTGAAACCAGCACCTCGAGTGTCAGCAGAACGTCAGATCTATTCACAAGTGAACAAAATGGCCATCCTGTCTTCCGTCACCACGGCGGCATCGTGTCTACAGTCTACAGCGTGGCTCCTCTCAGACAAACCAGTGCCGGGAAGGTGTACTCTGCGTCGGAGTCTAGTACCAGCTTAGAAAGCGATCGAGACTCAAACCGGAAAAAGTCTACATTCATGTAAAGAAAATGTCTCTGAATATCAATAGGGTTAAATATGATATGTTAAGGCGGTATATGTGTGTGTTATGAGCGCGGCTACTCATCCTGACACACAAGACGTAATGTCTGTGTGTATGTGTGTTACATGTGAATACGTTGTAAGGATTTATATTCCTTACCAGCATCACATCACACATACCGTATGTAGAAATACAAAACATCGTACAGATAAGAACAGTGTAACATTAAAAAAAAGGCAGTGAGTAAAAAGACAACAACAACAAAAAAGAGTTAAGTGCGAGATTTTCAGTGAAAGGCCACTTGTAAGGCTTTTCCTTTCTCGGAATGTAGCTGTATATGCTGGTTGTGTCCTGTAAGTGAGACCAGGGGGGGTCAAAGTTCGAGTCTGTGACATCATTCCAGGGTGCAGCTGCAGAGAGACAGATTGTGTGTCTTATCATTGAAGGTGTGGAGGGTTGGAGCAGCAACGGAAATCACACACATTTCTCTTCATGGCACGATCTTGTGTGTGTGTGTGTGTTCACAGCTCAGTGACATGAAGCGGATAGTTGGTCGGTGGCTGGGCGGGACCGGAGGTTTTTAACCGGTGCAGGTGGCAGGCGTGACACAGCAGGTGACCCTCCAGCGGGTAACAGCGATGGCCTTCTTCATCAGTCAGCTGAAGGCCACAGTCCTGAGATCAAACACACACACACACACACACACACATACACGCTGAAATGAGTTCAGCTGTTGTCATAGCAATGATTGAAGTCTTTCGGGTTTCTAGTCTAAAAATATTGAATAAGAAATGTATTTCAAGATGTGACATAAAAGATATGAATGAAAAGGAATCAATATGAAAAAAAATGAACAGGAATTTTCTGCTATAGGACAACAACCGATGATTAGGTGGTGATGTTCAGTCGAGGTTGTATTTATTTATTTATATTATATTATATGTATATTATATGTATATTAAATGTATATTAAGAGAAAAGACTTGTCCACAGCTCATCACGTCTAATCCCCCTCAGCTGTTAAAGCCCTGACTCTGGGGACTCCTTTCAAAAATACTGACTCACCATCTATACTGCTAAATCCTGTATACAGGATGCCTGGAGCCCATCCCAGAAGACGGGATAAACCCTGGTTAGGGTGCACACACACACACACACACTCATTCACAGACTATTTGCTTAATCTGCATGTATTTGGACTGTAAGCCATAATGAAACCATAATTCCTGAAGGAAACCAACCAAGCACATGCATCACTACAGAACTCCACACACAGACCCCGAGGCAGGAATCAAACCCTGGAGGTACCAGGCAACAGTGCGAACCACTAAGCCATCTGCTAAATAATCGTCTCCCTAAATAAACCAATCATATGCCATATAAGGCCTTGTGCAGGTTGAGATTAAATGTCTTAGATCGAGGTGAGATTGAATGTCTTATCTGATCTTGTCTTATCTTAACACACACCTGCGATCTGATTCACCGCTGACTGTCAGAGCTCCCATCCAAGGAATGACTTCTGACTAATCAGCAAAATGAAGAATTCAACAGCAATTCAACTGTGATGTAACAGAAAATGAATTCTACCACCCTCTGCCAAGGTTAATGAGGGCAAAGCCTTTTTTGAACTGTCTTAAATCTGTCATTTGTGTTACATTTTGGTAATTTACAGTGACTGAAGGCGGTTATGGGCAAAAGGAAGTGGATCACTCAGAGGGTACAATAAAGAAGCAGGGTTTAATTTCATGCGGAGAGATGTCACGACTTGTTACGACAAGCAGAAATCAAACTCCAGCTAAACCTAAAGCTACACCCTGAGCACCACGGAGAGACATGCAGCTACGAGAGGGCGAGAGGGTTTTATTTTTTTACTTGTAATATCAGAAGACTTTTTTTTTTTTATGAGAGAGAGAGAAGGAGAGCAAGCTAGAATGTGAAGCGACATTTATATAGAAACAGTGAGGTTTCATACACACAGCATAAAAAAGAGCTCTTACAGGGTTCAATTCCACCCAACGTAAAGTTTAACAAACAGTGGAATCTGGTGAATGATTTACACACACACACACAAACACACACACAAACACTGTGTATTAAAACATTACATTTACGCCTTGTTTTTCTTTCTTTCTTTTTTTTTTGAAAAAACATAAAACTGACTTCAAACCGCATTCTTTTAGGAAACTCGTAACTCTTATCTAAAATATCATGAGTGCTCCAGCATTTAATAAAACATGCATGTTCAGGTGCAAAAACACACACACACACGTTCTTCTTACCTCACAGTGATAACACTCTACATGGTAGTCTTTATCCATGGACACGACCCGTATGGTCTCCTCTGATCCCTGTGGGAAAAAAAAAATACACACACACACACTCAATAAGTAAATGATGACTGATGTGGAACTGAGCATGAAGTTGGAGTGTATGAGGAGAGCCCTTACCTCAGCGGGGAGAATGGGTTGACCACACGATGCACATTTTGGAGCGAATACTCTGTAAAAACCCAAAAGACATGTCATATATAGAGCTTTCACATCTAAACCTGTGTAACTCATAACTGGTAAATAAACAGGTCAAATAGCACATGCTTTACAAATACATTTCTATAGCTGGTTGTACCACAGCACTTTGAATTCTTGAATCTGATTGGTCAGAATGTGCTGATTAATTTTCTATCACAGCAGCTCTGACTATTTTTCCAGCTGCAAATCACAGATCCATATTAATGTACTCATTATAAGACTGAGCCATAGAGACAGACAGACTGATAGATAGACACATACATACTTGAGTGATCAGGAAAATAGACTGTTATATATAACTAAAGCAACTTTTCTACAATAGTAAACAAATCGATATAGACAGACAGACAAACAGATTAATTTTCTATTATAGCAGCTCTGACTCTAATTCCAGCTGCAAATCACAGGTCCATATTAATGTACTCAGCTAACAGTTAGAGATATAAACAGACAGAACGACAGATAATTGAGTAAATGAATATATAAATAGACAAATAAATGAGACAGACAGATGGTAAAGAGTTCAACAGAGACAGACAGACAGACAGACAAATATACAAATAGATATATAAACAAAAGATAAATTGATAGAACAATTAATAGATATAAGTTAAAAGACAGACAAAGAAAGAGACAGATAAATAGATAGATTAACAGATAGAAAGATTGATAGATAGATAAAGATAAGTTGATAGATTAATAGACAGACAGATAGTGAGAGAAAGAGAGAGTGAGACATCTCTGAATGAAATTCATTAATCCATCATTGTTTCTATAGTAACAAGTTTAATAAACTTTTAAAAGATTATCATTATTTAACATTTTTTCCCAGATTTTCTCCGTTATTTAGTCATATTTAATTCCTCCCCGTTACTAGGGGGCTCAAACATTAAGGCTACTACTACTAGTCAGTCAGGGAGGACCGAAGACTATCATGTGTTTCCTCCGAACCACATAACGCCAGCCAACCACATCTCTTTCGACAGCGCTATCCGCCCCTTCCGCTTGTGTGAGCTCACGGACGCCAATGATTGGCTGTAGAGCCGTGATTGATGTTAGAGCACTAAGTGTCTCCCATCCCTCCCCTCTGAAACAGCTCGGCCAGCTCGGAGGCTACAGCATCACCCGGGAATCAAACCAGCAATCTCCAGATGATAGAGCGAGCACTTTTCGGGAAGATGTTAATTTAGAAGGAGAAGGAGTCTCTGGTTGAATTGCTTTCTAACAGTTAGCAGTAAAGCTGTTTGTAGGAAAACAGGTCATGATGACTATCATTGCTGGCAGAGTGCTGTGGTACAAGTGGATTAAAACATCAGGATGTGCTCCTATTAACACTCTACTTTGTGTCAGGCCACACCCTGTTGTTGATTATTATCCTAAAGGAGCATGCACCCAGGTGATTTATTCCTTACACACACAAGCTAAGAGTGTTACGACTGTACTGTTACGTAAAGGCGAAGAAATTCAAAAAAATCACACAGGCTGTGCAAGAGCAACATGAACCTAATTAGAAGGTAGTCTTGGCTGTAGTTCCTGGTGAATATTTCCTCTGATACATCTGAATTCCAGCAGGGGTCTTTAACACAACAGACTCACTCACACCAGCGTGATTTAAAGTGGGCTCTATTCCAGACCTACTGCAAAACACTGCATCATTACAGCTTTTCTGTTTATTAAAAGTTAACTGATGTGTTTTGCACTAGTGGTGTAAAGTTAAGCAATATTTATGGACGGATCCAAACTGAACGGATCTGTGAGTCCGATATCTATATCTGATCCGATGTTCCCCGACGCCGATGAAGCACTTACGTGTGATAGTCTTTAACACAGTAGATGTTGTTCTCAACGTCAACGGTGAAAGGAACCCCGTCTAGTCCCTCCTTACACACCACACAGCGGAAACAACCCGGGTGGTAGGATTTCCCCAGAGCCTGGAGGATCTACACACACACACACACAAATATATATACATCACTCAAAGGAATTTAAACATACAAACTGTAAGGTTTTTGGAAAAGAAGATTTCTTGTTGAGTTTAATGCACGGCTTTCTTTCTCTGAAACTCTAAACCATCCTAACTGACATCATAACGAGAAAACATTGACTTTGTGTCATCGTGTGTGCGGATCTGTTAATTACATTGCTGAACTAAAACACCATATCTGAATACTGATCATTAAAACAGAAGGGAAAGAAAAAAATCGTACCATTTCCATGATGAGGTGTCCACACACGAAGCATTTCTCTGCCGTCTGCTGGAAGCCAGAATACTGACACACACAAAAACAAACACGAACACATTCGAACCTTAATTAATAACACAGATTGCACAAACACACACACACATTATGCGCTTAGGGGTAGTCATGATTCATTTATTCTAAAGAACCAGTTATTCATTTTTTGTTCTTGCTTCTGAATTGCAGAAACCCTATGGCTCATCATGCATTTTAATTTCACATAATAAAAGACATGGCCTTTTAATCAAATCTATAATCAAGCTTAAATAGAAAGCTCCTCTTCAGTTAGCAGTTTGGGATGAAACTCATGAATCGGCTTAGATTTCAGCATGGCAGGTGCTTTATAAGTCTGATTAGAAATTAAATCTAAATTTATTAGGACCAATTAAAAAACAACCTGGAAATTCTCTATTTGCATGTACAGAAAAAATACATGCAATGAGAGACACATATCGCTGTTTGCTATCATTCCTTCTGGAATGTGCTTTAGAGATTCAGATTTAAAACTACAGGATTGTAAACGAGATGTAAATTCAGTGCATTGGTGCAAGACGCTAGCTCAAGTTATTCTGTGAAGTTTCTGAAACAGATTCACACTAACATTATCTGTCCAATAACAGCTCTGTTTCATTCTGATATCAAATCAGTTTATTCATTTTGACACGACTGAGTGATCAGATGCAAGGAAATAAATAAAAGTGGGTGATAACTGTACTGTAACCTTTCCTAAGGTATACGGAAGATTGCGATTGCAAACCCAAGCCCTTCTAGAGAGCCAATGCTGTCGTGTCAAACAGATCCACACGTCTGTTCTGCTGATACCTATTCTGTTTCAGGCTACAGGGGGTGCTGCTGAGTCCTGGACTACAGAAAATCGGGAAATAGTGTGGGGACAGTAAAGACTGATTTACAGTCTTGAGCCACCTGTGATTTTTTTATATTTTGCTTACTAGGAGCCAGACTTTCTTGTATTTTTTTATGTAGTCTTGATAAATAGTTCTTCAGGCTTTTTTGGCTTTAATTTTTGGAAGTGTGTTGGCCTTTTTAAGTCCAGTCCGTGTACCCGAGCAGTTTCAGAGGAATGTTTTTTGTTTTAAAGCATGAACCAGCGAGTAACAGGTGCAGATGATGACAGATGATCAGGCCGGTGATTAGTACTGTATACTGCTGATGCTGAATGCTGAGTGGTTGGAACAGACGAGAGGGGAAATGAGGTCGCTGCTGAGGTTGTTGAATAAAAAAATCCCAATATTTAAATTGTATCTTTAGGCACCTTGCAGCCTGTCGTAGTAAAACATTTGTTCTCATTTCTTTTATTTAACCTACATTATTGGATTTCATTTAATATAAAGAAATGAGAGGCTTGCATAGTACTATAGAGCCATGTTGGAAGTTACATGGCTACATCTCTAGTTTATGAACGTAGACAGCTGAATTCAGCTAATATTGGTAAACATGCAACTATAACTGTGTGATTATCCATATAAACAACTAATGTGTGCAGGAAGACAAAAACATTCATCACCTAACCATTAAACCATTAAATAATTATGTGATTTGTTTTGTTCTGTAGAAACCTTCCTCCAGTGAAATGTTTTACACAAATGCAGAAATAAACATAACACTGGACAGAAACTGCAATGGGTCACAGAAAAATGTATTAAATAAAAATATAAATAAATCAACAAACAAACTGATTAATTAATAAAATAATAATAATAATAATAAAAATAACCTGAAGTCACTGGACTACAGACATTTACACACTGATCAGCTCTGATACAGTGTTGTCTGAGTGCTTGGTTTGTTGACCTAGGGGTTAAAGTGCAGTGTAGTTTGGAACTCAATCTTATAAGTTTTACCTTATAAGTTTTTTAAAACCACAGTTCCTTTAGTCGTGGGTTGCAGAACAAACAGGAATGTCCTATGTGCTTATTTTTATAGCAAATCAGTAGCACATTTAAAAGCATACACAGTGTTTGATTTGGGGTAAATTCCATGGCTGTTGATGAAAAGTATATATATTCTAAATATTTTCTTCATAAATATCATATTTTACCTTTTAAGGGAAAGCATGATGGAATATCACACAAACATTATGCACACTTTATGCTTCACTTAGCAAGACAAATGTCATAATGCAGCCAAATTGACCATTTTAACCATGTCCGCTTTTACAAGTTGACGGTTTCAAAATAATGACAACAACAACTAATTTAGAAAGTCAGAATGCTAAAAAATAAAATTTTACCACTGGTTTTCTCCTTTAAAATGGAATTATGCTACTAATAGAACTTGCCACTGTGGTACACACTGTGCTAAGTGTTCTCTCATTTTTAAAAATATTTTATCCATAATAGGTCACTGTCATCGAGTATATTAATCTTAATCTCTACAATTTTAATTAAATTATGTGTTAAAATATGATGTTAAACTGTCCATGATAATAAGGAGTGGTCAGCCAGGCGAGTCCAACCCCTGAATGTTATACGGTAGAGCTTTACAACTAGCAGATATGTTACAGGGATAGACTTTACTAACTCAAAACTATTATTTGCTTTAGAGAGAAAACTATTGTTTTTGTACTTTTTGACTTATGTGAAATGTATGTGAAATTACAGAATGGCTTAAATTTACCTGAAATTGGCTGCTATGGCTAAAAGACATTTAGCAATTTTTAATTTGCATATTGGGTGCATTCTGGTTTAAATTGATGCAATTTGCAGTGTTAAATGTTAAAATTTAAATTCTCAATGTAAAAATGATTTTTTAAAATAGTGTATAATAGAAATTTCATAAAGTAGCATGATATGATATTTTTGTTTCGTCTCCCCGCTCTAGCTGTATCCTGATGATATGTAAGTGTGGACTTAAACACTGCTCTACCAACAAAAGGCCACAGATGCTCCATATTCCTTTGTTGTTTGGATCCACATTTTCAGGCAACAGGTTGTAAGCATCTAAAGGAAGGAAATGACCCTAAGGGTGACCATCTGCCTACCCTTAGGCCATCAGGGGAGAAGCAGCAATGGGGTGGAACTAGGAGTTTGATTGTCAGAGCAATCCACATTTGTGAAAACAGCATATTCAATTGTTAAACTTTTTGATTTCTATTGTTTGAATGCATCCCATTATTGCCATAAAGTTTTGGTAATCAAGACATTCCAGCCCAGATTGTATTGGATTAGGTACTGTAGAGCTAAGGGTGCATTTACTGCTAGCAGGTGGGCTTAATAACAAGCCAGTCAATACCAGGAATAGACCATCTGTCAGACCCTCAGTGTCAGGAACAATTATCTTAGTAATCAATTTAAAAAGCAGAAGGAAGCAGACGCACGCGTACCATATGACCAAGACTTCTAAAGATTACAGAAAGGGGTTAAAAGACTTAAACCCAAACAATTCCTGAATGCAGAGATCAATTTTATTGTTGGCACAAGGATCCTGCTCAATAGGAATCAATATTAATGCTTTATTTTTATTTAGTTTTAATGTTAGCTGTAGGGCAAATTTAAAATGTGTAAGGAATATTCCTAACATTTAGTACAGTATGTTAGAATTACTCCTTACCTTTCCTATTTTCAGAGTATTAAAAATAGATGATTAACCCAAAAGGTCACCAAAAAATAACCTTCGTTCATAAATTCAAAATTTACATAATAACCAGAGATCACGATGATGTTTTTATGTTGCTGATGGAACAAGATCATTCTGAACCCCAACTTACAACCCTATTGTCTGTAGTAGTCAATATTTACATTGTTGTACTGTGTAATTGCAAAATGTAATTGCTTTTTTTTTTATAATAACAAATTATGTTTTGGAAAAAAATAGAAAAAAAAGAATTTGCAGCTGTGTTAATATTTTATGGCTTGTGCAGAAGACCAGAGCAGTAGCTCATATCTTTGTTTGCCACTGTGATTATGGTTTAGAGATTTCGACCTCATAACATCCCCCCCCCCCCTCTCTCTGTCAGAGTAATAATCTCAGAACTAGGAGAATGTGCTCAGGGCTCCTATTATTGCCTTTAGAAAGAAAAAAACACTACTGACAATTTTCTCATGCAATGCCTAGAATTTGTCTACTAAGAATTGTTCATTGCTCTCATCCCTCCATCTCTTTCTGTAATTGTCTGTGTCTTGGGGGAGGGTAATTAGTCCCTACTGGGAAATGGGGGGAAATGGAACTAAATTGGGCAGGGGAGGGCTTCTATTCTGGCCAGTCACAACATCTGTTCTCCCGCGAGGGTTAAAGAATGTGCAAAATGCACTTTATCTGCTTATCCATCCATCCTTCAGTCCTCGTTATCTGTGCCTCTATCTGTCCAGCCCTGCATCCATCCCTCCACCCTCTCTCTCTCTCCCTCTCTCTAAGGAAATTTGTACACTAGTCACACTTCCAGTTATATATCTGTCTTATATCTGTCCATTGACTACCTCATCTGTTTGTCCATCCCTATAGGTAGTATTTAATTACATATAATTATATTTGTATAGTTACACTAGATGATATCACAAAGCAGTTTTACAGAAATCCATAGAGATTTAGATACATAATGAACAAACAAGAGGCAACAGAGGCAACATGAGGAGGAAACTTCGAGGTGTAGTAAGGTAAAGGCCAGCAGTACAGCACAAGCTTTATAATGACTGCAGTAGTTCTCTACAGTAACCAGGTTAGATTATCGATTGCAGCAAGAGTGAGACTTGGACATACACTGTTTTTAAAAGTGTGAACCTTTGGGGTACCCATGTGAGAAGCGAGAGGTAGCAGAAGAGAATTCATTAGTCCATGGGTTTGCTATTATGCAGTCCCAGTGCTTACAACACAACTGCACTGATTGTGTGTCAGCTAGCAGAATAGATGTCCATCTCTGTATAAGTACAATTTGTTGCCATATGCAGCTCTGTTTATTACTAGCATACATATACAGACATTATCATTCTATTTAAATGCATTTGAATTTGTTTGTCTCCTAGTCTCATGTTCCTCTGAAATCATCAGTGAACGATGCGCAGTTGACCTACAGCAGCTGTACTTGTCAATCCTGGTAAAGGAGGTGTGGCCTATGTCCCTGTTAGTCACATCAGAGAAGATGTGGTTTATGTGCCTGTTAGTCCCATAAAGGATTTGTGGACCATGTGCCTGTTAATCCCATAAAGGTGGTGTGGCCCAGGTGCCCGGTAATCCCATAAGGAGGTGTGGCTCATTTGCCTTTGCCTGTTAATCCCATGAAGGAGGTGTGGCCCATGTGCCTGTTAATCCCATAAAGGTGGTGTGGCCCAGGTGCCCGGTAATCCCATAAGGAGGTGTGGCTCATTTGCCTTTGCCTGTTAATCCCATAAGGAGGTGTGGCCCATGTGTCTGTAAATTTCATAAAGGAGGTGTGGCCCATGTGCCTGTTAATTCTATAAATGAGGTGTGGCTCATGTGCCTGTTAATCCCATAAAGAAGGTGAGGCCTATGTGCCTGTTAATCCCATAAAGGAGGTGTGGCCTATGTGCCTGTTAATCCCATAAAGGAGGTGTGGCCTATGTGCCTGTTAATCCCATAAAGAAGGTGTGGCCCATGTGCCTGTTAGTCACATCAGAGGAGATGTGGTTTATGTGCCTGTTACTCCCATAAATGAGGTGTGGACCATGTGCCTGTAATCCCATAAAGGTGGTGTGGCCTTTGTGCCTGTTAATCCCATAAAGGTGGTGTGGCCTATGTGCCTGTTAATCCCATAAAGGAGGTGTGGCCTATGTGCCTGTTAATCCCATAAAGGAGGTGTGGCCTATGTGCCTGTTAATCCCATAAAGAAGGTGTGGCCCATGTTCCTGTTAATCCCATAAATAGGGTGTGGACCATGTGCCTGTTAATCCCATAAGTAGGTGTGGCTCATTTGCCTGTTAATTCTGTAAAGGAGGTGTGGCCTATGTGCCTGTTAATCCCATGAAGGAGGTGTGGCCCATGTGCCTGTTAATTCCATAAAGGAGGTGTGGCCTATGTGCCTGTTAATCCCATAAAGGAGGTGTGGCCTATGTGCCTGTTAATCCCATAAAGAAGGTGTGGCCCATGTGCTTGCTAATCCCATAAAGGTGGTGTGGCCTATGTGCCTGTTAATCCCATAAAGGAGGTGTGGCCTATGTGCCTGCTAATCCCATAAAGGAGGTGTGGCCTATGTGCCTGTTAATCCCATAAAGGCGGTGTGGCCTATGTGCCTGTTAATCCCATAAATAGGGTGTGGACCATATGCCTGTTAATCCCATAAGGAGGTGTGGCCCATGTGCCTGTTAATTCCATAAATGAGGTGTGGACCATGTGCCTGTTAATCCCATAAAGGTGGTGTGGCCTATGTGCCTGTTAATCCCATAAAGGAGGTGTGGCCTATGTGCCTGCTAATCCCATAAAGGAGGTGTGGCCTTTGTGCCTGTAAATTAAAAAGGGAGATGTGGCCTATATGCCTGTCAATCAAAGATTTTACTGCATATCGTACTGTGTATGACTGTGTATGTGACAAATAAAATTTGAATTAGAAAATTTGAATTTGAAAGACGACCAGGTAAAGGAGGTGTGACCCATCCAACCAGGTAAAGGAGGCCTATGTGCTTGCAAGTTCCAGTACAGAAGGTGTGGCCTATGTGCCTGTCAGCCCCCATTACAATTGTATGTCCTATGTACTTGTTTATCCTCGTTAAGGCGGGGCGGCTCATTACTTCAAACCAGGTAAAGGAGATGTCCCTGTCAGCCCCAGTTATCAAAGGTGTGGTCAATGTGTCTATCAGTCCCAATGAGGGAGGTGTGACCAATGTATCATTCTTCAGGTGATGATTTTTCATATTTAAATCAAACTGCCCAGGACTCAATCAATCGAAACTAATCAGGACATCATTTCAGGCAGAAAGATGCATGCTGTAACTGACATATAATCAATTCGCTAAATCTTAAGATGTTGCGCAGACGAGCATTGTTTTTCCAAACTTACCAGGAAGTCCTCCTCACAGTAGACCTTTCCGTTCACATTGTAGAATGCTTTTCCTCTCAGTCTCCTCCCTGAAAAAAAAACAAAACACAGCATACGATTAGCCACAAGCAAACTTCACCTCACTAACCAGAGCTATAATAGTCCTCCTGTAAGACGTTTCACCAACAAACGTATCTCGTCCAATCAAAATTGTGTTTTGTCTTTAACTGATGCATGAGGCATGTCAGCATTTATAGGTAGACCTTAAGTTTGATAATTGGAGAAAAAATCTCAAACACCTCAGACTGGGCAGGTATTTTTCCCTAGTCAAGCACAGGATGTCATAAGTAATGAAAAAAAAGACTATACTATAATTCTGAATTTCTAATTAGGTAGCTCAATTTGTCTCGTGGTGCATCTGACAATGCAATGCAGAGACTTTATTTGAACAATAAGCTTACACTACATTAATTACTAGCAATAGCAGAAGCTTTTTTAAATAGTTGTGCAAATGTGAACAATGAAAAAAAAATCTATGAAAGGGCTTAATCCAGTATAGTTGATATATACAGAAAGAAAAAAAACAGAATAAGCAATGTGCATATTCAGGCTATCAGCTTTACAGTCACAGTTTCACAACAGTCACGCAAGTTTAGTAGAACGGTTAATATAATGGTCATAATGCATACTTTAGGGTTAAATTACCCAAGCTGACACTTTTTATCTTAGTAATTGGACCTTCAGGCAGGCAGAACATGGGCCTGGATAGCACACTGGAGCTTACACTTATCTATCAGCTAGTGAATTTATAATCTGTCCACCTGTGTATACTTGTACTCACATGCCTTGAAGATTTCCTTTGCTATTCCATTACATAATCATGCATTCGTGTCATTTCGACTGACGCATAGTCACAAGACTGTGTAGTACGCTAAGTGAAACTCCTGACATTCTGCACACTACTAAGAAACATCACCTAGTACCCAGTATATGAGTATGCCAGCTCAAACAAAACTCAAGATCCACTTTCAAGATTTCTTGGCATGCATGCACCTGATTCAGCTCGTGAGGGGCTTGGTAATTATCCGGCAAGTTCAATCAGGTGTGTTAAGGCAAGGAAAAGAAAAAAAAAGCAAAGCTCTACTGGAGTGTGTTTCTGCCTCTAGGTCTTGAACACGGTTCAACGGTGACGTGAGTGCCAGAAATTTTGTTTCCATGCCAATAACACGTGCTGGTGCTATTTTAACTCTGAAACTTTGCGATCATCCATGAAGACAGAGTGCGGTCTGAAAGCATCTAATCTCTACGTTATAAGGGAAAACTGTTTGTTCTGATTCTGTCAGCAGTGCAATTAAAAGCATTACATTTACAGCGTTATGTTAAGAGATTTCAGACAATTAACTCATAGTGCATGACTCAGACAATTAATTCACAGTGTATGAGTCAGACAAATTAAAGCACAGTGGCACTAATGCATGAATCAGCTGAGTGTTTAAATGTGGAAGAGCGACGAGAAAACACACCAATACACAGAAATCAAAACTACCACCAGTATCACCGGAAGCCACAAACATAAAGATGATCTCTATCTAATCCAAGTCATGCTATGGCACGGATACCAACAGTTAGTTATCAGTAGAGATGCGGGTAAAAATGCATAATTTTTTTTGCCACACTGACTCTTAAATTGTTGTTTTTTTTAAATAAATTATTTATTTAATTAATTAATTAATTAAGAAAGTTATTATTATTTGTTTGCATTTGAGGTGGGAAAGTGTTACCATTCCTGTATAATCCTACTGGTGGGTAGCACTCTAAAATATTTACACATTGGTAGGCAGCACAGCATCCTGTGTTGTAGGAGGCAATTATTTGTGAAGTTTGTTTAGAATTTTAGGATATTTATAAAATTGTGATACATACAGAATCACAATACAAATCCAATCCAATTGAAATCATTCAGATTAGGGATTCCATCTTACTTGTTTACATGGACTCTGGTCTGATAAGATGTGCAACTACAAGCACAAAGCATTTAATTAGAATGTAACTTTTTTTTCGTGTCCAATTCCTCCCCGACACTAGGGGGCCCTACATTAAACTACTACAACCACTCAGTTGGGAGGGCCGAAGACTATCATGTGTTTCCTCCAAACTGCGAGACGCCAGCCGACCGCATCTTTTCGAACTGTTAGGGGCGGCATAACACACTCGGAGGACAGTGCTATCCGCTCCTTCCGTTTGCGTGAGCTCACAGACGCCCCTGATTGGCTGTAGAGCCGTGATTAATGTGGGAGCACAAAGTACCTCTCATCCCTCCCCTCTGAGAAAGCTCGGCATCACCTGGGAATCGAACTCGCTGCCAGAATATAACTTTTTTTTGACATGCACATAGTTGCCACTAACTTTTAAAAACAATGTGTTTTTGGGTGTGGACCCATATGCAACCACATCCAACATTCAGGTTCCAGCTGGTAAGACTGGAGGACAGAGTTACGATTTTACACGTGTCATGCTGACACACACAGCCTATAAAGTACAGCATTTTATAGACTATAATATTTGTTTCTCCTGGAGCAGTGTAACTGTTATGAGTTACAACATGACACAGCATACTGTGTATATAGTCTAAGTTTTGCAGTTGACTTTACCCTGCCTATTTTTTTATTTTTATTTTGCATTAGCTGTGTTCCTTCAGTAATTCTAAAAAAGTTACATAAGGGTGCATAACATTGCCTGAACACTGAAATTCCCACTTATATATGCTAATGGAAAGTATAATTTCAGAGGCAGTGATTAAACAAACAAACAATAGCTATGAGGTCAAACTGGGACTTTTTATTGTGCAGAATAACAGAACACAGTTATGAAACTGTAAAAAGTAAGAACTCCGTTTATTTCTCTATAAAATCCCCTGCTACACTAATGCACTTATACCAGCGTAATATCACGTGTGCTTGGATACCATGCCTTGTACTACTGTAAATGTCTGATACACTGGCTTCCCAGGCACTCCTTTAATGGCCCAAACATGTGGAAATGGCTTGGAGTGAGGTTAGGACTGTACAGGTGATGTGGAGATAACTTCCAGCCCAGTTCCTGTAATGTGCAAGTGGAACTGGTGAATGATTGGGTGTACAGTTTACACAGACTGATGTGTCTCTTCCGCATGCTGGTTACAAGTCGATTTTCAAAGATCAGACGTTCTATTAGCTGAATGTTTACCAGAACGATTGCAGTGGGCTCCGAGCCTTCATAGCCGCGAATGTCATCCACGGATTTGAAAGTACGGCCTTTTTTAAAACTGCGCCGTTCATATGTTTTACTGCAGCTAAGTAAGTTCAATCCGAACTGTGCTTGAAGTCTTTTACACCAATTTCATTCTTGAGAGGTTTTATCCTAAATCCCGGTTTGACTCAAACATACATCGTATCTCGAGTATAGTGCAAATCGCAAACTTAATTACTGCACTAGTCTGCAGTTAAACATCATCACAGTCTGACTTTTTGGTGCAATGAAATATAAGCTTACTTGATATCTAGTAAAACAGATGGTAATGCAAGTGACATTAATAAATTAGGTCTTATACTAAAGCAGGGATGAGAATGTGGCTAGTATTCTTATGAGTCCACACATACACACGAACATCCATGAAACACACACACACACACACACAGAAACAGAGTCTGTAAATCAGTCTGACTATTCCGCATTGAACTGTTCCCGCCAAGCTGGTCTTTTAGTTCCTGGGGTTGACGGGAGAGACCGGTCACTTTTCTTTTAAACCCCCAAATTTATGCCCTTGCCCCTTTCTAACAGAACCCCAACCCACAAACACACGCACACACACACACACACACACACCCACACACACCAGCCAGACACCAGCTCTGAGTTTACTAACAGAGGCTGTGATTAATTCCCATAAATGAGGGCTCTAATGGGCGCAGGCATACAGAGCGGGTGTTGTTTGAAAGCCTCTGTTTGCTGCCAGCTGCAGAGAATCCGGATCAGGGCTTTGGACACAACAAAAACACCGCTCACACATACTGACACACGCACATGCAGACCCTTGCAGCGGAGACAGGATTCGATAGATAGCGTGCGAAAAAGCGCTCTACATGTGCTGAACAATAGAAGGTGTTGAAAGATAGGAAGGTGAAACATACGGACGCACGAAATACGTGACAGAGTGCAGGACGTCGAGCTTTGAGTCACTGTAACATGCTGAAAGGTGGGGCTAAAGTGAAGCGGAAAAAGGCTGAGACACAGATGGAGCGAAAATAGAGAGAGACACAAGAAAGATGCAAAGTGAGTGAGAGAGCGAGGTTAGTGAGTAAATGGGGACATTCTTTCGGTCTGAGGTCACCGGCTGGTCCCATTCACCTCCTTCTCTCCTCCACCCCACAGAGAGACAGCGAGAGAGAAAGAGGGAGGGGGATGGTGAAGCCTGATTCTTCTACAACTCCCTGCAGTCTTTGTTAAAATCCTACGTGCCCTCTACTTCTTTTTCTTACTTTTCCTCCGCTCCTCCATAAACTTTCTAAGATGCTACTGATACACATGGTGATAAAAAAGTAGATATGCATCATATCGCATAATTCGACACACATCATCGCTGTAATGACAGTCACTTCAAACCATCACCACTACTGTGCTACATTTGGGTGACATCACTCATTCATCAATCGTCAGTAAGGGATTTATCCTGGGCTGTTGAAGCCAATTCCAGCGAACACGACCCGTATGGGACTCTCATCCATCTTATGGCATCATTTGCACATATATTTACACCTCAGGGCAGTTCAATTAAGCCAATCCACATTAGTTTGGGTGGAACTGGAGAACACACTCATACTTGAGGAGAGCAATGCGAAACACAGACGGTATCCCTGGCTCAGGATCGAACCAGGAGCTTTTGTTCCTGATAAACAGATTTTATTGTCTTTTAATACTCAGGTCAATGCTTCAATGCTGGATTTTTTCTCCACTTAGAAAAAAGTTCGGGCTTGGGAGTATTCCGCACTTTCACAAATTATTATTCGAAAACATTATTCTCTACACCTTGACAAAAATATAGTGTTCAAGAAAAAAAAGGGAGGTAGCAAACTGCAACAAATTATAATTTAGTAAGTGAACATACCTTAAACACAGTTTTCTTTAAAATACAGTTACAACAAACCAATTATCAGCAGATGATTAAACTGATTCCTAATAAAATTTTACAAAAGATTTTAAGCATTAAAATTCTTGTTCTATTGGCAAATAATTTTTTTTTTGCTCGTTTTAGGAAATTATTTCTAAACAGATGCAAAATTCTCTGTCAACAGAATGAGAAATTTTCTATTACAATTTTAGTAACATTTGACTAGAAATAAGTGTTATTAATATTTGGTATGTTGTAAACTTTTTTTTTTTTTAAGGAATTGCAGACAGGTTTGGCTAGATTCAAGAATTTTTCACTTGCAAAGATGGTAAGATTGTTTTGCAATGCACTTTCAGCACAGAATTATCTAATGTTGTAATTTTACACACTAGCTATAAAACATATACAGAGAAAAAAAACCTATATAGCATGAAGTCCTTGAAGGTGAAGACTTATGATGTCGAAGCAACATTTTTGTAGTAATTTCATGAGATTTTATTCAAGGCTGTAAAAACATATACAGTAAATAAAAATACAGTCAGAAACCTTGTCTCGCAACTTAAATTGAAATCTTTCATTCAAGTACGGTTGTAAAAACTGCAGGTTCTGCCAGGTTTAACACACTCTTCACATAATTTAATATATTAACGCAATATATAATTTAACTACATTTTCTAGTAGCCTAGAGCAAGGTTTCTCACAGCTTGCTGTTAATAAACTTCCACTAAACCCTAAGTACAGATTTTAAAATATTTTATATAAAGAGCTTTGGTCATAGAGCTTTTGATATGTGAACTTTGGCTAAAAATATGTGTTATGTTTTTTCAAGACATAATACCTCCCTGTACTGAATAGTATGTTTGTGCACTTGATTTATTTTATTCAAACTTTCATTTGGTCACTTGTGAATCAAGCTGCATCCATTTTACTCAAAGAGTGAAGCAGCAGCTTTGCTTCCAACAGGTATTCAGCAGGAGGTAGGTTTATGGTGGAGGTAATTTAAATGTAGATTTTCTGTGTGTTTGCATGTGTTTACTGGAGGTGTAACAATAAATGCATGTGTATTATCAGGTCAAGGTTGTTGGGTTTGGTGTGTGTTGTGTTTTAAGTGAATACAGTCTAGCTTTAAACAGTGCTGGGTGATTTTCTTGACTAATTCGGTTAATCTAGGTTAATGGAAGAGGCAGCACTTCACTGAGGACTTATCTTGTAAGGAAATATTTAAATATCACTTTAGAGACATGAAATTTGAACAAGTTGATTGAACAAGTTTATTTAAAATATAATGCAGCATCACATTCCAAGTGACAATTTAACAGTTGGAATTACGTTATTTCTGAGCCATTAAAAAGAACTAGAAAGTCGATCTTGGTGCTGTGCCTTATATTATCGATATTTCAGACAAAATGTCATGAGCAATACTCTCGCATGCTTTCCTACTTTATCAGCTCTGGCTGTATAGGTCAGAGGAGCACATGGAGATTTTGCTGATCACAAATTTACCAGACTTCAGTGTTCTAAGAAATGATCCAAGGGCCCTAACATAAAAATGCCCTTAAATATCTTTTTTTTAAATAATGGCTAATTTGCAACTCTTTACAAGTTAAATTTATAATAAATGAAAATAAATTTCCTGGGTTTTCTTCCTCACTACGATGTGCCAAAAACATACCGAACTCTAACTTTAAAATTAACAAGTTACGTATCAATCTGTAACGTTTACGTATTGTTACACCCGCTAGTGTTTACATGTGGGGCTCCAGGTGACCATGAGCTTCTGAAAATCACAGATGAACATGCACACACACATACAGGAAAACAAATGATGTGCTCTAAACCACCATCGCCATCATCATTAAACACTACACATTACACACTTCAGACCTCGAACCCTGTACAGCTGTCACAGACACACCAGTCGTCTGGTCCTGCTTTCACAGAAGGTTATTGTGTATGTGTGTGTGTGTGTAGACTGCCAAAGCATATGTTAGTTTACTGAGCCGAGAGCCTGGAGTTAATCCATGGATGGCTGTAGCGCTCTTGTGGAGTTTTATCTATTGATTCTCGGGGCTAAGGGGGGCAACAGAGCCACAGCGTGAACACGATAGAACACAAATCTCCCTACAAAGTCACTTCTGTCTGCTCTGGAGCTGTAACGCTTCAAGCGAAATTTATACTCCGGCTCATGCTTAGACATCGGAGAGTCGAAGTTTTCTCTTTCCCCTCACTTGCTTCCTCCTTTGCTGCACCGTATCAAAAGTCAGAAACACACCAAGCCGAGCACCACACAGCCAGGCATTCATGGGAAGAATTCTTTAGGGCGTTTTTTGAAGTTATTTTGAAGAGAACATAAGAACCTTCACATGGACAGAGACAGAAACATGTCAGTCATATATTCTGAAGCTGGCAGAACAGGAAAGAAACCCCAAGGTAAGGTCTGTACCAATGAAACCTACTTCTCTACTTATATTCATCACATTACATCTGACTGGAGAGGATTTTAAATAATTTAATTCAGATTCCTCCTCAGAAATGATGCCAAGGGCAACAAGCACCAACAATATTATTTAATTTAGTAGCAGATATACCTTTAGTATAAAAAACCTAAGACTGACGGTATATTTGCTACTAAATTAAATAATATTGATGGTGCAAGTTGCTCTTGGCTACGTGCTAATTGAAGAAAACATTTTTGTATACTTCCAAACAAATGCTTTTAGCATACAAGCTGATAAAAAACATTTTATCATTCTACTTTAAGAAAACATTTTAAGCATGGTAACTGAAGGAAAACATTTTAGCTATACACATTGGTGAAAACATTTTAGCATACTAATTTCAGAAAACATTCTTACCATGATAAAATGATTTAGCATGGTAGCAGATTTTTTTAAATGTGCTAGCTGGAGAAAATTTTTTATTAGCCAAATAAATATATTTTAGCATAAAGCAGAGGAACCATTTTTATTATTTTACTTTAAGAAAATATAGAGGATAAAACCTTTAGCATTGTAGATAAAGAAAAAAAATCAACACTAGGTCAAGTAAAAAGATTTACTCTAGAATGCTAAGAAATCCTTTTAGCATGCTATCTGAATAAAACGTAATTTCTTAAATTGCTAGGTGTAGAAAACATGTAATACAAGAGATATTTTAGTTTATAAGCTGATAAACTTTTAGTATACTAATTTAAGTAAAATATTTTTACATGGTAATTTCAAAAAATGGAGAATGGTAGCTGAAGAAAATAATTAAGTATATAGAAGGTCAAGAAACCATTGTAGCACACTAGCCAAAGACCCTTTCACATGCTAGCTGGAAAAAAACATATTTTTTAATGGAACATTTTTATGGTAACTGAAGAAAATATTTTTAGCGTACTAGTATAAGAAAACATTTTAGCAAACAGGCTTTTAGCATACAAGCTAATGAAAACTTTTTTTAATCAATTTTTTTAAAAAACATTTTAGCAACTAAAAACATGGTACAGTAGCTGAAGAAAACATTTCAGTATGCAAGCTTTGGACAACATTTTTACTACAAAAGGTGAAGAAATTATTTTAGGATGCTAGAAAACTTTTTTTTTTTTACATTAGCTAAAGAAAATGTTTTTAGTATACAAACTTTTTAACATACACATTCATGAAAGTATTATTAGAAATATAACTAAAGAAAACATTTAAGCATACTAGCCAAATAAAAGATATTTAAATTAGGAAGTTTAAAAAAAATACTTTAAGACTGAATGTTTTCTTTTCACATGCTAAAACTTTGAGGCTTAATAATAAAAAATAAATACATTTTAGCATAGAAACTAAACTAAATATTTTAGCATGTTAGTTTCAGACAGTATTAGTCTGAAAAATTTACTATAAATAGTGAGAAAAACATTTTAGCATGCTAGCCAAAAAACTTTTTTCAATTATTAGATAAATATTTCTTTGGCATGCTAGTTTAAGAAACCATTTTACCATGCAAGCGAAATAAATCAGATTAAGAATACTAGCTGAAGAAAAAAAAATCCAGAGAAATAAAATAAAATGTTATATATACAAAGTCATAAAAAGCATTACACTTTACCTTATCCTAGAGAATTTCTTGTAAGACCAAATGTAATAAAGTCTTTCATCTTGAAGATCAAATTTAAGGCCTTTACCTATTCTTTATTATTAGTCTTGTTTTGTCTTGTATTAACTGTATTAGCTATATAAGTGTGTATTTGTATGCAGGTAGTGTGTTGATACACTGCACATACAGATACATAAAAAAATAAAAAAATCAAAATCAATGAAGAGAGTTTATCAAAAAAGCGAGTTCTCATATTTCCTCTCCAGTCTGATTACTGAACTTAGACATGACTTGTTAAATATAGATGCCAGCATATTTATAGAATAGAATATTTAAAGACCACTGGACATAGAAGTACGTATATATTCTCTGCTTCAAGTTCAACAGCATCATTTGTAGTTTGTGCCGCTATTTAAAAGCAGTAACAAAGCAAAACATAGCCACTTTATTAGTGGTTAGGCGATGTTTACGCAGCCAATATTTCTTTAATCAGATCTGAGATTCCAACTGTAACAGTTTACATGTACACTGATCTGATAAGCTGTGTGTCTATGCCTAACACATTTCATCAAAATATAACTTTTTTTAAATGCACAAAGTGGTATTTGCTGGAAATATTCAATATATCCAATTTTTAAGTTACATCATCTTTTCTAATAAATCCCACCCCCTGTGTTATGATTGGTTACAAGAATTCAGTCTCATCTATTACTGGTTAGATGCTTTACTATATGTGAAATGTGAGCCAATCAGAGGTCCTCCTTCTGCTACAGCCCCAGTGGCTGGAAGTTTGTAAAGACTAATGGGACAGAGAGTTCCTGGAAAATCACCACCTCATGCAATGTTACGCTCTTGTAGGACAACCGTATATAAGAATATATTTATTCCAACAAGCAAAAAAAGATTGGATTTACAAACTGGTTACTTGTCTAATGTTTCTTATTTAATAAATAAATTAAATAAAGATTTACTGTATACACTACCCTTCTTTTAATTCGCATTAAAAATAAATACACGATGACTTGATGCATTTTTATTCCAACTAGGCTATTATTTCCATTATAAGTGCATTACTCAGGTCTATGCTATACTATATGAGGGAGACCTCATGTCTGTGTTTCCTTCTGGCTCTCGTTTTTATTTATGCAATCATTGTTAGTCCTTGCGTGCACGCTGCACAAAAAATACTCTCACCATATGCATTACGTGAGTTTGATCATACATAACTGCTGTCTCTATTCTTTCTCTCTTTCTCTCTTTCTCTGTCCCTGTTTCTCTCTGTCGTGCTACACTTGGTGCTCCTGAGCTGCCAGTGATGAGACCCACTCTGCCCTCCAGCCCTGTCTGACTCATCCTGGTCCCCTGATTCTGGCAGAAGATCTCATCACAGGGAGACCCCGTGTGGTCTGCTTGGGATGCGTGACGATTCCACTTGACCATGAAGACGGCCTTGGACTCGGCTGATGCAGACAGCTGTTCTCTGATGGCTTGAGTCACTCAATAGAACTATTGAATCACTCAATAGTTCAAGACTAAAATTCCCACAGTTTTGCACCTGAGCCTCCAATAACGAAAGTGGACTCCATGTTAACTTAACCTGTTATACTGAACTTCCAGCCTCCTAACACACAGTATAACTGCAGATAAATCCCAGGTATCTGATATCACCCTAATGAGGATGGGTTTCCTGTTGAGTCTGGTTACTTTTAAGGTTTCTACCCACTGTCAACTTAGAGAGTTTTTCCTCGCCATCGTCACCCTCAGCTTGTTCATCAGGGACGATCTGATCATTTTGTTTTGTTGACTGTCAAAAGCGCCATATAAATAAAATATAGTTCCGTTGAATCGAATATTAGCTACTATCCAGATATTTGTACGCAAACAACTGAATTTTCAACGAGCCTTAGTGGTATAATGTTAGCACTACGCTTACAGTTTGGCCTATTTTGGTCTAGCGATGCAGTACACAGTCCAGGATTTGAGGGAAAATTCCTGTGTTTCAGGATTTGCTATTGTATTTGAACAATAAGCAATGTTTTTTTTTTCTGGAAGTCCAGCAGAGTTTCTTAGTTGTAGCTTTTCTTTTTCTGCCTAGTTATTTCCTTTGCCTGTTTAGCATTCTCTGTGCTTGACCTTTGCCTGTTTTGGGATTGGCGGTAATGGAATTTCCTTCGATTAGCATGCCTGTCTGTGTTTTGACCCCATGCATGGAAAAGCCTGGATAAAAAGAGAGATATGTTTGCAATCCTGAAGCCTACACATCCTCCACCTCGACAAAATCGTTCCCTCCCTTTTCCCCTTAGTGTCTCGTTATCTCCAGCTCATTTATTTCTACATCAACATCAAACTGGTGTGATTAGAAAAGAATCTCGAGCCCTGTGAGCAGTTGCGTAAGCTCACCTGGATCAGCGCCGTCTCTGCGTAACGCAGCTCTTATCTGCTTTTAAATAAAAACACGCTTTCTGCTTCTGCTTATTCAGAAAAAAAAACATCTACAGTGCTGCCTCTTATTTTTGCCCAATGCTATGAAAGAAAACATGCTCGTTGTAATTCTGTCCTTCCTGTGTGCACCCCCATTCTCCTCACACACACACACACACACACACAGACACACACACATACAGAGTAGAGAGAACAAGCGGGTCCTTATTACCTGCAGATGGGCACAGTGCATGATGGGATGCGGAGGTGATGACTCACTGGCTGTGTTTTATTCGTGAGGGGGAATTCTAGTTGTGAGCATGTGTAGGCCTGCTAGTCCACACACTAACCCAGCCTCTCTCTCTCTCTCACACACACACACACACATATGTTTCAGGTCAACATGCTACCAAACACAAGCAGGCGGATGTGCGTGAAACGCCAAGTTCATTTAACCTCCTGGCACCCACAGGAAGCTCGAATCTGAGCACGCTGTCAGCTCTGGTGGAGTAATATGCTCAATAACAACTAGAGAGGAGATGGGAAAAAATGAGAGAATGGACAGAAATGAGGAAGCAAGAGAAGAGAAGAGTATGTGCAGAAGAGACAAATGAAGTTTGGTGAGACAAAAAGAAAACAGCATGAGAACAGAACAGAAGCGAAGAGAAGATGAGAGAAGAATCAGGCAAACAAGAAGAAACTAAAAAAGAGACAAAGGAAAAGTTGAAAATGAGCAACAGGAGAAAAGAAGCGAGCAAAACAGGAAAACTGCAGAGAAAAAGAGGAAAAAGAAAAGAAGAGAAAAGGACAAAAAGTAAAGAGAAGGAGGAACGAAATAGGAAAACATACAACATAAAAAAGATTAGATAAAGAGACAACAAGAGAAGAAGATGATGTGTGTGTGTGTGTGTGTGTGATCCATGTAGAAGTACATTTATTGTTTGTGCCTGGTTTTTGGTGTGCATGTGGTAATATGTAAATGTGTACATGCCAGACGTGTGTGCGTGTGTGTATGTATGCGTGCGTGCATGTGCGTGTGTGGGGGTTTGTGTTTGTGTGTGTGTGTGTGTGTTAGGCCAGTTCCGGAGGGTGGGAGGGAATTCCTGGCTGTTTGAAGAGGAAAGGTTGCAGCTGTGGGACAGCGCCAAGAGCACAGAGCAATTACACAGAGTCGAGCTCCTGTACAAAATGACCGAGAGGGCGCTCACACTCTCTCTCCCTCCTAATTACACAACTACGAGTCACCCACTGTAACGAAGAGGTTATACAAATAAGCATAATTTCACAAACACACACACACACACACACACACACACACATGCGTGATTTCCGCTGTACCTTTAAAAAAAAAATAACAAGCAAAACAAAAACTAAGAGAACTTAAGGGTCTGGATTTCACTGACTCCAGAAAAGACACAAGTCCCAAAAAGATCAACAAAGTAAATCTATCCCATGTAGACTTATCTGTAGTGTTCCAAGCACTCTTGAGGATTTAACACAACAGGATTTAGAGATGGAATTAGAGATGCTTCAGTGACCTTCGATTTGAGTCCAGAGGTTGCCAGCGTTGCTAATAAGAAAACCGGAACCACACCACAATACGACCCCAAGCACGTGTCAGTTATTCCACAACAGATGTGCGTCCTTAACCTGAAGACAAGTAATGTACGCTGTGAATTAAAGGGTGCTTTGACACAACGTACTACCTATCAATTTTTGCAACTTCAAGATTCTGCACATGCAAAGACAAACTCGGGAACAGTTTCATTCATTTTGTTGATTATTTGTACTGGGAGCATTATTTGATGGGAATATGTGTATATCAGTAAATGCTACCCCTAAAATCTACAGTAACTATGTTAGAGTAAAGTTTCAAAACATACCGGACTTACTGTTATAGTACAGTAACCCCTTCAGTAAGCACTTTTTTCGGCTGCTCCCGTCAAGAGGTCACCACAGTGGACCATCCATTCTGCACACACAACTTGGCACAGGTTTTACACCGGATGGCCTTTCTCATGCAGGAATTTGTATGAGGTGTGGCAACCCACTGACGGTGCTGCTCGAACAACTTTGCGTTTTCGATACGGTAGAGTGAATCGATTCATGCTGTGATAGCATTTTTTGACACGTTATGTCAAAATAATGACACCTGTGTAGCAAAATTCACTTTTTGATTATCTTTTGACATTTACATTGGTTTTCAGAGTGGGTGTACACAAATAGGAAATTAGGAGAAAAATAAAACCCCTTTTTTTCTTTTTAAATTTTTGTCCATAAATTTGAACACGGCCCTTAAATTTTAAAAAGACATACAACACTGGGCAAAAGTCTTACAGCTCCCCATATCTAACCATTCATATTTAATTAAATTAAATGATGTAGATTACATTAAAGAATGGGAACCTCGTTTCCCCTCTCGTCTGTTCCAACCACTCAGCATTCAGCATCAACAGTAGAGTGTACTAATCACCGACCTGATCATCTGTCATCATCTGCTCCTGTTACTTACTGGTTCAGGCCTAACGTTAAATTTTTTTTTCAAGCTTGAATGATTCATAAGTCACTGTGTGGCATAACAATAAAAAAAACATTCCTTTGAAACTGCTCAGGTACAGGGACTGTACTGAAAATGAGAGACAAAAAAAGCACTTCAGGAGCCCTGAACTATTCCTCAACACTACATAAAAATACGAGAACATCTGACTCTTTGGAAGCAAAAAATTTAGACTTTCACACAGCGCTAGATGTTAACATTTAAAAATACAATAATATGGCACCTTTAATAAGAATCAGCTCAGACCAATAAGATGACCGCCATCATGCTTTGTGCTGTCTCGAAAGACACAGAGAGACAGACAGAGAGTCTTGTGAATTCACAGGTCAAAAAGAATCTAAAGAAAGGCAGCATGGAGTAAAAGTAATTGCTACCAGAAGCAAATCCATCTATTGCTTCTTGCACTCTTTTCCCTCAAGTGAACTTTTCTGTCAAGGCGAATATTGAAACACATAAGCCATCAAAAATCTATGTTAAGTCAATGCTAAACTAGATCCCCCCTGTAATTCACTACAGCATGTTAAAAATCATTTAAAACCTACGAACAATCATTCACACAGCTTATTCATGGCGACTCACGGAAACGACAAACCAATGAATAAGTAACTTAAAACAAAAAAATTACTCAGATTATACATTCAACACTCTCTTCAAGTCGTGCCCGTGCAGCGGTTTAGTGCTGCTGTAATCCTAAAGAATGTCCTATGCTCATCCCAGAATCCCAATCTGCTCATAATGAACATCCTTTCCACACACTCTGTACTGGTATACTATTATAATACAGTTTAGGGCTGTATGGATCTAAAACTACATCTGGATTCCTGTTAGGCTGCTTGTTTCATTGTGTATCTTTTTTTTTTTTTTTTTAATAAACTACTAGCTCATTTTATGATCTAAACTACACCATAAAGGGCCTCCTCAGTTCCTCTGTCTCTGCAGCTGGAGGTGTAGGCGCTGATGATGTGCATTCCTGCTCAGAACAATGCATTCGGGCAAATGCGGAAGTGATCTGCTCCGCCATAATCCTGGAGAAAGTGTATCTCTGTTCAGGAGAAATGGGGGGAAGAGCGTTCCACTGTTCCATGTGAAACGGGAAACCATTTCAGACTTAGGTGACACGGAATCACTGGAGCGGGTGTGTGTGTGTTTGTGTTTGTAACTCACACATTCATAAAGACATTCAGGAATATGTGTCATAAATAAATAAATAATGAGGAATGAGGAAAGCAAGGTGTGAAAGGGTGGGCAGGTGTGTGAACAAGTGCATGCGTGCGTGTGAGTGTGTGTGTGTGTGTGTGAGTGTGTGTGTACTCACCACATGAACAGCAGGTGAAACAGTTAGTATGGTAGAGTTTCCCCATTGCCTGGCAAGCCTGACTCGCTCCATACACGCCTTTCCCGCATTTTATACAAACACCTGAAACAACACATACGTGCATGTCAGAATTCACCTTTCAATCCACAGAAAGCGTTAGTGTTAATCATAAAAAACATGCAACACACAAAGCGAACCAAACCAAACTGAGCTGCTTGGGTTTCTATATTAAATAGGAGGGGGAAAGAAATCTGTCAGCATGCATGGCATGTATTAAAAAAAATATGCCAGTGAACTGGACCAGAAAATATGTCAAACTTCATCCAGCGCAAAGATTCAGATATGAAGGCACTGAAACTTTTCAGCCAAAAAAGGGCAGAGATTTATGCCTCTTTCATCACAAGTAAATTGAATTGCAGTTTCAGACAGTAATCTCCATTTTGGTGCCTCGCTAGTTTCAGAGAAGTGCTTGTAGTAAAGTCGTCAAATCTCGCCAATTTCCAGGAAAGAATGATCGTCCCAGGAAAGGAGGATCAAGACCTACCTCTGCTGCAGAGGATACCTTTATTAGATAAAACCAGCATCAGAAACCACCAGTTTACAGCAGCTCAGATTAGAGCCCACATAAATGGTCAAACGTTCTGCCTTGGTAAGGGAAAATGTCAGCATATACAGTACCTGTACTATATAATGTCAGGTGGTGTTTGTGTGAATTCTATGAATATAAACACTAAGGTTTGGTTTTTAACGTTAAATGTTGGTTACAACATTTGGCTGGGTTTCGTTATGAGAAGTCTAATGCATAATGTGATATGAGACACAGCTTTACGCACTGTCATATTCAAATTTTAAGCAGTGGCTTGTCTCTACTTGTATCCTGTCTATGTGTCATGCTGATATCAGTGCATCCTACCTGTCTCGCATTTTCCAAAATAATATGAATCACTGGTGCTTCGGTATTTCAGCTCAAGCTGCTGAATGACACTGAGTCATTTATTCATCTCAAGCTGGTAAATGTTTATCAACTGACTGTTTCCTCGAGCGTCCGAATCCTCAAAAAACAAACTTCAGGTGTTCGTATTTATAGAATTTACACCACCCATATAGACCATCTTACAGTTTACAGTACAGGTGTGCGTAAACTCCCCCCCACTGCGGCAGAAAGTTGGACCAAACAGATTCATGCCTCGGGCTCCCTCGGTTATTCTTTTTCTTTGCACCAGGTCACAAAATTTCTAGTTTTCACACAATATACAATAAATTAGTAATGAGCACCCGAGCAATCCTGGCAAGGATAAAACTTTTACTTTGAATTAATAAACTAACAAATTAATAAATGTAGTAAATAAGTTACATAGTGCCACATAAACACGGTACTGTGCCCAATAGGCTCCGTGGTTCTATTGCACTTCACAGGCTACTCATTGCTACAGTATAATGTCTTCTTAGAGTTTCAATTCGCACTAAGAAAACTCACACACACCTAAAGAACAGTGTGTTATTTCCGCTATTTTTTTATGGATTACATTATCAATCCTTTTAATCTTGTTTGTTGTAAATAGACCTACATAGGGAAAACAATAATCTAGAGACAAGCTCTGATTGTGCAAGCTGTAGTTGGACAGTAAAGGGATTATTCATACTCATTACAGCAAAATAGGAAAGCATTGTCCCATATCACATTTTGGCTCAACTACAACTTATCGTAATCCCCATCAACATCTCCGCACTGTTGCTCTATGCCCAATCAGAGCACTCCGAATTGCTGATGTAGTACGTTTCTTACACACGTTACATCACGATCATCTTGTTAAAGAGCTCAAAATTATGTGATTTTGCACAAATGCAGTTTTGGGAGCTGTGCATGTTATTGGCGAGTAACTGTAATACTCCGAGTGCTACTCCACATGGTAATTGGTGGAGCGTGAAGGAGCAGCGGTCATCGTCCACTTTTAGTTAAAGAGCAATAGCTTGGCATTATGGGAGAATGAATCAGCACATGGCGCTCCGATGACTGCGGAGCTCTCACGCACGACATGGCCGGTCTCCACTGGGGGGTCGCATTCCACAGCGAGGGCAGGGTCAAAGCCTGGGGTCGCCACGAGGTCAGCACGCCTCCAAGACACAGCGTCGCGCTCGGGGGGGTCGAATCACACGCCACACACACACACACAGAAACTCCCCCACATGCAACATGGGTGAATGAACAAATAAACAGGAGGCCTGTGAGTCATATGATATGAATCTTTAGAGCGTCAGTGTTCCAGCTCGAGCTGGTAAATGACTCCAGGCTGAATTGATTCATTCCTCAAGCGTCTGGAGCTCCATAATCCAAACCTCTGGGATGATACATTCACACAGTTCGTTAGAGATGCATTTCCTGTTGCTGCTCCTTAAACAAGAACAGCAGCAGCTCAACAAGTCTTCAGTGACTCTTTTATCATTTCACCTCAATCCTTTGCACGAAAGATGGCTTTATAACGTGTCTCAATAAAAATCACAAAAAATATTGGCAGTTGCTTTAATCACATATACTTTTACAGAACAAAATTCTACCTTTTTGTGCACCATTACCGTTCACATTATGAACATCTCGCACATTATACGACGGTCTCTGTCTTTTTGTATTAGAGAATTGAGCAGTGTCACTGCACAGATGTTGCGCTAATAAATGTCAAAGGAGAACCAAGTGCTAGGAGAAAGGTACAAAGCACTCTCTACTCTCTCTCTACTCTACTAACTGCAATTATAATCGAAATATATGTATAATATACACTCTACATCCCTGCTCTGATGCAATTTTCGGGCATTTTTCACACTTAGTATGTTTTTTCCATATTTAGTGAGATGTAAATGCTGTTTTCAGACCCACTCCATAAATGTGATTCCTGGTCCTGTAAAAAAAATTATGGTCTGGGTTTCACATCCATCAAACCCAGATGTGATCCACATCTGGTGGAAGATACCTGCGTCGTTCAATTTCTCACAGTATTTCCTGTACGTACTGTCATAAGACTGGACATTGTAATCAAACATGGTGTGTAAGAAAGCATGTCTTTTTTGTATAAAAATCTTCTTATACAAGAACATCTGCATGCTTGAAGCCATTCCAAAAGAATGCATCTACACATTGCGATTGCAAAGCGGGAAAAAAAAAATGATGACCTTTGCACACAAAACTTTTTGCAATTCTGCCTTAATGAAAGTGATGCAAGAAGCTGAATAATAGATGTTTAACTTGGGTAGAATTCTTGAACGTGAACAAAACATGCGATTATAAGCCTCTACACCAAAACAAGCCCTGGGTCTGGACTCAAGCGCTCATACCAAGTGTGAAAAGACTCTATAATAGTGATAAAATCCCACTAGAAACACAGTATGCTAAGTGGAATAGGTGGGATAACAGATGCCATTTGTTCGTTTATTTGGTTTCTTCCTGTTTTAGGGGTAAAGAGATCGGGTAGATATTGTTTTCTTAGCTTCAGGTTAGTTATTAAGCCAAGATTGCTTTTGTTTTGTTATTTTGCCACATGCTGGTCACTGAAGCGAACCTCCAGGACAAACTAAAGTGAGAATACAATTACATCCATTAAAACTTCAAAAACGTATTAAAAAACTGTTCAGTGTCTTGGGCTTTGGGCGATCCCCCTCTCTCTCGTTCTTATCGGCCCTCTCACCCTCCTTCCCGCAGACCCCGTAACAGTCCATTAATCTATTTTTAACCCACTTAATATGAAACCACATACAAATGGTACTCGGATCTTGGGAAGTTAATGCATTCTTTGTCATTTTGACTGCTTAAATGACATATGCAAGGAAAAAATTTAATTTAAGCCATATTTAAATAATCATTTAGGCTATATACACACAGGACGGCAGTCTAAGTGTGAGTCAGAATGAAAGATTGAGGTTCTTACTCACACTGACCTAAATCATGCACCATAAAGAATTTACCTTAATGATTTTTTTTGCAAGACACAAATTTAAACAGGTAAACAGAAAAAATTTGATGACTGTGTGTTCATTTTCCTTCCAAATAGACCCCGAGATGGTCCCTGACATCCCATCGTAACCCCGTGGTGGTCATTTCATGTGACCGACCATACACCTCAACAATTTTAAGCAGGGCAACAGTACTTCTGAAAATCTGCCAGCATAAAATTCCTTTCAATTTCAATAACAGTCACGAGGTCCAGACCATCCCGCTCCAGCAGTAAGCCGACCCAGGCCTGTCTGCGTGGCTAGACAACTTCCCGCCGCAAATCAACTCCTTCCAGCCTTGTGTTGCCTTTTTTTTTTTTTTTTGCCCTGATCAGCGCAGCCTCACCTGGTACACACTGGTACGCACTTCCTCTTTAAGACTTTTGGGGTTCCTGATGAGGAACAGCTGGAGAACTGCTACGGTTTTGCATTGTTCTCTGCATGAGCAAAACCTGTGCCGCTTCCTGCTGCATCGCAGGATCCTGCTGTTCTCAGAATATATTCGCCTGGGGGAGCTGGTTATTGTAAATGAAACGTAAAGACAATTTAAGTGATTAAAGCTACGAAAGTAACTCAAAAATTATCTGCACTCTAGTTATATTGAGAGTCTGAGAGTAAACGGCAGAGTTTGGAACGGGAACATCCTCAATCGCCTCAATCAATATAAAAAGTTCAATCAACAGAAAAAATTTATGCTTATAGTTTTTAGGAAACAATCAACAGTGCTTATTACAGTGAGACGTTTATCGAGCTGAGAGCTGAAGTCTAAACTTCACATTAAACGCTAAGAACTGCTATCCAAGGGCGTCATGATTTTGCATGACAGCGCACGTCCGCATACTTCTGCCCACAAAACTTTTTTTGAGGTGTTAAAGGATCCTCCCTATAGTCCTAATCATGCTGCATCGAACTTTCAAAGTTCTACGAGGACAAAGATTCAGTTTTGATGAAGAAGTGAAGACAGTGGGGCATTCGTTGCTCACAGCCCAGCCTAAAACATTTTTTAAGGAGCAAATACGAAAGCTTGCTGACAGATGGACAAAGTGTATTGAAAGGCAAAGAGGTTATGTCAAAAAATAATGTATTTGTCTTTTCTAAATGTTAATTCAAATATATTTATATTATATATACTATAGAGTGTGGATAATTTTTGACTTACTCTAGTACATTACTCTTATGTTTAACTGGATTAAAGCTGGGCGATATGTCACATCACAGACATTTCTGTGATACACTTTTGTGATACGCTTTTATTCAATTGAGACTTGAATTCAAAATTTCTGTCTTGCCGTTTTGTTTTCAAGATGCTCTCCTAGCTAGAGAAGGAGAAAGCATGCGGCTTGTACATCCTTTGTCTTTTAAATTCTCTTGTCCTTCAGGAATTTTTTTTGCGCATTTAGTCTGACAACTACTTTAGCTGAGAATGCATAAAATCATAGTGTTTCCCAGTATCACCATAGCTGGGGCTTTTGCAAGTCACTCGGAATAAAAACAACTGCTGATGATGTATTGATGCCAGTGATGTATTTTTTATGTTGTTTTTATAAACATAAAAAATACATCACTGAACTGGCCTGCACAATGCATCCAGCATTTCTGGCAAAAAAAGAAACCCTCTGCAATTGTCCCACAATGCATTGCTGGAAAACGATGCCCTCGTCCCAAATTCCCAATCCCAACCTTAAAATAAAGCCTTCTGGATCGTGCATACTGTATATCTGTAGTGAAATGGAGTGGTGTATGTATACAGAGAACACATGAAGAAACATCAAGGAGGATGACTGTAGTTCCCATGGCGATTAAAGCGCAAGCATGCACATCCTGCAACTGTCTATTCAAACGAGCTTAGAAACAAATAAGCGAGCTGTTTGTTACTCTATCCTTCAGGCAAGAAAGTACCACCTGGCTTTATTTACCCACAAGAGAGTGCCTGGGGCTACGTGTGGGTGTAGCGGTGCTGACACTGGCCGACGCAATGCTCCTGTGTGTGTGTGTTTGCTTGTGTGTGCATGCGTGAGTGTGTTCATTATCATTCTGAGCAGACAATCAGACTTTACCCCCACCGGTTGCGTCTGGAGCCCGAGCCGCCGTCACGTGCCAAGAGTCTGGCGTCGCCCCCTGACCAGGTAGTGAAAGAGAACATGTGGGAACACTATAGAATATATAAAGTGTTGGAAAGTGAGAGAGTAAAAAAAAAAAAAAAAAGACAGGTATAGAGGAACGAGGGATTGAGAAAGCACTGTTGGGAGAGGATGAGATAAGTAAAAGAAAGAAAAGGGAGTGAGATAGTAAGAAGACTGAAAAGTGAGAAGACAGGAAAGGGAGAGATTAGAAAGCGTCAAAAAGCGAGAGAGAGAGAGAGAGAGAGAGAGAGAAAGAAATGTAGACACTCAAAAAGCATTACAGAGCGATGGAGGGAGGAAAAGGGGGGGGGGGGATTATGCTATCATGAGCCACGGAGCCAAACACCCTGCATGACTATCAATTTTTCGGGACAAGGTTGTCACGGTAACCCAGAAGTTTCCTTTTAACAAAAGGAAGAGAATTCGTGTGCATGGTCACTTACCTAACTCACGAACATAGTACCAAAGAACACACACACATACAGTACAGACATAGACGCACTCACACACACCTTTCCTCTCCTCAATTCACTGAGATAAAGAAAGAGAAGATTTCAATAAAGCCAAGGTTGCATAACAAAACTGAGTAAAATCTCAAAAAGGGGTTAAAGAAAATCGATGCACGAAAAAAAAAAAACAAGAATAAAAGAACGACTATGATGTTTTTCCTCCTCCACGGTGTTTGTAATGTGCGGAATAACCACAGGCAAAAAGTGCAGGAAAATTATCTATTCAAAACTCACTCATAATGGAAATCTAAAGGCAGCTGCTTGGAGGCCATTTGCAATCTAAATCCCAGGTCCCACTTTTCACAACTTTTACTACGCATCACTACAAACTCACAAACTGTGATGAGCCATGAGGTGACCCCTAGTAATGTACAGCTCGCCGGGTATGGGCTGTGGCCGAGCTCCGCCTCGTAGGGCTGCCTGTGGTTGACTCTATGTTTCATCACGGCCTATTTGTTGGTCGTTCGTGGCCTTGATACAGAATCCTACAGCAGACCTACAGTGTAATTACGGTAGCACTACAGTACATTCAGCTACCGCTAGCTGCGACAACGGCTATATGATCCTGGCTCTGTTAGATTTATATGTGGACAGGTAAAATCTTTTCTGGGACACGGACATACATATGTCTCAATTTGGGATGTTAAACACAGCAACAACGTCTGTCTTGATTTGTCTCAAATCAAAAAACATCCTTTAGAATTATTTGCTCATTTAGCCTGGCATGTAAGTCTGGCTTTTTTCAGTAGGACTGTGAGCTTCATGACTTTATTTATAGATACTAATTTATTAGTCTATCTATCCTTGTCGCAGTAACTCTAGTTAGTCGTATTTATTTGTACGCTCATGGATGTGGAAGAGGGCAGACAGTGGTGTCTTCGCAGTGTGTTATGCTGCCATGTGACATAGCTTCAGCAGAACTTTGGAAAGTTGAAATCCTGAGCTTTAAGGAAGCCTTCATCCTTCCTGGTTGGTAGAGGAATAATGGGCGAGAGCTGGCTGGTAGGTGGGAGCTGTCCAAACCCAAACTGGGGACAAAATATCAATGGTGTTTAGAGGGTTGGTGGGGTTGTTTAAATAAACTTTCTAAGAAGACAACGCCGCCAATCTGTCCGCAGATTCATTCAATAAGGCACAAATATTCTGTATGGTATCAACAACTCGACTTTTAAGTTTGGAGTCTGAAATAAGAAGAAACAAGACTTGTTTTATGCAGCATGGTAATGAAGAGATCGTAAAAACGCAGGAGCATCCCTTTAAGAGAACAAAGCGAGTGTATGAAGGGTTTAGTCGGATATAATGCACTGATAAAGAAGAGCTCTTACATAACCTCTCTGTATGAACTCATGAGCTGCAGCGTTGCTAGATCAGCCAGGAACGGCAAGCCTTTATTTAGCCTTTTACTGCAGCAAGGATTTGTGTGCGTGTGTGTAAGTAAGAACATAATTGTCTGAGTGACAGAGAAAACGTGTTTGTGTGTGTCAGAACGAATTACGATTCCCCTGAAGAAAATTCCCATTAGTGTGGTTCCAGTAAGAGATTAGATTTTTTTTTGGTGAACACACACAAACTCAGCTGATGCAGGGACACATAGTTAAACTGTATATACAAAACACAGCACACATCCACCCAAGGTAGAACGACTGTTAGATTGTCCTAAAATTGTCTCAGCAGGATAAAGTGCTGCAGGTTCAGAAACACAGAGCGAGAGCCCGTCTCTCTCTGCATGATTGGTCAGTGGCTGTGACCTGCCTGGGGCGAGCGTAACTGATCAGCATTCAGCTGGACATGCGTGCAAAAATGCTTCAGTTTTTCACTGCTAGTGGTCTTGAATACATGCACACATATACACCTCGGGGAAAAAAACGCACGCTGGAGATAAGACACAGAGCCAATGGATGCTGTTACGGGACAAACAGTAATATAATAAATTTAAGTTTGTAAATAGGTCTTGTAGGTCACCACTTGACGTTGTGTTCTTATGATCACAAAGTTTGAAAAACTGACAATTAATAAGAAGTGAAGCTCAGCACAAAATCCTCATCTTGAGCTTTCTGTCTACATGTCTCATGTTTGGTGCCTAAAACGTACCTTGCTTCCGTAGCAGTGATGATGTTAATAAAGCGAACTGGTAGATCATGTTTAGCACACTGGGTGCTAATATAATCATATGAAATGTTATCGAGTTATTCTTGCACATGTGGTTTCTGACACTGTGTAACTACTCCCTGCAAGAAACAAAGCGAATGTGAACAGGATTGTGTATTTCTATACACGTCAAAGCGAACAGCGATGTTTTTTCTCGCAGCTTTAGTTCTTACTAGTTACCATTTAAAGGTTGACGGCCAAGAATCGAAGATAAGCTTATAATCGTGCTTTTATCAGCAGAGTTCATCTGTGACTTTTTTTGTGTGGGGATGTACACCAGGGATCACTCACTCACTCACTCATCGTCTATACCGCTTTATCCTGTATTCAGGGTTGCGGGTGGCCTAGAGCCTAACCCAGGAGAAGACAGGGTACATCCAGACACATATAGATACAAACATTACGGGCAATTTGGGAATGCCAATCAGCCTAATCTGAAGGTCTTTGGAGTGTGGGAGGAAACCGGAGTACCCGGAGAAACCTACCAAGCACAGGAGAACATGCATAACTCCATAAACACAGAGACGGTAAATCGAGCTTAGCCAGGAATCGAACTCAGACCCTGAAGGTGCAAGACGACTCATCACTACACCGCCGTGCCGTTAAACCAGGGATCACCAGATACGATATTATCATGATGCCTTGGCGCTTATTTGATTTGCATTGCGATTCTCTAAGTATCATTATTTTTTGATTTTGTTACAATTCTAAACAAACTTAGCAAATAATTCGCTCATACCACATGGAATGCTGTGCTGCCTGCCAGTGTGTGAACACTTTAGAGCACACCACCTGTAGGATTATAGAGAAACAGCAATGTTTCACACCAAACATCTATACGTTTTAAACATTTTTGAATTGATACATGAATTGCCACACATAAGATTCACAATACATAACAATACTGTTATCTATAAATATGAAGCTCAACGAAATGTAAAAGCGTTTTGAGGGAGATTCAGGTTTTCGGTGTTAATCTACAAGAAACTACTAACATACAAGATTCAAATGAAGTCCAAAATGTTCATATGGAGAACATAAATACAGACTTTTGTGACAACCAGCCTGAGCTGAGTTCAAGGTGAGTGTGTGACTATTTAGATATGCTGGCTTCCTAAACTTGGAGCTAAAAAGCTACAAAAAGAGGGAACTAGAAAATGCTAGAGGGCAGAGAGAAGAGAAGTGAATTTTACCACAAAAATATAAATAAATAAAACCCTAGTCAATTTTCATAGATGAGAAAAATATGGACCACACAATAGTATAAAACGAGTGATGCAGTAGTCTAGTATAATGCTACTAAATAATAAATGTTTGTAATAAATACTTAATAGAGCATTCGGAATAACCTTATAATGTCTTATTTCTGTTTTATCTTACTTATCACATAACACTAAACCACATGAGGTCATACAATAAAGCTCAGTCAACGTGATGGAAAAGTTACCAGGTGGAAACATGTGCTTTTTACATCCGACATCCTTTCCCCTTCAGTGAAATAACTTTCTGTTGATGGGATATTTTTAAACATTTTAATCTGAGATCTGCTGTTTTACTTAAGAAAACAAAAAAGTCTAGGTTTCAAGTGGTTCATGTTTCACTACATCAACAGGTAAAAAAAAACAACACACAAATCTTAAACATGTTCATGTCTTAATTTAAGGTAAGTAGTGAAAACCCAACATTTATTATTATTATTTTTTTAAGTTTGATTGACGTCCTTAAAATTCCACCCTGTCTCAAGAAAAACAAAACAACGAAACAATGACTCGCTCTCAGCATCAGCAATGAGCAAAGTAAGTGGTGGACTGATGTCTGGAGAAATTCCCATGATTCACACAACAGCCCAGACGCTCCTGTTCGCCGGTGGAAAGCTAAAATAATAGACGTTACCTGTGCACCGTGTCGGCTTGGTTTCCCAGGCTGAGATTAATCCCAGCCTTTTACAATGCGGAGTCACCGCACACAATGCACCTCAGTCACAAACCCTGGACTGCATGTGGGAAACGACCCCACCTGCTCTTAAGCCACTTCTACGCACCACACATGACTCACACACACCCTTCAAGATGCACAACACAGGCCTTTGTTTCAGCACTCAGAGTATCAACAGTAGTGCTGTTGGTGAAAAACTTTCTTAGAAAAACAAGACACAAACCTAATAATCAAGACAAATCCACCAAAATAACTTGGCCTGTATACCGTACACAACAAATCTCTTCCAGAACTTCCATACTAACAAACTCCATGTAGGTCTTTATGTGAAACTGATTACATCTAAAGAAAAATTCATTACACACTCTGGAAAAAAAGGATGAGAATACGTACAGTATGTGTATTTCTATATGCTGCATCAGAATTTCAAGATTGAAGTTATCATTTAAAAAAGTACGGAACAGTTCGGTACGCTTTTATCTGAGAATGTTCACTATATGGACAAAAGTATTTGGCCAAACTTGTTAATTATTGAATTCAGGTGTTTCAATAAGACTGCTTATCCCCAGTGATGAGCAATCTTAATGCTTCAGCATATCAAGACATCTTCCAATTTTGTGGCAACAGTTTGGGGAAGGTCCTTTTCGATTCCAATATGATCGTGTCCAGTTCACAAAGCAAGGACTATAAAGACATGGTTTGATGAGTTCGGTGTGGAAGAACCTGACCGGCCCGCACAGAGCCGTGACCTATACCCCATCGAGCGCCTTTGGGATGAACTAGAATGGAGATTGCAAGCCAGGCCTTCTCGTCCAACATCAGTGCCTGACCTCATATTGTAAGTGCTCTACAGAATTGAAGGGTCCCACAGAAACCCTTTAAAATGTTGTGGAGAGCCTTCCAAGAAGAATGGAAGCTGTTATAGCTGCAAAACGGGGACAGACAATGACATTTTGGCCAAATACTTTTGTCCATATAGTGTAGTTTATTCAGTATAAAAATCCAGTGAACAAACATTTTCTAGATGAAAAATGCAACTCAAGGAGAAAGATATGACTTTTCAAGAAGCTGTTACTTTATCAACAAGTCCAGGTGACACCTTCTTGTGCATAAATTAGTTTTGACTGCAATGCATTATTTAAAAATGTTGGCAAGCGGATTTTAGCTATGTTGATATAAGTATGCTCTATACGTTACCGAAATATTCCTTCTTCATGTGCATTTCCAGCTCCCTCTCCAGCTCGAGCGTGAGGGCCTCGAGCCGCCTCTCAGCCTGGCTCGCGCCGCTGTCTCTCGCAGGGGTCACCTGGTAGGGCAGTTTGAGTCTCGGCCCCTGGGCGCGGGCTCTGGTGGAGGCACCGTGGTGTATCTCTTCCTGCACAGTGAACGGATGAAGGTGCGCGCGGTGGAGCACGCTGGCGTCACCGGTGTCCTGCAGCAGCGCGTCTTCCAGCAGGGACGCGCGAGGCGACGAGGCAACTAGTAGCTCCGGGCACGCGCCCATGGAGCCGCGCGAGCTCCGCGAGCTCCTGGAGCTGTGGCTGGAGATGCTGGACCTGGGGCTGAGGGTGAGACCGGCGCTGCTCGGACCGCAGATGCTCGATCGAGGGCTGGCGTGCCGCTGGTCGTAGCCCATGCTGACGCCGCTCGTGCGGTTGCTGCTCGGGCGGCTCGCGCACTCGTAGACGTAGCCGGGGCTCGAGGGCTTGCTGGCGTCGCTGGAGGTGCTCGCGTAGCTCGAGCGCGGGCTGAGAGCGCCGCTGCCGCCGTCGCAGTGCGCAAGACTCGAGCGCGGGCTCCCGCATTTCTCCTGCTGCCCGGGCGCCGCGAGGCTCGACCGGGGACTCGCGTGAACAACGCACGATCTCCGGTGCCGGTCGCCGCCGCTTCCGCCGTAGCACGGCAGCGCGACTTCGGATCTCGCGTTACAGTACGCGTCGTCCACGTAGAAGGCGTCTCTGTGCGCGCGCTTGCTCTTGTGCTGCTCAGGTAGCCCGAAATCCAGGTCGGGCTCGAGCTCCCGGTAAGGCTCGCACAGCGACAGGTTCTCCATCAGCTCGCTCGCTCGGCGTGCAGGATCCTCCTCGTAGTAGCGATCCATCGGTGTTCCCGGTGCGCATGCAAGGAGAAGAACGAGAAAAAAGCTCGTGCATTTCACTCTGTTTCTGTCGTGAATTCCTCGACATGCATAATTCCCCGAAGTCACCAAGCAGCAGCAAGGTTTAGGGGGAAAAAAACAGCAACAGCAAACTGTCTTTAAAACAAAGTTTTCTGCACGAGGTGCTTGCCGAAGTTGAAGGGTCCTTTTGCAGTCAATGGCGGAGGAATTTCCTCTCTCACTCTCTCTCTCCTTCCCAAAACAAAACGTCGCCTTCTCGGAACAAATCCGTTTAATTTCTCGCGCGAAAAGTTTGCCAGTGATTCGAGCAAAGAGCAAAATAAGGAGCAAAGAAAGGAAAACTCGACATGACAGAAAATGGGGATTTAAAAAGAAAAAGAAAAAAGAACGAAGAAAGAAAGTAGAGTAAGGGAAATAAGAGAAAAGGAACAGAGGAGCAGCGCGCGGGACTCGTTTGTGTGTGTGTGTGTGAGGGGCAGGAATGCGGGGAGGGAGGTGCGGGAGGCGCGCGAGGCCGGGCAGGGGTGCGCTCCGTCGCTCTGGAATGCGCGTTAATGCGCGCGCGGAACAATGACGGCGAGCGAGCTCAGCAAAGGGCGCGCGGGGAGGGGGAGGGAGGGTATGGATGGTTAACGGGGGCGGGGGATCTTGTCCTGCCAAAGATTAAAGCAGTGGTTTATTGGGGGGTTGTTTGGAAAAGTCAAACTCATGCATCGATCCCAAAAGTTTTTGTTGTGCCAGATGGTTGTGCTTAAGTCTAACTGAGCTAAAAAATTAATAACTAGGATAATAATAATAATAATAATAATAATAAGAAGAATTTCAGAGTGATAATTTGCATCATGCAAAATCTACCCCATAATTACATGAGAACTTTTCAGACTGTTCTTTCTTTCTTTCTACTGTGCAGCTTGCTTATCCCGTAGAATCCTTTGATCCATCTTTTTCTGAACTATCACCCCAACTTTAACTCAGGACGCCCCGTTACAGTGTCTATAAGGCTCTCTGTTGCATATACCAGTATGAAAGTCTATGAGGAAAGAAACGAAGAATTTGTGTTCATTTTAATATTATAGTTGATAGTTAACCCACAGCATGGTGGCACTTTCAGGCTCCAGGTTCCATTCCCACCTCAGCTCTGTGTGGGATGGGGTTTGAATGTTCCCCTTGTGCTTGGTAGGTCCCTTACTCTGATTTCCTCCCACCGTCCAAAGACATCCAGATTAGAAAAACTGGTGTTCCCAAATTGCCCATTAGGTGTGATACAGTGCAGAGCCTAAGCTCAGATAAGATTCAAGATTCAAAGAACTTTATTAAATCCAGAGGGAAATTGCTTAAATGGGGGGAGTTAAACCAGGAAGGGCCTCAGGTGTAAAAACCTGTGCCAAGTTGTTGTGCAGATCAGATGGTCCACTGTAGCGACCCCTCGACGGGAGTAGCTGAAAGACTAAAAAGAACATTAGCAGCAAACATGGACAGGTATACTGTTCTGTTCCTGGCTACCTGGACACTATTTCAACCTTTCCCATTCAGCCCTCATTTGAGAAAACCAGTCTGTTTTGTCTCTTGACACCGTTGGAGCTTTTTCTATCAGTAAGAGTATTTAATGAATCCCTGTGATGTCCCTGACTAACTGTTCACTGAACAAACAAGAGAAGATTCTGGCAACCAATTTGCATCATGCAAAATGCACTCCAGAATAATTGCATGCTTATGTGAACTTTTCAAACTGCTCTCTCTGTCTCTCTACAGTGTTGCCAGAATATACAAGGTATTTATAAATAAAGGACATTTATAAAGCAACAAAACATGTCTGATTTAGAGGCCGAGGTAGGCGCATAGCACATGGTCTGAGGCACAGGTTCCTCCTGTGTGGTGAAACATATCACATTCAAGTCTTTTCCTATTTCATGTCTTCACATTGTAACTACACCCAGTATCAGGTTTATGTGCTGCCCCTGCAGGAATGCATGCTTTGTGGGTCGGTGTGAGGAAACGAAGAACAAAGTCAAAACACTTGTTTAAAAGGCAAAAATCCTACTCCTGAATTAGGAGACTGAGGAGAAAAATAGATTTAGATTTGTGAATTAATGTATTGCAATGCTGACTCCAAAATATTTTTTTAAAAAGTAATTTTTAATTTATATACAGTATGTTTGCATTTGCAGGTAATGTGTTGCAGTTCCTCTATAGTCCTACACGTGGTGCGCTTTAAACTATTCGTAGCATCCTGCATGGTAGGAGCAACAAAAAAAGAAATAATTAAATGATGAATAAATAAAGTTTGTTCAGAATTCTAACAAAATCTTAATTAGTCATTTATTTAAGGCCAAGCCTTAAAGATTTAGTGTAAAAGCTTGTCTAAACACGCTTTATATAAGCTTTTACAGATTTTTTCCCCCTATAAATCCATTTGCATCTTTTCTTCTAGAAAAATGAGGCCCATGGCGTGTTACAGTACTTGTCCTCAGTTTATGATCAAACCGGTTAGCTATAGGTTTTCCTCTTCTTATTATATAATTATTATTATTATCACTGATGTAAATACTTTCTTAGAGACCCAAAGCCACCAATTGGCTTTGAAAAACTCAGGTTAGTGTTGTATGGAGCACCTGAAGGGACATGTTAAAAAAATACAATTATTATGTGGTAAGTTTCTGCTATGCATGAGAAAATCCAATATTTTTTAAACACATGTCCCTTCAGGTGTGCCATTGTGTTCCTTATTTGTGTTCCTCGAGTGTGGAAAATCTTAAAAACAGCCCTGCTGAGAATAATCCAGTATTTAGTACAATCTGGTCAGTTGTAGTCCTAGTAGAAACCATGTTAATCCCACAAATCACTTGAATCTTCTGCTTGAATGCGCTCACAGCTTTTGAAATCAGTGCAACCACAAAACAAAGCATGGCATGAGGCAGAATTCTGGAAGAAAATGTACAAGAAATTTCCTTTTCTGTAAATCTGTAGAATAAACACACCTGTTACTGAACACCCCCACACACCTACATGGCATACCAGCCACCTGTTGCACAAACGCCACAAGAACGATTTATCTTTCAGAATGGAGCTGCTTGTGTATTATATTAGTATTGTTACTATTCGCTATAATTTATCTAGCAAATGTGGAATAAAACCATTTCATTGCACAAATCTGAAATCTGCATTTACACTGTATAAGCGAAAAAAAAAAGATTAAACAATTGTACTGTTTGCGCTCAATCGTGTGAACGTAAACAAGGGTGAATAAAACATTATATTAATTCTAGCTTTATTTTAATTTACATTAAGGAAAAAATAATAATAAAAAATTCTATATAATCTTGCTTTTCAATATACTTTGTCCATCTTTCAACAAGCTGTCGTATTCCCACATTAAAAAATGTTTTAGGCTAAGCTGCATGCCATGAATGCACTTCATAAGTCTTCACTTATTCATCAGAAGTGAAACTTTGTCCTCGTATGGCTGCTTTCAAGGGGACCAAACAGCGGATCATTTTTGACTTACCTTATATTAATTATTGCAAAAAAAACAACAACAACTTACATCAATTATTACTGTGGCAATCCAACCAGCCTAACATCAGGATGAATCGCTTTAGTTGTGGTAAACAAATAATCACATTATGAAGTTAATTAATAAAAAAGTTAAAAACTGTTAATACAAATAAAACACAAGAAAAGGTTTAATAACAAACAACAGCTGCACTTACTGAATGGTCGAATGTAGATACTTTAATGATTACAAAAAAAAAATGTAACCCTTAATACAGGAGATTTGTTACAGTGATTGGTCAAGTTTTTGTCATGTGACTTGTTTCATAAGGATGTTCAGTTCTTCAGTTATTATAAAAATATAAGGTGGTGTGTGTGACACAGTGCTGTGTATTCAGTCATGAGATGAGATGGGCACTACATAAAATATTAACCATACTGAGTTCTGATTGGTCAAAAGAAATTAATAAGCATGCGTCATTTAACAGCGATTGGTTCCTGAAACGTTGAACCAATGCTTGTTTTTGGTATTTCTGAAACATTCCTGAGAACAGAACTATTTTTAGCTCATGTTAAGTTTTCCAAGAAAATGTTTTTCTTCCACAGAATATAATGTTTATGCTGAATTTTTGAAGATCTAATCTCTCGAAAAATTTAACTGGACATACTAGAAGCTGTGCTTTGGAACTTTATTGACCCACGACTGGCAGGAAAGACAGAACCAATGCCACAATCATAAGAAACAACACCACATCCAGTATGAGCTGTTTAATGGGTGAAGTGATTTGCTTTTTCCCATGCCCTCTGCTCCTGAACCACTCCACCACTTCTCCCAGGTCGTACTCCTTGGGGTTGTAACCGAGTTCGGCCCTGGCTTTCTCCATGCTGAAATAATGTGTGACTCCGGTTTTGTAAACTTCAGCACGTGTCAGGAGAGGTTGGAAATTGTAGACACGGCCGATGACGCTGTGAAGCATCTCTGTGAGAAATGCAAAGAAGTATACGAGAGAAACCGGAAGCCGAAGCTTGGGGAAAGTGTAACCCAGACCTTCAACTAATGGCCTAAAGAATTCAAAGTTGTTGATGGGCCGGCCGTCTGAGATGAAGTAAGCCTGTCCGTCTGCACGGTGCTGACGTTTATCTGTCAGAGCTTCTGCAGCCAGTTCGTGTGCACTGACTAGGTTATCGACATGGACAAACTCCACTAGACTCTCAGCACCTCCATACACAACCCTAAAGAAGCCACGCTCGATGTATCCTACAATCCTTGGAAGATGTCTCTCCTCTCCTGGGCCGTAGATCCCAGCTGGACGAAGTGCACAAGTGTGCAAGACCCCACCTCCACCCGCTAGAGGCAATCCGTTAACTTTTAGCACCCGTGTTTCCGCCAGCGACTTGGTCCTGGAGTAGTGGTCCGGATGAAGGTGTAATGGCAGATAAGGAAGTGTCTCGTCACCGTTCTTTATGACCTGGCCACCGAAGACTACGTTAAAGGTGCTTGTGTATACCAGTCGAGGAACCTGGAGATCCACACACGCCTGGATAACGTTTTCCGTCCCCTGAACGTTCACCTCTTCAATCAGCTTCCTGTTGAGTTGCTCTCTCCCAGACATCCCATACGACGCAATGTGAAAAATGCAGTCTGCGCCACGCAACGCGTTTACCACCTGTTTGAATTCCCGGATATCACCCTGGATGAACTCAACGCCCTCAGGTAATGCTTCACTGGGTGGCTTCACATCAAACAGGACCACTCTGAAAGACTTCTTGCTGAGAGAGTGAGCAAGACTGCATAGAACAATTAAGAAAATGTATTATTATTTAATAAGCCTGTTTTTTCTTCTTCAAATTAATGACTAATCAAGTTTATTTTGATGGGAAAAATAATTTAAAAATGCTGTGGGTAATGCATTGCATTCTTCTCTGCATTCTGAGAATTCATAACTGGGTCCATAACAGTGTTTGGTGTTTGTTCGGTTGAGTTGTTGAATTTATTTACCTCATATATTTCAATATAGTCTATCATGGTAACATCATGACATGATTGAATTACACCTTTATAAACATGCATCTTCACCTCTAAATAATGACTTAAAGTGGCGTCAGTGATTCTATTTAAAGACACTTTTAAAAAATCTTGGACTTGAATAATTTGTTGTCCGTACACAGCCCTGGTTCGCTCTCCAAAAAAAAAAAAAAAAAGGAAAATGGCCCATACCACATCACACAATACCATACATCAGTGGCATGTCTGTGTTTGATAACATTTGTTTTATTAGTATTGAGATTAGAAACCTAAATCACAATTAATAGTTTAAGGCAACAATCATTTGGGGGAAAAAAAATGGTAGGAAACCTGGCTTTCTGGTCAATAACATACTGTATGTTTGTATTCAGACATACAACTGAATTGTATTCAGTCATTTTATAGAAATGTCCCCAATATCACCTCTTTATCCTTTCCTCTTAAAGGAGGAGTCAGCAATACTGTAGAAATATTGCAAATATTTGAACAACTACGGGTAACAACATCCTTATGTTTTAATATGAATTAAAAGAATAAGAATACGTAAAGCTTTTTTTTTATATTTAAGCTTTTGGCCAGATGCCTGGTTTCACGTACTATGTAACATACATGAAAAAAATTTCAGTCATTAACATTTAATAAATTAGCATCTTCTTGTTAAACAAAAAGTTAGACAGAAGCTATCTTTATGTGTGTTTGTCTGAACACAGACTATAGGAAGTGTTACCTTCATCAGTAAGCACAATGAGAGGGTTGTTTTATGGAAATAGAGGCAAGGAATAAGTTGCATCATATGATAAAACCTTACAAATACAACCCTTCCTTCACCGCACCTTCAAAAGCCCCGCCCACCCAAAAGTTAACGGTCATATAGCCATGTGATGGTGGACACCTCCAGGGTCCACGTTCGATTTCGACTCGGGTGTGTGTGTGTGTGTGTGTGTGTGGAGTTTGCATGTTTCCTCCGTGCTTGGTGGGTTTCCTCCCACAGTCCAAAGACATGCAGATTACCTAAACAGGCAATCCCAAATTGCCTGTAGTGTGTGAATGAGTGTGATGTTTGTGTGCCCTGTGATAGATTATCCCCCTGTCCAGGGGATGTACCCCACCTCATCAAGGCCCCCCGTGACCCTGGAAACAAGATAAAGCGGCACACACGACTAGATCTAGCCCAACTTTGAGGGGATATTATTTGAATTTGAATTTGAGAAAAACAATCTTAGATTAGAATAGCTGATTTCTCCTTTAAATCATCAAGAGAAGACATGGCATGTTTTTTGAGTCGTGCGTCAGGGATGTCAACTCGATGATCGTAGGTCCTGGAGGTCTGGCTTTGTGGATGGAAAATGTAAATAATGGCGAGTTCAATGAGGAAAATAATCTTATTCACCTCCACACATTTAGAACTTGTCTAGTTTTGATCTTATTTACCTCCACACATTTAGAACTTGGCTAATTTTGATCTAATTTACGTTCACACATTTAGAACTTGGCTAGTTTTGATCTTATTCACCCCCATATATTTAGAACTTGGCTAGTTTTCCTCCTATGGTACCTAATGCACCGTTAAAGTACACCTGAAATGGTTTAATGTCTCCCTCTGGTGGTGAACACAGGTGCTGCATGGATTTACCTCATATGATGTAACGTTTTACGTCTATTTTCAACAAAATAAAACATTTCTTAGTGATGTATTTATTAATTATTACATACCGGAAGCCAAAATATCCTCCTCCTCCAGTAATGACGTATTTCTCGACATTCATCTTAGGCACAGAGTGATATGAGCTAAAGGGAAAAGAGAGAGAAAAGTGTTGTTGACATTGTGCACTATTGTTGCATTAACAAGGATTTAACGCTGATGGTATAAGGCAAAATAAGACAATAAGCACCAAAAGCAGTCATTAACATACAAATATATTTGCACATAAATACCTGTTACGGTTTTGTACCCAACTGCACACGAGAGTAGGAAGAGAGTGTTTAATTCTGATTGGCCAGAGGCTCGTCACGTGACTTGATTCAAAAACGCTGATTCATTAAAGGCACAGCGCTTAAGCAGTTTCAAAATGGCAACCTGAAGCAAACGGTTATTGAGTTCCAGAATGTTCTGAAAACAGTGTCTGTTTAGTTCTTGTTTTGAAATAACAATAATTTAAGACATAATAATTAAACTCTTGGGAGTTTACATCCCTTATTATCTTAAAAAATACTTTTGCTGTTATACATGATGGTTTAGATACCATTACAAAAAAAATGTTAACCTCTTGGTAACCACTGCAGTAATACAGGATGGTTTGGAAAATGTTCCCAGCGTAATTTTCTAACCTTTATCTTTACGTTTGGAGTAAATTTCCATAACATTCCCATAACTTTAAATATTAACTAATCTCTTACAGTAAGTGATTTGAAAAACATTACTGTAACTTTAAAAACTTTACTGTTAATTTCTTGACCCCCTCTGCAGTAATACTGTATAATTTCTTAAAACATTAAGCTCTTGACAGCCTCTGTCGAACCTGAGGATCATTTGCAGAACATTCCCATAACGTTCACATAACGTTTCTTAAAAATATTAATCTCTTGGGAGTATGGGACAAATTGGAGAATGTTTCTGTAACATTTAACGTTTAATTTTTTTAAATGTTCATCTTTTGGAAACCTCTATAAAACCCGGGGACCGTTTGGAGAACATTCCCATAACATTAAACATTAATTAAACTTTTAAGAACCTGTTCAGAAGTGGTTTGAAGATCATTCCCACTATCTCTCACTCATCATCATTATCGCTTTATCCTATATTCAGGGTCACAGGGGCCCTGGAGCCTATTTCAGGAGACTTAGGGCACGAGGCGGGGTACACCCTGGACAGTACACCCAATCCATCGCAGGGCACATACACACACTTACATGCTCAGTCACACATTATGTTTGGGAACGCCAATTAGCCTAACCTACATGTCTTTGGACTGTGGGAGGAAAATCACAAAGCACGGGGAGAACATGCAAAATCCATGCACACAGGAGGTATAAGGTGACAATGCTAACCACTACACCACCGTGCCACCTAAAAAAATATCATGTTATAACTTAGAAAAATATTATCCTCTTGAGAACCTATTCAGAACCTCTGGGTTATTTGAAGAACATTACCACAATGATCTCATGACTTTTTTTTTTACTTCTTGTGAACCTTTGCAAAATCTTGGGATGGTTTGGTAAACATTACCATAACATCCCCAACATTTCAGCAACCCACAACATTCTTCTAATGTTTTTGTTACCTTAACTGACGTGTTCTTAGCATCACAGTGGCTTATTGGTTAGCAATGTCACCTTGCACCTCCATGGTTGGGGTTCAATTCCCGCCTTAGGTTTCCTCCAGGTACTCTGTTTTCCTTCCACATTCCAAAGACATGCAGGTTATGCTAATTGGCGTTTCCAATTCTCCTGTAGTGTGTGTGTGTGTGAGTGTGCGTGAATGACCATCGGGTGTTAAAATGGCAACCCTACCCCTTAAGTTACCCAACATAGGTTAAATAATGTAATCTTTACGATTACATTATTTATATAATTGTAAAATATGACAAAAAGTCTTATTAAGATCATGTTTATAACAATAACAAAAACACATTCAATGAAACAAAAAATAACAAATCATATTAAAAATGAACGTAGAAAGAAATGATATTAAAATGCAATAAGTGAATAAATGTGAGCAGATTTACAGGAGGTTTTTGTTTTTACAAAAGATGAATGAGCTTTATATCTACATCAAAATTATGGAAACAAAAGGCATATTCAAATACTATACTGAGTCACTCAAAGCTTAAACATCAAGGGGAAAGTTTTTCTGCTTAACAGAAACCTGGGTTTCAGCACTGTAAAACAGGTAGTTTAACATTTGTTCTGTATACAATAACCATGAGTCTGGGTTTCATGATACACAACATATAAACACTGAGGAAATCCAAAATATAAATACAACAGATAAAAACAATAATAACACTAATATAAGTTAGTGAAAAATGTAATACACTGCATTGACATCGGTTTTGCTGCTAAAAACAAATAGGGTCCATAGCCACAACGCAAATGTATATTATTATTATTATTATTATTATTATTATTATTAATGGTCTATTGATAACTCCTAACCCTAAGATGGATTGATGTTTTGTGTCAATGTGAAACATAATATTTTACTGTAGAATGGCATTCAAATAAAACCAATTACAGATCAAACATAATTAAAAACTGATTAAAGTTATTTTGTCAGGCTTTGATGTTTTCAAAGCCAAATATTAATTCTAAACAAAGGATCAGCTATAGGAATAAACAAGCTCACAGGTCATTATGATATCACATGGTATGCCATTAAGAGTTATATTAATGATTAATTATAAAAGTTTTATAATAATCAGTTAAAAATATTTCCAATTATTATTTGACTTAAACTGATTAAAATGTCACTTATATTTATGATGAAACATTAGTCACTGTATTTAAATAGTTAAAAGGTTTGAACATCTGGTGCTTCTTTGTAACCACAAACCAAAGAGAATAATCACAATACAGAATCACAATTAAAGAGAATAGAAAATCCACATACTGTATGTTTGGAACTTCAGTGAAGTGCTATATTAAAATATACTCGAACTCATAAATGAACTAACTGTGAAGCATAAAGTAATGAGTATAATGTGTCTAATTAGAGTGACCTGGACATTCCTTATTAGATTTGTTTTGATCTAACATTACTTAATTAACTAAACATTAAATAATAATAAAAAAAAATCAGTTGTTTATAATACTTGTTTTTTTATGTTGGCGTATTTAAATTTGAGCCATTATTTTTATGCTAATGGTATGGTACAAATTTGTCCTTATCTATCAGACAAAGTTTTCTGCACATATCCACACCCACAAAATGAGCTCCAGAATGCTGCCTTTTAAAACATCCAACAAACTGGTTAAAAATTTTTAAAAAAGCCGCATTATTTTTAAAATCTGCTTCAAGAAAAATATTAAATATATAATCAGGGTAAAATAGGTCTGAGCATGGATGAGTTTTACATTTAAAATTATTTTGTAATGTTTTCTCTTTCTTTTTGCCTCTTAAAGCTTTGGAAATCATTCCAGATAAACTGGTAGAACTCACTGTGTTGCCAAATACAGAATATAAACTAGCACAGGGTGTGTTGACACACTCAAATTGCTCACAGCAATTTGCCAATTATGATTAAAAAAAATATTTATTAACGAAAAAATATGTTGCACTTTTTATCCTATAATTGTTCTGTTTCATGTTGTGAAATGTCCATAAAATATGCGAGTTGCTTTTATCATTTATGTTATAGCAGCTATAAACAGTCACTCCCATGCCAAACTCTCTTATTTCTTTCTTACAGTTAAAGAGAGAAAGTTACAGCTTTACCTATGACTGTTATGAAACTTTGACACTAGAGACTCCTTCCATTAAATGTTAAATAAAGCCTCCTTACTGAAAAAAATATTGTATTGACAATTACACATTTATTATAGAAATAATAACACATTAAAATAAGCACACTAGAACTATAAACCTGTGATTTTGCAACCATCAGATTTGCTGTTAGAGAAAACTAATCAACCCCTTCTGACCAACCAGATTCCAGAACTCAACAGCATCGTGCTGTAATAAATACAAAAAGCAAACTTCCTTCAATGCAGCATGAACCTCGTGCTTGAGAAATATTTATTTAGCCCAGGACCCCGATGAGATTCCTATATACATCGATGCGTTGTTAATGCCGTAATAAATTCCCATCCACTTTCCTCATCCATGACTGCCATCTCAGAGAGGATAGCTTCATCCTGGCTCTAGAGATAAACCCCGCGTCTGCTTGTCCATAAAGGAAATGAGGCAGCCTCATTGTTTGAGACACTCTTTCGAATGCTTGCTCATATGTGAAGGCAGTCGCTTTATTAGGAACAACATTAGCATTAATAATTTGAGGCTGAGCTGATGTGAAAAACGTATGTGAGAAAAAATAGAGCTGTCTAAATCTTTAGCATGTGAAGTGTCTACAGTGCGAGTGTAGAAACCAATTCTGATTGTGAAATACTGTGCGAGATTCACAATTACTGCAGTCGCTCAGTCGCTCATTTTTTGTTGCATAGTTAATCAATAGCTGTAAAGGAATTGAACATTAAATATTATACACACTATAAAACTCTGTACGAAGCTGTCGGATTCTTCAGTTGAGTTGACGATGAAGCACCATGTGATGAGTATTATTGTGTATTTGGCACGGTATAATCATTGTCCTCTTACACGTATAAATAAATCGTTAAAAATGAACAGATGCTCTTTTTCTCTTTTCCCAGATCAGTCGAGTGATGTACAGAGTGCATTCAAGGCTCTGGACTGTTTCTTAAGATCATCACATTGCTGCCTTTTTTTTTTGCTGTCCTCCTGCGTCCACAGCAAGTGAAGCAGAGCGTCTTGCAGTAAGCAGCATCTGCTTATAGCGCCTGTCAGGGAAGGGCGTGATGTGGTTGATGAAACCATCGGACCTGTTCTATCGGTAGCCTCTGTGTGGTGAATGTCTCTGCGCCACACGTGCACACGAGGCACAGCATGCCTTCTTATAGTAATCGTACACACACAGACGGGCCTGGACCACCACGTTGCAGTTGAAATATTTGTCTTTACACTTTTCATCTGGGGAAATAATGAGGAATATAAATATCTGGTGCTATGACTTATTGTTTAATCATTTTAAATGTATATATCACAATAAGAAATCTATTGGAATATTTATATAGAAATTTTATATATAACTGATTTTATTAGCATATTTGTCATATTTGTTACACGTAAATGATCAAGATCATTATAACAAATGTTTATATTACACACAGATATAATTTAAATCTTGAATATACCAAGATTTTGGAAAGCTACGGTAAATTTGACGTAGGCCTGATTACTGCCAGATCCGTTGAATCAAGAAATAAATTATCTGTGCGATATTAAAATTTGTTTGTTGATCTGAATCGTTTGAGTGTGACAATTACTTTTTTTCATGAGACTATATACAATTTGTAGTATATAGCGGTATATACAGTAGCACAGTTAAGTATATAGCACTTTATGCTCATTCTGTTGTAGAATGGCTATAAATATTATACTTTTATATAGTTGAGAATGTAGCTCTGCGTATAATTTCGTACAGTATTGTATTTGTATAGTATTTGTCCAATACAAGCATTGTTTTGCATAATGTATCAGCTCACCAATCTGTGGAACACATGGATCGGGGTTGCACTCCTCTTTGTCTGCTGGTTTCACCTGTTCTTCACATCCCTCGCTTGGCATCATATCATCAGAGAGACAGCGCACTTCTCGGACACGGAATCCTCCCTCACATGTCTTTGAGCACTACACACACGAAAACACACACACTTGATATGGCCAAATTTCCACACAAACAAAACTTATTATTATTAAACCAAATATGCGTGTTTGTGTGTGTTTGTGTGTGTGTGTAAGAACATGTTACTCACTGTACTCCAGTCAGTGTAGTACCACTTGGCTCCACAGGCCTTGGCAGAGCAGGTCTGTTGGCTGAGTGGTTTGTCGAGAGAAGAGCATTCGTAGGGTGGCATCACCGCATAGCTCTCCTCAGACTTCATCATACACACCACTGTCCTCTGCTGGCTGCCTGTTCCACACTCCGCTGAGCACTGAGAGCCCAAAACCATCATCCGTTAACAGAGAAGGATCAGCTATTTCCTATTTCCAGCTATTTTATTACCAGCAACACAATGTACAGTATGTGCAAAATGTCAGAGCAATGTACAGTATGTGCAAAATGATAAAATGTGGTAAAGATGGTGGTAATGGTGTGTGTGTTTTGTGTGTGTCTATACTCACCTGACCCCAGGGCCCGGTGAACCACTCAGTCCGGCTTTCACACGGCCCGTTGTTACACGGCTGAGCCTGAGGGGGGCGCTCAGTACCACAGCCTTCCAGGGGCACGCTGCTCACCAGGTTAGAGAGACACACGACACTGCGGCTTCGCACGCCAAAGCCGCACTCTGCAGAGCACTGACCCAAACACACATATACGGTTATCTTATTGTGCTTTTAATGACCTTCCACTGACAAAAGTATTAATGCAAATTGTTCATGTTATGCTCAACCTTAATCTCACACACACCCTCACCTCAGTGACCAAAAAAACAAAATCTTCTAAACAAAAGTTTTCTAAATAAAATCTGCAATGTGTTTTGTATTGAAAAAGGTCAAAACCTTCTATCGATCCTATCACGGTGAGAACATTCGGTCCTCAAAATCATTCCCAAGCACACATATGAGAATATTACTGCAACATCATTATTATCATGTGTGTGATGTGCGATTGTCTTTACCTGCTCACCCCAGTCTGTGTAGAACCAGCTCTTAGCACACGGCCCCGTGTCACAGTTCTCAATGTCACGGGGGCGAAGATTCATGTTGCACTCTTCATCCTCTACGATATCACCCACGTTACTGACGCAGTGCACCTCACGTGTTCTCTGACCGACCCCGCAGGGCATGGAACACTGACACCACACACACACACACACACACAAGAATAAATGCCTGAGCATATGATCATTATCTTTTACTAGCACAGATCCTAATTTGTTGTGTTTATGAACACAACAAAGTGTCAGCAAGTTGCTGTGCAACATTTCAAAAATATTGGTTTTGAAAAAACATGAGGTTTTGAGTTCAGTTCTTACTCTGAAGTGTAAGTGCACAAACACACGCAAACGTCCTGAAAGCATATTATTACTGTGCAGTAGAGAGTATATATACACCGACTGGCCTAAAAAATAAATAAATCACCATTTCAGAAGAATCAAATTATTGGCCTGCATCAAGTACCGAAAAAACTATTAAGAAGATTGAATAAATAGAAATCACTTAAACAAAGCTATCTCGTTAACGTAATGGTAATGTAAAAAAAAAAATTACAAGCAGTTTGCTCTCCAGCAAGTAGCTTGAATTTACTAGAGAGCATAAAGATTGGACTTTGGAGCAATGAAAAATGTGGTCTGATTAGTCCAGACTGACCCTATTCTAGAGAGATGGGCGTGTCAGGGTAGGAAGGGAATGCATGAAGTAATGCACCCATCATGCATAGTGGCTGCTGTGCAAGCCTCTGCAGGCAGTGTTATGGTCTGAGGTTGCTTCAGTTGATCAGGTCTAGACTTAGGAACATTATGTGGCAATAAAATGAAGTCAGCTGACGACCTGAATGTACTGAATGACCAGGTTATCACATCTATGGATTTTTCTTCCCTGATAGCACATGGATATTCAAGTTGTGAAAGGGTGGTTCTGGGAGCATGAGGAATCATCGTTACACATAACTTCACCACCACACTGTCAATGACATCTAGTAATTGTTGTTGTTGGTCTTTCGGCTGCTCCCCGCAAGGGGTCGCCACAGTGGACCATCCAGTCTGCACAGGCATTACCCCGGGTAGCTTTTTTGACGCAACCCTTCCATTTTATCCGGGCTTGGGACCGGCACTGCATCCAGTGGCTGAGGGTTTGGGCACTAACTGGGAATCGAACCCGGGCCTTTCGCACGACAGGCGGTACACCTACCACTGAGCCTCCAGTACCCCCAGGAGTGCAACTTTTATTTTGACCAGCCAGTGTATATCTTGTGTCTACATTATACCAGATGTACAGATAACATGAGGCTAATTTAACAGGATAATAATAATAATAATATAAGAGCATAAAAATCCATAATTAGTCTGAGGGATGCGAGATGCTTTACACTCACAGTGCTCCATTCTGAGCGAATCTGCCACTCGCTGCAGATCTTCAGCTGACAGGTGCTGCTGCTCTCGGGCCGTTCCAGATGTTCGCAGCGTTTGGCGGGTACGGTGAGGGTGCGGTTGGCATAAAACTGTCGGCACAGTATCTGTCGGTGCTGCATGCCGAGGCCGCATGTCTTGCTGCACTCGGACCATTCGCCGATATCCCAACTGCTCGAAAAAAACATTCAGCAGAGTTAAGTTATTTATCACAGGGTATTTCTGGAAGGAATATGTTTTTTTGTGCTGTTATATAAAAAAAATAAATAAATCAGGTTGTTTGATGCAGCCCCAAGAAAAATAGAGGCTTCCGTACCACGCTATATCTGAATATTTTCCATTAATAGCTGATCCTCAAATGTTTTATACCTTTTATACCACAGCAATTTGTCAACAATTACAGCTGTTTTTTGTATTATTATCAAGGACCACACTTTTATAAAACACTGATTATGGTTACAAAAAGAATCAAGAATTCAACAGTGCTGTGGTATTAAAAAAAAAAAAAACCTGGTTTTGGTCTCCACTGTGAAATTCAGTAAGAGATGCCTTGTTGGAATGGCCTGTACTGTAAATCAGTGTGTGTCTGTTTCTGTGTGTGTGTACGTGTGTGTGTGCGCTCACAATGCAGGACATGGCTGGACGTTGCAGGGCTCCTCCTGTGGGCTGGGTTTGGTAGCGCTGTCACACTGACTGTCTGACACACGCTCATGAGTCACTCGGTGCACACAGCCGAACACAGTGTGTTTGATTCCTACACACACACACACACACACACACAGTTATTAATTACTACTATCTGTATATACCTAATACATTTCCAGTTCATTATACAGTAGATATGTTGTACAAGTTATTTGTTATTCTAGTCGAGCAAATACTAAACTAAAAACCAATGCAGTCTTCTCATTTTTTAAAACCTACTCTTTGATGCAAAGAGTATTGCTGAGTAGCCATCGATCAATCTGTCAAGGTCTTTTGGAAGTCAAATTTACTGTATGACTATCAACTATAATGATGGCCGGTGTCTATCGCAGACCTCTAGAATTATACACCATAAATGATGAAAAAACCTGTCACCAAGCTATGCATTAATTTTTTTTTGCAAAAGTAAGTAAATTAAAAAATAATGCAAATACAGTTTTTTTGGAGCATTCTATTTACACTTAATCAGGATCAAGATTCTGCTAATGTTTATTACTTTTGACCAATAAACATATGCAAGAATGAACATTTTAGATTATGTTTAGATTACACTTTAGATACCAGCTCTAAACCCATGAAACTTTATATGAAATCAGTTTCTAAATCTGGAAATCAATGCCAGTGGAAATGCAAAGTTTTTTTTTTCTTCAGACCTCTGCCACAGGAGACGCTGCAGTCAGTCGTTCCAGTGAGTTTCCAGTTGTGTTCTCTGTGCCTGCGAGGTGGGACCTGATTTTCAGGCGTATGTGGTGGGTTCCTGTGCCCATCTATGTGTCCTTCCTGAGACGGCCTTTTACCATACTGATCGTATCCTGCCTCACCGGTCACTGTGTTACCTACAGAAAACAGGGTCCCGACGTACAAATGAGCTACAGATTTTAAACAAATGACCTATCGAATGTTTCCACGTTGCGTTCAGGGTAAGTGTTAGATTCAGGGTTAGTTGGGTTTTGGGTTATGTTTTAGTATGGGATTGGGAAAGGAGGAACTGTCAGTTGATGCATATTAGTTTAATGTTAGTTTAATAAGCATTTGGGATTAAATCTAATTTACTGTAGGCAAAGAAGCTAGGTGAAGCAGCGTGTCACCACTAGACTTGTGATCCCACGATGGGGAGCCCTTTGTGTCTATTATATTTCCATATCTATACATAAAGTAATGTTAAAATACATTTTAAGCACAAAACGTGTAAGGTGAACATCAAAGCACCCTACATTACCAGTCAAAAGTTTGGACGCACTTTTAATCCTATGGTCTTTCCTGATTTTTATTTCTATACTCTCCTTCGAACAGTTGATATTGAGATGAATCTGCTACTTATGCTCTGTAAAACCTTCATGCTGGTTGTTAAGTGGTGATTTCTGAGGTTGTTACCTCTAAATGAACTCCTCTGCAGCAGAGGTATGTTTTAAAAGTCTCGCTTTCCTGGGAAGGTCTTCATGAGAGCCAGTTCCATGATGGTGCTTGATGGGTTTTGCAAAAGCACTTAGCAATACTGTTCCTGCTAGAACTGTATCCGATGTAACCGACCTCAATGTCTTAAAATAACAACTGACTGTTGCTGTTGTTGTTACTTAATTACATTATGCCATATGTATTATTTCTTAGTTTTGAAATCTCCAGTATTGTTCTAGAATGTAGACAATAAATTACTGAACCGAAAAACATCGAATTAGCGGATTTGTCCCAACTTTCGACTGGTACTGTATGGAAATATTTAAAATATATTAATTAAAACTTTATTTTAAAATTTGGCTGAAAAAAAACATTATATAACAACATTATTATTAGTTTCCGATTCTCACGCCTTTATTCTCTAAGCCGCTTATCCTGTACAGGATTAACCTAATCTGATTGTTTTTGGACTATGGGAGGAAACCAGATAACCTGGGGGAAACCCACTAAGCACAGGGAGAACATACAAACTCCGCATACACAGACCCAAGTCAGGAATCAAACCATCAACTCCGGAGGTGTGCGACCACAGTGCTAACCACTAAACCACCTCCAGTGAAAAACCAAACTGGATTTACTGCTTTCCCATTCACTAAACCACTGAACCATAAAGTACTAGCACACCAGCTACAGAGTGTTATAATATGAATCAAGATAGTTAGTTAGTTTTTGTTAGTTGTTGTAAATATAATAATAATAATAATAATAATAATAATAATAATAATAATAATAACGATCAGCTCACCCTCTTCTGAATCTGGGGTCGTGCTGATGGAGTTCTCAGAAGGAAGGACGTACTCATAGTGCACTCTGGGATTGGGCTGCTGGTAGATCATCTGAGCCATGAGAAAAAAACTCTAAATGAGCGTTCCTGACCCAAGCAGTGTAGAAGGCAAGGCTTACACTTTTATATAAGATACTAAAATCCAGTACTAACTGTATCTAAACTAGCTTGAAGGGACAGTCAGATCAGAATTCATGTGAATTCATTCAAACAAGCAGTTTCTCAGTACTTTGTCTTATTCTTCTTTGATCCCTAGCTAATAGCTGGCGGAGGGGGCTAGCACTGTAGCCAGTAAACTGCTGTGGGTGCCGCTGTATTCCGGACATTATGCAGGACATGTTACCATTTCTGGCAGTCGGTGGCTAAGATCCTGGCGTCATTTGTGTTGAGACGGCGGTTGTTCACATCTTCCTCAATGTTCTTGAGCAAGGTTTTCTTTGAGGCTGCTCACTGGATCTTCCACTAGGTTGGTCGCTGTCCCCAGAGGAGCTGGTGTGGTAGTCCAGCATGTTCATTCGGCATACTGTACGTTACTCAACACTTTTTAAACATGCTCTTTAATAGTTACGTGGTAGTTACACCTCTCTCAGATAAATTAATTTTGAACAGGGTCACAGATGAAAATTCCCAGTGTCTGACCAGACATCGCATTTAAAAAACCCTAAGCTGGTTAAGATTCTCGACCATGTCACAGATCCATAAAGGAGGATTGTGAGAATGAGTGTCCGAAAGAGGGAGATTTTGGTACAAAAAATGCTTCATCCATAGGCACCACTTGAGTGGAGAACACCTCTGCTGCCTGTCCGATTCTGCTGTGGATGCCACTCACTTTCTTCTCTTGAACCAGCGATCCAAGGTCTCTGTACCTGCGTCTCGTCAGTTGCCACTGCTTTAGTTTGCTCTGTGTTCAGTTATTTTTAAGTGCTGTGTTACAGATCAGAAGGGCAAAAGTTCAGTTTGCCTCCATTGGGCCATTGAGTAAGGCTCTTTACTATGTCAACTCACAAAGTACAAGGAAAATATGGAAACTCCACTCACAGACCAGAGGTGAGTTGTGAGGCCTGGAGGTGCGAGACAACTGTGCTGATCACTAAGCCACACCAAATTTTAAAAAGATTATTATACTAAGACATGGATGCGAACATGGCCAACATTGAAATACACATCCAACATCTAAGTCTATTGCTGCATGAACGGTACTAGATACAATAATCCCATTGTGCGGTAGTCAAATTTACTTTAACACCCTTATTATTCATGATTCTTGAATCAGCACATTCTATTATACCTCATTTAATCATGATATTAAACCAAGGTTATTAAGTTGCACGCATCAATCACCCAGAAATACATCCCATAAATAACCTGCCTGTGAACATCACTCACATAGACATCCAGAATCTCATTGGTTGGTCCTTCAGCTAAAAAGGACTCTCCAGCAGTGCTGCTGATCTCATTGGGCCGTCTGTAAGTGAACATCGTCCCTCCTCCTTCATACTTTCCAGGTCGGTCGATGGCCCAGTTTCCATTAATGATGGAACGTCCAGAGCGACTCCGCAAAGCTGCGGGGGAAAAAAGGGGACACGCTGAGACTGGAAGCTGTCAGAAAGGGTGTATAAACATCTAGTTTATTTCCTCCCAGTTAATCATGGTGATTTTTAGGAAATTTACCTTTAATGCATCATCTAGTGGTCTATATATTCTCTGTGACACAGGAATCGAATGATATTATAAAGTGCTATAAAAAACAAATCATCATATTTACGTTTTAGGAGTTACCAGGGTCTGTTCTTTGGATCCAACTCCAAAGTGATGCAATGGCGTATCAGCTATCTTTTCAGTATTTTTTTTTCTGACACACAGGGGGTATTTCTGTTTCCAGTTATCTAGTATTGACCATATAACTTTACGATGTAACAAACTCGCCAGAGACATAATTTATAAATGAATTCAGTCAGCAGAAGGCCTGCAGGGCAATGCAGCTTTCCAGAGGAAAATCTTAACAATTTTTTCCAACCTCTGTTAGACATCACCTTTCAGCAAAGCCGTAGATCCTGCGGCGTTTCGTGTCTTTCACAATCATCTGATCTGAACTTCAGAAACGGTCCTCTATTGTCTGTTCCGAGTCAGACTGAGACTCCACAGCAGCGGCGTCTGTTCGGTTGACCGTTTTGACACTGTCGTGTTAACAGTGGCCGAGTTTACTGGAAAATTCTTCCGTGTAATTAAAGTGGCTGCTGAACTCATTGGGGAGGAGAGTTAAGGGGACACTAATGAAAGCTTGTTTATGTCCATGACCCCTAAGGCAGGACAGGAAGGAGTGTGAACACAGGGTCCTGTCTGCCACGAGCCAGACACACTGCTGGGGCTCGACGTGGCTCTCATTAAAGCAATGTCTCCAACAATAAAGCACTGACATTCCTCCAGTCACTCCTCATATAGCAAGAGACTTTCGTTCTCTCTCTCTCTCTCTCTCTCTCCGTCTCTCTATCTCTCTCGACACACAGATTTTGCGACTATAATCTCAGAAACAGAAGAAGCTGACTTTTAGTGGGAACTAAAATTATTTTGCTCTTATAGAAACAATCCCAGATTCTTTCATGAGCTCATAATTTTATTTAAATTGAACAATTCGTTATTAATACATCAATAAGAATTTAATGTATTATTAAATTATATTACATTATAACAGTATATATTTACATGCTATTATATCAAACGTGTTGTTTCTGAATGACAAAACGTGTTATTAAGCTTTTTATTCCTTAAATTAGGAAATTAGATTCTTCAACATAAAACTGGAATTATAGTCTGTATGTGTATATGTGTGTATAACCTTCCACTCACCGAGGTAGTTTTGGCTCTTGACCATCTCAGTGATGTTGATTTTGGTGGCTCCCTCTGGGATCTCTACAATCTTGTGGTAGCCCACTTTGGACAGGCTGTGCTGGAACAGGCCAGAAACCAGCCGGCATGCCGTGTTGTCCCCGCCGCAAACACCACATTTATCCAGCACCTTCCCTGAACCCAACAGCTCATCACATCCTGGACTCTGTTACACACAAGCAAGAAAAAGGACATAAAGAGTGTTTCATGTGATGCATCTGCCACTGATTTTCTCACCACATGATGAGAATCCTTTTGCCATGCTGTATATGGGGAAAAGATGTTCAAGAGCTTTAAGGAATCACAGTTACGCAGACTGGTCATAGGCAACAAAAATGCATATGACAGAAGTATACAGTAAATGACAGCACTGGCTCTTCTCTGATACTTTCAAGGCCCCTTATATTGTATATAAACATTTTCAGTTTTCCATTTGTTTGCCCACAAAAAGCAAAGAGGACATGTAACCCTTTTATAAATAAAGTAAAAATAGTCAAGGAACGAAAAACAAATAGAGCTAAGCCCTCAGCTGAGCACTGCTGCATTGGCTTTTACCCCTGAGAACAAGATGGTCACCTCCATGCACCTCCGTTGCTCAGAGGAAGCTACTGACTGTTGTCTGGACGACTACGTGGGGAATTGTCCTATTGTCCTCTTGGGGGACGCCAGTGCTCATGTGGGCAATTAAGGAAGAACCTGGATGGTGATTATTGGAAGAAACAATCTGCCTGAACTGAACATAAGTAGTGTCTTGTTATCAGACTTCTGTGCTTATCAGGGATAAGCATTAACGAACATCATATTTAAACAAAGGGTGATCCACAAGTGTACCTGGTAGCTGAATAATATAGGCCTAAGATCAAACATTGACTCTGCGGTTGTTCTGGACAGATGAGTAAAAATAGGAGTAGGGCTGTCAACTGATCACCACTGATGGTGGGTTAGATCAGATAACAATGGAGATGGCCAGATATATTGGGCAAACCCGAAAATAGAGAAAATGAGCTTAAAAGTCTTTGATGCCCACATCCAGAAGAACTTCATGGAATCTACTTTAAATATTCCTCGGTCAAACCCTTCGTTGTAGAGGTGACTACTCAGTTCTATAGCAGAAGAAGCAGAAGAAGCAACACAGCCCACTGGTAAAGTAGATGGTAGGGGTAAAGAATGAGGCTTTCTGGACATGGTTGATCAAGGGGAATTCTTAAGCAAATGATTACTAGCAGGACAGAAGGCCTGCAGCCAGGGTGGTCATAAATACAGAAACCTTCTGGCTAACTATCAGCCAAGGGAAAACAGAGTTTGGTCCAGGAACTATTTAGTAGGGGAGGAGATATGTGGCATCAGGTGGAACTCCTGAACCAAACTAGCAGGTTCTCTGAGGAGAAGCTAGAGTCTGAAGACTTATCAGGAGCCTCGCTTATACCTTTGACCGGGTCAGTTGATATGAGTCATTTGGCGTTTATACCAGAGAGCGTAAAAAAAAGGAAAGAGTAAGTGATATTTAAAATATATAATTTTTTGTTACCTATCAACATAGCAATATTACCAATAAAATATTTCCATTAAATATGGTGTAGATATGTTTTTTTTTTTCCTCCATGTTTGGTTTTCTTTATTGCCCTCAGCTTGTGGTCTGATTGGCCAGGAGATTGAAAAGCAGTTTGCAACCAAATAATTTTTGGACTCTAACATATAACACTTCATTGTGATGACATACTGTAGACATGCAGATTTTTAAAAACAGGATTTCCAGCAAGTGCTGGAAAGCTCTCTGTGACTAAGCTGCCGGGATTATCATGGTATTGGAGACTCCTTTCATAAATGCTAAATAGAATGGGAAATGTCTTTATTGTCATTGTAAAACTAAAAATAAAAACTTTTTTTTTTACATAACATTTACATTGCTTTACAACAATTACATGTTTATGAAGTCTTAATAAAGTTTATGTGGCATGTCTTCTCTATAATCCTTAAAAAAACTGAAGATTCTTAGTCATCCAGGTGATGTTATCTAACCTCACCTTATTAAAGAGCTGTTACTGTACTATGGAAATGTACAGTATATATAAGGTATTAAATTGCCTTAAACATAACCTGTGATTTGACTTGCAGCCAGATGTTAAGGCTGTTGTTATAGAAAATAAATCCTTTGGACCTGTCAACATACAACAGGTCCTGTTAAACATTTGTAAAACAAGATTCTTTCTGCTGCTCTATTAAATCCATCAAAATCGAGACATCTTATCGTAAAAACAAACCTCAGTGGCACACAGCTTGAGTGAGAAGCTAATAGTTTCTTCTTTTGCCTGGTCTCCCCGGACCTGAAGTGCTCGTGTTTGACCTTACAGCACTCATTTCTGTCCCTGCGATTTGCTCTCAGTGGGTGGTGGTACACCGTCAGGCTCCAGAAGAACTACCAATAACCGAAGTAATGAGTTAAACCTTCCCCGAGATCCACTTTCAGCTGGAGACGGTTAGACGGCTTGCTGGTCGCGGGCAGTCTGACTTCCCTCGCGCATTCCTCACCATTACTGCTGGAATAAGCAGCAGTAGTGTCTGTGTGTCCACGGTAAAATCAGGCACAACTCAGATGGTGGTTGGGAAATGGTTAAGAAAAGACTGATATGTTTATTTTGATGCAAATGTGGTTTAGTTATAAATATTCATGCTACATTTAATAAAAGTCATGAATAAAATATGCTATGGAGAGCTTAGTAATGTTTAACAAAAAGAAAACATCCTTGTATGATCAGATGAACCAGTTAAATCAGATCACTAATGTTTGGTTTGAGTGGGCTTCATCGTTGACTTGTGAGTGAAAATGTTATTAAATTTACTGCAAATTGCCCTGTTTTAATTCAATTCAATGCATCTCAGAAGTATGAGACGACCTTTACAGAAAAGCCACACGCAGAACCTTTCCGCGTCACCCGCACTGGCAGATTAAAATGAGAGTGTCAGATGTGGTACACTTTGCAACATGTGAAGCAAAAAAGAAAGGTTGTGCGAATTTTTTATCAGACTGGCACAGCTCCACCGTTTCACTGGAATATGAGCTCTTTGCTGTGTCTGGGTGGCTGAGTTTATGGTTACGATGTGTGAACAAGAAAAGGTCAATGATCTGAGACATGTCGTGATTAGAATTACAGAAACTGTCTGATTTCCGCAGTCAGCCATGGTGGCTAAGTCTCATCTAAAGACAGCCAAACCACCAAACATCTACAGTAATGTAGCTCTCTGTGTAATATCTGAACCGGCTGGTCATGTTGTCTGCAGAAACACAAAAGGTTCATTTTAACAAGTGAATGCACCAGACATTTTATTTCTAGCTTTAAAAAGGGAAAAATCTTTACTGAAGTAATCATCAGCAGCAAGTTCAAAACAATTTGCGTTAGCTACAAGTAAGTACAGGCTCTTTGGCGCTCTCACTCATATTGGATTGGATGCAAAAATTTAAATCCCCATGGTTTCCAGTTGAAAAGAAAAGAGATGATACAGTAAATACTGTTTGGCATATGAATATTACAAAACATGATCAAGATCAGGGGTCTACAACGATTCCGTGCATGCCTTCTTATGTCTAATGATTTCTTTATGCCCATAAATACAATTATTTGAAGCAGAAGCTCTGTATCATAATCCTGGTTCACGTCACCACTTTTCAATAGATCCATGAACTCTGAACATATGAGACACATCTGTTTTCACTCTGACACAGAAATAATAAACATTTTTACATTACATGAACATTCTTTCAGAGCTTACATACAGTGGTGTGAAAAACTATTTGCCCCCTTCCTGATTTCTTATTCTTTTGCAGGTTTGTCACACTTAAATGTTTCTGCTCATCAAAAACCGTTAACTATTAGTCAAAGATAACATAATTGAACACAAAATGCAGTTTTTAAATGAAGATTATGTTATTAAGGGAGAAAAAAAACTCCAAATCTACATGGCCCTGTGTGAAAAAGTAATTGCCCCCCTTGTTAAAAAATAACTTAACTGTGGTTTATCACAGTTAAAAGTATAATTTCTGTAGTCACCCCCAGGCCTGATTACTGCCACACCTGTTTCAATCAAAAAATCACTTAAATAGGAGCTACCTGACACAGAGAAGTAGACCAAAAGCACCTCAAAAGCTAGACATTATGCCAAGATCCAAAGAAATTCAGAAAAAAATGAGAACAAAAGTAATTGAGATCTATCAGTCTGGTACAGGTTATAAAGCCATTTCCAAAGCCTTGGGACTCCAGCGAACCACAGTGAGAGCCATCATCCACAAATGGCAAAAACATGGAACAGTGGTGAACCTTCCCAGGAGTGGCCAGCCGACCAAAATTACCCCAAGAGCGCAGAGACAACTCATCCGAGAGGCCACAAAAGACCCCAGGACAACAACTAAAGAACTGCAGGCCTCACTTGCCTCAATTAAGGTCAGTGTTCACGACTCCACCAAAAGAAAGAGACTGGGCAAAAACGGCCTGCATGGCAGATTTCCAAGGCGCAAACCACTTAAGCAAAAAGAACATCAAGGCTCGTCTCAATTTTGCTAAAAAACATCTCAGTGATTGCCAAGACTTTTGGGAAAATACCTTGTGGACCGACGAGACAAAAGTTGAACTTTTTGGAAGGTGCGTGTCCCGTTACATCTGGCGTAAAAGTAACACAGCATTTCAGAAAAAGAACACCATACCAACAGTAAAATATGGGGGTGGTAGTGTGATGGTCTGGGGTTGTTTTGCTGCTTCAGGACCTGGATGGCTTGCTGTGATAGATGGAACCATGAATTCTACTGTCTACCAAAAAATCCTAAAGGAGAATGTCCGGCCCTCTGTTCGTCAACTCAAGCTGAAGCGATCTTGGGTGCTGCAGCAGGACAATGACCCAAAACACACCAGCAAATCCACCTCTGAATGGCTGAAGAAAAACAAAATGAAGACTTTGGAGTGGCCCAGTCAAAGTCCTGACCTGAATCCTATTGAGATGTTGTGGCATGACCTTAAAAAGGCGGTTCATGCTAGAAAACTCTCAAATAAAGCTGAATTACAACAATTCTGCAAAGATGAGTGGGCCAAAATTCCTCCAGAGCTCTGTAAAAGACTCGTTGCAAGTTATCGCAAACACTTGATTGCAGTTATTGCTGCTAAGGGTGGCCCAATCAGTTATTAGGTTCAGGGGGCAATTACTTTTTCACACAGGGCCATGTAAGTTTGGATTTTTTTTCTCCCTAAATAATAAAAACCATCATTTAAAAACTGCATTTTGTGTTTACTTGTGTTATCTTTGACTAATAGTTAAATGTGTTTGATGATCAGAAACATTTAAGTGTGACAAACATGCAAAAGAATAAGAAATCAGGAAGGGGGCAAATAGTTTTTCACACCACTGTAAGTAGTTGCAAGACTGTAGCTGGCTTTTGGTCTGATTATCTCCCTTTAGGTATCTAATTGAGACATATTTATGGTCACTGCTACGGAAGCTGTGCTGGGAACATATACTGTAGACTGATTCATAGACATGGGGTGGAGGAAGGTTATTGCTTGAGTTATGCCTCCAAATACGGACAGCAAAGCCAAAGCCAGAGGCCAACTGAGTGGCCCTCTAGAACAGCTTAAGTTAGAGGCAAACAAGGTGGCCTCTCCAGCACAGCCCATACCAGAGGCAGATAGGGCAGGCTCACTAACAACATCCAAGCCAGAAAATCAAGAAAAAACGAAGAGGGTGCAAAATGACTCCAGGGTTGGGGGTTCAAACCTTACCTCTAATCTGAGTTTATATGTTCTCCCTATGCTTTATGGGTTTCCACCAGGTACCAGGTAGGCTTGTAGGGGTTTACAAATTCCTCGTAGTGTGTAATTGTTTGTGTCCTACTGACTTCAAGGAGTTGGCACCCAATCCAGGGTGTCCCTCACCTAGTGGGCTCCCTGAAACACTCTCTAGGTAAGATAAGCGGTATGGAGAATTAATAAATGAAAACACCACCTACATTTGATATAGAAAATAAATAAAACCTATAGTTTTTTATTTGACTAAGACATCATGCATTTGTTGCCACGAGTACATCTGAGATAAAACAGGATGGTTCGTTGGCACCTTAAAATCGACGTATGTCCAGTGAAAATGTAAATTTGTTCTTGTTTATGAATCTTGAAGACTGGCACAAACTTTAAATTCTAGTGTCTCCATAAACAATGATAATGGCACTAAGTAAACTAATTAATGAAGGAGGTAGTTAACTGATCAACTATTTAAGTAGCAGCAGAAGTAGCTTAATAGGAAAACAAAAGACAACGTGACAGTGCAGGAAGTACTGTAGTTAGTAAACATTTTGGGAAGTTTAATGGATCTAGAACAGGATCAGCTCATCTGGAAATTCAATATCCCCCATTACCTGAACTTCCAGCCAAGCATTTATTACCAAGCTGAACGTACACCAAGACAGCTTGATATAAGATGGAAATTAAATAACCCTGTGATATTCTCCCAACTGGAGATGGAATAAAAGAGAAAAGAGAGTGCAATCCCATATTTGTTTCATTACAAGCATTTAAGCATCAAAGAACTGCTGACTTTGCAGTTTCCTTCCATCTGTAAGAAGCTATGCATGGAGAGAGGCTGCACTTGCAGATGGCCAAATGTGACCATCCATATAGAACAGAAAAGGAGACCTTAGCTAAGATCCTTCTACTGTACACACTTTACACTGCAACACAACATTACACTAACATGTATTTACTGGTAGAGAGTTACGTACAAAGAGATCTATGATAAATATTGCTATCTCATGATCACAGCTGTTAATTATGGACTAACAAACTGGGCGAAGGGTCAAGTCAACCTTTCCTTAGATCTTTAACAACTTCCTTCCTAATATTCCCTAGTATGGAGGACCTTAACACGGCCATCAATTCTCTTAACCAGGATTATTAACCCAAGTATTATATCATTAAAAAAAAGACAAAAAAGTTGATTAGTTAGGAAGAGATTTGAAAACAACCCCTCTAAAAGCATGGAATAGTGGTAGGTGCAAGGCAAGTAAACAGTCAAGTGTTTTGTGTTTTAGGGGACTAACTACTGTAGTCAACTGATGTTGTAGGCAGCAGGGTAGAGCGGCAGATACCATTGCCTGTTACAGCTCATGATGTTCGAGGTTGCTCTGTGATGCACTGACACCCCATCCACAGATAGAAAATGGTCTTGCAGGATATTTGCTCCACATGGGGGAGACACTAGGTGGTGTAACTATACGTGGTGTTTTTTGGAAGGTAATTCTTCTAACCCTAATTATCAAACAATGTCTTTCCTCAGTCTTTACTTTACAGACTTTCCTCCACTAGTTCATGAACGATTCGTTCTTTTTTAACGAGTCTTTAACGTGACTTAGAAGAATGATTAGTCTTAGAGAGAGTGTTTCATTCATCTTCTACTGGGCGCGCATACGCAAAGCATTGCAAAACCTTGGCAGGTTATGTACAGAAAACAGAATTGAGCGGTTTATCTCATCTCATCTCAGTCTTTTAGTCTGTTCGTTCTTTTGTCACGTGACTTCCATAGACGCTATGCAGTGAACTGCTCATTCTGTTTATCATATGTCCTTAGCTGCATTGTGATATTTTTAGTACTGGAACTATAGTCAAAATGTGTGTGTGTAGATGTGTAGGAGGTCTGTTTATTGAAAGTGTAACATTTTATGACATTAAAAAAAGAAAGAAAGAAACTGAAAAAGATTTGTTCATTTTGATGAACGAAATTCCAAGAACTGAGTCACTAACATGATCCAAACGTCCCATTACTATCCTTCACTGGGTCTCTGGATTAGGAAGGAGCACTGACTGGCTTACAGTTCCCACGTAGTAAATCATCTAACCCATCATAGATGAGACTAAGTTCTTGTAACTAATTGTAACATTGAAGAAGTTTCAAAAAAAGGTTGGTGAATGAAATGATGAAGCTGGAGAAATATGTTCTTCTTCGGTTATATCACCTGCTATCAATTGGTACCCTGTTCAGGCAGAACCACTTTGCACATGTTAAAAAAAGTTACAATCTGAATAAATGCTTTGAGCAATGTGTAAATGCACATCTTATTAGATCAGCTTCCTGGTAAACAGTTAAGTTGGAATCTCTAATCGGACCGAATGATTTCAAATCGACTGAAGAAATATTGTCCATGTAAAGTTAGCTAACAATCTAAGCAGTTTAGGGATGAAGGTTTAACAGGGGCAGTTGTAGAGTTTATTTTGTGAAATTATAGGGCTTCTTTCACAATTTTTTATTTTTTCACGCTATAGGAATAACTCTAACAAGTTTCAGGACAATCAATTTCTGCAAAAACTAAAAAAGCCAAATGCTGCACTGTAAAGGTAAAATACTGTATGAAATGGCACACACTACACCAACTACTAAAAATTCTTATAGATATTCCTGTTAGTCCACAACCCTTGTAGCTGAGACTCACAGTATTACCAGTTACTGCTCCAGCATGATCGAGAAACCTGGTGAAGTCTGTGCGGTTTGGCTAAGATTGGAGCCCAAAACCTCAGCTATCCCATCCCAACCCATATGATCTCCTGCCAGTACTGCAGATTTCATCCTTACAGAGCAGAATAAGGTGAACAGGAGCCACTGCAACACTAGGAGGTCGATGTTCGAGAAACGTGAGAAGGACAGCATTTGAAAAATGAGAAAAGGAAAACATGCCGCGTTCATTGTGAAGAAAAATCAGGAGAAGCATAAAATGCAACATTAACCGAAAAATGTCAGACGTCTGTTCGTCCAAACAGACTATCGGTTTTCACAGTCACAAAAGGTTAAACATACCAGCTTTGTTCGAATGACAATAAAAATGACACATGCATTGATGCGTTCTTTGCACTTCCTCCTGTCCCGCTGCACTTTAAAGAGACCGGTCATGACGCGACAGCTGAAACTGAATATAACAACAAAACCGGTGTGTGTGTGTGTGTGTATGGGTGTTTGTACAGCATGTGGCCTCCACATAAGGAGGTAAAAAATAATCTTTAGTACTTTTAATGAAAAAAAAAAAAAAAAGACAGCACCTGTTTTGGATACAGTTTGCTAACATCTTGTTTAGCTTCTAGGCATTTATTATTTAAAGTGATTCAAACATATGTTATGGACAAATGGACTAAATTCTAGGTTACTTAGGTTTAAAAACTTACATGTTAGACTACAGCACTTATAAAATGTAACATACAAATGTCAGATGAATGTTAAAATATCTTTCTTCTGAATGTAAGACATCTGCGACTCAGCTACATTACACGCTATGTTACAGCTAAAGGTCTCACCTTCTTCACCTGGGGTCGTAGTGGTTAGCATTGTGGCCTCTCACCTCCAGGGTCGAGGGTTTAATAACATGTCTCTGTGTGTGGAGTTTGCATATTCTCCCTGTTCTTGGTGGATTTTCTCTGGGGACTCATCCACAATCCAAAGACAGGCAGATTAAGCGAAATAGTTCCCAAATTTCCTATACTGTGTAAATGAGAGTGTGTGTGTGTGCTGTGATGTACTGTATTGGTACCCTGTTCAGGTTAAACCCCTGCCTAGTGCCCAAAGTCTCCTGGCATGGCCTCCAGACCTCCCGCGACCCTGTACAGGATAAGCGCTATAGAAAGTGAAGGGATGAATGTATCAGACTCAATTAATATGTAAAACAGAATTTTAGAAATGTATTAGTGCCATAGGTTGGGGGTATGTTTGGGTTAAAGTCATCTAATTCAAGTGAGCAGTAAAAGATATGAAGCTGGAAAAAAGGTGATGCTCACAGTATCTACATGCGAGTCATTCATTCATTATTAGTATCTGCTTGATCAGGGTTGCTCTGGGGTAAATTAGGCTGTATGGTGGGGCTGGGGTAAATTACTGGTTGTATGTCTATAAGTTTAGAAAAATTAACCAACCAGCAAAAAGCAAAACCTCACTATAGAGAACTACAGAAAGAGTCTTGTACACGTCTATAGTTAAGAGCAATTATGGGCGGCGTGGTGGCTTAGTGGTTAGTGTTGTTGCCTTGCACCTCCAGGGTCCGGGTTCAATTCCCATCTTGGGGTGAGTGTGCATATTTGCATGTTCTCTCCATGCTTGGTGGGTTTCCCACATTGTGAGTGTGTGTGTGTGCCCTCTGATGGACTGGCATTCAGTCCAGGGTGTACCCCGCCTTCTGCGCCAAGTATCCTGGGATAGGCTCCGGGGCCTGTGTGATCCTGTATACATATGGTCAGAGAGGGTATTCACATATCACACTGACACAGTGGACATTTCATTTTCCACTGAATATTTTCCCCCAGAATTATCTAGCATTTTGGGGAAATTGTGGTGTAAACTAAACCGGGGAACTCTGGCTTTGCTGTACAGACTTTGCTGTGCTACTTTGAATATCCCTATACAATACACACATAGACCTTTACAGGCTAACTGCCGGGACTCACAGTAGCCCTGTTCACACCAGCTAAAAATCTTCTCTTACATTAATCTGTGTAACTCAAGACACAGAACACCATGGGGTTATAACCAAAACGGTAGTCCGAGCGCGGAGCTGCCAAAAGAAACACAAGGCACCACTGGAAAGCAGTAAATCAGCCTTCGTGTGAATTCAGGACATTTTACACAAAGTCGATTCAAACATCCCGTATCGATGCAGATTAACTAGGCTTCTGAGGATGAATGTGAGCGCACAGGAAGTCTCCAGTGGAAGAGGACTATACCTTAGCGTGATCATCACAGATCCATACAGTGTATGCACATACACAAATAGGCTTAAGGGCAACCTGAGAACTTTAACAATCCCTCGTAAGCACGTTCTGAGGCATGAGGCCAAGGTTAGCATCACAACATAAACACACAGCGCTAATAAAATGAGCTAAAATAGCCAGAACAGTGTTGATTCAACTGGTGTTATGGGCGTCGGGTTTCCCAAACGCTTGTTCAGAAACCCACACTACGCTTGGGCGTAAGCTCAAAGGTCATCTCTATGTATCACGTTTCTAAGAATATATGTGCTACTTTACTCTGTAATGGTTAGTTCCTGCTTTCCTATGCTAATGATATATATATTGATAGAGATATATCAGAATAAACAGAAAGAGAGCAGAGCATGATATGTTTTTATAAGGTTAAAAAAGGAAAGAAAGAGAACCGTGAAATGGCATTTTGGTGGCCCCTCAGCTTATAGATCAGTCAGTGTGTGGGATGTAGTGACAGCTTAACAACATGGAGGGTCAAACCATTTCTGGAAGCCAAATAACAGGAAACTACAGTACATGCTCACTAACAATAAAAACCTAAAAAAATAAATAAAAAAAAGACAGGGCAAGGTCAGGAGAAGGATGCAGCTGACAGAGCATCGTGGTTTATGGTTTAGCAAAAGTTCAAAGTTGATCAAAACAATCCATCTCATAACTGAACATGGGTGAAGGTGATGATTAATAGACTTAATAGAGATGTTAAGTTAGGATTCAGAAGTGAAAAAGTAAAGTATGAATGATCTTGGTGAATTTGGTCATTATGAAATTAATTTTTCCATTGACTTAACCATGAGCTAGATTAAACAGTGTTATAATCGAATGTAAAATCATACTGTAAGTCAAACTGATTTTTTAAAATAAAAATAAATTTTCTCATGAGGTTCTACATCGCTTGCGATCAGTAATGTACACCAACATCAAAGTAAGCATGGAGACAATGGTATTCCTTATTTAACCATAACTGTAACTCATACTGTAGCATAAAAAGTAAACACCCCTCCATCTTGCTTTGTAACAAAGGTTCAATTCTACTCAATTATAGAAACATTGATATAGATGTCTATCCCCAATGAACAAGCCGGGAAAACCTCCTGCTGAAAGTCGACATCAAGAAGAGACCTTGGCAGAAAGTAGACAGTGTCGAATTCAGCACATAATATCTAATATCAATATGTTCACACCTTCAACAGTAAATGACTACCACTTGTATTACAAAAGCAATTATAGTTGAATTTGCTTTATATTAGTCATACAGATTTAATATTAAATTAAATATATAACCATGACCGTAGAAATACATTTATTGGTAATGTTAATATATTCTGACTGATTATTATCACTTATAACCTCTGGCTAGATTTTTGCTAAAACATCATTTTTTGGAGCTTGGGCATACAGAAAACAAAAAAACAAACTTGTTCTTCCAAACTATCACTTTGCAAAGTAATTCCAAGCTCAGAATTTCCAGTTACACGTTCTATAAAATGCACACATTGACAGTCTGAGACACTGCTTAAAGCAGGGCTTATAGATAGCTAGGTGGCACAGTGGCTTAGTGGTTTGCACTGTCACCATGCACCTACAGGGTCTGGGTTTAATTCCCACCTTGGGTCTGTGTGCATGAAGTTTGCATGTTTGGTGGGTTTTCTCCGGGTACTCTGGTTAGATTGCTTGCTGTTCCCAGTGTGAATGTTGACCAGAGGTCCAATCGTTGCCATAAAGTCACCATTGGGACTACACAGGTTGATGGATGAATAGTAGAATGTGTACATGTGCATGTGTGCAACTGGAAAACACCAATTATGGCAGCATGTCTTTGAAGTGTGGGAGAAAACCAGACTACCTGGAGGGAACCCACCATGCATGGGGAAAACATGCATACTACAGCACATGCATGCTAAATTCTTTACTACAAAAAAAGGCTTGTGTGAAAATCCCAGTAGATCAGCTGATAGAGAAATACTTAAACCAGCCAGTCTACCATCAACAATCATGCCACTATCAAAATAACAGTTTATTAAAAATAATAACTTTCTCCTCATTCCCATGATTGATGTGAACATTACCTGAAGCTGCTCATCTGTATACAGCACTGCTGCCCCATGATTGGCTGATTAGTTAATTGCATAAATATAAAGGTGTACAGGCATGGCAAGTGCTGTTGATGAAGAGAAACCTCCAAAACAATACTTCGAGAGACTGTAAAATGAATTGCTACTCAGTAAATATCTGTTTATTGTTGCTATAACAGTGATAATAATAATAATAATAATAACTAAGTTATTTTAAGACCATTACACAACATTGCATCTTAGTATAACTGAATAAAATGTAAGAATGTCCAGTTTACAATTTATATATAAAAATTTATATTGATGAATATACAGTATGTTTTATAAGATAAATACATTTTCCGCTTAAATAAAACCACACCATTCCTTCGCTGATTATTTTGCTATACCAGCACTCCTCCAAGTTTAATCCACATCTACTTAATCTTATGTACATTACATAGCCCAAGGATGATGAGAGGGCCAGATGTGATGCGAATGAAGGAAAGTAGCTGCCCTGTATAACATTTTGGACGTACTTATCCCATATTAGACCATATTAAACTGTGGAAAAAGAAAACCATGTCTTGTCATTATGGTGATAGTATAAACCATGAAATGAGTGTACAGAAATGATTATAGAAATATATGAATAATAGAGATGCGGGAATAGACGCAGTTATAAAGTGCGATTCTTTTGCATTGTGTAGCAATAAACGTCTCACCAGAGTCACTATAAAATAGATTAATTTTAATGCATATGTTAGCCTTTAAGGTGGTAAAGTGTCGCTGTTTTCTTTATAATCATACAGGTTGTGTGTTCATGCAGTACAGCATCCCGTGTGGTAGAAATTAACTATATGCTGTTTGTTTCAAATTGTAAGAAAATCTGGGAAAAAATAATTTGATACATAAAAAATTGGTACTTACGTAATCGCAATACAAAGTGAATCGACACCTAGGTATCATGATAATATCGTGTCGCGATTTCCATCCCCAGAGACTAAAACATGCCTTCCGAGCACAAAAACTAAACATGATCGCTTAATATATCCCACATATGGATAGGGTGAATCAAATTTTTAGAAATTTACACTCAGTTCCAGACAGAAGGTAGTCATTAAAAAAAAATAAAACTAAACATCTGTGCATCATGGTGTGCATCTGTGATAAGCACTGATAGGAAACTTACCTGAGTCGGCCAGGGCAGCACATGTGCATGAAGGCAGAGCAGCAGCAGGAGGGCTAAAGCCGAGAGCATAGTGGCTCTTTCAGCACAACAGCTATCCACAGAAATATGCAACGTTCCTGCTGCGTCCTCATCCACTGCACTTTCTCAGAGTGTCGAACATCATCGCGCGCTCACACACTGACACAAGATCCTACACCTTCTGTGTCTGTGAGTAGCAAAAATGCTGCAGCATGACAAAAACAGTCCCGCACAGTGCAAGGAAAAATATGAGCTGCTAAAAATGAGAGAGGAGGTCCTGCTGGAGGAACGGGGGTGTGGTGGTTGGTGGGGAGGGTTGTGGGTGAGAGACGAGGGATAGTATATGAAATCAAGAGGAGATGAGAGAGAAGGTAATCTGTGTGTTAGACACAGACTAGCTGGAGGGGAAAAAAGGAAAGAAAGAGGATGGAATGAAATTAAAAGATACACCGGAAATCAGTTAGGATGTGTGCACGCTGTGTGTCCTTCAGAAAAAAAAAGAGGGATGGAGGGACTGAGCAACAAGGGATAGAGAGCTGGTGGTAAAAGAGGAGGAAGGAGGGAGGTGGAGAAATACGCTCCAGTCCAAATGCACCACTCGAGAATCATTTAGCAGAGAGGACTCAGAGCGTAGCTCAGCACGTAATAAATTAAGACAATTACTGTTCAATGTGTTAAACACAAAAAAAGTTTAAAAGGCTGAGGTGGTCAGTGATGAAGGGGAATAAAAGACTAAAAAGATTTTCAGACAGCATGAGGCCTCTCAAACTGTCAACTGCAATTAGTGTTAATCTCATCCTGAAGAATATTTCTCATGAATGAAGTGTTTTTTTTCCCCCGTCAACTGTACCAAAAGCGAAAAAAAATGGCTGGGCTGTAAGAAAACGATACTGCTTTTAATATTTTTTTTTACGAGAACAGTATTAAAATCTCTAGCTGATTCAAATAAAACATTCACATAAATGGTATTGCTTTAAAATTACATTTGTAAAAATGAAGGAACTATTAATAACCGTGTGGTCAGATTTTTCCCCAGCTCCAAAAGTATTTGGACAGTGACACATTTCTTTAATTTAAACAATTAAATTGAAATTGAACACCCAAGAACAGAAAGGCCAGACTAGGTGTGGTTCTGTGAGACTCTGTGATGGATGCTGGCTTTTGGCATGGGCATGTACTGTATATCTGCCTGTGGAAGGGGGTGACTGTTGTTTATTGATGATATAACTGCTGTTAGAAATTCTGAATTGTATAAAGCTCTAGTTTCTACTCAGATTCGGTCTAATGCTGCAAATGTGGTACCATAGTGCTTCATGCTACACACAATGACCTAAAATGTACAATGAAATTAAATTAGTAAAGTAAGAAATTAAATAATCTTAGTCATTTGATTTTAACCTAAAGAAGAATGTACTTACTTAAGTAAAAATTGAAGATACTGTATAAAAACTACAAATGAGCATCAAGTGCACAGAATGCACTTATGAACATTCATGAGTAAAGGAAAAGTCCCTGATTTACAAACGAGTTCTGTTTCGGGAGCACGTTCATAAGTCCGATTTGTTCTTAAGTCTGACAAAGTGAGTCTTATAGGGCTTCTACATGAAAATACAATGTAAAGCATACCAATCCAGTTGACTACATCCTTCCCCTTTCCCCACACTGCCATCATGTGGCCAAAAACCATAATAGTGCCTACGGAAATTAAGTTTGCATGTCAAATGTAACAGTGTTGTCACTGCGCATTTGAATCGTGAAAGAAATCCTGGACGACATTTTGTCTCAGAGCTGTTTTCCACTGCATTGGACTGTGAAGTTCAGAACTGTGTTTTGTTAAGAATTTTCTGAAATTAAGATTATTCACCATCAGGACAGTTTTATAGGACATCCATTTTCTATGATCCTGCTCCCGGACTGATTCACTGAAACCGGTGAGGCTGAATCATTTTTCCCACACCCTTCACAAGGAACACATACAATCAGACTTTAGACATATACGTACACTACCGTTCAAAAGTTTGGGGTCACTTGCAAATTTTTGTGTTTTTGTTTAGTGATTTATTTTCTACGTTCTGCAACAATACTGGGGATTTCCAAACTATAAAATAACACATATGGAATTAGATAATTACATAACAACAACAAAAACAACAGTTAGTTGTTATTTTAAGACACAGAGGTCAGCCTTTCTGTAATAGTTCTTGCAAGAACAGTATTGTCAAGTGCATTAGCAAAATCCGTCAAGCACCATAATGAAACTGGCTCTCATGAAGGCCGTCCCAGGAGGGCGAGACCAAAACCTACCTCTGCCGCAGACGAGAAGTTCATTTAGAGTTATCAGCCTGAAAAATGACCAATTAACAGCACCTCAGATTAGAGGCGTTATGAAGTCTTTACAGAGCAGAAGTAGCAGAAACATCTCAATATCAAGATAAATGCATTTTTTGGACAACTTCAGCATTCCTTTACAGTGTAGAAAGGAATAAAAATCAGGAACAATCATGGAGTTAAAAAGTGACCCCAAACTTTTGAACAGTAGTGTATATTTTGTACAATATACATGAGCTACTTCCATGATTAAATCAGAAGTAGAACCACGGTCTGTTCATATCTGCGGAAATTCGTGACTTGAATGTTTGTAAGTTGGGGACTACCTGTAAAAATAAATTTTATATTGTGTACGTACAGTATACGTTTTTCTGTGTAGGTGAGGCCAACCCTATATTGATAGACCACTGGATTCACTGTGGCCTTGACCAGGATAAAGTAATTAATTAATAATTAACTTTAAGGCTTGTTTCACCAGATGTGCATATGTACACAATTACACCATACAGTATGTGCAGATACTGTTCAGTTACTGGATAGTTATATTGAAATTTGTTTATTGCTTTATCACATTATTTTATTCTAAAAACATAATTAGTGACATGTTCTGATCAATCACAGATCGCTCATTTTATAGTACAATTTACAGAATTTTAAAAATGTTACGAATGAAATTATACATAGTTCAGTTGTAGTTTCAGAAATGTGCGGATATTTTTTGAAAATTATATCTTTGTTGTTGTTCCTCTTTCAACTGCTTCCAATAGGGGTAGCAGAAAACCAGGTCCGCATTTTTGATTTAGCACAGGTTTTTAAAACAGATGCCCTTTTTTATGATGTGATTTATCTGGACGTGGGCCAACCACTGAGAGTGCACTCCTGCAAACACCATGCTGGGAAGATTCCATGACCAAGGAATGGAACCCGAACCACTGTGGCAAAAGTGCCATATCCTAGTCACTAGTACATCCCTGTATGTCATCAAAACAAAATGCTACTTTAAATGGAACTGAACTTAAATAGATTTAAAAGACTACCCATTTTTTAATAGAAAGATTAAATCTTTGAATTGTTTACATCAAAAGGAATTAAATGTAGTTGAGAGTTATGACAGATAATATAAAGGTAGATAGATAAATAAATAGATCTAATCTATTGATCCAGAAAAAAAAATCCAGGTAATGTGCTGATCATCCATAACACTGACAGGTAAAGTGAATAATATAGTAATAATACTGATCTCTCTATCAAGCAGCATAGTGACGTAGTAGGTAGCACTGTTGTCTTGCACCTCCAGGGTCGAGGGTTTGATCCCCCCTCTGGTCTGTGTGGATAAGCGGTATTGGAGATGAATGAATGAATGATCTTACTGTGACTACTGAACCTACACAAGTCTGGTGGTATAGAATGTTAAGAAATTAAGGATTGCTGAAAGGTTGTGAGTTCAAATCCCAGGACTGCCAAAGAGCCACTTGTTGGACCTTTGAGTGAAACCTTAAACTCAGATTAATGTCTGGATTAAATTTCTACTTCCCCATAAGTTACTTTGAATGAAAGCATCTGGTGAACGAATTAACATAAATATAAACCCCACTGCATCTGACAGAGAGTCCGTGAGGGAGCAGGAGTAGCCTGTATAAGTGTCATCCACTCACCGATGCGTTTTAGCATAACTGGATCTAGGGATCATTTCTGCATTAAAGATGAACACGTACACTATGTTCATCGGTGTGGCAGTTTATCAGACGATAAACTATACAGCCATGTTAAAGTCATCAGGGTGTTATAGAGAACAAAGTCTCTAAAGGAAACCTGGGAGTGAACTGAAGAGTTTTTATATAAACACACAAATAGACACATGGCTAGTCAAAACATGGTGAAAAGATTCTAGTAATCTATAAACATGTAATCAATCTGTAAAGTTGACATGTCTGTACTTTACAAAGATAATTCGGGGGTCGTAAGACGAGTAATAGAACACATCAACTTGCTTTGAACACGGAACATTTGGATTTTTTTGTCTGTCTGTCTATCAGTCTGTTTGTTTGTGCACACATCATGTTAAACCTACTGAATGAATTTCATGTTTTTTTTTACAGGTGTATTTGGTCGGGCTTAAGGTAACATATAGGCTTTGTTTCATTGCAATCGGCCCACAGGAGAAGAAGATGTGTTAATCTGAATTTTAAATTGAAAACGTCTTTATTAAAAACATTGACCTTGAAAAATACCATTAGTTTATCTCAACAAATGGCACTGTACATTTTTAATATGAGTGTGCGATTAAATTCCTAAATGCAGTTGAAGTCGTGGGCACATCTACTAATAATAAATAACTTACTGTTACTATTACTGTAACCAGTATTTTTGAGCCATAGTGTATATCACATGATTTTCATTAAAGGCATGAAACTGTTATTAATGTCATATGTTGTTCCCTTTTTGTTAAATCTGTAATTATGTCATGTTTCATTTAAATAGCAAGGACAATAAGCAAAAAATCTATCCAAGAAGCATTCAGGAAATTGTAGATTTCTTCCATTTTTTTTCCATTCTGTAAATTTTTACTTTTAATAATTAGACTATTTACTTCTAGTACCTAAATGAATTACTGAGAACACAATCCATGGATGTGTCAGTTAAAATGGGATTAAAACTGTTATACCAGCCTCTATGAATGTAGTCCTGTCACCTGATAAGACTTGTCACAACTACTTTCTCATGTTTGGGCCATTAAAGGAGTTCCTGGGAGGCCAGCGTTTCAGAGGTGAATCAGGTAGTCAGATTATGGTTCCGGCATACTGAGAAAACTTTTTACTTTGATGGTATTCAAACAATAGAAGAACACTGGGATAAGTGCACTAGTGCAATAGGGGTTTTATATAGAGATAATTTTTACTTTCAGAACTGCTCATTAAAAAATATAATTTTTTTTAAAGTTTATTATTAAGCCTTGATCTGTCCACCATACATGTTATCTAAATGTGCAATGTTAGAAACTTCATTTTTGTTACAGTCAGACATACTAGCTAATATAATATTATATATACAATACTACCTAGTATGTTTATAGCTTCTGGACATCCTGAATTGTGGGTTCAGTCACACTGTGATTTAACAGCAAATAAGTGGATGAATTAAAAAGTCAAAATTTATTTTTATTAGCCTAGGATTTTTACCCGCAAGCTCCCTGTTGCACACATCTATGGGTAAAATGGTGCCTCAGCTAGCTCTGTGTGTGTGTGTGTTGGTGTGTGTTATTCTCCATAGGAGGCAGTAACCGGCATGCCCTCTCCCCCTGAGGCAACAGGTGTCTCATCACCATCAAAAACACAGACTCCTGTTTAACAGCCATTCTGTGCTCATAACACACACTCACGTCGATCCATTACTGAGGCGGTGACAGCTTTCCATCCCCGCTATGATGCACACACACACACACACACACACACACACACACACACACAAGCAAACAAAGCCCAGGAGCAATACATTATGCTGTACCCGAAAATCCCTCTCTCTCTCTCTCTCTGTCTCTCTTTCTGCAATGTTTTTTTCATCAGTACATTCATCTCCATAAAGTGAAAGACATTTATTAAACTCGTCGTCCTTCATCATGAAAGATTCTCACTGAGCTTTCCTGCCTAATGAGGACCTAGCAGGCAGAATGTTTTCACATGGTACTGTATGAAAAAGTTCATGCAAATTTTTTTTTTTTTTTTTTTTTTGACAGCATGAATATATAAAAAATACATTTCTTGGGCTTTGGTGAAACGCAATGCAATCCGTCACTTTTATTCATGTGTGGTAATAAAATATGTGGCAATATCACCAGTTTGACCAGCCAGAAATAAAAAGAGGGAAAAAAACATCAGTCAAGCTCGATTTCTGTCATCATTTGAACAGGAATCTTCAGCCTGCATTATGTTTGCGACACCTTTTAGGGTGATTGCTTATAGTATATATATATATATATATATATATATATATATATATATATATATATATATATATATATATATATATATATATATAAACTGTTAAGCTTAACCCTGGACTGGCTAATAAAACGTTCTTACAGTACAAGCTAGACATATAAACTGTGTCGTTGTGTTTTGACATTTGACACTGAAGTGTGACATTTAAATCATGTCCCATATTTCTGACTATAAATCTTAAACATATTTAAAAAAAACAAGAACTACATTAACATTTATACATATAAGGTCACTCCACCAGTTAAGCAAAAACGTGATCCGTGATTTTTAGGATGTCTGTAAAATTCTTGACCCAGCAGGAATTTTTGGTTTTGTTAAAACGTTGTGATGACATTCATTTAGCGATGTTGTTATTACTGTAGGTTGTTTTTGAAAGTTAGAGTTATTTCGGTAAAATAAAATGTTAACTGCATGAGGATATGATAGGGTCCATCTACATGCGATCCGGCACATCGGGCACAGATTGAAGATCCTTAGTTTCTGTGGCAGTTACTTACATGGACGAGTTGCCAGCTCGATGCCCGATTGTCGATCTGTGCATTCGGAGATGAAGGACCTTAATCGAGGGTCCAAGAGTGGCAGCCCAGTGGTGTCAGGACTCATACCAGAGACTTCCTGATCAGCAGTCCAACACTTTAATCACTAAGCTACCCCTGCTCCGTTGATTACATGATGATGAGATAATGAACGCCCCTCACAATGTTACAAAAATAATTTTAAACCAATATTCATACCAAACTGATGGGGTGTGGTGAGATCACTGATCATTGCAATCTCCGATCGGAATTCTAAACCCTGTTAAAAACTAAAGGCACCATGGATGTGGTCGGACTCTGTGTGAACGGATGTTAATCGGCATAAACGCTCCAGACAACAGTTACTGAGGTTGTACAGTATTTGCAACGTAACGTTCCATTCGCTACAGAATGCATGCCCTACTTCCCAAAATAGGGCACATAACCAGAGCATTACTTCACAGGATCCCAAAAAAATGATGGGCTTGTGTGTCCATATTACTCTTTCGGAAAACGCTGTCATACGAGCACATATGCTAAGAGTTTGGCAGTGGAGTCGCAGAGTAGGAGGAAGAAAAACACTCGCATTGCAGCTGGGAGATGTATTAGAGTCCAGCAAGGCCAAACAAGCAGCTCTTCACAACGAGGATTCCAGACTGCACAGGAAGTGCAGAGAGTTTCTCTACATTTTCATTTTTAGATAACTTAATCAGCATATCAAACAGAGCCGGGAAGCAGTGCCAGTGTCCAAAAAATACACGTTCATATTTAAATTCAATTTCATACAGGGTTCATCCATTTTTGTGGTCTTACAAAGATAAAGAGACAAGAAATACTGCTAAAACAAAGATAAAGATCAGGAGCTGCTTTTCATAAGACAAAGTACTGTGCATTACATAATTTTGGTCTACGGAGTTTCCCATAAATCTGAAATAATAGTTTTTTTTCCTCTTACAGACCATGATGTAACTGAACAAGGTAGACTGAATCCAAATAATTCTACTCATAGAAATTGATGGTTTGAGGAAAATGGTGGACATGTTGAGCAATTTCTCGATTTCAGTTGTTTTGTTTTTTCTTTCTTATCCTTATTTAATCATAATTCAGGTTTAAACCAGCCCTAATCTGGTCTATCAAATCAAGTTTAATTAAGTACTGGACACGGACCCTACAGTAGATTTACTGCCTCCTACTGATCAGCTTTCAGGCATCTAGACGTTTCAGAGCGGATTAAACACGATTGATTTCTTTTTACTTGATTTAATATCCAATGAAAACTCAGAGCAGGAAAAGCAGGAAGTAAATTTAACATTCGCAGCTGCTCTGGATATTCTCCACTGAGGACTTGAAGTAATTGAACTGTAAAATCCTGATGCTTTACTCCTGCCTGGAGCATTATGCCGCGCATGGTCCCACATGGGTAAAAGATTTACACTCTACAAAAACAGTTCTCAAGTCTTACCAGCGCTTTTTAATTTAAAAAAAAGAAAAGAAAAGAAAAGACGATGCTCATGAGTTGTGCTCATTCTAGGATTGCGTCTTGTGTACTTCACAATCGTTTCATACTCAACTTGCTTTAAACACATTACCACACATGTATGATATTGGGTTTGATATTCAAGATGTCATCTTAGGTCATCACCGTCAAATCTGACATGGAATCAATTTTTATAGCCGGATTTTAGTATGTGCGAATTTGTTCAGTGTTATAAATACACTAAATATCTGAATGAACCTGGATGACAGGATTTTAGTGCGTCCAAGAAGAAAAGAAATAACTAAGCAAAGATCTGATCATTTGAATTATTTCAGATTTGTTAAAAGACTTTAGATTTCTTTTCTGGCTGCATATGGCTCCAACCTCATTTTGTCTTTTCCCATCATCGCTCTTTTCCTTGCTTATAAGCCCAGGCCAGGTTCAGAGTCAAAGCTCAGAGACTAAACCTGAGCAGACAGCCTGATCACCCACAGAGACCGTTCAGGAATACTGGAGATGATTTCAACACACTGTTCATATTTTACATCATTATTTAATGAAGATTTAAAATCTTGCAAAAAAAAAAAAAAGAAAAAGAAAAATCTCATCTCCTCCCCGTGTGCTGTTCGGTTTTGTTTCCAGAGGTGTGAAATTATTTTTGGCACATTGTAAAGCGACCACCTGGTCTGGGAGCGGGTGAAATATGAACTGCTTTCTCCACAACAGCCAAAAGAACATTTCAGAAAGACATCCACTAAAACCTGAGTAGAATTTACAGCTTGGTGAAAAAGACCTGGGTGTCTTAGGCTTTGCAAGTGGATTTTTTGCAAATGTGTAGATTTATATAGAAAAACTGAGAAATAACAGGACATAGTAATTACAATGTACAGAAATATGGATGTATATTAAGATATCCATCCATCTGGGAACTTCTTTAGTCCAACCAGGAACTGTGGAGGCCCCATCATATTTATTCACGTTCAACATTCACTCACTATGGGCAATTTGGAAATGCCAGTTAGACTCATCTGCATGTCTTTGGACTGTGAGAGGAAACCGGAGCACCCTGAGGAAACCCACCAAGCATGGGGAGAACATTCGAACCCCATTCACACAGACACCACGGTGGGACTCGAACCCGAACCCTGGAAGTGCAAGTTCATCATCAGTACATCACCACGGCTCTATATATTAAGATATAATAAGTAGTAAGCAATTCAGAGGCAACAATGAGGATGTCCTGAAATGATATATATATGTAAGAACCAAACCAGACTCCAAAGAGCAGCCCAAGAGTCCTGACATGAGCACAAGACAAATCTTTATGAGCACAGCAGCATTTTTAAGTACAAATCTACAATATACACATGAGATCATCCACTCAAAAAAAAAAAAGATGTATAGTGTTAGAATAATCTAGGGAGATCCGTAGGGTGAGAGGGTGACATAGTAGAAGCAGTAGAAGAAGTAGACGTAGTAGACGAAGTCAGCCCAAGAGAAACCGTAGCAGCAGACATATTTTAGTGCTGGGATTATTTATGATGCCCGTGAGCGTCTCTCTCCATCACAAATGACCTACACTCCCTCCATCCCTTCCCAGATCAGAACTCAGAGGAGCAGCATGGATGCCGGTGTACTCTTGTGTGAGATAGAGAGATGGGAGATAGTATGTTCAGATGTGATAGCTCTATAGTGGCTGGATTTCAGGTCCTGTGTCTCTCCGTTTAATAAGAGCAACACAGACACCCGGGACGCAATGCATAAACCAGATGGACATATGGGAAAAGAGAGAGAGAGAGAGAGAGAGAAAGAGAGCTAGGGACAACTCAAGAACCACATGTTATGTTTTTTTTCCCCCAAAACTGAACCAAACTGGATTTCTCCTACACCATCACACATACATGCATCCTTCTTAACTGCACATCCAAACACTCTTCATACACAAATGGACATTTTTTAGCTTCTGCATATAAAACGTCTGGAGGCTGTTTTTTTCCTCTCAGAGAGAGCCTGGAACACAGGATCGATTCAGGTAGCAGCAGGAAGTTCCTGTGTGGTTATGGGGCAGTCGGCGGGGATTTAAAGTCACTTTGCAAGTCTCGAGGCGTCTTTCAAATGTTACTCTCAATTTACATCACTGGCATTTATCGTTATTAACCTGAACGAGATTTTGTGCAGCTGTCAATCAAACCTGAGCTATAACAACATACAGCTTTTTTATTTCTGTATAATTTTATGAAATCACAATTTATCTCCATCAGCTTTTTCACAAAGGATCTGCCTGGGAACGGAATACAGTAACTCCCAGGCTCGTGGGAAATCTGCTGGAATGAAGCTGTAAACTAAACCCTTCATTGCCTAATAGTTAAACCTGACTAAAGGAAAAGCTCCAAAAACAACACCGTAATTCCAGGGTATGGGAAGAGCAAGTGACGGCATTGTGTTAAACACTACGTGTATTCTCAAGTTCTTTTTTATTATTTTCAAATGTTGTTGTTATTAAACAAAGAAAAGAAATTCTGTAATGATGCCTTTACTTAGCTTTTAAGGAAGGAGTCTCCAGTTTCAGTGCTTTAAAACAAAGGAAAATCAGGATAGAAAACTTTAGAGTTTTTGTCTGGTTAAATCTATTATGTAATGGATTCTGATCTTTTATTGGTTATAAGCAGCTTATATATTGAACTGTCATCTTTTACTCTAAACCCAGAAATAAGTGAGTGAGTTTAAATGAAATATCATGAACTGCCATGACCCTGTTTGTACACCGCGGGTGTCTCACACATACTGGACACGGTTCCTCATAGGTAAGATTCTTTATAATCTAAAAAAAAAACCTCCACAAAGCTGCAGGATTTTTCTGACTGAATAACTCCCTGAGCCGTGTGGAATTCAGGCCATTGAGGGGAAGACCCAAAGAAGCCGCAGAGAAGAAAGAAGAAAGAGACTTTGCTTCTTCAAGTATTTGCACTTTTCATTAAGAGCCGTATTCAGAGTCACTGAAGTTCTAAACTTACTTCAATATTTACACAGGGAAAATTTCTGACTAGGTTTACTCAGGTGCTTAAGCTGATTTTCTGAGGAGCAGGTATACGCCTGTATATTTTAACACCACAGGAAACACTGCTAAATCGACTATATGAAGCAGGGCTAAACATAGAAAAGGAACAGTACAGTGTTTTTCACTTAATCTCTATCTACATCATCCAAAATCTAAAGTCCCAAATCTCATAAGTCCCTAAATGTGTGATTTTTCTATCCTTTTTTTTTCTTTTTTTAAATCTTGTAAAGAAAATTTAGTGTTCAAATAAATGTGCGGAGAATGTTAATGTGAATGCCACTTACTCATGCTGTTTTCTTATGCAGATAAATAACTCGTTCCCACAATATCATAATTTGTGGGCTCAAAATAATAATTTGTTACAACAAGATAACTTGTGTCCAAAGATAGCAGTTATTTTGTATGCACAAGATAATAACTTGTTTTCACTTGACAATAATTAGTTTTATCCTACGGGTTCTATAAAATAGTAAAAGTTAGAATTTATACACTATTTCCTTTGAAGATAAACTGAATCTGCAAATCAGTTTTTGATTAAAAATCAAGCCATGTCCGACAAATGAACAAATTCTTTAAAAATGTACCACTGCTTTTGCAAAAAGAATTCTTCCACAAAATATTTTGGCTTCTTATTCTTTTGAGTTTAAGGGTGATTAGTGCAATAGTGCCACCTACTGAAAGGGAGTGTGGAGCAATAGATTAGCAAGAAACAAATTGTCATTTAATACACATAATACAATCAGCATTTTGTTGCACAGCATTTTAATGCTTATTACTGTTACAGAATGACACACAGACAAAGATGTAGAAAACCCGACTTGGCGATTTATTAACAATGTGGATGAATGGATAAATGAAGATATTGAACCGGAAGTTCTTAACTGTGATAGAGCTGGAGCTGGTGGACGGATAACCACAGACTGAAGGAATGATGAACAAAAGATGGAGGTAGGTGGACAGACGAGACGAGAGGGTAGGAGACGATGCGACGAAAAATTGCATTAAAGCGTAGCTTATGGAGTCCTTGTCCGTATTGGAGACCAGACACTGAGTGAAGGGAAGTGCGGTGTATTTGTGTAGTGTTGGTGATGAGGTTCAGGTGTGTGTGATTAGAATTCGGGTGATTGGGGATGTTGACTGAGGGTAGAGCCTGGAGTTTCCGTGACAGAACCCTACCACCCCAACCCCCTACCTCTGGGACCAGCCGTTTTTGGGTGTTGTAGATAAAATTCCCTGAGGAAGTTTGGGTCAAGGATGTCTGCTCGTGGAACCCAACTCCTCTCCTCAGGACCTTACCCCTCCCAGTCTACCAGTTACTTTAGGCGGCCACTTTGATGACGAGACCTCAGGATCTCCTTCATGGCGTAGATCGTTCCTTATCGAGAGCCAGGGGAGGTGGGGGGGGAGGAGGGTATCTTCGGGACCAAACCCTAGGAAACGTTTGAGATTAGATGGAGTGGGCCTCATCCGAATGGCCTCCACCTTCCCCTTATCCATTTTGATACCAGAACGGCTAATGTGACAGCCTAAATGTGTACAGAGGATTGACGGAAGGAACACTTTTCTGCCTTGAGAAACAGCTAGTGTTTTCGGAGCCTCCGGAGAAGTGACATGGAGGTGATGTTCGGTTTCGTTTCAGGAGTAGATGAGAATGTCATTAATGTATACCAGGACAAACTTATTTAAGCACGGCCGGAAAACCTCATTCATGTAACCTTGGAATACGGAGGGGGCGTTGACCAGGCCATACGGCATGACGAGGTACTGCATTAGGCTAATGAACGCCGTCTTTCATTCGCATCCCCCCCGCCACCCCCGCCACACACACACATATTCGAATGCGGTTATAAGCACTCCGGAGATCCAGCTTTGTAAAGATCCATACCTTGTAGTTGTTCTAGGGCGGCAGGGACGAGAGGTAGTGGATAGCTAAACTTGACTGTGAATATGTTTTGATCCTACATAGATGGCGAAATCTAATAATGCAAAAACTCTGTTTATGTTTCCATGGTTTAAATAGTAGCTATGGCAATCGTACACATCCATGTTAGTGCACTATTTCTTTAAAACAGATTTTTAATTAAGTGCAGTTTCAGAAAAGCGCTTTCGTCCAGCTTTAAGTAAAGGACGTTTCATTGTTTTCATAACCCTGTAGTAACCTGTAATCAAGATCATCATACAGTACAGAGTAAACACTGTAGTTACTTCTGCATCATTTGCTGCAGAGTTTGCTGATCTGCTGATGTCTATTGCTAGCAATGACATATACAATAAGATCTTTAATTAGTTTACTTCTATTGTTTGAAGATGCTGAAGTTACTCCTCTTAATATATTTCCCAGAGAAGACTTTGCAGGTCATCCAGGAACACACCCAGATCGCCATAAGCCATCGTCTAGAGATACTGGTATTGATGCATCCCTAGAAAAAGTCCTCCAAAAGCTGCCAAAACAGCAATCAAATGTTCTTTGCTAAAGCTCGTCTTTAATCTCTCTGCCTGTCTTGAATTGGGAGAAACAGTTACACATTCCCATCTGAGTGCTAAAATTGTCAAAGCGTGAAATCTTGCTTCTTTGGTGCAGGAGTGACTTTTAAAGCTAAAAATCACAGTGGAAAAAAAAGATGGAGAGTGCCAAAAGGCATGTTTGGAGTGATGCTTAGCTCAGTACGCCAGGCATCTTGGAGAGTTTTTTGCTCAGAAATGCCTTCACAGAGAACGGGTGCACAGCTAATCCGTGCTGGAAAGTCAACAAGAACAGGGTTTTGATTTTTTCATTTTTACAGGATGTTCGAGAACTGCAGCTTGTCTGGAGCCAAGAAGAGATTCAAGAGATTCGTGTTTGATCTTCAGCCTGAAGGGCATTTCCAAAAGCTCTTGTAGTTTTCTCTGCATTTCTGAGAGGAAGCCAGTCTCCTGGGAAAGTCAGCTGTGCCCACTCTATGATTGAACATCTCCATCCATCTGAAAATAAGCTCTACATTCAGTTTCATTATGTACATGACCACATATGACATTTGTGGTCGATTTTATTTGCAGTTTCATTGTGACACTGTTGTGATGTTGGAGACCGAGACGGTACAACAGGGCTGTAGCATAAAAACAACCACAAGTGTGCTCTCTCTCTCTCTCTCTCTCTCTCTGCCCCATACATAGTAGAAATATGTTTTGAAGGGAAATGGTTCTTGTCTGTAAGCCTAGCATCTTAATATAACGCAGTTTGTACTTTTTGTTTCAACATAGTTATGTTCAAGTCAAACCGGGACTCATGAAATCGATTGACATTTACAGAAGACTTCAAGCACAGTACGGTGATGAGACTCTTAGTAAAATATTTGAATGGTGCAAACATTTTAAAGAAACCTGTACATCCATGAATGATGATCCTGGTATCCTCCGAGATATCCAGAGCCTATTTTAACGAGTGGAACGTCTGATCCTTGAAAACCGACGGATAACTTGTCTCTAACTGATGAGAGTTATTGCCACAGTCTTGACCTTGCTCCAAGCCACTTCCAAGTGTTTGGGACATTTAAGGAGTTCCTGAGAAAACGTTCTACCTTTATGGTATCCAAGCATTAGTAAAGCACCGGGATAAGTGCATTATTGTAGCTGGGGATTATATAGAGAAATAAAGGGATTTTTATTCTCATAACTGTGTTCTGTTATTCTGGACATGTCCTGGTTTGACCTCATATAATCACATTTGACTTCACATTTTTTTACGATTTGGAATCCCTGTTTGTATTTGTTGAGATCATAGAACCTTGGGTGTTCATTCAGAAAAAGATTTAATTGTATACAGATACCTCCTCACTATACAGCAATAAGGGAAAGATTGTGCCATTTTTTGAGGCTCTGATTTAAAGGTTGTGCCATTTTTTGAGGCTCCGGTCTAACCCAAAGCAGCATCAATCTGGCTCTGATTGATGCTGCTTTGGGTTAGACCAAATTTAGCATGTCATTTTGTAGGCTTTGTCATAGATCCACCCTGCTCTCAAAGGCCATAAATAACTAATGACACATACAGTACAGTAAACCACCACCAGTATTCCAACAGAGCAAACATGACATCATTCATTTAGCTCCACTCAGCCAATCGTCTTGACGTTGGCTGCACGCATTGGTTCGTGTGGTTCTGTAATTTATTATCCTGACCTCTAACAATCTCCAACGCTGTACATTCTCTAGCAGCAAAGACAAATCCGAGAAGCCCATGCTCACATTCTTGCATGCAACAGCAAGATCTCAACCCATGCTTCGAGATATGAGCAAACATGGAGGATATTATGTCTGTACTCAAAATCTGCAGAGCCACAGATCAGACCACAGAGAGTCAGGAAGACGGCCCCAAGGGTAGCAAAACCACTAGTCAATGAGTCACACAGAGTCTGAAAGACATCAGAGCCTACCAGTATCCACAGAGTCACAGCATTAACACCCACTAGAATCACTAGAGTCCCAGTGTCCATTATAGACGTATACAACCCAAAAAGTATTAAAACTCTCTAGAGGTGCTTAGAATCACAGCCCTTAAGGCATTAGGTCTCACACTAATTGCCCACAGAGTAACACACAGCTGTACAGGAAAAGGATCCACAGTCACATAGAGCCTGAAAGTCAACAAAACCATATCGAGGCACCTATAGGGCATGTAGTGGGACCCACAAGGGTATTTCATCATGTTCTCTCACATGTAGCATCACCCTAAAAGGGTTAGGGTTAGGCATTTCATCACTTTCCTTCATGTAGCCTCACCCTAGAGGGCATTTCATCAGGTTTTCTTGCATAAAGCAGCATCCTAGATGGTACTTTGTCATGTTCTCTCACATGTAGCATCACCCTAAAAGGGTTAGGGTTAGGCATTTCATCACTTTCCTTCATGTAGCCTCACCCTAGAGGGCATTTCATCAGGTTTTTTTTACACCATTTAGTGGCTCCCATGAGGGCGTTTTATCACATGTAAAACAGCCATTAGAGCACATTTCTTCTATAAGACCACCCTGGAGAGATTTGTCTTGCAAATGTATGCAAATATTTGCACTTTACCATATCTTATATAATATAAGAAAACATGTTAGGATTGTGTTTGCGTCAAGAGTAAAAAGTGCTAAGCCAGAAATGTGAGTTTCAGTCTAAAAAAGTAAACATCAGGACAAAAATCCGCCAAAGTAAATGTAAAAACTAAAAAAAAAAAATATATTCAAGTAAAGCCAAACTGGATGAGAACAGAAGCCAAGCACAGTAAAGAAGGCCAAACCTAAGAGATGACACCTGTGTACGGGTGAGTGGGAGAGTGTGGCTGTGTGTATCTTGGTCCAGTATCAAGTCGACCTTTCTTTGGAAAAGGTAATGCAGTTTGTGACTATAGATACTCAGAGAGCACGAGGCTTCAGAACAGTACTTAGTTGTACTCTACTGCCTTCTACTGGCCACTGCACTTACTACACTTACTGTACCAGGTACATTTGTCTATCTACTGTACAGTACCTATATTACAGTCTTCTTTGTCTTTCAGGGGTCGCCACAGCGAATAATCTGCCTCCATATAACCTCCGCATCGTCTTCTCTCACACCAACTAACTTCATGTCCTCTTTCACTGCATCCATAAATCTCCTCTTTGGTCTTCCTCTAGACCCCCTGCCTGGCAGTTCCAACCTCAGCATCCTACTACAGATATATCCACCATCTCTCCACTGAACATGTCCAAACTACCTCAATCTGGCCTCTCTGACTTCTAACACCAAAACATCTCACATGGGTTGTCCCTCTGATGAACTCATTCTTGATCCTATCCATCCTTGTCACTCCCAAGGAGAACCTCAACATCTTCAGCTCTGCTACCTCCAACTCTGCCTCCTGTCTATTTTTCAGCGCCACTGTCTCTAAGCCGTAGAGCATCGCTGGTCTCACCACTGTCCTGTACACCTTTCCTTTCATTTTCGCTGATACTCTTTTATCGCACAACACACCTGAAACTTTTCTCCACCCACTCCAACCTGCCTGTACCCACCTCTTCACCTCCTTTAAACACTCTCCGTTGCTCTGGACCGTTGACCCTAAGTACTTAAGGTCCTGCACCTTCTTTACCTCTGCTCCCTGTATCCTCACAGTTCCTCTTAGGTTCCTCTCATTTACACACATGTATTCTGTCTTACTGCGGCTAACCTTCATTCCTCTGATTTCCAGAGCATACCTCCACCTCTACAAATTTCCTCCACCTGTTCCCTGCTCTCGCTAGAAAGCACAATGTCATCTGCAAACATCATAGTCCATGGAAACTCCTGTCTAACCTCATCTGTCATCCTGTCCATCACCAGAGAAAACAAAAAGGGGCTTAGAGCCGATCCTTGATGCAGACCCACCTCCACCTTAAACTCTTCTGTCACACCTACAGCACATCTTACCACTGTCTTACAGCTCTCATACATGTCCTGCAACACTCTAACATACTTCTCTGCCACTCCAGACTTCCTCATACAACATACAGAACCTACAGTATATTACAGTACTATGCTCTTACTTAAACCCATAATAAGATACTTAGCTCAGAGTACTTAACCTGCTTATATTAATCATTTATACCTTTTTTATCTATATAATACAGAATCTGTACATCCTTTGAGAGAGGACAAACTGCAAGGCCACTTTTCACATCATACCTTGTAAAAATTTCCATGGTCAAATAAATATTTTTTTTACTTTCTCTACATCACATGATGTTGAACTGTTTCTAAACAACCTTTAATAACACATACACATACAGTATTAAGAAATCTTAAAATGTTTAAAAATGGATTAAAATCAAACAACAATAAATATCATCTTATGACCCAGTGTGATAATGAGTAGTGCTAGGTTGACATTTCTTTTTTAGATTGGCTGTAATTCTAAATGTATAGTGCACTTTGTGTTTCTAAGTCATGTAAGTCCATGTCAGACACACATATTGCGATTTGAATTTCCCCATAAGAAATAATGTAAATGCAGACCATCCATTCCAGTCATGCAATCACAAAGAGCGCCTTCTGGACATACGTGCAACTTAGCCAAACATGCTACAACAGTGCAAGGGTTCTTAATTAATCATAATCATTTCTAATTTAAAAAAGAATCTGATAAAAAGCAATGGAAAATAGTGAAAAATCACTAATATTGTCCAGCAATGAGTTATTTGTGAGCCGTGAGTCGGCGCTTAGCGTTCAGCTGAGTCAAATAATGTGACTTTAAGTGCGTAGTAACTGAGTCAGAATTCCCAACACTGTGAGGGGTCAGGTATTACATGACCTGATGACACTGTCAGTAAACAGCTCTAAATCATTACTGAGCCAGCAGTACAAAGTGACAGAGACTTGTCTCTCCTACCTGACACGTCCCAGCCACGCAGATGGCCGTCGCATTCTGTCCACACGGCGTCCCGTCAACGACGCGCTCTGACTGGCGGACGTAGAACCGGTATCCGATCGCACGGCAGTTGAGCTCGCAGAGCTGATCTCCAGGAACTGTGAAGATTCACAGAAAGCACAATCACAGGCCAAATAAAACCAGACTAAGGATTATAACATAATCATTATGCATTAATTAGGGAATTTCCACATTTTGTAGACACATAGAAGAATATCTTGTGCATTCATGAATTTCCACAATTCCTTTGTGATAAACTAATATCCAAATAATGAACCCTCGAGAGTAAAGAATACCCACAATGCACTCTGCATTTCAGTCCCAGAGAAACAAGCATAGAGGCCTTTTCTTTACCAACTCTTACAGCGGGGAAAATAAGTATTTAGTCAGCCACCATCTGTGCAAGTTCTCCCACTTAAAAAGATGAGAGAGGCCTGTAATTTTCATCATAGGTATACCTCAACTATTAGAGACAAAATAAGAAAAAAATCCAGAAAATCACATTATAGGATTTTTAAAGAATTTATTTGCAAATTATGGTGGAAAACAAGCCAGATTTCTGTCTCTCACAGACCTGTAACTTCTTCTTTAAGAGGCTCCTCTGTCCTCCACTCGTTACCCGTATTAATGGTATCTGTTATCAGTATAAAAGACACCTGTCCACAACCTCAAACAGTCACACTCCAAACTCCACTATGGCCAAGACCAAAGAGCTGTCAAAGGACACCAGAAACAAAATTGTAGACCTGCACCAGGCTGGGAAGACTGAATCTGCAATAGGTAAGCAGCTTGGTGTGAGGAAATCAACTGTGGAAGCAATTATTATAAAATGGAAGACATACAAGATCACTGATAATCTCCCTCGATCTGGGGCTCCATGCAAGATCTCACTCCATGGGGTCAAAATGATCACAAGAACAACAGAAATCCCAGAACCACACGGGGGACCTAGTGAATGACCTGCAGAGAGCTGGGACCAAAGTAACAAAGGCTACCATCAGTAACACACTGGCCGCCAGGACCTTAAATCCTGCAGTGCCAGACGTGTCCCCCTGCTTAAGCCAGTACATGTCCAGTACCGTCTGAAGTTTGCTAGAGAGCATTTGGATGATCCAGAAGAGGATTGGAAGAATGTCATGTGGTCACAGATGGTCAGATGAAACCCAAATAGAACTTAATAGAACAAAATAGAACACCATACCTACTGTGAAGCATGGGGGTGGAAACATCATGCTTTGGGGCTGTTTTTCTGCAAAAGGACCAGGACGACTGATCCATGTAAAGAAAAGAATGAATGGGACCATGTATCGTGAGATTTTGAGTGAAAACCTCCTTCCATCAGCAAGAGCATTCAAGATGAAACGTGGCTGAGTCTTTCAGCATGACAATGATCTCAAACACACCAGCCGGGCAACGAAGGAGTGGCTTCGTAAAAAGCATTTCGAGGTCCTGGAGTGGCATTTCAAAGTCCGTGTTGCCCAGCGACAGCCCCAAAACATCACTGCTCTAAAGGAGATCTGCATGGAGGAATGGGCCAAAATACCAGCAACAGTGTGTGAAAACCTTGGGAAGACTTACAGAAAACGTTTGACCTCAAAGGGTATATAACAAAGTATTGAGACGAAAATTTTGTTATTCACCAAATACTTATTTTTCACCATAATTTGCAAATAAATTCTTTAAAAATCCTACAATGTGATGTTCTGGAAAGAACTTAAAAAATTAAATACAACAGGCTTTCCCTTTTCTTTTTTTAATTGAATTTCCGCCTGCTTTGGGGAAACATAAAATCTCTGCCAGAAAAGATCCTCACATCTAAAATATGCACCAACATGACAGAACATTTTAGCACCTGCAACAAACAGCAGGATTAAAGGGTAACATTACATGTAATAAACCGAATTTGCTTACATTCCACCTGCATTATTCTTTCAATCCTTTCATTCATTAACTACACATGCTGTCACTTTGACATGTCACTTAATTGCTCTTCTTATTACTGCGCTAAGAGTCTGTGTGATTCCTGTTGCTTAGTGATACTAACACATAATCTGTATAGCTGTGGAGTGAAGGTATACAATGACACACAGACTACAAAAGTAAAATTACATGTTGGTTCATATATCACTAGAGACGCCAAATATCTGAAAGACAACAAATTTAAAGAGAGAGACGTGAAAATCTCACCTTCGTTAAAAGGTTCCCATTCATAGAGCCGGCCCATGAAGGGGTGATTGTTATATGAGGAACACTGGATGTCTCTGATGTTTCTGCTGGCTGTGGGACAAGCCTGACACATACAGACGCAGAAGTATACAAGTGCTGATTCTGTGGATTTTTTTTTTTCATTGCAATCATTGTTATCTTTATGGAAGGATATATTATCTTCATAATTTATATTTATTGAAATACCTATACAGTATTTTCCCTATAACTTATCTTGGATTTCAAACTTAAACACAAATTATAATAAGTTAAACTCATTAGACATTTAGCACACAGTATGTTTCATATATAATCTTTGACCCACGCTCTTAAAGCTGTCAGAGAGAAAGAGTGAGAGAGAGAGAGAGAGAGAGAGAGATGTGAGCCTAAACCCCTGACTCTATAACATTCCCGCCCCCCGGATAATTCTGGATTTTATGATCGCTCTGAGGAGATGTCAACTCCCACCATGTTCACACATACGCACATACCAAAATCCTCTCTGCCCCAACAAGCACTGGAACTTCTACACACAATAGCAGAGCTATAACATTTCAAGGACAAAATCATTAGGAAGGTTTTGACGTCCTTGGATGTCCTGTATACCAAGGACGCTGTTCCTGGTTAATGCCCAAGATCATTAGATTACGTGCTATTATTTGATTAATAAAAATGCATTTATCCGCCATCCAGCACATTCCCAAGGCAGATGCTTGCCCGCGCGGTATCCTTTGCAGTAGAATATATTTCATATGAAATATCAACATGCTTTAGATACTAAAGATTCTTACATTCCCGTTGCAAATCTTGTACTGGCTGGCAGCTCCAGAGCAGGAGGAGGCTGGCAGCTGTACCGGGTTATGAGGTCTCCCAGGAGACGAAGCTTGGCTAAAACCTGATGTCAGTGTGCCAGAAGGGTGTGGCTTCCCCCGAGACTGGAGACTTGAGCTGGGCTGGTGGAGGGGAACCCAGGATGCCTGCTGGCTCGTACTGTGATGGGTATTTTGAGGGAGACTTTGCGCAGTATTTCTGTACTTCTGCTGCTGCCTATAGCTGTTGTATCTGTATTCAGATGGTGAGCGAGGCTGTCGCTGGCTGTACACGGATTGTCCAGGATCTCTCTGTGACGAGACCACATATGGCATCTTCCCGTAACCGTACATCCCCGGACTGATCCGAGTGCTGCTGCCTCGCCTGAGAAACCACATGATGCAATAAGTACGTAACATAACAGAGCAAATTCCAGGTGTATACTACTGTACATATGGGGAAATTGTTCACTCTGCAGCAATCAGTAGATCTAACGCAGCCACTTGATCTTAAGAATTACAATAACTCTTGATTTAAATCTTAATCTCTTAAACCACAACTTCCTTAAGAAACATTTATGAAACTGATTACCGCCTCCCAGGCCGAGCTTCACTCTGCTTTCTCGTCTCCCCGCGGCTGCTATGCTGTGACCCCCGAGCATCCGGAAGAGGCCTGTTATTACCATGATGCACAGGCACAGAGGGCTTTAATGCTGATATGACAAGATTTAAATCCTGTTGTCCAGTGTGAGGACCCTGTCTGGAGGAATAAACTGTGGCTGGAGGGCTGTACATCCGAAAGCATGGCCTGCTTTGCTCCTGTACCCCACCACCACATGAGCGAGAGCATTCACCCCATGGACCCCAAGAGCCCCACGATCCAGCCGAGTCATCGTTCAAAATGTGAGGTTCGACTTCTGGTCTAGGAGCCACCTGCAGCCAAAGACATACAGCACGAAACATGTTGAAGTTTGTGGGAATGTGTAATGCATTTACAATTAAAGATTTTTCCCCTTAATATTAAAACATATTATTCAGTAACTACAGTCAGTGTGGGAACGGTGCATTATTAAGTTGAAAGGCTTAATAAGTAAGCCCTACAGTAACTTGAGCTAAGATTTATAGTAATATGTTGTTTTTTCTTTTGATTTTATAAATGCACTTTGATTGCAAAAATATAAAGACAGTGTGTGTGTGCTAAAAAATTAATATAGCACTCCATACAGGACTGTTAGAACCATGCAAATAACTGCTGTAAAACAAGGATGTCTTCAAATTCAGAAAAATACTATATAAGCAGTAAATCAGTAAACAGTAATTAATGAAACAAGGTCAGCGATGGTGCTTTGCTTAAAATATAGTCTTAGGTACAATTTGTGCATTTTTATGCGGAAATTAGCTAAACCAGTCATAATTCATCTAAGGAGTTTGTCGCACCTGCTTCTTTTTTCTTGCAGCAAAACCCAGAAGCTCTCTTTTCCTTTTATTTTTTGTCTGAAAATTTCACTTTTTTATGGTCTACAGACAGCTTCCTGTAAGATTACTAAGATTAATGGAATACCGATGTTTGGAAAATCAAAATTTTTTTGTACTGGCTTAATAATGAAGTCATAAAATAAACCTGTATAACAAAGTTTGTACTAAAAAAACACAGTGCATAAAACGTTTGCAAAGTACTATATGTCTGGTAGGATGTTAAAACAATTTATTCTCAGTACATATAGAAAATGTGTATGTTTTTGCTTCTGTTATGGGCTTATTCAAGTTTGTATTTTATTATCTGCTTGTTGCTATGTTCATTAACTCAGTGCTGTCAGTTCCCCTTGCTTCAGAAAGAGTGGCCTCCCATACATTTTGCTTTCTTAAAATGAGTAAATGAATGTTCTAAAGGCCCGCAGAGAAGCGCGCAGCAGTGTTCCACTAGAGAATAAAGCCTGGGAAGTAGGAATTGCTGGCATCCTCAGCTGTCTGTCAATGCCAGACGGCTATTCAGAGATCAAATGCGCTAAACTCCTTCCCTTCTGTTCCTGTAACTCAAACTCTCGGTCATCTTCTGGGTCACCGAGGGGTCAAACAACTGATCCACACAAACTCTTCCTATGAGTGGACAGTCCAGGGTGGACTCAGTGAGTGGTCAAATGACCCGTCCTTCACTCAAACATTGAGTGAAAGTTCATTTTGGTTCCTAACCGATCTGTCATGGAGGAATATTAACGGCGTAGATTTTCCCGACCTCTTATTCATCATCACCTGTTGAAAAGGCATCTGTTGGTCACCGTGATCTCTCGTTCCTTTTATCGCTAATGACCTCTCAATGCTCTCGCTGGATTTTAAGACATCTGACCTCCTCTCCTTTCACACTGGGCGAGAAAAAGTATCCCTAAATGCCTGCTTTGAGATAAGCATTATCTCCCCTAATCCCAACCAGCCAAACTGGTCTCAGGTCAGCAAACTATGAATCACACGTCCTTTTTGTTTCTGTCTTTGTACCTCCTTTTCTATCAGGACCACAGATTTGCACCAGGATCAGGTTTCTCAAAGGGGGTTTCACACAGCTTGGTTACATATTCTCCCGAGCTCAGGACCCTGCTGTGGTTCAGGGCTTTTGCGGTTAAGCAGGAACACTGATGTTAATTGCCTGTCATCTTAAAGCAGCTTGAAATGTGTATAAAAAAATAGGCTTGCCTCTTCAAAACTTCCTGGGACATAAAGTTAAATGTGACAAAGAGGAATGTTTGATAGAAGACCTGCTCATGGACATCACTGGGACATGTTGCGAACCCATTGGATGCCACTGCACTTGGCAGGCAGAAGGTAACACCAAACATTCACTGAACCAGCTGTAGAGCTTCTCAGGCTAAAAAGTGGAACGTTTTCGGAATGGGAGTGAAGGGTAATTAAAATTTACAGGCTTGGCAAAAGATCACCAGGAAAGACATCTAAAATGCCCTGATAACGCCTTGACAACATGTACTGTAACAACTTAATATACAAGGAATAAGAGACTTAGCTTTGAAAAAACATCAACGTTACTATTGTAGCGTTAATAGGACATATTATTTAAGGATTTAAAAAAATTATAGTATTCTTTTTTTGATGGGAACATCTCATTTTTGATATAGCCTTGAGAAATAGTTCTGGCTTTCTGAAGGGAATTTTTGACTCTCATTTCCCGTCTAGTCCCTGTACCTGAGCAGTTTTTGTTTGTTAAGCCACACAGTGAGCTATGAATCATTTCAAGCTTTAAAAAACTATGTAACTTAAGGCATAAACCCATGAGAAACAGTTGCAGATGATGACAGAAGATCATGCCAGTGATTAGTATACTGGTGATGCTGAATAGAGGTTGGAACAGACGAGAGGGGAAATGAGATCGCTGCTGAGGTTGTTACATAAACAACCAATTTTTAATTGGAATCTTTAAGCATTTTTACACAGTACTGTACATGGAACCGCATGCATGTTGGAAACAGTTGTTCCCTCAAAAGCCTCTCTTTTTATCTTGCTTCAAAGAAAAGGCAAAAAACAACAACATTTTTTTAGTTGTTCTAAATGAGAATGCCAATTTGAACAGCTCCTTGGGATTAACTAGGAAAAATCCTAAATCACTTTAAATGTTTTGTCCAAAGGAAAGTTCAAGCGCATCTCTGGTGCCAGCGTTACCTTCTTGTGGTCCGGTGTGAGCTGGCCGGCTGAGAGGTTCGTCCAGAGCAGGCCGATAACCATGACAACGCTGTGAATAAAAAGCCCATGTCCTTCAATGAACTTTCACAGAGCACAACATTTCAGTGTACAAACAGCAGGCACTGTAAATCCAGTATTCCGCTCCAGACCCACTCTACAATAAGAGCTATTCTATACAGTATATCTCACTGTATTTATAAACCATGTCAGCTCCTGTGATTCAGTCACGCAAGACTTCTGTCCAGATATATGAAGAAGAGTATTTAAGTCAAATTGGAACTTTTGATGGTGCAGAACACAGTTATGAGAGTAAAACCTCCCTTTTTTTCTCTATATAATCCCCTGCTACTGTATACTAATGCACTTATCCCAGTGTTTCACTAGTGTTTCACCAGAGCCATATTCAGACTGCCTGCTTCATGTCTAAAACGCCGGTCTCCCAGGAACTCCTTTAATGCCACAAGCATGTGGAACTAGCTTGGAGGCAATCTGGTCAGGACTGTAGGGGAATGTGGCAATAACTCCCAGCCGGGTTCCTGTAATGTGCAAGTGATTGTGTGCACAGTTCCCACAGACAGATGTGTCTCTTCTGCAAGGTGGAGACAAGTTATTCGTCAATTTTTGATTGACTGCAGTGGGGTCTGAGCCACCTCGTCTGGAATCATCATTCACGAACGTACGGCCTTCGTTAAAATGTTTAATGCATTTAAATGTTTTACAGCGGGTAGGAGTCTCATCACCGTACTGTGCCTAAATGTCAATCAGTTTTCACGCCTCTATTCACCAGAAATTTCATCACAAGTTCTAGTTTGACTTGAACATCCCTCATATTTCGCAATTTGAGAAACAGGCAACAAACAAGCGCAAAAAACTTGCTGATGTGACACTGTATACATTCTTACCTTACACATGGCACCGTGTTCATGCTGGACACAAAGTGCAGAGCTCTACCTGGGAAATGTAAAACAGTGTGTCAGTTTTGGTGGTCAAGTGCAATGTCTGTTTCAGCTCTCGAGCTGGCAGCTGTGCTTTCGCTGTGTGGCACAGGACACGAATGAGCTTTGACCTCTAAAAAATTCCCAGGACTCTTTCATTTAACTGGAGCACCAAATTTGGAAAGTGCACCCCATGAAGCTAATTACACCTTAGGGATAGTTTGAATGACTTTTTCCCCCGTTAGACTGACTGTATTTCATTTCAGGCTGTCGAGGAAATGGACACTAGCACCATTTTCTCCCTAATTTAGTCTTGGCTGATTCCCAGCCAACAGTCAGGTCTCCTTATCGTATGACAGCTACAATCTGTAGAGGGTGAAGCCTAACACGTGCTTTGTCCAAGAGTCGTGAAGCCAACTAAAAAGTGTTATCCACCATGTTCTGCATACATGAGCTCAGGAAAAAAAAAAACACGGCTGGCTGTGATCACGGATGAGCTTGGGGTGACAGGTCAAACAAGTGCCTGCTAAGCCAATTGTAAGGCATTTTTAGCACTGTTCTATAATTGTAGGAAGCTGATCTTTAAAAAGTCTATGGTTATTCTTTTTTTTCCAAACACAACTTGTGTAACTACAACATGACATAAACACCAGATTGTCTAAACATTTTGAAACTTCTATATATCCTTACTTTATATCATTATCACTGGTTTTGCTGCATTTGGCAGCCTTGAAGTATTGTGTTTATTTTGTCGCATTCTCCAGTCAGGAGTTCTGATTTTCATGATAGCCCTATGGGACCATGGACATACAGTATATAGGGTTCGGACAATGATACTATGATACCACGATACCACGATAGAACGCTGACATCAACTACTGAATAAAAACTTGAAAACTTAGATTTTTTTTCTCCAAAATGGACTTATCTTATATTGCAGTCAAACTGTCCATATATAATGTACATTTTTAATGTATAGGAAACTGGACCGGTCTATAACCACCTAAAGACACAATCTTTATAAAACAGCATTCTTTAAAAAGTTGAAGTTCTATTTTTATTAGTCTATAATACTTAAATCACTAGAGAAAGAGACACTGTTCTATAGTGGAGTGCTTCCTTCCTTTTACACCACAGCAATTTGCCAATAGTTACTTTTTATTAATTAAAGATCATAAATAATTATATTGCATCATATTTCTTACATTTATATAATTATATAATGTTAAGGCAGCACGGTGGTGTAGTGGTTAGCACTGGCTCCACCTGGCTCCTGGACCCTGGAGGTTGCACCTCCAGGGTCCAGGTACTCCGGTTTCCTCCCACATTCCAAAGATACGCAAGTTAGACTAATTGGCGTTCCCAAACTGCCCGTAGTGTGTGTGTATGTATGTGTGCCCTGCAATAGATTGGCATCCTGTCCAGGTGTACCCTGCCCCATGTCCTAAGCCTGAATACAGGATAAAGCGGTATAGAAGATGAGTGCTTGAGTGACTGTAACTTCTTGTTTTTGTTGTGTGACTCTCTGTCCTTGAACTTCCCCTTAGTGAAACACTTACTGAGTGGTACAAAGCTCTGACACTGGAGACTCCTTTCTCAAATGTATGTAAACATATCCTTAAAATTTATTATTTATGAACACAGGCCTCTTTTTAGTTAAATAACATAGTTTTGAATCTGGTTCTTTTGTCTTAAGGTCAATGTGACCGTTAGTTATCGCTATGGAAACAAGAAATAGAACAAATGCCTTAATGTTATCTTGTAATTTGACTCACACCTAGATCAGATACTCACTCATCATGTATACCGCCTTATCCTGTGTACAGGGTTGCGGCAGAGCCTGGAGCCTATTCCAGGACACTTAGGGCATAAGGCAGGGTAAACAGTGGACAGGGTGCCCATCCACTGCAGGAAAAACACAACATGGGCAATTTGGGAATGCCAATTAGCCTGATCTGTATGGAAGGAAACCAGAGTACCGGGAAGAAATCCACCAAGCACACGGAGAACATGCAAACCTGACACAGACCCGAGGTGGGAATCGAACCCGGATCCCAGAGGTGCAAGACAGCAGCGCTAACCACTAAGTCACATGCCGCCTTAAAATCACATACTGTTAGTGCAAATATGAAATAATATTTGTTATCAAGTTGTTTGAACACTATGAATTAAATCCACAAATAGTTTACATCATGATGAACATTTAAGTTTATCTAAATGGCAATTTTAGATGTTTGCATGGGTTGCTAAAAAACATACTGGTAGGTACAGTAGCCTGGCTCTGTGTGTGTGTGTGTGTGTGTATGTGTGTGTGTGTGAGTGATTCAGGGTGTATTCCCACTTCATGCGCAGGATAGACTCCATAAAATAAATCAATAGCTGAATATACCCCCAAAGTTATAGTTGCATGGTAGTAAAGAACACATACAGTACAGGTATTGTTCAGTCGGATGTTGTTGAGAATGCTGACTGTACCACAGTTCATAATTAGAATAATGAAATAGTATTATTGGCAATGCAATTAACAATACTGAATTGATTGTTTGAGTCCGCAGAAGCCCCGAGTGAAGTCAGTGAGGAGTGAGAAGAGTGCATGCGGTGCTACCTGTCTCTGGCTGCGGTTCCAGGTGAACACCGAGCTTTCATTCAGCACCGGGAGCTCGGCGGGACGCGCGCGCGCACGGAGTCTAGTCGGGACAGATAAGAGGCGCGGACTCTCCCTCCGAGCTGCTGCATGGTGACAGAGCATAATCTCCACCGGGGACAAGAGTTACATCCTCAACCTCTGCTTCCAGCGCAGGGAAAGACACAAAGAAAAAAAGTCATGCCGCTCCGCAGAACTGACGCTTCTCATTAAACCCTGAGGGAGAGAGAGAGAGGGAGAGAGAGAGAGAGGGAGAGAGGGAGAGTCAGTCCTTAATGGAAAGGATCAGTCACCTGGTAAAGCACTCCAGCACAGCCTCTGAATGTTTTCCCTGTTTAAGGAGGACCTGAGAGAGAGAGAGAGAGAGAGAGAGAGATTATTGCTAAAACTCACTTATTTGGCACGTGATCGTATGAGTGACATATGAGCTGACACCGCACGTGGGAACTTTCATCTGGAAATAAAGTATCTAGTTGAAAATGATCAAACAACATGAAATAAAATGTGAAAACATTTCACTTGTAGAAACCAGGGAAAACATAGTAAAAGGAAATAATAATAAAATACACACACACACACACACACACACGGTAAAGTGAAAAATAAGCATGTGAAAATGAATGAAGCATGTCTAATTTTCATATATAGGGAAAATACTACAAAAATACTAAAAAAAATTATATATTTTTAATATTTCAAATTTTTTATTTAAATTCAAAATGTATTTGTCACGTACACAACCACACACAGTATGATATGCAGTTAAATGTTTTAACGGCTGCTGGTGATCTAAAAAGAAAAGCTAAGAATAATTAAGAAGATATAAGGATTTCTCTTCAATTAGAGAAGAGTACTGTACTAAGAAAAGAATGTAAAAATTAAAATCTACACATTTACTGTACAGATTACAATATAATTAAATAAAAAATATGCATATACATATACAGTATAACGTATAAATCACACAGAATGTACAATATATACATATAGTATATGATCGTATGTTTTTTGGGAACAATCATATTAACTACTTTATTACCATTATATGGGAGAATCACGTATAAAGAACGTGAATCACATATGAAAAAATATGTGTTGCATATGTGAAAATTTTTATGTCAAAATAAAAATAAGAATAAACACCAAAAAAAAAACACAGGCACTAGCATGTACAGAGAAATATACTAATATGAACTTAACATTAGAAGTTTTATAAAGAAATAGAAATACTGTACATAGAACAAATTCTAAACTGAATTTTATCTTAAAAAATAAGATGGGAAAATGATCAATTTATGTAAAATGTGAGAAAATATGCAATCTAGGGAAAATAAATTCACATTCACTGCACGTGTGAGAAAAAATGTCAGAGTTTAAAATATGGCACAATTACATTAGGTCCAATTTCTTGTACTACATATATTAAGGGCTGGGAAACTAATGTTAATTTATGTAATAAACGGGACCTGTTTAACACGTTTAAAAATATTTTCAAATTAAAATTGTATTCTTTCAAATACAAGTTATCACCTTCATCGTCACTGTAATGTGTTCCTCTGTGTTGTAGTACCTCTGGCTGCTAGGGGCGCTCTCCATACCGATTGCAATTCACCGCGTTAATAAAATGCTCGGCCTGATGTACAGTACCTGTTTGTGCTACTGTCACATTTGGCGAGGAATGTCTGTGACATGCATCCAGAGAATGACATTAAAGATGATAGTGACGCTGCATAGGGTTACATCATGGTACGACATAAAAGTTGATGATGATGATGATGATGCAGACTACACCTGGTGTGCAGTCCACTTACTGCTGCTTCACCTGCTGCTCCAATGGTCCTTCAGCCCCAACTTATGCCTGTCATACGCGCTGTTGCTGAAGATGCTCCACAGTGTTTCGGGAGCTATAAGCATGGCCTGAGCGTACCTGTATTTGTCATACACAGCGCTGCATACTGTTAAAGTTGGTGTTGAATACCTGTGATTACAGTATGACCTAAAAGTTTACACTGATGACGTCTGAGACCTAACTGTTCAATGTGCCCACCCACATAACCAAACAGACGTGACATACTGTGTTAGCATGCATATTGTATAGTTTTCACACAAAATTAGTTTATGTGCACACTAAATGTTTGAAAAGAGTACATGGATAATGAAAGCTTAACAGTATAATTATAAATCAAGTCATATTTCACTTTTAACAGACTTTATAACTGCATGTCCTTTTCTATATACTGTATTTATATGTATAACAGGTCTGCAATAGTTGGACTGTGTACTGACACCAGTTATAAAATGTTTGCGCCCTCTTAGTTAAAATATTAAACCCTGGCCATGTGTAATGCATGAGATGGACATATGTCTAAAAACTACATGGTGTAAAGTTAACATGGTGATGGATCAATCTCAGCATAGCAAAACCACTAACATGGTAGTGTATATGTGTGTGTTTAAATACTGCATTCTCACTAACCACTTCTTCAAAAAACACCTTCTACGTTACTCCAGGTAGACACTAAAGCTCACTGATTTCTACATGCACTTTCTGTTTATCGTCCTTTACCCATATTCATATGAGCAAAAAGTCTGAAAGAGTTAACAGCTTCTTCTGGGTTAAAGTATGTTTGTCATAAGAGGGAAAACCCTAAGGGTGTAAACATTAGACTTGCCCACAATATGATACGATTTGATTTAGTACCCTCTGCTAGATATGAAACCATTCTTTGGGGTAGGATTTCATAAATGATGATGACAATGATGATGATCATCATCATAATCATGATTAAGTGTATCAGATTTCCCTGTTGTCCTATTTACAAATCAGTTTTAAATTATTTTTTACACATCAGTTATAATCATTTATAATCAATTAATGATTGTTGCCTTTATTTATTTACTGCAAATCACTGCCTTTCAATTCATAGATGTCATTACATTCATAAAAATAAACAGTGCGGGACACGATGTGTGCTGGAGAGTGGACCTTCCAAAAGGAGGGTTAGGAAAATAGGGTGTAGGTTCAGGATACAAACAATTAAACTTTAAAAAACATTAGAAGTGAGCTCTGCAATTTTTTTGTTAGAACAATTTTACATATTATATAAACTGGAGAAAATCTTCATACAGTATGACCATCAGGACATGGAGGCACTTCTACTGTGCTGTTGGTTTCTGCATGGCTTTATTCGTAATAGAAAGACTTTTGTGTTGAACAAAATCAAGGCAGTGGTAGCTCATTAGTCATGATGTTGGCCTACTGATTGAAAGATTATGGGTTCAAACCACAGTACAGTACTACCAAGCCCTTAAGCAAAGCCTTTAATCCTCAACTCCTCAGATGTATCCTACCTGGCCAAAAAATTGCACACATTAATATTTCATCCAGATTTAACTCCGTTTAAGAATGGTTTTCACTAGTTCATGTGTAAAATGATTCCTCATGCTCCCAGAAACACTCTTTCACTTTGAGTTCTGAAATATACCCGTGCCATCTGAGAGTACCCATCACTCTGGAATAGAGTCAATCTAGACTCATCAGTACACATGACCTTTTCCCATTGCTTTAAAGTATAATCTTTATGCTCTCTAACATACTAAAACTTTTTTTTACTGATTTCCACATTGTGTGTGTACGGAAATGCTCTTACTTTCACTATTAAACATAGCTCTGATTTCTACTTTTAATATGTTTAATTGATTTCTCTTCACTCAGTCACTCACTTATTGTACATACAGTACTGCTTGATGGAGCCCAGAGATCTTAGGGACGAGGCGGGGTACACCCTGGATGGAGTGCCAGTCCATCGCAGGGCACACACACACACATTCTTACATTCACACACTACATGCAATTTGGAAACGCCAACTAGCCTAATCTGCTTGTTTTTGGACTGTGGGAGGAAACTAGAGTACCTCGGAGAACTCACCAAGCAAGGCAACAATGCTAACCACTAAGCCACTATGCCGTCAAACTGATATCAATTCATGATCATTTTTTGTGACCACAATTCTTTTTAAGAAGTAAAGGCACAATACATTTAAACGTGTGTTGGAGGATTCTTAATTTCCTAATTCCAGGAATTTTATACTTGAAACTGAATTGAAAAAGTGTGACAAAGATGTTTACTGGATGGGATGCTACAGCTGAACAGCTGCATCAGATTTTTTTTCCGTCACATTCATTGATTAAAAAGAGTGATTGTACTCAATATAAACATTTTAAATATCTCTGACTGGATGGAATATAATCACTTAGTCAAAAACAGCTGCTTTGTTTCTGATGTGATAAGTTTTGTCTTTGATGTGTTATAGATTAATAAACAGCTGGGTATAAACAAACCTTAAACCTAATATGATCCCATGTGTTCCAAATCTCACAGAGACTTTGAGATTCAATACTCTCAAGATTCCTAATCTGAGTGTAATCGATTTTTCATTTTTTTTTTTTGATGAGGTGTACCGTTATAGCAAAATGTACCTTTATCCTTTTTAAATGTATTTTTTAAAGTTGTGAAATGTTTGTGAAATATACAGTATGTTATGGCAGCAATGAACCATTCCCAACGAGGCGATTCCCTCACCATTCTCTCTCTTAAAGTTATTAAGACAAATAAATTATCATCTCATTTTGGCTACATGTTGATTCCATTCCATCTAAGCTTACATTTAAACATTATAAACCAGAAATAGAAAGAATGAAGCCCAAGTCTTTTGAATCGCTGTTTGATTTCTGCTGGCTGTTTAAACTCTTCCCTCCGTGGGCCACATCAGCTTTCAATCCACACAAACGTACATTTGTGATGCGAGTTAGTTAGCCTTGGGGATTTTCCTACGCTGCTATGGAGGGATTAGAGCCGGATTAGGTCCATGCAGCTTTGACAGCAGTGTTTAATGTTGCGTGACATTTCTGTGGACTTTGTGGTTATTAATTAAACAGAACAAAAAACATGACTGCAGATTTATAGTGACGACTAAGTTTTCAGAAACTTTAAGGTTTCTCCTTTTTCTGTTTTTGTCATGGATTTAAATCTTTTTTCCCCTGAATCAATCAACACACAAAACTTTAAATTAACAAAGGAAAAGCAGGTGTTTTGAGTGTTTTTTAAATCTATAAAAATAAAGACTGAAATATCTAATTTATATAATTATTCAGACCCTTCACTCTGTATTTGGTTAAAGCACGAAGTCAACAACTCGTGAATAATGCTTCAGGTTTGGCACATCTTTCTTTTGGAGGTTTCTTCCATTCATCATAGTGGAATGTTTCATGCTCAACAAGTTTGGAAGAACAGCTATTTTCAGGGATCTCCAGAAATCCTCCATTGGTTTCAGATCATTGGGCCACAGAGTTGTTTTAAAGCCACTCCTGTGTTGTCTTAACGGTATGCTTTTGCTCTCGTTGGATCTCAGATCTGAGATCCTGAGGACTCAGGATAGTTCTTTATTTTTCTATCAAGTTTCCCAGACGTACCAAAAACCTTTCGGTAGGTGGACCAAATTTAAATTAAATTAAATTAAATGACCTCTTTGTGTAAATGAGTGTATGTGTTGTGTGTGTGTGTGTGTGTGAGAGAGAGAGAGAGAGAGAGACCCTGGGTTATCACACACACCCAATGTGAATGTCTATAGTCAAGTAAGTTTACATTATGGTAAAAGCCTTCTGGAAGTAAATTTAGACCAGGGGAAAGTTTGGAGAAGTAATGTAAGACATTTAACCCTTAGAACAGTGTAGCACTGTTATGCATGGTGGTGGTAGCATCATGTTTTGAGGCTGTTTTGCTGCCGCTGGAACAGAATTCTTCCGCATAACCTCAAATCATCAAGTAGACGTTGAAAACCAGGGCACAGCTGAATGTTCCATCAGGAGAGAGACCTGAAAACTCAAAGCTAGGTGTGTAATGAACAAAGCAGGCTAATTTAAACTTTTTGGCCCATGCTTAAAATTTATGCGTTTGAAAGCCTATCTGATGAAAGTAAAACTTTCTAATGTAAAATTTCACTAAATATTAGGTGATGTGTGTATAATTGTGATCCTGTACTGATTTTAGAAAGCTCAAAATGCAAGATATCTTGTACTCTCAAATTCTATTAAAGATTTGTGATTTGTGACAATTCTTCTTCCTCAGAAATACCAAAAATAAATTAATAAATATGACTGTAAGCTCAATTTTGCCATGACATTCAGGCTCATGATAAGTTTATGTAAACTTTTTCCATGTGAAGGGTATTCCCAGACCACACATTTCCGTTTTTTCCCGTCAGGATCGTACATCATTTAGAAAATGCCCTGTTCTAGCCTGAATGTGTTACGTTTCCCATTAAAGGTAGGAAGGATGTTGATCTTGAGCACATGTGGTCTGGAATCATGCGACTATAAATCTACACAACCTTTCACATTTCCCTTTTCCTTTTTTCTCTACCCACCAGTGAAACTATAATTATGTATATAAAAGTGATCTATCTACAAATCATCATACAAGTGCAGCAATAAAACATTTGGACCTGTGTGCATGTGAGTGTGTGGATGTGTGATTAAAGGATATGTAGAGAGCCTATTCTGAAACAAAACCTCTCCTGTTAAACAGATAAAAAGCGAACTACTGCACATTCCTCTCCCTGGTAATTACACACCTCAGACTTTCCTGTGAACTTGCGAAGATAAAGAAAAACATTTTTCACGCTCTGCCAAGCAACCTGAAAACACTCATGCAGGCAGAGTGCCACCTTGACAGATTCGGCCCACTCCCGGTGCGCCCGTCTCCGGTGGTGGCTGTTGATTTTGGAAAGGCACTGTGCTTTTCTTTCAGTACTCAGACGCCGAACAGTCAAGAGTTCATCATTCTCTTTTAATATCCTGTAAAATATAGAACAAAAGCAAAACAAAAACCCTCTGTGCAGGAAGAGTTTAAGTCATTTGGATCTTATCCAGCAGCATAAAAAGAGACTAAACGGCTAAAACATAAAACAAAACATGGTCTAATCTCGTCTAATGTTTCGCAGTTAGACAACGAACAGAATAAGAACCGGACCAGGTTTTCTTTTTTTTGTGTCTGTGTTAGCAGCACCATTAGGAAGACGCATCACTTTTTACTTCTCTTCTGGGACACTCGTGAAAGTGTAAGTGAGCAAGCATAAAAACATCACAGGCATCATGTTTTTCAGAGATCATTCCTTTCTCTTTCTCAGAGCTTAAGTGTGTCACAATGAGTCTTACAGAAGTGTCAGTCTGTCCCTCCAAGTCATACACAAGTTCAAATCCCAACACTTGGACTAATCTCCATAGGAGACTGTGATTGGGGAAAAGGGAAAAAAAAACATCATCAGGAATGTTGTTTTTTTTTCTGGGTGGAGTAAACATCCTTTCATTTCTCTCTACACACTCTCCATGACATCGTTTTCCTCCTTCTCATTTGGCATTAGAGAGCGTGTCGAGGCAGGTGCGCATGCACGCCGCCGTGTCCCTGGTCTTGAGCACGCAGTCCCTCACCATCTCTACAAACATGGTGGGCCAGAGCTTGTGCAGTGCTTCTCCCTTCACGCTGGTGCTGGAAGCCGAGTGCACGAGTCCCCGCAGGTACTGATCCACCACGGAGCTGCGCTCCAGCACCTCGCTGCCGGGCTCCTGTGGATGTTAAGAGCTCTCGTTAGAATTTACAATCTGGACACAGAATAATGAAGTTAAAACATGAGAGAAATTGAGTTAAAAAAAATAAATAATGAATTTTCACCGGCACGTCACTACAGTATATACTTCGTATAAAAAGCACAACACAAATATTCGTGTAGATTCTGCCTGAAGGAATGTGAATGTGTTTCATCATTTAATGTGTGTAATAATGGAAATTACGCTTTAGGTACAATTCTATGGTGTGAGAAGTCATTATAATTTCATACTCTTACAACATTTTTACGTTTACATTTAATGGAATTGACAAAAGACGAAAGAAAAAGTTAATACAAATATTTTAATTGTTTCTTAAGTTCCTTTATCTAGATCACTACTAGTTTTAGATCTTTAGGTTTATGCAGTTTCTCTCTAATAATTCAGCATGCCTGATTGCACAAGAAACCTTCAAAACATTAACTGTCAATATAAATGGTAAAAAAGAGCCATTTTTTCATTTCTTAAAAAAATAATATATACAAAAGGAAATCACTGACTTGTTGACAAATTACTGTGGTGCAAAAGTAATGAAACACTTTAGTACATGCCGTTCAGGGAAAAATGATCAACTTCACAGTGGGAACAACTTGCTTGCACCACCCTATCGTGTTATATTCCATGCTACCAAGGCAATATCAACAAAAATAACATGAAGAGAGGTAAAAGCTATACAGCATCATATAATATAGTTGTGCAATTTGTACAAAAACATAACCTGTCTATGCAGGTCTTAGATCGTGACTTTCTTTCTTTCTTTCTTTTTTACTTGCAGTTGCATGGATGGAGTTGGATGGATCCATGTTTTCATATTGTTTGCAGCAAATTTTAACCTTCCCATCTAAATGCTGAAGAAGCTGAGACTCATCATACCAAGCAACATTAATTTAATCTTCTGTTGTCCAATTTTGGTGAGCCCACATGAGTTGCAGCCTCAGTTTCCTGTTTATAGTTGACGCGGATGAGTTACAGTTGCCGTCTTTTAGCTTGAACCAGTCTGCCAATTTTATTCTGACCTCTGGGAGCAACAAGGCATTTTCACACAGAGACCTATCGCTCACTGGATGTTTTTCTCAGTTTCAGACCATTTCCTGTAAACCCTGGAGATGGTTGTGTGTGAAAATCCCAACAACCATGCCATGCTCAAAGTCACTTAAATCATCTTTCTTCCCTGTTCCCTGCTTTGTTTGAGCTTTAGTAAATCGTCTTGACCATATCTATATGCCTAAATGCTGTAATGTAATGAGTATACTGCAATGTGATTATTTATGATTAATTATAATTCTAATTTTTAAAAGTTAGCAAAGCCTGAAAGCAACAAACAAGCTACGGAGCTATAAGGGTTTTTATCATTTACAACAACCACTTTTGAATGATTGAGAGATAATTTACATCTTATATTTTATAAAAAATTTAAGAAAGAGTCTTACATTGATGTACATGTGGTCTAAAAAGGCTAAAAACATGTAGACTGGTGATACCCCTATACACAATCAGAAGAAAAAAACCTAGAGTAACATCAGCATGTTGCATGCTATTGTGAAGCTAAGTGTGTGTGTGTGTGTGTGTGTGTGTGTGTGTGTGTGCATGGCGTGTCACCTCTGGACTGTCAGAGCCTCCAGCCTCTTTGCTGTGATAGTTAAAAAGTGCACGGCTCATGCTCTCCCCCAGCAGCTTGCCGTTTTCCCTCAGCTCTTCAGGGCTCAAACCGAACCTGCGAACTCTGCCCTCCAGCAAGAACTGCAGCTGCCTTTTCCTGCAGAGAAACACAGTGAATCTTCCATGTCAGCGCTTTGAAACAGGCTATAAGTTTTCAAATACTTTCTAAGGGCTCCATAACACGATAAGCTGCATTTTGATCTGGTCTTATTAACTTATTCGACAGATTAAAAAAAGAAAGACTGGATGTTGAGTAAGTGATTACAACATGTAACTATAAATGTCAAAAACGTCTTCATTTAATTAATTAAAAAGATAGTTGCTGGGAAATTGCTGTGCTATAAAAGGATGTGCTGTTAAATAAAAATTATAAATTTTAGGGAAATAGTTTTGTCACTGACTGTTTTCCTATAATTGCTCTCCTGAGTTGGGTGTTATACTTAACAAAGCATTCAATATCCGTGTGTGGAAAGATAACACGATTACCGGGTTGTACTATAATGTATACATGTAGAGATGTGATGAAGAACAGGCGCAATAGATGTTTTATCATACAAGAATGTTTAGGTCTCTCTCTCTCTGAGGCTAAAAATGGCACCTGCCTTAAACAAGCACTGGCCTGCTCACACTTTGCCATATTTGTGCACACACTTTCATACACAGCTATAAAATATTGACACGCATACCCATCTACCCTTTATTGCCACCTTAGGTTCAAAGAAAGGAAATCTGAAATGTGTCAGAAGTTGATCACAAGGCACTGCTGAATTCTCAAATCGGATTGGTCAGAACGTGGTGTTAATAAAAGTTCAGTGATCTAAGGAATGAGTCGCCAGTTAAAAAAGAAAAAAAAAAAAAAAGGTCCATACTGTAGATGTTTCACAGCATTAAATTGACATTTAACTATATGTACCACTCCGCATCCTAGGTGTTCTAATAACCATTAATTACACTGTCAGTCACAGGATGGGTGAAAGTAGGTCTCTATGGTCTGCAGTACTAAGGAGAGAGCAGCTGCCTGCCAAAACCCAGACTCAAAACCAATCACTTCTGATAAAGGCTGAATTCAAAATTCCCCTCTAACCTTAGATCAAGGGCCGTATAGATTGTATACTTTAAATAGCACACTAGATGTACGTTGAACGCTATTTGGAATTTAACCCTGGAACTCGTAAGTCAACAAAGCTGATGTTCTAAAGCGGAATAAGTGGAAATATAAGGAGAAAATTACGAGATTTACAGGACTGTCCATCTCCTCCTCCTCAACTTTTGGCTACATAGTGCTGGTAAGAATTTAAAACTAATTTCACCCCGGTTAATTACACTACAGTACCTGTTTGTCGTGCTTAGTTAGTTCCTTGTTAGTTAGTTAGATGTGTTGGCTGAGCAAAATAACTGTTTAAAGAATGAAACGAATCATAATCTGTTAATAATAAATAGTGCTTGTGGAGCTGTTTGTGGAGCTGTTGTATAAAATATCACACTCGAGGTCATGCTGGATATCGTCACAACTGTACCTTGTGCCTATAACTGCATCACAGCTGTGCTGATATCCAGTATAACAGCACTTACTTGTGTGGGATATTGCTTAAAAATATTGTAAAGTTGAACTGATAACGAGGAATGAAACACTACTGCTGTTATAGAAAAATAATCAACTTCTTTGTAATAATTGTGTCAATAAACATCTATTTCCTATAACGGCACAAAACACCTCATGTTTTATTTCATACATGCGATAGATACACTCTTAAGGAATACTTTTACTAATTCATGATTGTGGCTAGAAAATTCAGGCATCAGGGATTAACAGGTTCCAGAAGACCGTGTCTGATAGGTTAATGAGATGTTCCTGTGAGGTGCTGGCTTAAACGTGACAGCACGCCGAAGCTACAGAGGAACTAATGGCTGATTTTGTGCTGTGATGCTCTCTGCTGCCATAAGCAGATTTACTCAAGAAGGCTGACAGATGGAGTCAGAAGTGATTTTGGCTGGGATGAGGAACGCCTGCTGATGCCAAGCAGGTACCATCCTGCCCCTGAGTAAATACAGGTCAATATATAGGCATGTGCACACACACATATACACGCATAATTGTTACGAATGTCAAGTGTATTTCCGTGCGAAACATTCTTGTTAACTGATGCAAACACATAGACACTTTGGCGTGAACACACACCTAGACTCCTCCAGCAGTAGAAGCAGTCGACAGTGCGGGGTTTCCGTGGAGGCCACATGACCCAGAGTCCCAAAATGGCGCTCGGCTGTCATGACATCATTCATCGTCACCTGGCAAGACAGACAAAATAATGAGCTTTTACATAAAAGATGGACAAAGAATTTACGCGAAACTGAAAATGTCCTGCCAATATGCAGCAACGGGTAAATACATTCACACCACTTAGTCACTAGTCTGCAGTGACTACCTCATTAGCTGTGAATGCTAAATTAGCCTGTGTAAGTATGTGCTTAATGGATAAGGCTGTCTGCTGTATGGTTTTAGTGTTTCTAATGACGATTATGATTATGATGACTACACCGATGCCGATGTAGGTGTGTGACTATGTGTGTACCTCTGTGCCGTTGATTCTCTGCAGATTCAGGTGGTTGAGTCTGTAGATGAGGAAGGCTCGCCACAGGGTCAGACCTACTACAGGGTTCGTCTCCGGATCAATGGTCACCTGCTCCAGCCTCTTTACCTGCGCTAGTGCTGCTAACTGCAGCAGGCGTGTTATATTAGTCTCCCTGAAGATCAGGTGCTGAGGAGAGGAGATAAGTCAGAAGATATAAGACAAGCACAAGAGAGAAAGATAAGAGGAGAAAAAAATTAAATAAGAAATGAAAATGAATAGAAAGTGAAGATGACAGAGAAGCAATGAAACAAATAAAATAAGAGAAGAAAAAAAACAGGAGAAAGCAGGATGGAGAAGATTGAAGACCAAAAGTGAAAGGACAGTGAAAGAAAAGAAACAGGAAAAAGAGAGAAAAGAATAAAAGAAAAGAGAAAATAAGAGAGAAGGGAAAACAAGAGATGACAAGACATGACAAAAAAAGAGATGGCAGAAAAAAAAAATAGAAAAAGAGAAATTAATAGGAAGAGGAGAAGAGAAGAAAGAAAAGAGAATGATAACAGAAGGAAAATGCAGAGGATGATTATATTTATGGAAAAAAGAAAGGACAAATGACAAAGGAATGAAGATAAGAAAAGAGAAGGTTTGATAAGAAACAAGAAAAATAGAAGAAGAAAAATTTATAGTAGGAGACATTGATGACAAAGGAAAGTAGAGGAAGAGAAAATTAATATAAGGAGAGGATAAAGAAGAGACAGAAGAGAATGATTACAGAGGTGAGGAGGAGAGGAACATTAGGATGTACATGCACACCTGCACAGAGAGAGAGGGACATTAGGGATGGTGAAATGTGGTTCTAGAGTGTGAGGGTGGAGAACCCAGGCTCACCGTGAGGTTGGGAAATTTGAGGCGAATGCGTGGCAGAGTGGGCACGATGCTGTCGTACTGGATATAGCGGAAGGCGATGGTAGTGACGGCGCTGGCTGTCTGCACGCCCCAGCCTCTTTCTAGAGTCTCCAGAGCTCCTGGACCGAACAGACGCACCGTCTCGCCATCGAGCTCGGCCACGTGGCTCTCAGACAGAGACAGACTCTGAACGCTGGCACCCCCTGCCTCCTGGAGTCTGGAAACGACAAAACAAAAATCATTGGTGGGTCAGGGCCTTATCGCATCTACGTAAGACTGAAGAGTGAGCGTGTTACAGTATCATCTTTTACTGATCTTGTGCTAAAGTGCTTTTGGGACGCTTGCCCAAAAACAATGGCTTGTAAAATGAATCACTGAAATGGTTTACAGTAACACATGTGTACTTCAAGACTCCTGCATTAAATAGGAGTCATTTTAGTGATCAAATGAGCTTTACTTTTTTAATAACTGCTCCACTTTTAAGGCTTGCCAGGACTTGTATCTAACACATGACTAAGGGTTTAGTTACACTAACAGTCATGTTTTCTGGCAGCGCAAAGCTAATACTGGGAAATCAAATACGCTTATTTATATCATTTCATCCCACAGCACTGATAAATTCAGACTGCAGCATTGCAAAAGCAGTTTTATAGATAAATTGTTTGTAAAAAGATAATTTATTTAGGAGATGTTTACATAACATTTATAAAAATAATTTCTAGTGCCACCACTCTGGCTACGTTAACATTACCACCCTGTAGTGACCAAGTTTTAATTTAATGTGATACAGATATGTTTTTTTTATGGCTGCCTAAATGTACAAATCTAACTTCCATCCCTTTGTAATTTAGTCCTAGATTGCATATCAGGTAGGACTTGAATGAGAACAATCGGATCGGAATTAATGTAACTTTTTGCGTCTGTGCATGTATAGGGCGCTCAGTGACAGCATCACTCAGCACCAGCATTGCGGGGATTTCATAGCAGTGCTAGCAATAGCTGATAAAACAGATCTCAATTGATACAGCCAATTAACTCCTTGCCATCCTCCAGAGCAAAACCCCAAGCATAATTTTAATAAAATCACATCAACTATTTAAAATGAATGAGCAGTCGCACAAACTCATGACATTTGTTTCACTACTGCTCCAATCATGCTGTTTCTGTGTCTGCAGCTTTTTTTATTTGGGTAAATTATCCATTCAGTTGAACCCTTCTGTGTTTCCTACAGCAGCTCTGATACAGGACGTCCTCACACAGAGGCCACCGAGTACAGATATAAACACAGTAGACAGAGTCACACTGCTTACGGCGCTGAGTGCCTAAATGGTACCCTGCCAATTCCTATCTTCCTGATCCATTAGCACTGATGCTAATCGTTAACTCTCTTACAAAGCTCTGCATTTGTTTACGTGTGTGTCAATAGGACAGAGCAACCGAGTGTGTTAGTTAAAACCGAGTTAAAACAGTCTGTCAGAGAGAACAGTCATCCGTCTGACCTAATTGGCTCGGTTCCTGGCGCTGGACCGGAGAGGGTATGGTTAATAATGAAGTCGTGAGAGTGGAGGATCGTGGTGAGTCTCAGGAAGGCTCGATATCCAGGCGGAGCTCTGTGACCCGGCGCCGCCGTGACCTAGTGACACCCACATGCCAGCGGATCGGCTACACGAAGACCGGTATTTAGTATTAAAACACCTAAATACGTGCGATTGGCTTATTCAGGTTTCACTCACTGGAGACTCAGAATGGGGCGAGACATGGTGTAACACTAGAACCACACAGGGAATCCCGAAGAGAACAGGGAGGAATTTGTTCGATTTGTTTCAGGAAGAAGTTGAATGAGGACAGGTGTGGGAAGAGCGCTGTAAAAGGTGGGCATTGTTTTAGAAAAAAAAAAATCTATCCAAGTGAATACACCTTTAGTGATAGAGGGCCAAAAGTGCAAAATAATAATCGTATTCCTGAGATGAAAGACAGACACGAGGTTTACCACTTTACATAATTATTGTTGTTGTTTTTAAAATCACAAGTCTAAAAATTATATATAATTAGTGAAACGTTAAAAAAAAGTAAAAAAAAATTGAAACCTGACTACCACAAACACGACTTAGATTAAGTAATGATCCTAGTGATGCTACAAAGCGTTGAACTTGGCTGAACCCAAAAAGCCACTTGAGTGTTCATCATACCCTTTATTTAATCTTTATTATCTCCTTCCAAGCCAAACAAATCCAAAATATAACCCAGCTGTTCCAGGAAGCCATGCAAGGTCATGGATATATATGGTTGAGATAAAGAAGGAAGGGAGAGAGCACCTTTTGTGATTTTCTGGCACATTGGTGTTAAAATCGGGCCAATAGACATGTAGTGTAGAACAGACATTATTTAAGTGTAAAAGGACCTTCGACATTCAAAGACTCCAGAGAGTCATGTGTATACTACCCTCTTATTATACATACAATAAGATCTTACCTTTGGGATTAATAAGATACTCTATCTAACTGTTATTAATACATCTGGTGGGTCTGAATCAAAGGGAATTCAATACTTTATGTTTGTTTGCTACTTAATTCGGTTTGGAAATCCCTTCAAAAAAATGGAAGGGTTGTGTCAGGAAGAGCATCCGTTGTAAAACTTGTGCCAAAAATAACGTGCGGATCCAACCTCAAAGTCAAATGTACAACAAAAGCAACATAACTGGAGTATGTAGCACCACTGAATTTGAAAATTCTGTCCCATATTCTGCCCCCATTTGTTTTTTAGCATTATCGCTTTAACTGACCCCATGAGCAGACCTGGAGGCGCCAGGAACTGACAGGAAGTCCTGATCCCTTACCTTAATCAATCAATCTCAAAGTACACATATACACACATGAAGACATGCTGACAACTAGCGCAGAGATAAAACCGAGTCAGCGATGTGAGTCAATGTGTCACACCTTTGCATGCGATCACATTGCAATGGATGAGCTACGTCCTGGAGACATGGTCCCTCAAACAAATGTGCTTAGATAAAAAGTAATGAAAAGAAAAAAAGTGGTAGAGAAACAAAGCCACGTCCTCATGTTGCCTGCAAGGAACTGACTAAGCTCCAGCTGAAACAGGTCCAACAATAATAGCTATTTTTAACGGAGGTATGGGTGTGATGTAGTTTCGAATGCTCTGGCTGGCACACAAAGTTCAGTTTGATGTATTTATTCGGTCAGAGCAGTAGGCTCTCAGAGCAACTGGTCTATCAGGACATTTATCCTCACTGACTGGCTGATTGTGTTTTATCTGTGAGGTGTGGGATGGTAATGGATGGGATAAGAAACAAACTCCCTCTTCTGCTTGTTTCTCTTGCTCGCTCTTTCTCTTTCATTACTTTTATTATTCACAGTATCAGAATATTACTATATATTATTGTTTATTAATTATATACTATAATATTAGTTTAACTTTAGTTAAGTTTGAGTTTAGTTTATTATCATATGCATGTTAACACAGGGCCAACAGTACAATGAAAAGCTTTCGTTGTATGTATACATGAGCACATATGTATGTACAGTATGTATGTACTGTATATGCTTAAGTGAGTGCTTGTATGTGTATATGTGGTATTGCATATATAAGCACATACAGTATGTATGTATGTATGTACATGCATAAATGATTATGTTGTACTGTATATTGTACTGTGTATAAGTGGTATTGAACATGATCAACATATTGTACATTAAACTTCACATAATGTACATTAAAATTGTATTGCACAATGTAAATAATAGCTTGAGGTGTTCTAGTGCAGCCATTCCTTTAATCCTTTTATAAAGGTGTATATCACGGACGGACGGGATCATGCATCCAGTGATGTTCTGTGCCGTTTCTTTGTGCGCCACTTTTTCCAGTGCTTTCCAGCTTTGGCTGGAACTGTTTCCATAACACACTGCGATACAACCCATCAGCAGGCTCTCGATCGTGTATGTGTAGGAATTTGTAAGGGTGCTGGTCTTTATGCTGAACTTCCTTAGTCTCCTCAAGAAATGCATCTACTGGCAAAATTTCCTGGCTATGGTGTGTGTGTGGTGTCCAGAAAAAATGTTTGTGATATGGAAACCAAAGAATTTGAAGTTGTGTACCCATTCGACCTTGTATATACTGTAGATGGGGGATATAGATGGAGGAGTGTCCAGCCCCTTGCCCCCTATATTACTATAATAGCTAAGCTTGATTCTATGGCTATGCTTTTCTTCAAACAGCATGAAGTCACTTTTTTGTGTCATAAGTATGCCTGGGTTAACAAGAGTTGAATTTGATCAACCATGATCACTAGAGATTCTTTGCTTAACCTGAAATGCCGGTTTCGGTAACACAATTACACAAAATCCAACTAATCCGTTTAACTATTTTACGTTACACACTTAAAAGTTCTGATTTTGCTTTGTAAATGTAAACCTGTTGGTGTAAGGTGGCAAAAGAGTGTAAGAAGCTTAGCTCAAACAGAAATGGTCAATTTACAGAAGTAGTGCCAAAGACAAAAAGACCAAATCTGAGCTCAGTTAAGGACAGCGCAATGATGCAGTAAGTGACTCAGGGTTTCATCTTTTAAACTCTTGCGTTGAGGCAATCTGATGTCTTCACTTCCTGAAAACATACAGCTACGTGACCTGGCTACACTTAAATGTCTTTAAGTGTGAAGTATTGTATCCTGTGTCTCTGGAACGAACTCCACCAAAAGGCAAAAAAGCACGTACTTAACTTAAACTGTGGACATGCATGGATGGAAATGCCTGGAAGGTCCTGGAAAGACCTCTGCTCTGTTTCTTAAGACTAATGTGTCCTGGGAGGAAAAACTCGTAATTCATGCTTTTTTATTTGAACTGTGTGCTACAAGGCTACACCCACCCACACACACACACACACACACACACACAAACACGTACACACACTGCAATAATATAAACCAGTGTAAAACTCATTTTAATAGACAGACTTGCTTTCTTAAGCAATGCTTTACATTCCTTTAGTTTCTCTTATGAAACAAATTGATCACTATAATAATAATAATAATAATAATAATAATAATAATAATGTCAAATATAGCGAAGCAAATGTTTATCGAGGCTAATTAGACACAATTTTTTTCCTAAAGATGATGTTAAGTAAACTTACAGGATTCGTACTTTAAATGTGTGTGTGCTTACAGTATGTATACACTCTATACACTCTGAACATTGTGTCATCTGTATGATGGAATACACGCACACAATACAATACACACACAAATGTAAGTGGACTGTGTGTGTGTGTGTGTGTGTGTGTGTGTGAGAGAAGAGAGTAAAAGCAGATCAAACACTATAGAAATGTGAAGTCACTGCAATGGGAATGCAAAGTGGAGGAAAGGAGAAACGTCCACAAGTGATCTATTTAACAGGCATTAGATTCAGGCTGCATAATACAGGAGAAAGATACGTGTGTCTGTGTGTATGTGTGTATACATGTATGTGTACGAACCTGGGGTCTCGGGGACTGTTGGGGCGGCTGCTTGAGCGCAATTTATTGTCACTGCCCCCTGCTGGGCGCTCAGGAACAGTAAGAGGACTCCCTCTATCTCGTCTGAGAGGGAAAAGATACGTATAGAAATGACATAGAAGAAAGTTAATATAATTTGCATGTTTATATTAGCAAAGAATTCATGTCTGAACTTTGGTTTGACAAATTTCTCTCACTCTTTAAGAGCAGGAAACGACTGTAGGTGCACGACATATATATGACACATTTATAGAATAGTCAGAATAGCCAGAGTTCAGCAGCGCACTGAGGTGTATGATCTGAGAAAGAGCTTTAGCAGTAGGCAAAAAAGCAGTAGGCTTAACAGTAAAATTAAATTGGATATTGCCAATGTAGTGCATCACAACAGCTTAAAAGCCAGACGGGCTATCTGGAAAGTAAAAAAAAACTTTGTACATTGGACAATGATGACTAACAACCTTAACAACCAATGTGCCAGTCCAAGTAGGCACATTGGGACTTCACACTTTTTTCCTTGTGCGTTTTCCACAGTTTAAAATTTAAAAAAGGCCAGAAGTCGTAAGGCGTCAAACCTGGGCTGTGATGTGGTGCGGAGTTAGATGGGTGATTTGATGTTTCATCAAATAAAAACAAAAAAACAACAACAAAGCCTTCTGAATCATCTGGTGCAAATGTGTTTCTGTACTCGCTTACTCTTTTTGGATGCGACGGTCACACAGTGCAGTTGTCATTGTTCACGCATACACATACACAATCCACTCTCCTTGGCTCCCAGGCTACATTAATGTCATGCAAACCGTTCTCGTTATATTATCAATGGCTGGAGTTTTTTTTTGTATTTTGATTTATGATTATTTAAATGTTTCAGAGTTAGATAATTAAATCTGAATCTAAAAACGCATTTAACATTCGGCTGTCCTTTAATAGTCATGGGGAGAGTGTGGAATATAACTACGTTCACATTATATTGTAGTATAATACCCTCCAGTTTAAAAAAATATATTCTTTGACATGTGTGTAAAAAAGGCTTTCTAAACAAATTATAGCCTTGGACAGAGCAGAAGTTTTGGAAGCACAAGGATTAGACAGGTTGAGGACTGTTGAGGTGTAGGCATAAAAGGCAAGATAGCCGTATCAACAAAAATCAGGTGTGAATGTGAGCTCTACGGTAGCACACTGTGTCCTGTTTAATTTCTTACTTAACTTCTTTTGTTTTTAATGAGTGAGTGAAAAATCCTTCTGCATTTCATCATTGCCTTATTTTAACATGACCATAAAAATAACCTGTGATGATGAAAAACATCACACACACACACACACACACACACTAACACTAACACACACTAATCATTTAAATGAACTAAATAACAACAGGACTAAACTGATAAACACACATGCACAATCACCCTGATCTGCTATTTAAATATTTGCTCAAAATATTTTTAAAATCATAGCTGCTACTTGTCAGAAATGTCAACGTTTACTGTTTCTCTTCCCACTACCACAACTCATACTTCATCACAAAAAAAACAGTACTGTAACGTTACGTTGTCGTGTTACGTTGTCGTGTTATGTTGTCGTGTTACGTTGTTCTTTAGCTCTTTGTTTGCACATTTGCACGTCCACTTTGTTGTCTGTTGTCTATTGTTGTCTCTTTTATGTATAGAAATAGATAGTTTTAGATTAACTTAAAAATGTAAATCTGTCATATCTGAGCTAGTCAGCTAATTAGATCTCTTAGTTAGCTAGCTGGTTCCGGTAAAGTGTGTTGTTAGTTTATGTTGTGTTGTTAATTTATGTTGTTGCATGTATGTAGCACCTTGGTCCTGGAGAAACGTTGTTTCGTTTCACTGTGTACTGTATATAGTTGGAATTACAATGAAAGCCGACTTGTATGTCTTGTACAGTATGACTTGTATGTCTTTTATGAGAAAGACAGAGATCTGAGATTTGTAAAAAGTTGTTACTAGTTATCTTGTACGTCCGTTTTTTTTTAATACTTTTCTTTGTGTTTAATCTCTCTACCTGAGGTCATCAGGTGAAGGCTCCTGAGTGATCCCATTGGTCTGGCCTGGACTGTGGGCGGGGCTTGTCTCTGGACTCAGCTCTTCCTTGGCGCCATTCTGTGCGGGTAGCTCAAGGAAGCTCCTGGACTCCTCCCACTGCTGCGCTGCATTACGGATGGCCAGCCGTCGCTTCTCCTGGGGCCAGAAAAAAAGAAGGAAATGGCGACATCACAGTTTAATGGCAGCTGTTTTAACACTTCCGAACAGCAGCTTTCAGATGTTATCGAATAATAACGCAGAACACCAAAACACCTGGACAAGCAGAGCTTCATTACCTGGGCCAGATGTAATATCTAGAACTGTTCGGCTGAAACCAGCTGGGACCCAGTTTAATTAAATAAAGCGATTTTTTATGCTGACATCTCCAGATTTTAAGTACTTCCCTCACGAAAGAACCTCATGAAGGAGCTTTACAGAAATCAGGATGTGGATTTGTATCTCTAATGAGTTGGAGACAAGGGTGGCAAAAAAAACTGCTTGAGATAACATGAGGAAGAAACTGTGAGAAGAACCAGATCAGGGATTTTGTGCCAGAAGGATGAAATAAGACACAGATATGTCTGTTTTTACAGGGTGGTAGTAAGATACACATTTTGACACTATCAGTTATGGGACTTGATTGGTAATATACTAGGATGTTAGATTGCATAATGTTACTGAGTTCAGCTTCTCAGCCTGTCATGCAGGTGATAAATATTCACCCTAGTATATTTTTGTTTCTCCGATTTATTTCTTCCTGTTTTTAGGAAGTGATTAGTTGATGTGCACATGAACAACCTCTTTATATTAATTACAATATTTTGGATTTTTTTGAATTATTATTATTATTATTATTATTATTATCATTATTATTATTGGTGTTGTTGTTTTGTATTTCTTTCTCTTAATTTTTTTAATCAAATTAGAAAATTATTAAGATACTATTTATATATTTATCTCAATTCCTAAACTACTTCCTTACTCATTCATTCATAAAATCCTTAACATGAAACACCTCTCATCCTCCAAACACTGTAGTTCTTGGTTTAAAGGTTTTCAAATGTCTTAAAATATTTTTATCCTAAATAAAATTGAAAATTATTTAATTAAAAATTGATAATTTATGTTTAGGATAATATGTGTATAGCTAATAATTTTATTAATTCTTATATTAGATTTTTCTTAGCACAATATTTTTCTCCCCATTTTTAGCATTTATTAGTCCTTACTGTCCTCTGAATGGTGGGTTAAAAGGAAAAAAAAACAATAGCATTGGGTTAAAGTGTTAAACCCCATAACTGCTTTAACGATTTGTGGCTTAACCACTTTTCTGTCTGTAATACATATTGTGGAACACAGAATTGGTGCTGTCGGTTGGTGCCTGTGGCTGTGGCAGATATTTTGGGTATGCTTCTGACCCATTTTGTGCGTCACAGCTTTTTTTTTTTTTGGGGGGCTACAGTATTTAAGCAATACACAGCTCAAGTTCAACTTGCACCTAAAAAAAAAAATCCCTCATAGTTTTACTTGCCATCACCCTCATTGAGCTTTACTACACTGATGTATATCATGTATACAGTCTAGCTCCAGTAACTTAGGTCATTGAGCTGTGAGACTGCACAAGAGATGGTGGTGCAAAACACCTGCTATGGACCACATAAAATACTGTAGATGAGCTTACTGGAAAATTAGCTACACACATCAAAAGCATGACTTTATGTCCTCATAACACAGATGGGATAATAAGTCAAAAACGCCAATATAGTATTACATATTACTCATGATGCACTTCGTAATACAGAGGAACTTTAAGAAAAATCTTTCTTCCTTTAGCCTCTTATTAAGTTTTACCTCGACCAGGTATGGAATGTGCCACTCCCTCCCTCCCTCCGTGTGTGTGTGTGTGTGTGCGTGTGTGTGTGTGTGTGTAATAAGGCATGAAGGAGTTGACATTTTATCAGGGATTAACTGGCTTTCATTACAGAGAAACCATCAACTCCTACTAGTCTCTCCCACTTCATTCTCATTCCCCCATGGGCACAGACATGAACGAAAACAAATAAATCACACACACATTACACAAAAACACAAAACTTTGCCAGTTCTTTGGTTAAAGCTAACTTAAGTAGGAGGGGAAATAATTATAAAAAGCAAAGTTCTGTTTTGACACATTCCTGCACTGTTTTCTATTTTTTGTATATTGGAAGGAGTCTCCAGTGTCAGCTCTTTATAACAGTCACAGAAGGAAATGCCTCAGCATGCCAAAGCATAAAACCTTGAGTATTAGCTGATATCAATAATAATTTCTTTGAAGGAAAGAATAAAAAAAAGGTTAAAACAGGGGGGGGGATATATATATATATATATAGCTAAAATGTTTGTTTTTTTTGGAGAAAAACAGCTTCACACTAAATCACTGACAATACAAATATAATCAAGTTTATATAACAGTTAGTTCCTACCGAGCAATCTGATTGGACAAGAGGCATTCCACGAATAGTAATAATGGAAGGTAACAGCACTGGGACATTCATCTTTATGCATCAGGTTTTCTAACCTCATTAATTACACTAACTCTTGATTGCAGCATGAGTGAAAGTGGGTCTGTACAGAGCCAATTCATGCAAAACACAACATTCAGAACCAGTCACAGAAGCACTTTCAGCAAAAAACTACATCTGATGATGTTGTGTTATCGTAAACAACACTTTAACTCCTAATAATTGTTTCAAGTCGTTCTGAATAGCATCTGTACAATTCGTGTAGTTTTATTTATGACTACAAAGCTATCTAGCTCCTAACACAAGGCTGAATCCCAAATCACTCTCTATCGCTGTAAACATTGCATATGAACACAGATTAAACCTAACTAAAATCCAACCGAGTCTCTTTATATGGAAACATTTTCAATTCCACAAAAAGATTTCTCAAAATAAATTTAAGGCTTTTCCGCTTGAAATAGGATCATCTCAAACATTTAATTGATAACCAGTACTGCAGGTACTGACCTGATACAGAACTTGAGTATCTCCAGCTGTACTGAAAGTGAGAACATGAACTAACGTGTTCTATGGATAGTTTGCAAAATTAAATGCAACTCTAAATGGATAAAGAGTACACCATGCATATGTTTCTTTGATTAACAAAAGCTTTCAATTCTTGAAGATGTACTGTTACAAGATACTGTATATTGTATACAGCACCTACTGTTATCGGAAAATAATGACCTTCTCTACTCTACTCTTTTCTACTCCAACACCACCCATCTTGCTTTATTTCTTACCAAACAATGTGCTTCAAGCAACAAATTCACAAAATTGCAGTGTTATTACTAAACGACTAAGGGCTCTTTAATGACTCATCTAATGAGCATCGTCTTCCTCCGTGCACCAGGCTAAAGAGCAGCCTGTCACCGCAGCAGCAGGATCTCTGCTAAAGATATTATGCTACAGTACTCAGAGAAAAGAGGACAAGAGTAATCATTATGAAGTCAAACAGCATGAAATGCAAGGAAAAGTGACAGGTTATTTAGTGTCTACCTTGTGAGCGGCTTGTTTGTGGCTCTCGCGCTTCTTTTCATCCTCCTTTCGTGCTAAAAGATTTGCCGTGCGTCTGTCCTCCTCCTGCAGAACAAATCCAGAGACACTCTCTATTCACAGATCAGCTACAGCAAGATGTATACAGTACATGGGCAGAACACAGATGTTTGCAGGGCATGAATGTGATGTGTGTGCATACAAGGATGTGAAAAGAGCTTTAGAGCAAGTATGCAAGTTTGAAAACTCTCAAATTTTTATCAGCTTTATGCTGCTATGACAAAAATTCTTTCTTATACAAAAGTAGAGATGAATTCTTTAATCTGATTGGTCATAAGGGTTCATTTTCTTTAGCAACCTAGCTTAAACAGTCATAGATTAAATTATGGTTTATAAGAATACTATTATGGGTATTCTAATATATGATATATACAGTGGGGGAAATGAGTATTTGATCCTCTGCTGATTTTCTAAGTTTGTCCGCTTACAAAAAAATGAAGGGTTTATCATTTTTATCATACAGTAGGTTTATGGTACAGGATAGAGACAGAATAACAAACAAAAATCAAGAAAAAGCACACAATTCAAATGTTATATATCGATTTGCATTTCACTTGCACTTGTTTGCAAGCACAGAGGTAAGACTTTTCTTGTACTGTAGTTGGTTATCAGGTTTGCACACATCTCAGGACGCATTTTGATCCATATTCTTTACAGATTCTCTCTTACTTTTTAAGATTTCTTGCCTGCCGCTTGGCAACTCAAAGTTACAGCTCTCTTTATAAATTTTCTTTAGGATTATGGTCTGAAGACTGGTTAGACCACTCTATGACCTTAATGTGATTCTTCTTGAGCCACTCCTGTGTTGCCTTGGAAGTATGTTTTGGGTCATTGCCATGCTGGAAGACCCATCCACGACCCATCTTCAGGAGGTTTACGTCCATATTGTTACAATACATGGCCTGTCTATTAACCCTTCAATGCAGCGAAGTCAGTCTGCACCTTTAGCATGAAACCTGTCCTAAAGCATGATGTTTCCACCTCCGTGCTTAACTGTAGGGATGGTGTTCTTGGGGTCATAGTCAGCATTTTTTCCTCCAAAATGGCGTGTCAAGGTAATGCCAAGAGCTCAATTTTGGTCTCACTTTATCCCAATTCTTCTGTTCATTGGCAAACTTCAGATGGGCCTGTACATGTGCATTCTTGAGTAGGGGGACCTTGCTGCACTGATTTCAATCCTTGGCAGCATATCATGTTACCAATGTTTTGTTTGGTGACTGTGGTCCCAACTGCCTTGAGATCATTCACAAGCTCCTCCCTTGTAGTCCTGCACTGATCCCTCATTTTTCTCATGATTATTTTTACCCCATGAGGTGAAATCTTGCATGGAGCTCCAGACTGAGGGCGATTAATGGTTACTATGTATTTCTTCCATTTGCAAATAATCACTTCAACAGCTGTCGCCTATTCACCAAGCTTCTAACTTATGGTCTTGTAGCCCATTCCAGCCTTGTGCAGGTCTACAGTCTTGTCCCTGACTTCCTTTGACACCTGTTTGGTCTTGCCGATAGTGATGAGATTTGAATGGAAGATAGAGATTCTTTGGTCAGGTAGCCTTTATACACATTACGCGTTGTTGTTAGCAGCTCCTTTTTAAATTGATATGTGTACCATATGAGCACATAACCAGTCTGTGGGAGACAGAATTATTATTGGTTGCTTGGGGATCAAATACTTATTTCCCTCACTGAAATGCAAATCGATTTCTAACATTTGTATTGTGTTTTTTTCTGGATTTTTGCTTGATATTCTGTCTCTATCCTGTACCATAAACCTATGATAAAAATTATAAACTCTTCATTTCTTTGTAAGCGGACAAACTTAGAAAATCTGCAGGGGATCAAATACTTATTTCCCCCACTGTATTTGCAACTTTCTTCTGCCACAATTCTACCAAAACCAATGACCAATTCTACCAAAACCGGTCTGTGTGACTGGAGTTTGTATTTTCTTCCTCTGGGTACTATGGTTTCCTCCCACAGTCCAAAGACATTTAGATTAGGCTAAGTGGCTTTTACAAAAGTGCCATAGTGTGCAATAAATTGGCACCGTGTCCAGGAAGTACCGCACTTTGTGAGACTTTATGGCAGAAAGTCTCCTGCTATAGGCTCCAGACTCCCCACTACCCAGTACAGGATAAGCGGTATAGAAAATAAATGAATAAATAAACAGTGGCAAAAAGTGTGTTCTTTATGTCAGATTATACCATAAAGTTCATGGAAGAGCCATAGAAAACTATTATATTGAATAAGGCTCTCACCTGCTCAAATAAACATGTATAATGAGATAAATATGTAAGTTGCTTTGGATAAGGGCGTCTGCAAAATGCCATAATGTAAATATATTGATAATAACATGACACAGTTCTGAAGACGATCCACTACATTTAATGTAGCAATAAAATATGATGTACTGTTCTCTGAAACACAAAACATTAATTTTGACAATTCATTGCATTTATTGGAAAATATTGTTTCTATAACAGCACACTCCAACAGTTTTATTCTATTCTTATACAATGAGACCTCTGTAAACGTATTATGTTATGACTGACAGCTTTCGTGAGGTTTAGTTTTACAATGAGCCTGATGCTGTAACTAGCATAACATGCATAGCCTTTAGCCATAGATACAGAAAAACATTCCACGGATTAGGATCAGCCTAAACAACTAACAAGGACAAATGAAGTCGGTGGAGACATCTGAAACTAAACCCATCAGTTTATCTCCTTTGCTATTAGTAAATGTAAAATATTTTCCTGGATTCACTCACAGATGTCAATCCGCCGACCCTGCTTTGTGAAAACCCTATCTGGCGGGCATGTCATATCACACCCATTCACCTCCCAAGCTCCAACATATCAGTCAGCACGAGATCCCTGCAGGCCAAGGCACTAAAATCCGCAGAGGGAAATAGTAAGTTCTGAAATACACTCCCTGTAGAACAGTCTGGAACTTGCTCTGCGTGCCATGCTGACACAGAATAGCGTGGGTGGACCACTACAGCAGCTCAGGAGTTGAGGGAGGAAACGATTAAGCTGAGCCAGATTTCCCTTTCACAACACAAGTTACACCACACCAGTCACTCCTGATTACCTGGGAATCCCAACAATATTTTCACTTCTTCACATTTTGATGACCTGCAATATCATCATTGTAAGTCGTCGACTTACAAAAGTGCCTAAATGTAAATGTGAATGAGTAAGTAAGTAAATTAAATGAATTAAGTATGTAAGTGAACAGTTACAAGTAAGTAAATACATAACAGATAAGTAGGCTAGTAAGTAATAAGTAACTAAGTAAAGACCCATTAAGTAAATAATAAACAAGTAAATAAATTAAAAAATAAGCACGCACTAAGAGTACATAAATTCATAATAGCTACATAGGTAAGAAACAAGTAGGTAGTGATTAAGTAAGTAATTGAGTGAGTAAGTAGGAAAAAAAGTAGGCAATAATTATACTAGGTGAATATGCAAGTAATTAAATTAGTAAGTAAATAGGTATATAAGTAGGTAAAAAAAAAAACAGGAAAGTAAGGTAATAAATAAGTAGGTACTAAGTAAGAAATTAGAAACTAGGGATGAGGAAGGGAAGGAAGGAAGTTCGTAAATAGAGTAAGTAATAATAGAGTACTAATTAGGTAAGGTAATAAGTAAGCAAATAATACATAATAAATAAATACGTTTTTAATTAAGTTCTAATTAGCTAAGTTAATTTAATTTACATTTAGGCATTTGGCAGACGCTCTTATCCAGAGCGACTTACATTTTTATCTCATTACACATCTGAGCAGTTGAGGGTTGAGGGTTAAGGGCCTTGGTCAAGGGCCCAACAGTGGCAACTTGGTGGTTGTGGGGTTTGAACCTGGGATTAAAATGTCTTATTATAAATTTCCCCCCTTCTTTGTGCATCAAATAATCATTATTTATTAAACTGTACTCATTCTTATTAATAATAATAATAATAATAATAATAATAATAATATATGTATATGTAACTGAATAAAACATTATTTTTTATTATTTAGTCGAGTTTCACAGTTTTGTTAAAAAACCTATGTCAAATAATACATTTTAAACAATATACAAGAACATGTAATAAACATTAATTATATCACAATAACATATATAAAAATATGACGAAAAATCATAGTAATATATATGAAATATCATAGTAATAATAATAATAACAACAGTTTTTGATAATAATTATAGTATTATGTTAATAACTTAAGCCCTGTTTTGTATGTATATATAAAAACATCAGTAACTCATTTTACATGAAATTGCAAAACCGCTCTTTTCGTGGATTTCCTAACATACCTGTAGGTTATGATACATACATACATTCTCAGTAATGTAAAAGATTTTATATATTTCTCTTCTCTCTCTATGATATTTTCAGTACCATATTTGAAGGGTTTTGATTTTATAGACACATGTCTGACATGTAATTAAGGCTAATGAGACTAAAGCAGTGTGTGTAATTCTCCTGTACTGTTTAATTAAAGCTGGCCTGAGGCAGCAGCTCTGCGATCAGATAGACACTACACACTCAGAAACATCTCCCAGGATCAGCTGATCTTTATGAGAAGATGAATGGAACAGTAAGAATTCCCTCCAAATTAGTTTTGCAAGCATCTGATTAGATGAGACAAAAGCTTCTCCGCTGAAGGATGGCTTCAGGATGGCTTCAGGAGTGCAAAAGGTAAAGCGTGTGTGCTGGCATTATTCCTAAAAAACTGCAGAAGGGTGGTGCGTCAGCAGCAGAATACAAGGTGCAAGGCATTGTGTGTGTGTGCGTGTGTGTGTGTGCGTGTGTGTGTGTGTGAGAGAGAGAGGGAGAGAGAGAAATCAGGTACGTGTTCAGACTTGGACACTCCCTGCTGAAAAGCCTCTGGATACAACATATGCAGATACAGACAATCAACACACAAACAAACATATTCACACACACGCGCGCACACACACACACACACACACACACACACACAAACACAAACACACACACACAGACACAAACACACACAGACTAACACATGCACGCACACAGGAGTTATCACCCATATTGCACTGAGACAGATATTTGAGTGTGTGTGCGTGTGTGTGTGTGTGTGTGTGTTAGAGTGATGGACTGTGCAAGTTTCAGTGGCATTATCAGAACAGAAAACAAACAGAAATATAAAGTATGTATTTGAGGACACACACATGCAAACACACACACACACATACACACACACACAAAGACCCATCTCAGTGCAATATGGATAATAATGCCGGTGTGTGTGTGTGTTGACTGTCTGTCTCTGTGTATGCTGTATCCTGCCTCACTTTAATCTGAGTGATTACTCATTTGACTGTGTGTGTGTGTGTGCGTGTGTGCGTGTAAAAAATCTGGAGAACACACTGTAAAAAATATAAAACACTTCAGGGTGTGCTGCTGCAGGAAAATAATCTAAGGTGGGATGATGGGACGTGAAAGCAGACTTACTGTTATCAGAGTGACTCGCCAGTGATTGTGATTTTTACTTTATTAACAAACATCACTTTTTTAACTGTTTAGTGAGTCAAAAATTATCCGCTGTAGAATTTATTTAAATTAACTTTTGGAAAGGCAAACATTTTTGACATAACCTCGTTGTTTTTCAGTACACTTTGTCCGTCTGTCAACAAGTTTTTGTTTTCGCTCATTAAAAAATGTTTTAGATTGAGCTGTGAGCCACAAATGCACCGCTGTCTTCACTTCTTCATCAGAAGTAAATCTTCATCCTCATAGGGATGCATACTTTAAGGGAACCAAACAGATAAAATCTGACACAGCATGATCAGGACTATAGGAAGGATGCTTTAACACCTTAAAAAAAGATCATGCGAGATCACGATGTCCTTGGATAGCAGTCCACTGCATTTAATCTGAATTTTAGGCTTCAGCTCTTTAATAAGCGTCTAACTGTAACAAGCACTGTTGATTGTTGAATCTTTTTCCTAATAATGTTCCAATACTGTTCCTTGAGAACCCCAGAAAACTGTAACCGTCAATTGTCTAGCTAATGGTTAAATTTTGAACTTTTTCTCGGTCTCTGATTGAGGATGTTTCTGTTTTATACTCTGCCGTTTACTCTCAGACTCGTAGTGATGAATCCGTGTCTCGTCTCCAGTTATGATTATTTTTAAGAAACGTGTACCTTCCTTAGAGTATCGCTCCAAATGTTGTTTGCAGATTACATAAATGCTTCTGTTTATGCTTTTCCTTAAATTGTATCGCCACCGGGTACTCCCTTAGACCACTTACACACAAAAAGAATCACTGCACTCTGCTCTTCTTTTATGCAAATCAAATGTGGGACATCCTTTTTTACTCGCACCGCAGTTACAAATGAACTGATGTAACACGTTCACACCCGCACAGCAGTGACTAGGGAGACAATAGCCTTAAACGGAAAGCTAATAAGACAAATAGAAGCGTAAGTATAACCAGAGTGTAGAAAATTTTTTGACCTAACCTTAAAGTTACATTTAATATTGTGAAATGTCAGATTAGTCACCGTAATGACCATCAAAATTGCCACTCTGCTGAAGACTCATTCCATACTTTTTTAGAAAGCTTTAACATATTAACAATTATATTTATTTCACTTTTAAATACCGTTTTCTTAATCTATTCATTATGAATATGTGATGTGGAGCTACCACTGCATGTATGAGCTGTCATTAAAAAAGCTAAACAAAATATATACACCTGTGATTTGAGTTACAGGTACAGACATAACAGTCAGAGTTGCTGTTAAAGAAAACTTATGAACAATTTAACAGATTGGAGAGTTCCACAGTGCTGATGTTTTAAGCTTGTAAGGACAAGCTAAGAGACGTCCCAAGTACACATTTACATGCATACACACAGACACACATGCATGCTCTTACTGTGATGCGCTTCATGTCCAGCAGCCGGAGTGGAAGCACACAGCGCAGCACGGTCTGTTTGTAGCATGACTCCTGAGCTACAGGGTTTCCATCCAGGGCGAGCTCACTCAGAGAGCACAAGTCTCCCAGACATGCCAGCTCATCAAAACTAATGGACACACACACACATGCACACACACACACAGACACATACATAATCACAAATGTCAGCCTGTATCAATAATAACTTACATGCACTTACTTTACTCTGTGTATATACTGTAATGCTGTTAGGAAACCCTGTATTTAATATAACCTTTAATATGATCTCTACATGCATTATTCACATACTAACCTCATTAACCTGTACTGAACACATACCCCAATATTGAACGCATTCTGCTTTACTGAATTTAAAGTACAGCAGAATTTAAAGCACTGCTGTACTGATCATACTGTAACCTGCTGTACTGAATACGTACTGCTGTACTGATCATACTGTAACCTGCTGTACTGAATATGTACTTTTGTACTAAAAACGGACGTCTGTACTACATATGTACTATTGTACTGAACACAGACTGCTGTACTGAACATACTGAATACGTTTTGCTGTTCTCATTACATACTGCTCTACTGAATACGTGCTGCTGAAATGCACATGTAATGCTGTACTGAATGTGTGCTGCTGTACCAAATTTATGCTGCTGTACTGAATATTAAATGCAGTACAAGTAAACCTGTGAAATCAGCAAATAAATACTAGAGAAGAGAAAAGACAGAAGAGAAGAGAGCATCCTGAAACACAGCTGGTGCCTTTCACATTCATATTTCTTTCTCTCTCTCAGGCCATAGCAGCATGAATAAATCATTAGCCTGGACCTTTCAACCATTTATGATCAGTGCTCTATCTGGGTTCTTCTTAGCCCCATTGCTCCATTACCCCATCAATCTCTCCATCACCCCTTTCATTACCTCCTTTGTTACCTGCACATCATTCCTCAACTACCCATGCCATCACCCCTCCAACATCTCCTCCATAACCTCCTCAATAACTTTCTCTATCACCTGCTCCATTTACCAACTCCATCACCCCTTTTCCATGACCTCTTTCATCACCCAGACCCTACCTCCATTACCTCCTCAATCAGCTCCTTCATTGCCTTGTTCCCCCTTCAATCACACCCTCCAAAACCCCATTACCCCATCACTTCCACACCATCACCTCTTCCCTTACCCCACCATGTTCTTCAATGCCCCATCACTCCCTCTTTACCTTCTTCATCACACATTTCCTGTGTCATGAGCAAAAATGCAGAGTCACTTTTACACTGTCTCTCTCTCTTTCTCTCTCTCTCTCTCTCTGCTTGCCTGGAGCTGGACGCATGACATGGCAAAATAGCGGGACAAAAGGAGTTCAAAGGAGTAAAAAAACAGGACAAACAAGAAGAGAAGCAGAACTCCAAATATATAAAGAGAAAGAGAAAGAGGGAGAGAGAGAAAAGATACACAAATACTTACATACTTATATACACACACACACACACACTATATTATGAACTGATAGTACAGTTATCTTGTAATGTATCATCAGTCCTCACGCATGGGCAGGGCAAAAAAGAAGAAAAAAGATGTCTACCTCAGCACTTTTGTAGAGTCGTGAAAAGGAGGGGGTAATGCAGCCGCACTTTCTCTTACCTGCTGATGTTGTTAGCACTGAGGAAGAGACGCCGGAGACAGGGCAGCTGGTCCACCTCCGTCTACTCAAAGAGAAAGAGAGAGAGAGAGGGAAAATAATGAGGGATGAGGGAGGGTGAGAGAGAAAGAGGGATGCTGCAGAATCCCTTGTGAAGCTGTGAGCTCTTACCATTCGTCCAGTCACCTTGCAGCGCCGGCAAACTGCTCCATCCGGCCAGCGCACACGCATGCGCACATGCATAAACACACACACACACACACACACTCTGAGACTGCTGCGGCTGCTTGGGGAGGGGTGTGAGAGGAGAAGGACAAGGAGGAGGGGGAGAGAAAGAGAGAGAAAGAAAAAAGAGAGAGAGGTAGGGGAAATGCAGAGATGCTCATACACGCTTTGCGAATAGCTGAGATGGTCCAGCTGATGACGTTGGCAACGGAAGACCTAATGAGGGGGGGATGTGTTTTGTGATTATCCTATGTGAGTGCTCGATGGGAGGAGAAAGAACAAAGGATGGAGGGGGAAATTGGGGAAAGGGAGGGAAGGAAGGGGGTGGATGAGGGGGAAAAGGCTGTGACTGGCAGATGTGGACACAGACGGGCGGCAATGTCACAGAGGGCAACAGTTATAGAAATTATACTCTAACAATTGTGGGTGTGTTTGAGATCAGATTTCAGGCACATCTTTATCCTTCCATCCATCCACACACTCACAAACACACACACACAATTACTGTAGTATACTTTCGTGAGTCAGCACTTATTGGCTGGCAAGTTAGCCCTTAACTCCTCTCACAAAGCCAGTCTTCAGTACTGCACTCTTCACGGCTGATTATAATGCTCTCAGGCAGGTGTGTACACACTCAGACAAGTGTCCTCTTGTCTGGTTGTATAATAATTATGTTTTTTAAGGCCTCTGGGAATAAGCTACTGTCCAGGACCTACTTCAGTGAGGCACAGATGGCTTAGCCTTGCATTAGAGATGCGATAGTAAAAAAAAAATCATTGATCCTTGAACACACTGGGATTCTCTCTGCAACAATGTCTTTTTCGTCATCCCACAAATACAGGCATACAGGCAGTGTATTCACCAGCTATTTGTTTATCGGGAACACTTGTACACCTGGACATACATGTAATTGTCCCACAAGCCAATAATGTGGCAACAGAACAATGATAGAGGTCAAGAGCTGACAGGAAAGCTACTGGAACTTATATAATCACTCTTTACAACCCCTCAGCATTCAGCATCACCAGTATACTAATCTGTAACTGTTTTTTTATACTTGCATGATTCATTCTGTAGGTCACTGTGTGGCTTAACTAACAAAAACATTCCTCTGAAACTTGTCAGGTACAGAAACTGGAATGAATAAGAAACCAAAAATTAAGAGTCAAAAAAGTCCTTCAGGAAGCCTGGAGATCTTACTCACTCATCGTCATTACCCCTTAATCCTGTATTCAGGCTCTTGGGGGCCTGGAGCCTATTCCAGGAGACTTAGGGCATGAGGCAGGGTACACCCTGGACAGGGTGCCAATCCATACACACACAAATACTCATTCAGACACTACACACAATATTTTTGGGAACGCTAATGAATGCCTAACCTGCCTATCTTTGGACTGTGGAAGGAAACTGAAGTACCCGGAGGAAACCCACCAAGCATGGGGAGAACATGCAAACTCCATGCACACAGAGACAGGAATCGAGCCTGGCCGGGAATCGAACACGGACCCTGGATGTGCAAGGCGACAGTGCTAACCACTACACCACCGCGCCGCCTGCCTCAAATAAAAATTTTATTTGTCACATACACAGTCATACACAGTACGAAATGTAGTGAAATGCTTATACGACTGCCAGTGCCCTTAAAAGAGAATTAAAGCTTATAATAAGAAATAAATATGAATAAAAGAAATACGATAGAAAAATTAAATAGAAAAATTAAATTGGATTAGGAAAAATAGAACTAAAAATAGAAATATACTGTACAAATTGAAATATACTGTACTGTACAAGAACATTTAAGAAATTTTGATATTTTTGGAAGAAAGATGGTGAGCAAATATGCATAGAACAAAGTGTCTTTGTGCAAAGGTTATTAAAGTGTCTTTGTGCAATGGTCCAGGATGTAAATGTAAACATGTAGTGTAGATGTGAAGGTAGGTGTGCGTGGAATTGTCCATAGTGTCCATGGATGTAAAAAGATTGATTGATTGATTGATTGATTGTGAAAAGATTGTGTTAGTTCTGCATAATGGTGTGGTTGAGAGACCTTATCGCCTGCGGGAAGAAGCTCCTCCTCAGTCTCTCTGTGTTGGCCTTCAGGGAGCGGAATCGCTTCCCAGACCGCAACAGAGTGAACAGTCCATTGTTGGGGTGGCTGAGGTCCTTCACGATCTTCCTGGTCTTGGTCCAGCACCGCTTGTTGTAGATCGAGTGCAGGTCAGGGAGCTCGGTGCAGATGATGCGCTCAGCTGATCGCACCACCCTCTGTGGAGCTCGTCTGTCCTGCATGGTGCTGTTCCCAAACCAGGTCGTGATGTTTCCCGTCAGGATGCTCTCTATGGTGCAGGAGTAGAAATTCCTGAGCATCTTGGAGGGCAGTCTAAAGTCTCTCAAGCGTCTGAGGTGGTAGAGATGCTGCCGGGCCTTTTTTACCATGGTGTTGATATGACAGGACCATGCCAGGTCCTGCGTGATGTGAACACTGAGGTATCTGAAGCTGTCCACTCTCTCCACTGGGCTCTTGTTGATGACGGGGGTCTGGTAGTTCCTCACCTGCTTTGTACTGAAGTCCACTATCAGCTCCTTTGTCTGGCTGACGTTCAGGAGGAGATTGTTTCTCTGGCACCAGTTCTCCAGATTTCCAACCTCCTCCAGGTAGGCCGTCTCATCGTTGTTCATGATCAGGCCCACCACAACAGTGCCCGGAGATTTATTCCTTGAAAATCTGACTTTTTATCATAATATATTAGACTTCAGTCTATGCATCAGTCCTTCATACCATGCCTAAATATGATTACCCACTCCTCTACCCCGGAACGCTCAGCTTTCATGTTCGCTATGTTGTTCTGAACCTGTGCACACTTGGGTATCTACACACGCATACAGTAGGTGGCAGTATTAGTTTCCATTAGTTTAGTGATCCACCAATAAACCTAAAGAAGCACAGTACAACTGTGTCTTCACACTATGCCCGCTTTTACTAATATTTTGAAAGCAATATCGAGAGAAACCCTTTTACATGCCATCCATCTCATCAGCGGTCCACTACTGTGATTTGGTGCAGTTAGTGATCATACCTGATTTGAGCAAACCTTAACGTTTTTAAGTGATGACCTATTTCTGGGCACAAAGTGTCAGAGTCAAGTATACTCAGTTCTGTGCCCCATCCCAAGTGTGAAAGCAGTCTACATATAAAATATAAAATCTAATAACATCAGACATCTTGGGATTAGAAAAACATTGCCAGATCTGATGTATTTTAATTACTGTTTTTGAAGGTAGATCAGAATCTTTCAGATTAAGGTTCAAGTTTAAGTAGGCTTTATTGTCACTTCAACCATATACAGTTTGTACACAGTGAAACGAAACAACATTCCTTCAGGACCAAGGTGCTACATGCAACATAAATTTACAACATAAACTAACAGGAGAGCTAAAACTAGCTAACTAAGAGGCCTAGTTAGCTGGCTAGCGGAGACAAGACAGATTGACCTGACAACATAAATCTTTACAACATAAATTAACGAAACCAACTAGCTAACGCAAAGAGGAAAACTATCCTTTTTTTCCCCTTTTTTTTTTTTTTTTTACAGACAACAGACAACATAAAGTGCAGGTGCAAAGGTGCAAACAAGAGCAATAAAGTGTGTGTGAGTGTGTGTGTGTGTGTGTGTGTGCGAGTGTGTGTGCGAGTGTGTGTGTTGTGTGAGTGTGTGTGTGTTTATCAGTCCAGAAGACGGACTGATTCTTGTTGAGAAGACAGATGACTTGTGGAAAAAAAAAAACGTTACACAGTCTGGATGTGTGTGCCCGAATGCTTTGGTACCTTTTTCCAGATGGCAGAAGTGTGAAGTGTGTGTGAGAGGGGTGTGTCCGATCAGCCACAATGCTGGTGGCTTTGTGGATGCAGCGTGTGGTGTAGATGTCTTCAATAGAGGAGAGAGACCACAAAGATCTTCTCTGCTGTCCTCACTATCCGCTGTAGGGTCTTTTGGTCCGATATGGCACAATTCCCAAACCAGACAGTGATGCAGCTGCTCAGGATGCTCTCGATATTTCCTCTATAGAAGGTGGTCAGGATCGGTGGTGGAAGCTGGGCCTTCTTCAGTGTTCTCAGAAAGAAGAAACGCTGTTTGGCTTTCTTGTGCAGGGAGCTGGTGTTGAGGGACCAGCTGAGGTTCTTCTCCAGGTGGACGCCCAGGAATTTGGTGCTTACCAAAATCTCCACAGAGGAGCCGTTGATGCTCAGTGGAGAATGGTTGCCTCGTGTGCTCCTAAAGTCACAACCATCTCCCTTATCTTGTCAACATTCAGAGACAGGTTGTTGTCTTTACACCAGTCCGTTAGCCTCTGCACTTCCTCTCTGTATGCTGACTCGTCGTTCTTGCTAATGAGACCCACCACGGTCGTGTCATCAGCGAACTTGATGATGTGATTCGAACTGTGTGTTGCTACACAGTCGTGAGTCAGCAGTGTGAACAGCAGAGGACTGAGCACACAGCCCTGTGGGGCCCCAGTGCTCAGATCCGTCTGGCATCAACAGTTCAGGTTGGTTGTTGGTGGAAGTGTAATGGTGTGGGTAATGGTTACATAGCACACATTGTGCACACTGTTGCGAATGCCACAATCTGAGTGTTGTTCCTGACCATGTGCCATAATTTAATGGTCACAATTTACCATTTTATAATATCTACTTTCAGCATTAAAATATGACAAAGTCAACTAAAATTGATTGTTGGAACACTTCACTTTGGAAGAAGCAAAGCGCCTCAGCATGACCTCTTCTTCTTCCTCTTCTTCATATTATTATTATTATTATTATTATAAGTAGTAGTAGTACTAGTATGCAGTATTAGTAGGGTGCCCAGTTTGTGTAAATTCAGTGAGAGGGCTGCTCACATGATACTAATCCAAGAAGTACATCAGTGACATCCAACTGGTGATCTTATCATAATTTGCAACACCCCAGAAAGGGAAAAAATGCATTCCTGATCAAAGCTGAGAACCTTAATTACTGTCTGCTCCTGGACGATAATGAGTGTCATCAAAGATTACGATCTATGTGATGACACCGGTCTGATCATCTTTTAAAAAAATCATCTTTAAAACCTACAGCACCAAAGCTCCATGTTCAGATCAGTGTGTTGGAGCTGTTTCATTGTGTAACGGGAACGTCGACCTCTAGATCTAGGTCTGTTGTGTTACATAAATAGATTTATCGAATACACAAGAGGATGCATGTGTCTAAAGGACACACAACAAAGGATGAACCCCAAACCAAAACACACACACACACACACACATCCCCAGCACATTTTGGAGTGCTCTCAGACAAAAATACACTATAATATTTGCATATCAAAGCTAACTATAAACCTCTGAACAGCATATGCTTATGTATGACATCAGAGATTAAATGAAGAGCTTAATACATCTATCAAACCCTCTTTCATTTCCTGTATGACTGTGTCTATATTTAGCAACAGACGATGACATCATCACTCAGCTGATATGGTGCTGGCCAAAAACGTACCAATCCCGAGAAAGGCACCCAGACAGACAAACCCAGACAGAATTGTGTCAAGAGAGAACTCATCCTTAACAAAACTACTTAAATCAAAAAGGTCTCATCAGTACAAGTGCTCTTTCTCTGCTTGACTATTTATTCAAATCCATCTCACTGCACATTAAAAATGCTCTGCATTTTTTTAAGGAGACAAAAAGAAAGACACCTTTGCAGTCAGATTTTTTTCAGTGCATATCTTAACTTGAAAGGAAGCTCAGGACAGTGTAGGGATCAGCTTTATAAAATTTTGATTAGAGGGCAAAAACTTTAACCGCCGAACCACCAGGTAATAAACTTATAAAAATAAAAAATGGCTCTAAGTATGGCAAAAGAACTGTTACAAAACAAACAGACATATTAGATCATAAGTTGATATATTTGACCTGGACCTCTGTAGCTCTGTCTGACTTACAGTAAGTCAAGAATTAAGTCAGATTAGAGAGTTGAGTTTATTTTGTATTATCATTCCATATATGATAATGACTCCGTATACTATAGAAACATTCCCTTTTTCAAACAACTGCACATTATATTGTCTGGAGGTTGAGTCATGTCAACTGGAATTCTTAGTTTAGTAGAAACATTTCACTACTCATCCATGTAGTTTTGTACATTGCACCGTGCCACCAGAGGTATTACATTCATGCTAATATTCAGCAAAACAGCAACCTTAAATGCTATATTGCTTTTATAAATTAGTTATTAAGAGATTAAGATTTGTTTCTTTATTTAACCAGTTATTTTGCTCCACCAACACTTATCCTTTCACATTTGGTGGAAATAACTAACCGCGAAAGTTAATGTAATTAACATGGGTGAAAATAGCTTTAAATTCTTACTCGTATTACTGTATGTAGCCAAAAGGTGAGGAGAATAAACCATGAAGGTGATGGACAGTCCTGTAAATCTCACAAGTTTTACTTTATGTCTCCATTTAATCTGCTTAAAAAAATCAGCTGTTATCTTATCCCAAATAGTGTTAAAAGGAACGTTAATGCGCTGTACAGGGTGTACAATCACTTGTTAAACACATTTGGAATTCAGCCTTGTGTTAGAAGCTAGTTAGCTTTGTATCCATAAATAAATTAACATGGTCGGTTCAGAGACAATTCAAAATGACTAAGGTAGTTAGTCATTCTCTCATCAGTACTGCAGTAAAGAAACTTAAAGGATTTCCTGATAGAGAGAAACCTAAACCTAAAATGTCTTCATGGTCTATGATTAACTTATAATAAAATAACATTTACATTCTTACAATAAGAATAAAAACACATTAATGACAAAATGCTGGTTTGGAAACCGCTGACTATTCTGAAAAAATAAAATCATTCTATTTTACAGGGCAAAATATGTTCTTAAAGATGTTAAATCTTTTCTCTTATCCTCATACACTATGTACTTGCTAAAATGCTTTGAAATAATTTTCATATACTTATTTTTTATCTTTCTGTGTCATACAGTTTTATAGAACTTCCTTTTACTTCTTTCTATGGGGGGTGACATTTGACTATTTTCAAGATATTTTGATCTATTGATCTCACTTGCTATGCTGGGTTTTATTTTTTCCTAATTAATTTTTTGATTATTGTTTCATTATGCAGTGTCACAACAGTAGAGTCAAAGATTTTTTATTTGCCCAGACACACAAAGGGCATGTCTGTAGTTGTAGCTCATTGTTTTTTTTTATTTATTACACTTTATTAGGAAACTCACATCACTGTCTTTGTTCTCAGACTGTATTTTGCAATAGTTGAATAAAACTATTAATAAGGAATAAATCTATCATACAAATAAATTTGTCTCTTGTCCCTATATGTCAGGAAATATATATATAAAAAAACAATATAGTAAACTGTGGGTGTGTTGTTTTTCAGTACTCACCACAAAGGAGATGTGGTTGCGCCTGAGGTCGAGTTCGATCAGAGATTCCAGGCCCTGCAGGTTCTCCATCCTAGAGATGCAGTTTCCTGCCAAGTTTAGCACTCTGAGTTCTGCTAGGTGAGACACGTTCTCGATCTTAATGATCTACAAATTTAAAAAAAATTGAACCATGAACAGGACATGTGATTTATGCAAATGTTTAAAGGGGATACGTCTGGAGTTCTGATACGTGCCTACAGTACATGATTGCTACTGTTGATTATGTTAATATATTGTCTTGCCAATTTAGATTTTAGATTTACCCATGACTAAAATGTATAGAGAATAGTCATTTGGATCCTAACATAAAATTTGCACAGCTCAAAGATATTTTTATTACTGGGAAAACTCATCTTTGGCACTTGAAAGACGTGAACCACATGCAAGCAACTGAAATCATTTCCAAATATGAACAAAAAAAACATTTGAACTCAAGTCACTGACTCTGATTAAATCCCACAGTAATTCTAGTACATTCTCAGACATACATTTGGTAAACACCCTCATAAACTATTACCACAAGGTAAGCATAACATTTATCAAGAAGGGAAATAAATCATTCTTTACCCTGACACCTACAGTCTCCAAAACAACCAGGGTAACACCTATTTGTAATTCAAGCCCAGATGTTTTCGAACATGTGAAATGTAGATGCATGTGGAAAGCAGATTGAATACAGATTGTGGTCAGTACATGGAGATCATTTAGATGTTAAAGAGGCATCTTTGTTCGTGTGTGTGTGTGTGTGTGTGTGTGTGTGTGTGTGTGTGTGTGTGTGTGTGTTTTTTTTTGAGAGTATCACTTCTAGTCAAATAATAATATCCTTATTGTCAGTGAAGGAAGATCCTTTTTTCCTGGGGTGAAATTAAAATGATTCATCTGTTATGAATGCAACAAGCTGATTCATTAGTGTAAGATGAGTTACAGTTCACCCAGGAGGTGTTTACTACTGGCATAAGTAAAGGCTGTGGGGAAATTTTGTGCATTGAGGGAGTAAAAAGGGAGCTCTTTAAATATGTTCTCAGTCCATTTTTCCATTAATCAGCTACAGAGAGAGAGAGAGAGAAGGAGAGAGATTGAGATAATCTAATAAAAGGAGATGGATGCAAGATGACAAGATTACATCACAAAATGGCGAGACTGTACGGGGAATGTAACCTAGCAATGTAATGGAAGGAAGGCTAATGACCAGTACCAGTGCACAGCAGGACATCTGAGCAGATCCCACAACACAAGACATCTCCTGCAAATACAAAGCTAAAACAAAGAAACAAGGAAGAAGGGATGTTGTACAACAGCTGGACAGCGAAAGAAAGTGTATGAACAGAAAGATAGACAAGGCAGTGAAACTAAAAGCAAATTTCTCATTAAGAGCATGTAGCAGATTTTTCATTAAAACTTTCTCCAAGGCTCTCTCTCTCTCGAATTATGAACACCATTGATAAAACCTGAATTAGAAAGCTGAAAGAGAATGTATGTACATAGATTATGCATTGAGATGAAATTTCTTTCTTTGTGTTATCAAGATATACAGGCTAGAAAAGAAAGGCTGCAAAAAGTTTGTACTAAATACAGGGGTGCCAGTAATTGAGGCAAATACAGATTTGTTTTATGGAGTTCATGCAGAAATCAAACACCCAGTACCAGTGTCAGAGCGATATCAGCAAAAATGGTGGATTGGATACAAGAGAACATATATCAGGTATCAGATCCTGAAACAAATAGCTGACAGGTTGAAATTAGATTTTGAAAAAAAAATTCTGGGACTGGAAATGCTTTAAATATAATGACACTGTTTGTTAGTATTTATTTAATTACATTTAGCCTTTATAATAATAATAATAATAATAATAATAAATGAATAAAAAATGTAAGTGATACCTATAAAGTGCTCCGGTTAAAAATATTTTCTTTAAGAATTGTCACCTTTCTCTTATACTGTCAGATATACTGTTAAAATAATTTAAAAAAATGTATAACTTATGCAAATAATTCTGGAGCTGACTCTCTAATTGGAATATCGTATGTACAGTACAGTAATATCATGTGTAAATCTTGCACAATGGACCACTTTGCAAACCAAGAATTATCTACAAATTACCCAATGATTATTCAGAAATTGGAACTAATTAATGCACAACCATTGCTGCTTTTGTTAGCTGATTTAAGGGGAACTTCTGCATGGAACTTGTCAGCAGTGAGACAACCCATCATTACTCAGAACTCAGAACTGATGAAATAAAGAAAAAAAAGGCAAGAAATCGCCACTGCTGCTTTGAGCTTTTACTCTGAGTCATTCTAAGAAGCTGTTCTGGGTGGGATCAGCGTGATTTTGTCACCTCTGCTGGAGTCCTCAGGATGCAGACACTTCCTCACTGCTGAGCAGCCAATCTGCTCTATTTAACCAGTATCCGGGAAGACACAGCTAAAAGTCACTAAATGTCACGCATTCAGACTGGCAGCAGGTGGAACATCAGGACAGTACAGTCTAGTGCTGAGACACACATGATTTAGGGAGTTTAATAAAGGACTTGATGATTTGATACCTGGTTTTCGTGCAAGTCCAGCACATCAAGTTTTGTCATGGTGTCCAGACCGCATATCCTCTGAATTCTGAAAGAACAAGACAGAAAAATGCAATCATGGCAAAACTGATTATGTCTTCCTTTAAGTTTTTTTTTCTTTAAGTTCATAGGCTTATGATTGGTTGCCTGGGAAAACCTGTTGGCTATTGAGTTTTACCTGACCACCACATTATTATGTGGTTCTTTCCTAAACTTCTGGCACACAGTTCCCTACTGTATATTGTCCTTATATGCTGTAACCATACAATTTTCTTTTACTGGAATTAAAAGATCCAAACCTTTCCAGGATCACAGTGCCCCTGTGCACAAAGCACTTAAGAGTCCTGCACAGAGCTCTGACATTAACCCCACTGAACACCTTTGCGATTAACACTGACTTTACACGAGGCCCTCTATTTCAACATCATTCTCTGACAACACTAATGTTCTTGCAGAATGACCACAAATCCCCACAGGTTGGCTGTAAAATCTAGTGGGAAGCGTTCCCAGAAGAGCGGAGACTACTATAACAGCAAAGTGGAACTGATTCTGGAATAAGATTTTCAACAAGCACATACTGTATGGGTGCGTTGGTTTAGGTCAGGGTCAACAAACCTTTGTAAATATAATACACTTTCATCTCTTTCATCTCTAAAGTTAACATTAATAATATAATTTGTACCAAAATGGCATGGAGGTGTTTTTATTTAAGCAAAGTTCGGCATCTACCCACTAAGATCAATAAATCAAGTCAGTCTTTAAAATGTTAATTTATCAAGCAATTAATGTGACATTTTCGGGCAGGGGTTAGGATGTTGTGACACTGATTAGAGGCCCATAGGTTTGAAACCGAGGAATACCCAGCTGGCACTAGTGGGCAGCAGGGTATTTGTGCAAGTCCCACACCACAAGACATTTCTGCAAACATAAAACTAAAGCAAAGTAACAAGGAAGAAAGGATGTTGTACAAAAGCTAAACAGAAAAATAAATTTATGAAGGGAAAGATAGACAAGGTGAAACTAAAAGCAGAATTATCATTAGAAGTGTGTAGCAGATTTTTTTGTTACATTTTCTCTAAAACTCTCTCTCTCTCTCTCTCTCTCTCTTTCTCCCTGGCTGTCTCTGAATGATTTATTACTTTACATAATCACATAACCGCTTAATTGTCATTCTCCAGAATTATTAACACTATTTTTAAAACCCTATTTAGAAAGTTGAGAGAGAATGAATTTCCACAGATTCTGTATTGAGATCAAATTTCTTTCTTTGCATTTCTAACATTTATACGCTTGAAGAAAAAGGTTGCACTAAGTATTAAATCCAAAGGTGGCAGTAATTTAGATTGATGCAGATTGGTTCAAATTAAAAAAAAATATTTTTTATGGAGTTGGCTGCCATTAAAGACCCAATGTCAGTGCCGGAGCGATATCAGAAAAAAATGGTGGATCGGATATCAGAGAAAAGATATCAGATGTCAGATCCTGTAATAAATGGCTGAAATGTTGAAAATTGATTTGGAAAAGACAATCCAGAAATCCGAACAGGCACTGTTGGGCCCTTGAGCAACGCCCTTAAACCCCAAATGCTTAGTCAGATACCCAGCCCATGCCGTGCATTCTCAGTGCCTGTCCTGAAAAATAGGGAACTTTCAAAATGAATGGAGAAAAAATGATGATTTGTGGCAGAGGGGTATCAGGTGTAAAACCTGCATGAATAACTTGTGGCTACCCCGAGAAGGGAAAAAGTCCATTTTTTTTATCATAAGCCTAATCACTTCAGGTTATATTGTCGAACTATCTGCATTGCTTCTGCATCATGACATCATCGTTACGAATGAAAATAACCCATGAACAACATCAACATTTTGAATAAAATCTTTAAATGAGCTAATCAAATTATAGTAAGCTAGAACTTTCCTTGTGATTGAGCTTCATGCAAAAGAGAAACACATTTTACTCTAGAAAAATGTTTGGAAAATGTAAAAAATTCACCCAAGTAAAAAAATTCAGAAGTTAGACAAATGGTGCAGATGGAGTCAGTAGGTTGGCATTTGGAGGTCGGCAGGCTGCTATGCCTCGACAGGACAGTCCTTTGTATAAAGGGTGTAGATGGGAGAAGCCTTTCAATGGGGAGGAAATGCCAGCAGAAACTTAACACTGCTGTGTGCTTTTATTATAAGGCAGAGCTGGTAGCTTAATGGCGAAGACAGAGCAAGGTCTCAGTCTGTAGGCCCGAAGGCGAAGGGCAGACCAGTGCAATTAGATCTCAGTGGCATTTAACAGTAATTAGGTAAAGACTTCAAAGTGAAGCAGGCAAGAGAGTTTTTTTTCTTAGACTTAGGCAAGGTTCACTCAGGGGTTAAGTGGGCTGTAAATCACACCTAAATCATTTACACATAATAACATTCCAGAGTTATATAATGCCTGATGTAGGATACATGCATTTCATTACTCCACCCTTCTGTTAGGAAAGAACAGGAAAAATAGTACAGCTCCAGTATGAACAAGCTAACATGTTTACAGCAATCAACTGGAGAGAGTTATTATTTATTTCAAAGCCTCTCTACAATCGAAGGCCGAGGTGTCAACTCGTCTTCGCGAACAGGCCACTTCAGAATAATTACACAATTACGAGTTAAGTTAAATGCAGGATTAGTCCAATGTGAGGTGAAAAAAAAAAACATCTGTGACCAAAAACATGTCTTAACTTCTCTTAAGTGTGTTGAATTTTTAGATTCATTGCTGAAATAGTTTTTTCTTAAGAGACACGATTACATCATCGCATTTTAGTAACTAAAGAATGACAAAATTATTTGCACAGTTTCTTAGTAGCTAAGTTATATAGATATAGTTATATAGAGTTTAATTCTGAGTTGAGCTTCTAAATTGAATATATTAATTAAAGTGAAGCTCACTAGATGTCTTTAAGTGCATTCTAAATCTATTTGGTGAACTGGATTAGAACTGGCCATATATTTTCTACCCCTGCTCTAAAGAGTCTATACCAGCAATCTTACATGGCCATGAGAAAATCTGAGCACCACACTTATCTAAAGAGCATCTCTTTATTATTCTGACAGTTAGACTGAACATGGCTGAGCATTAAACTCTGATGGATCATCATCATAAATGTGCAACTTCCACAGCACGTGTGTTCTTTTCTTATTATTCCTCTTATTAATCTCGACACATGGAGCGTAAAATGACAGCGCTCTTCTCAAAGTGTTTTCCTGATTGCTTTTTTATCATAATGGTTATTTCTGCTCAGCTGTACTCATCGTCATGGGGTGTGTACTTTGTCCCAAACCATCACAGACACACATTTATAAAAATAAGGAATAAGGAAAGGAAGTTTTCTACAGGTTTTTCACTGTATAAGCACTTTGCTGGGTGTCCTGCTCTACACACCTGTTCCTGCCGAGCATGAGCACGCGAAGGGAGCAGAGGGGCGATACGGCCGACATGTCAATCAAACGGTTGTCATAGAGATCGAGGAAGACGAGGTATCGCAAATGAGCCAGGTGGGGGAGGTGAGAAATCCGGTTGTGCTGCAGGTTGAGGAAGCGGAGCTTATTCATCCCATCCAGGTTTGGGCAATCCATCAGGCCACGACTACACACACAAACAATAAGAATTTCAACCTAAACTCACTACCAGAGCTAAGTAATAAGTACACTGAGGTCAAAAGGTGGATGTGGATGCAATTTACGCACTATAATTTTCACTATAATAACTATATTTTTAAATATACTGAGATCATAACATATCTTGTTGCAAACTGTATAACTTTAGCCTATGGCTTAAAACATCTACTTAATCACTAGGCTAATGTTTTATCACGCGTAACGTGACAAGTCTAGTGGGACATCCACGTTGCATAACCAGTGATTCCTGTATGTTTTCACAGATAAAGGAAAAACATCCCTGCTCAGGTTAAGGTCATAACAACTTAATTTTATTGATTTCTGTCTCACTTGTTATCAAAATACAACAATTTCTACAAGTTTCTCCTACTGTATACAGAAAATATATCTTCACTTATGTTATGACCTTAATACGTGAAATTGCTCCAATTGAGGTGTATTATGGGGCATTTTAATCAGCAATATTCAGCGACACTTCAGGGCCGAATGCAGCCCTTGAAAAAGTTTCCTTTTGCAGTTAAAGGAACTATAATCTATTGAATCTCTTGACTTTTGGGTTTGGTAGGAGCACAAGAATGAAAACATTAGCGTCCATGAAAGGTCACGGATCGTTTCAAGAACTTTGCTGCCCCCTTTCGGCTCATTACTGAGTTTCATGCCTGATTACTGGATAATTCTGGATGGAGTGCTAGCTTTTGCTGGACTTGAGCACTGAACCCAATCATTCACACAACACCAGAGGAACTACATGAATATTGTGGATAGACCATCAACAAGCAAACAGCTTTCACACTGTAATTGTGGCACTGGTTTACAATAAACTTATAAAGTGATGTGTCATTCTCACAGATCAAATACATGAGAATTAAAATAAAGACATAAAACTTCTCATGAATCTCATGACCAGAATTCCTATATAAACTTCTTATTGAAGTCTGTCAGATAAATTAACATTCACATTTTCTGGGTTTATCAATTAAGTCAGTTACACAGACCTGGAATTGATGATCATTAAACTGTAGTCTGTATTTAAGTTCCTAAATAAGTATCACAGTTCACTCCTCGGTTACTTTTCTACAACAACACTCCCTGAAGTGTTAATCCCGATAATGATAATAATAATAACAATACCGGAATACAATTTATTATTTTTTTCCAGAGCAACACATGCTTTTTGTCCATTTATATTTACACTTAAAAAATTGTCCATTAATCAAGATCCTGTTCTCACCACATATATATAGCAGCTATAAACTTTATAAAATTATATAATATATATATATATATATATATATATATTATATATATATATATATATATATATATATATAATTTCTTTACTATTTTTTCTTTTTCTAAAAGTCAATAAGACAAAAAGAAAAAACGTAGCTTGTTAAACTGCAAAAAAGATCCTAAAAAAAGTCCTAAAGATACAGTCCTATAAAGAAACCGTAAAAAATGTTTACCATATCAACAATTACATATATGGTTTTAGCTTTAGCTTAAATTACAACTTTAGAGCATTTAAATTCGGCTTGATCAGGCTGAGATTATGTGGAGCATGTCCATGTGTTACTATAGAAACGATAATGTATTAAGTGCATTAATATAAGGCTGTTATTCGCAGAAATCGCTCTCAGAGCTGTGCTTATCTAATTATATGCTTTTTATTCAATGTATCTGTGCTTGTGCAGTGTCACTGAAATGTCCTGATACATAAATGCTCATTATTATTATACAGTAATTGTATGTGACCTGCTTACTTCCCCCTTCCTCTTATTTTACACTATATAATTATACTTCCATTTACAATGTCTGTAATATGTTTTCGTCCTTACAACAAATATAAATCTAATATTTAGTTCACTATTTGTCAGTCTCCTGCACTTGAATATTGAGCCTGTCTAGACAACTATATGCTACACATCTGTGTGAGCAGAGCGTAACTAAACTGAGCTGAATGGGGGAAGTGAAGGATAAATTCAATCTGCACCTGCTTGAGCTGAGTGGATGTCTGAAACAAGCTTTTCTACATCACCCTATGAACTCAAACTGCATTTAAGTAAACTGCACAACCTACCGGTCGAGGTCCAGTCTGTCTGGGATGACAGGATAGTCATTCCGACAGCAGAAGGTCACGGGAAAACCCGGAGCAGTTCTGTCATTCAGAGCTACAGGATCACCTTACGGAGAAGACATTACAATGGCTTTGTGTTAAAATGTTAAACCTTTTGAGTTGCGATGAGTTTGCTCAGAAAGTGTTAATTAATTTTCTGTAACAGCAGCTTTGCCACATTAAGGTCCATCTTTCTATATGGGGACTTCAATAACTGAAATAAGTGTAACTATAAATGGATAAAATGTAGAGTGGGTCATTCTTTAATACAAAAAAAACTTGTAACTGTCAATTTGCTGTGGTACAAAATGTTATAAAACTCTTTAAAATGCTGCTTTGTTGTATATTTTTCTATAAAGGCATGTACCAAAGTATTTCACTCTTTACCCAATACTTAAAGAAAACCCAAAATAAAGTTACTAGAAATGTTTCTTCAGAAATAGCAAGCATATAATCCTATATCACAGTGTTTTATAAGCAGGTGATCGAGAGATTGTGTTAAATAAGCATATTTTTCTTTTGGGAAACTGTTCCCACTCCAACATTGAGCAAATCAGTTTTAATTCATGTTGCTACACAGGAAAAATAACTGTTTCTGTTTCCAGAAAAGGTATTTTTTCACAAGTACTTACCGACTGGGTTTAAAATGACAGGGGCCATGCTGGGCGTGTAGGTGAGGTCTGCACCTTGGCTGACTCGCTTTGCTTTCCCTCTCTTGACAGTGACTTGAGGGGGCATTAAAGTATGTTCTGTCTCTGTGAACTCTTTTACAAATCCCAGTGCTGGGGTATGGAGGTTTTTACTATACATGGTCAGCCTGCAATCTGCACAAAGAACACGACAAGTAAAGCAGAAAGTCACTTCCAAAATCATTATAATGTAGGTGTCTACAGTGAGTGCATATATACAGTACCTTGCTTCAACAGTTTAGCTCTTAAAACATCCACGTTGGCTTTTGTGACGTCTTTCGGCAACCTTATGTCAAGCTGTAAGGTAAATAAGGCGGTGCACAACCAAGAACAAGATTTATCGGCGATTATTATTAACCACTGCCTTGCTCATCCTCTAGATAACAGGGATATCTGAACAACACACACGATACTTACAGGCTTGGGTATGACTCTCTCTGGCAGTAGGGATTTCACTGCTGCTAAATGCATTTTGTAGCTGTTTACCTGTAGATGTGGAAGATAAAAAAATACAAACAAATACAGCTGATAAAAAATACATTTTGATAAAGAATGGTAAAATCTTCCATGTTTAGATTAATCACATTAAACATAATTAGAAGATTCTCTTTAAAATATTCTAATTTAAATAAAATAAAACAAACATTATTTAGTTTAGTAAAAATAGACATAATATCAATGTGTATAAGCTACACAAGGCCATTATCTTTTTCTTTTCTTTTTTTTTTTTTGGTGTAGATAAATAGTAGCAACAGCCTGTATTTAACTCTTGTGTTCTGGAAAAATTACACATTTTAAAGTGGAACCATGCTAAAAAAAAAAAAAATCCTAAAAATATATATTTTTTAGTTTAATGATAGTACTTATGATTGACTATAGTTTCTTTGTGTCAGTATCAAAATTTAGTTTGACTTGTTGAATTGACCAATACACATTACAAAGGGAAAGTCCAAAAAGCTTACTGCAGAGGTGAGGATCTGAAACAGGATGTTAGATTTACACAAGTCAGGAATGTCTCTCATTTCTAAACAACTGCAGAGTCCAAGATCAGTCCAAACTACTGCACATACTGTACTGTATGTACAAGTTATTGGGAGGTTTAGTCACTTTGCCAAGGTTCTGTTAGAAGACTTAAACTGTCACCATGAGTGGAGAGTAAATTCATTTAGATGGTTAGGAACAACCCAGAAACCACCAAGGCACAGGCCTGCTATGAACTGAGAGCTGTGGAACACCAATGTCCCTGTCTACAGTCAAGTGAGTTGTACATCACCATGGTCCGAAAGCTTAAATAAATTCTGCACCTGAGCACATTGGCCAATGTATAAGCTTGGGGGGAACGTTTTATCGGATATTTTAAAAAGACACATTTAACCTGAAAAACACTACAGCAGTTGTGCCATGATGGTGGTAGTATAATGGTTGGGAATGTTTTTCTGCTTGGTGCACTGAACAAAATAAACCTTAATAAAAAGCCTAACTTTTAATCATCAGCTAGACAGGTAACACTTGGATGTTTCAACAGTGGACCATGCTTAAAAGGTCTAATTAGACCGGTTGAAAAAAATAATTACATCCAGTATGCACCTGATATTTAATATATTTATGATGAATGTTTGTACACTTGATCACAACTCACAAGGTTTGGCATTTTTCATTTTAACCTGAAAATCAAAAGAAATATGAAGTATAAAGAAGTGCTTTTGTACAGAAAATAAATAATATAGATAAATTAACACTATGTTACAGTGAATGAATGTCTTAATAGCACCCAAAAACACTGATCCCAACTGTTTCCCAAAACACTGATATTTGGTCATTTTAAATATGATCATCTATTTTAGCTGAACAAAATTAGTATAAAGCACAAACATCAGACTTAAAGCCAAAGTCATGAAAAAGTAAAAACCAGAACACAAGAGGTAAAGTGTCTAATTTAGAGTTTATATATACGCTTTTTGTTTTCCTAGTGTGTGGGAAGCAGCACTGTAGCCTAATTGTGAATAGAAATAAAAAGAAATTAGAAAATAGACCATGTGGGAATAATTGGCACAAACACTAGTTGCTCATATTGTTCAATCCTGTGACTCTGACTCAGCTTTTTGACTCATTTAGCACTTTTGCACCTGTTGGCATTTTATTCTGCCTTATTGTCGTTGTTTTTATTCTTCTTCTTTTTTTTTTTTTACCGTGGGTGTAAGAAATTGTCCTTGGGTATCACGTCCCTGCTGTTTATGAGACCTCATATCCGCTGGAGAAAAAAAATAATAATAAGTGTAAAATGCCCCTTAGCAAGCTATCTTCGTAATCCAAGCCAGCGGTAATTGTCGTGTTTAAGTATTTATTCGCTTTAAATGCGTGTTATCTGTATTCCATCGCGTTGCTAAAAACAAACAAACATAACGACAAATACTACGTATAATTATGATTAAAAATTAACACGGAGGCTTCTAATATTATAGCTACAATCAAACCAGTGCTTCTGTTTATGTACACTTCGCCTCCTTAGCAACCGACATCAATAATGTATTAGTTACGGCTACTTCCGGTATCAGTTGAAAAACGTTCCGGGTAGAAATAACACATAAAATAAGTAGTTCCGGGAGGGGTTTCTTGTCAGAGCTTGTTTGTTCGCTAACATTTAAAAGGGTGTGCATACTGACTTAAAATAAATCAGATTACTCATCTTAATAACACACAAGAAAATGACTGGAAACCAATTTGACAAGGAATTGGCTGCACCAGTATTTCCAGTCGTAGTGTTTTGCTGTTAACACTGTGTTTTAAAGTTCACTGTAAAATTAAAAGTAAAAAAAATCTGGATAAGGTATAACTACACACTCACACACACACACACACACACACACACACACACACATATATATAAAGTTATTGTCTATACTGCTTCATCCTGTGTACAGGGTCGCCAGGTGCCTGGAGCCTATGTAATCCACTGTATACACACAGTGTATATACACAGTACATATACATGCTGAATATATATATACTGAGAAAAAAAATTAAAAAAGGGAACACCCCTCATATGTGCATGAGTATTTAAACAAACATTGATCTTAGACACATGTCATCACAGACATACAGTGGTGTGAAAAACTATTTGCCCCCTTCCTGATTTCTTATTCTTTTGCATGTTTGTCACACGTAAATGTTTCTGCTCATCAAAAACGTTAACTATTAGTCAAAGATAACATAATTGAACACAAAATGCAGTTTTTAAATAAAGGTTTACGATTTTAAGGGAGAAAAAAACTCCAAATCTACATGGCCCTGTGTGAAAAAGTGATTGCCCCCCTTGTTAAAAAATAACTTAACTGTGGTTTATCAGACCTGAGTTCAATTTCTGTAGTCACCCCCAGGCCTGATTCTGCCACACCTGTTTCAATCAAGAAATCACTTAAATTGGAGCTACCTGACACAGAGAAGTAGACTAAAAGTACCTCAAAAGCTAGACATCATGCCAAGATCCAAAGAAATTCAGGAACAAATGAGAACAAAAGTAATTGAGATCTATCAGTCTGTTAAAGGTTATAAAGCCATTTCTAAAGCTTTGGGACTCCAGCGAACCACAGTGAGAGCCATTATCCACAAATGGCAAAAACATGGAACAGTGGTGAACCTTCCCAGGAGTGGCCGGCCGACCAAAATTACCCCAAGAGCGCAGAGACAACTTATCCAAGAGGGCACAAAAGACCCCAGGACAACATCTAAAGAACTGCAGGCCTCACTTGCCCTAATTAAGGTCAGTGTTTACGACTCCACCATAAGAAAGAGACTGGGCAAAAACGGCCTGCATGGCAGATTTCCAAGGCTCAAACCACTTTTAAGCAAAAAGAACATTAAGGCTCGTCTCAATTTGCTAAAAAAACATCTCACTGATTGGCAAGACATTTTGGAAAATACCTTGTGGACCGACGAGACAAAAGTTGAACTTTTTGGAAGGTGCGTGTCCCGTTACATCTGGCGTAAAAGTAACACAGCATTTCAGAAAAAGAACATCATACCAACAGTAAAATATGGTGGTGGTAGTGTGATGGTCTGGGGTTGTTTTGCTGCTTCAGGACCTGAAAGGCTTGCTGTGATAGATGGAACCATGAATTCTACTGTGTACCAAAAAATCCTGAAGGAGAATGTCCGGCCATCTGTTCGTCAACTCAAGCTGAAGCGATCTTGGGTGCTGCAGCAGGACAATGACCCAAAACACACCAGCAAATCAACCTCTGAATGGCTGAAGAAAAACAAAATGAAGACTTTGGAGTGGCCTAGTCAAAGTCCTGACCTGAATCCTATTGAGATGTTGTGGCATGACCTTAAAAAGCTAGAAAACCCTCAAATAAAGCTGAATTACAACAATTCTGCAAAGATGAGTGGGCCAAAATTCCTCCAGAGCGCTGTAAAAGACTCGTTGCAAGTTATCACAAACGCTTGATTGCAGTTATGCTGCTAAGGGTGGCCCAACCAGTTATTAGGTTCAGGGGGCAATTACTTTTTCACACAGGGCCATGTAGATTTGGATTTTTTTTCTCCCTAAATAATAAAAACCATCATTTAAAAACTGCATTTTGTGTTTACTTGTGTTATGTTTGACTAATAGTTAAATGTGTTTGATGATCAGAAACATTTTGTGTGACAAACATGCAAAAGAATAAGAAATCAGGAAGGGGGCAAATAGTTTTTCACACCACTGTACATAACCTAAATACTAAACAACCAGTAGTACAGTATGCCCAATTAACAAAAGTACATCTATGTATGTATCTATCTACCTATCTGGTATTATACGATTGTGTGTAATTGGGAGTGACCCTATATAAGAGAGAGGGGGAGAGATTTTAGACATTCATTTTATATCATAATGGTCAAAAGTATTAGGACACCATATTTTATAGTTCTATGCACATAACAGGTCACACACACAGTACGCCCTGAAATATTAAACAAAAAAGAGCAAACAATGCTGTGAGGTGAGGTTTTCTGTAAGGAGTCTACATTGTCAGAATTGTTCTGATACTGGAATTTCTGGTTACTTAGTAACATAAACTCTGTGTGGGTGTGTATGCGTGTGTCTTTAACCTCAATAGAGAGCATAAGAACAGAACTGTTTAGAATAGGGTACTGAGGAAACAATTGCAGCTACAACACTAGTGAAAATAGGAACTAACATGCCTGACAAATGCTTCACAGTATTAAATGAAAAACAGTTACAAATGAACAGTATTATTAATACATTACGAAAATGGTAATAATTTGGTTAAGAAATAACAATAAAATGTTTAAAAAAGTCCTTCTGTATAATAAGATTAAGAATAAAACTTTTCATGAAGTAGTCTTATAGAAAAATCATCACCTTTAGGGTAGTACCTCCTGTCATCATACGAGGGACATTCGAGTCAAACCGGGACTTTTGATTGTGCAGAATAAAAGAACAGTTATGAGAAAAAAAATTCTCTTTATTTCTCTATATAATCCTCTGCTACACTAATGCACCTATCCCAGTGTTTTACTAGTGCTTGGATACCATCAAGATAGAAAGCCAGCTTTAAGCAAATGTTTAAATGTTACCATAAGTCTTGTGTAAATGTCAATCAATTTTATTCCTTAATTCACCAAAAATTTAATTAAGTCCCAGATTGACTTGTACACTCCTTGTAATTTCACACACTGAAATGATGTATTTCTTTTTGTATTCTGAAAACATAATGACAAATAAAATGTATGTCATTGTGGTTTTGCTGTTCCTAGTATACTGGTAGAATACTCATCCATAAAGCAAGCCTGGGTATTGATTAGCCACTGATTCTATTTGTGCATCACACACGAGGACTTGGTCTGTCTTAACTCTCCAGGGTGCAGGAGTCTGTCTATAAATATCCTGACTGAGTCAGAGACGGGGAGGGAGGTGCGGCGCTGCAACATGTATCCAAGCAGCACGCCATCAAATTAAGGATTTAAACACAAAGGACCAAAGGCATGGATGAAGAAGGTCAGAAAAACACACTGAGAACAAACCACACGATGGAGGCGGTAGGGGAGCTTGTAGAGGTGGACAGCATGTGCACAATGATGTCATTACTTTGCATGTGCAGTGGTGCTGGGGAACAAGCAATCCATTCCTCTAGGCCTTATAGCTCATTTAGCATTGACAAGATGTATAAATGAATAACGGGCCTTAACATTAAAGTGCCTAATTGTCTTTGTTTGGAATAATGCAATTATGCTCATCACAATTCTAACAGCATGCAGAAAAAAAGCCCTTTTATTGCATGCAAATTCTCTCTCAAATGAACCCCTTCCAGACAGCCCTGTCTGCTGCAGGAGCTTTGTTTTTGCACACCATCAGCATTCTCGTCACAGAGCTGGAGTGACGTCCCACTGGCTGCCTTCTTAAGTGTGCGGAAGGACACATACACACATCAATGACACACATCAGCTTGTGCTATGAGTCATGATATCATTGGTGATCCTTATTATTTTGCTGTTATTGTGCAGTGTTGAGCTCTGCAATAAAAAAGTTCTTGCAGAAAGCTGCATGATGCAAATCACCTTTTCTACTACATGCTGTGAGTGAGCTGATTTCTTATGCTCCTGGTGATACCCTAGTTCAAGGAATAAAAATGTACAATTTTATTACTGTGCAAAAATGATGCTGCAAGAAAAAGAAGTGTGAATACTGAGACAATGAGTGAGAGAAGGTTTCCAGGAAGTGTGAATACTGAGACAATGAGAGAGAGAGAGAGGTTTGTTCTTCTCCTTGCCCCAAAAACAAATCCTATCACCGGCCCAGGGGAAAAGCCTCTTAACCAAGTGGCATTAGAAAAAAAAACTGGGTCGGACCGTTTAATTGCTGCAGCTGCATTGCTGATTCCTAATTGCTTAATTGCATTCAGGTGAAAGTTGCAGGCTCTTATGGGCATTATAAGTCATTTGCACATAAATGGAATGCCAGGCTCCTTTACTCTTACATGCAAAAATAAGCTAAAAAACAAACAAACAAAAAAAGACACAAACAAGAAAAAAGCTCAATAATATTAATAAGAGTAACAATAAATTGAACAGCTATGCAAGCTCTAGTGAACGCCTTCTTGCGCTTTCTCTCCTTCCTGCTTCCTCCCTCTTGGCTCCAGCTTGCGTTTCGCTGGTGGGTTGGGGGAGACGAGTGCGGAGGCTCTCCGTGGCCCAATCGCGGTGCGCCTTTCTCGCGCAGAAAGCCTCTTATTGCGCACGAGGAAGTGACAGCGCGAGGCGACTCCCGTCCTCCCGGTCGCGTCTCGCCCGCCGCCGCTGCTCCTACGCCCTCCGCCGCCGCTCCACCTCCATCTCCTCCCGCGGACGGACCGGGGTTTCCGTGGCGCCGAATCCGGGAAGCCGCGGAGCTCGTCTTTTCGGAGCGCGGGTGCCGAGAAGCGAGAAGCTCGCCGTCGCCGTGCGATCGACCCGGAGGAGGAGGAGGAGCCGCCGCCGAGGACACCGAAGCAGCACCGTGTAGAGCGCGCTGGTCCGCCACGGTCATGAGCGCGGCTACGGAGCTGTCGAACCCGGTGGAGGTCGTGGGCTCCACCGCTATTGCCGCCTCCGGCTTCCAGGAACAACGTCTGCGCGAGATGGGGACTCCGGTAACCATCACTGTGGCCATCCAGGCGGCGGAGGACGAGGAGCCCGACGAAGAGGAAACGATTAACAGCGAAGACGAAATAGTGAGGCACGATAAATCAAGGTGAGCTTGTTTTAGTGTTTTTGTTTTTTAATTACTTTCCAGGTTTAACAGCCACAAATGGTACTAAAGTATCAGACCTCTTACTTTTCTTTCAATATTTGATACATTGTAATAGACTCTATATCAAACTTTACCGGTACATGCAAAACACAGCTTTGGACAGTAATTGGACTGACATTTTTTTAATACGTGTTTGCATGTACTGTATATACAGTACATGTACATACTGTGTGTCTTTATGTGTGTGTGTATATATGTATGTACACACGCATATATTTTGTATACATCAGGTTATTATGCCACATCATGTTCAGTGTTGCACAACTCTTGTCTATAATTACTGCTTTTGACTTAAACTTAGGGCACAGCTAATGCCTGAGCACCTGTAAACTGTGCCTTGCTGACGTCACCTGGTGGGAATGATACCAGACCTGTTACTCCAATTCTCCCCCCCTTTGCGTCATCAGACAGGCCTAGGTTATTTACTGTCCTCCACCCTACTGACCGCAGTAAACACACAAGCTTGTGTATGTTATTGACGTTTTTATGGCCAGTGCTTTCTAGACCTGCTCGTTTCGCCCTGATTGAGTTGCCCTTTGTAAACAATAAATGGCACGTTCTCCACCCGAACACACCCGAATCACCTTTAACAATTTAACAAGCATGTAATAAGGTTAAAAATGGGTGTCTGGTGCTGTGTATGAATTGAATGAGCAGGATTGAAAAAAAATATGTTACAAAAAGCACTACCTCATTCCAGAGCGAGGCATTTTGGCAAGTTGTCACAAGTTTTCTGGATGTGTAGCTGGTGAGAGCATATGTAAAGCTCAGAAATGGATTCATAGTGGATATGTTTTTAGTCATTTGGCTGCTCTCGGCAGGGGTTTGCTGGAGCATCCAGTCCACACACAACTTGGCATGGGTTTTATGCCTAAAGACCTTGTTAAGACAACCCTTCCATTTTTATCTAGCTTGGGATGTTGGGTGGGAATCGAACCCGGGCCTTCTGCATGGCAGGCAAGAAACCTTCCACCAAACTGCCAATGCTTATCGTAATGGCTATATACTGTACTGTAGTGCACCTTATTGATTGTAGAATACGGCATTTTATTTTTTATTTATTTTAAAAAGCTTTAGGCTGCATGCACTGTATTAGTCAATGTTTACGGTAGTCTTTTCATTTTTCAACTGTGTGTGAAAGGGGTTCTCTCCTGCCATTCACTTGTTGAATATGGTAGATGCTTTCATTTGTCTACATCCAGCTTTTAAAGGGTGTAGGAGTTCACAGAAAGCCAATGAGTCATCAGTTTTAATTTGATTCCTGGTTCTTATTCCAGGCATTAAGTAGGCAACTGGTGTAAGTATGAGCCGGCTTTTATTTTAATTGCGAGCCGATAGAGGGGAAGATTTGTGTGCATGCTCCCCTGTTGCGTTTCATCACTAAAGGCTCCTGAGAAGACCATGTGCTCATGCTCACTTGGCAACCAGCGTATTGTCAGATGGAGAAGGCTTTTTTTTTTCTTATTTTTAATGGCCTGTTTATAAAATAGTGTTGAATTGGCTTACTCTACAGACTTAAGTCTCAATGTGGTTTTTTAGAAGCCTAATCCTTATTTTATGTCTTCTTTAGTGGTGCTGGCACTAGTGGCGGAGAGCTCGAGGAGGAGAGCTGGCAGCCCCCGGACCCTGAACTGACCCAGAAGCTCATAGCTCAGATAGAGTACTACCTGTCCGATGAAAACCTGGAACACGACGCTTTCTTGCTCAAGCACGTCCGGCGCAATAAACTCGGCTTCGTCAGCGTCAAGCTGCTTACGTCTTTCAAGAAGGTTGGTTGTGAGCGCAGAGCCTGCTCTAAGAATCTATTACTGCATCCAAGAGAACTGACAACTGTTGCGTAAGCTGTCAACTGGGTGTATGAATCATGTGCTCCAGAAAGGCTGCACTTCAGAGAAGCAGCATTGAAGCAATGAAAACTCATTCTATAGTCCAGGCTTTCAGTGGCACTAACTGGCATTGTTGTTCTAATATAAATAGAATTATCCTAAATATACAGCTGTAAGCCATAGTTTTCATGAGTTAGAAAGTTTTTCAGCTAAGCCTATTTGTCCTGGCTAAAGGGGTATTGCAGTTTCAAATAATTCTCCTTCATAGTAGTCAGCTGTACCACTTCCAGTAAAATACAGTTGTAAGTGCTACAAAAAGCCGTTGATTGCTTATCTATTGCGACCTGAATTCTGACTTCCCCTTTTATTTCCTGCTCCTGCTTACATGTTACAAATCTCAGATGGTTAACAAGTTAATAATCACAAAACCCTGACACATGCTGGATTCATTATAGCTTTTCAAGCGTGCAGCAGATTCACCCGATTTATAATTGTACAGTTTGGTCCTAATTTAACCAGTATAATTATGGAGCAAGTGAGAAGTGGTTCTGGTAATTGGTGACCTTGTAGGTAATTGGTAATGCTGAGTGGGATGTTCAGTGAAGAGGGATGGAAGTGGGGTTTTGCTTTTCTGTTTCACTGCTTGTTTCTCCATGTCCCATTCTTGCATTTTCACAATCTGATAATCAGTTAATCATTAAGGAAACATGTATGTGTTTATTAATGCCATATGTTTGAAATATTTAGCATTTCATTGTAATGCAAGTTTGGTTACAAATGGAGTTTCTATGACCTGAATCACTGTAGTAGATTGTTCAGTTCGAACCCCCATGTTGCTTGAAACATACTGTACTAATCAGATAACTTTAAAAATTATCATGCTGAGATTTTGTTTAGAGTTAATTGTATAGTGTTGATCTTTTTCTCTCAGGTAAAGCACTTGACAAGAGACTGGAGGACGACAGCATATGCACTGCGCCATTCCAACCTGTTGGAGCTGAACGAAGAAGGTCGGAAAGTTCGCCGCAGGACGAGCGTACCGGTTTTTGCCAGCGAGTCTCTGCCGAGCCGCATGCTGCTCCTGAGTGAGTTGCAGCGCTGGCCCGAGCTAGGTGTGGCTTTGGCAGGTGAGGGTGGGGCTGGAGATGGGAGCCCTGGGGCAAACCCTGCCCAGCAGGAGCGGCTCATGGAACTCCTGCTCAAGGCCTTTGGTACTTATGGTCCGATCGCCTCAGTCCGTGTGCTGAAGCCTGGCAAAGACCTGCCACCTGATCTAAAGAAGCTGAGCGGGCGCTACTTGCAACTGGGCACTGAGGAGTGCGCCATTGTTGAGTTTGAAGAGGTGGAGGCGGCTGTAAAGGCGCATGAAGCATATGCAGGCCAGCAGGGAGACGGGAAGGGCTCAATGGGGCTGAAGGTGGTGCTGATTGGCACCAAACCACCTAAAAAGAAGGTACTCAAGGAGAGGCAGCGGGAGGAGAATGGAAATGGGGGAGGAGGAATACGCAAGAGCCGATCGCTGAACAGCCGTGTACGTGAGCTTCAGTATCACGGAGATGACTCCGCTTGCAGCTCCTCTGAAACAGAAAGCAACCCAACCTCACCTCGACTCGGTCGCAAGTCACGTTCGTGCAACAAGCTGAGCCCTGGGGGCTTCTTAAGCCCGGCCGTGTCTCCACGCTCCAGCCCATGGAACAGCCCACGAGCCAGCCCTTGTTCTCAACGCAAAGCTGCTCCTAATGCCCGCTCACCCCTGGCCAGTGAGGGCAGGTTGAGCCCTGAGGCTGGGCGCCGCTGGGCTGATTATTCCTCGGACAGCAGCTTGACTCCTTCAGGAAGCCCATGGGTACAGCGCAGGAAGCAGGTTGCCAGTCAGGAGAGCAGCCCAGTGGGAAGCCCCATGCTGGGAAGAAAGATCCAGAATGCAGACGGCCTCCCCCCTGGTGTTGTGCGTCTGCCCAGGGGTCCGGACGGCACACGTGGGTTTCACGCGGTCTTGGTGGCAGAACGGGGCAAAACCGCAGCCACTCAAACCTGACTTGAACCAGAGGGAGCTTCACTTCTCCCAAAACGGCAGCACTGAACTATAGCAGTGAGGTTTATCCATCGTACACCACACTGCCATCATGGTGAAGTGACATTCTGCAAAAATGGACTACTGGTTACTGTTACACATTCTGTCTGATTTTGTCTTTGTAAAAAATTTTTTTTCCTTTTAATAAGGATATTTTGGGTTTTTTTATAGACATTCAGACTTGGTATTCTAAAAAAAAGTTAAATCACTTAATATATACAAAAGAAATTTAAATTTTTGTGGCCAGTGTTGTCCAGACATGTGGATTTGTCAGATCACTTAATGCCTTGTTGCGCGCACACAAAGCAGCAATGAGACTAATTTTGTGGCCATAGTTTATTTCCTGGAAATGGGCTTGATAGTAATCACTTAAGAACATGGCTGTCTTTCGTTTTATTTTAGGTTTTAATTTAAATTTTTGTTTATTTTTTTTCTGGACTATTTTGTTCTTTTTAAGGGATTACTATTTTAGCAGGGATGTGGTTCATAGTATTCGAATCCTATAAAAAGCCCTATCTGTTTTGTTCCAGTGTTGCCCATAAGGGATGGGTGTAGTGAGGCTCCAGCTTGGCTCAGGCGTGTAAATATGCTTTGCTTTTTGCCTTTACAGTCGAGTGAAGGCAAAGTACTGCACATTTCATACTGTACAAAATAAATCACTGCAATGACATTCATCTGGTGTTCATTGCGCCTACTAAACTTCACGCTGTGTTGCTTTGTGGCTTATTTGCATTCAATATGTTAATCCTGTTGTAAATAGAGAAGGAAAAAAGGTTTAGCGTGGTGCTTGGGGATGACCAGAGGCAGTTCATGATTTGTTCCACGCTGCACATGAAAACTGTTTGCTTAAAGCTGCAATTAACAATGATTAGTATTTATTGACATTGTAGATGAGAGCTTTATTCAAACTGATGGCTCCCACCCCCCCAATATCCTTTCTTGGTGGACTTATGTGTTGACCTGATTATTCCAAAATGGACCCTGTAGGTTGTTGGTAGAAATGCTGCTTGACTCTGTGCCGCTCAAACACCGAACATGCAGGGTGTAAATGCGGCACAGATGGACGGCGGTCTTATCAGGATTTGTCAAACGTGGGCCGAATCAGAAAAGCTGTGTGAGACTGCAAACCCGAAATTGTTCAGTGTTACTCCTGAAGATAATGTAATGCCTGCTGTGAAAAATGTATCGCTTAAAATTTGCTTAGCAACTGCTGGCTTTTTACAGGAGAAGGGGGCGGGGGGAATACTAAAGCTTACTGACAAATTTAATTAATATTTTTTTTATTAGGTTTTATTAGGCATGTTTGTTAGAAAGGCATGTACGTAATTGATATGATGCTCCTTTGGACAAAATAGCTGACTAGACTGCCATAATTGCACAATCATTTTCATTTTCCTAATTTCCTCTTCAATGTAGAATTAGCTCAATAACCCACAACATAAGAGATCATTAGTGAATAATGACTCATGACTTTTTATTCAAATAATGAACTCTTGACTTTTCCTAATCTCGAACTACATGACACAAACTCTGAATGATCATACAACAGGAAAGTGTCACTCCACAGACCTCAACATGCTTTCTCCCTTTTCTTAAGAGTACTACAGTAGGAGCAGAATGTACTTATAGCACCGAGTCTTAAAAGCCTCTTAATAACCTCTACCTTTTCGTAGAAGTATTCAACTCTGTAGGCTGCTGTGTGTAGATTTTCTTTTTTTTTTTTTGTGAACTATCAAGGTCTATTTCTCAAAGCCTATGACGCCTTATATAAAAGCCTTTGTTCAAAACAACGAGCGATGCGGGCTGGAGTTCATACAGAAGAGAACTCTTGGATGTAATTGCCCATGCCGTAATTGCCCAGGCATTATTGTAGGTGCGTTGTTTGTTTTTTGCCCCGTGCTGCTTTAAATTGCAGCTGTGGGAGAGAAATGAACTAAAATTAGTGACCACTACCAGGACTGTGTTGAGTCTGAACACAACTGACACATTGTATATTAATTATTCAAATGGTGTCAAAGTGTTTCTAATCTCCAAATCTGGCAATTTGTTCAATGTACTTGTTTTGTAGTTTGTTCAGGGGTGAAATGCAAATATTCCTCTGGTTGCATCATAAATTCCCAAACCTGAGCTTGAAACAGGAAAACCATGTAAATGTGTTTTATACAAGTTCATGCCACCGCTGATCTACAGTATATGAAGGTGAGTCACTGTACTCTGGCAATAGAATTCATTTTAAATTATCTTTTAGAAGAGACAAATACATTTTTTTTTTTTACATACTCATCTTGCTTTTTCAATAGTTTGTCCAGTTATCAACAAGCTTTTGTGTTCCCTCACTTAAATGTCTTAGGCTAAGCTGCGAGCCACAAATGCACTGCTGTCTTCACTTCATCAGTGGTGTATCTTCGTTCTTGTAGTGATGCGTTCAGCGGACAGAGTGAGATCTGGGCCCGTATCCACAAAGCTTCTTAGAATTCTCTGAAAGCTTCTATCTTAGCTTAAAAAGGCCTAGCTGGGAGACCTAGACTAAAAGTGATTTAGGAAACTTTACCGAGCAACTTTGAGGAAGGAAAGTACAAAAACCCTTATCTTGGTGAGGTGTGGTTGACCCCGTTGATAGGGATTTTGCAATTTAATGACTGTGATTTGTTAATAAAAAAATAACTTCTGACCTCTGGAAATGCACTTTTCGTGAAAATAAAACATGATAAAATAGACAGTGAAACAATTGTTTGTTTATAAAGAAATTGTATAATCATGACTACAGGTTACTTTTTGCAAAGTTTCTGTTATAGGCTAAATATTAAGTTAATAAAAGCAGCCAAATGTTAAAGTCTACTTTTGAAGCAACTCATCTCCAGGCAGCAGTTACTATATTTAAGTTCTTACATTTAATAACCACACTGATTTTATTAATTGTAATCCATTTAAGATTGATAGGAGAAAAATGGCTTAGCTTTTACCAATTTATATAATTACAAAAAAGTCTATTTAAGTTGCACTGTTGGATGGTATGTAGTCAACAATCCAAGAAAGATGGGAGGAAGTAAAAGAACAAGAACCAAATTGGACAGAAGAGCAGTGTTTACTTTTAGCTTTACATTCAGTGTTTAGAGAATATTTTACAGAAACTCTTAGGCCTCTTAAGTCCTCCTCTCTACTCTTAATTTTTACCGTAGAAAGTGTTTGTAGGGATAAGATGTTTTGTGAATTATTTTTATCTTTACTAAGATTTAGTCCTAAATTTAAGGGGAAATTCTAAGAAAATCTCATGATTCTAAGAATTTTTATAATATTTCGGCACTAGGAGCAACCTTTAGGCTTAGGAGCTTTGTAAATACGGGTCCAGGACTATAGGGAGGATGCTTTATTGCCTGAAAATGAAGTTTTTGGGCAGAAGTGTATGGACGTGCATTGTCGCCCAAAATCACGATGCCTGAGATATCAGTCCTCAGCGTTTAACCTGAAGTTTAGGCTTCAGCTCTTTAATAAGCGTCTCACAATAATGAACGCTGTTGATTGTTGAACCTTTTTCCTGCTAATGTTCCAATACTGGCCGTTGAGAATCCCAGAAGACTATAAGCATAAATTTTCCAGCTGATGGTTGACTTTTGAACTTTTTCTTGGCCGACGATTGAGGATGTTTCTGTTCTATACTCTGCCGTTTTACTCTCAGACTCGTATTAATGTCTTATTACCAGTAAAGAAACAGTACTTTTATAGAGTTGTTTGTTGTCTGCCTTTCGGCTGCTCCCGTCAAGGGGTCGCCACAGAAGAACATGTGATCTGCACAACAACTTGGCACAGGTTTTTTTTTTTTTTTACGCCGGATGCCCTTCCTGCAACCCTCCTATTTTATCCGGGCTTGGGACCAGCACTGTATCCAGTGGCTGCAGTTTGGGCATTGGCTGGGAATTCCCAGTACTTTTTTAGAGTATTGGTCCTAATTTAGTTTGCAGATATCCAAACGCTTTTCTTTATTCTGTGAGTTGCTTCAGCACATAAGATACTGATAAGACAGATAAGACAGTGCTGCCAATTTGTAAGGGGCAAATTGATAAGACAGTGCAGGCAACAGAAGCTTTATTATAACCTCACATATCTCACTCACATATTTAGGCTTCGTTCACATTATGCATATACTGTAGTTCTGTTCACATTACAAGCCTGTTGCATGTCATGATGGTTTACTTTAATAATTACAAGTGACTTTTATCCGAGTCTAATGTTGCATTTATTTTCAGAAATGCCACAAAGTCGCATGAGTTCCAATCTGCCCGATCTCATTCAGGGCACATGATTGGGTATCGCATATATATCTGATCTTAGGATGACAAATAAAACTGTCCGAAAATCATCAGATTTTTTTGCCATTCAGATAGCCCTAAAAATAAAAAAGCTAAATATGACAAACAGCATGAAGTGCATTAAAGCTTTCAGTAATGCAGACCAGACATTGTAGTGCACTGGCTAACACATACTAACTAGTCTAATCTTTAGTGAGTCTCCTTTTATGTAAATTTACATAACTCCAGATCTCATCTAGGATATTAACTTTTTTATTTCCCCTCCCAAGTCGCTTACAGAAAAATTTAAGAATTTTACGTTTGATCACTTGGCACACTTGAAACTCCATGTGTGAATTCAAGTAAACAAATGACATCATGAAGAACAATGAACATAGGGAAAACATCTTGGACTGAATACTGAAATTTTAAAAGTGAGGTCTATAAGAAAAATTAGATAGATCAATAAATCTCTCTCTCCAGAGGGCTAAAATGTTTTGTCTAAATGCTTATGTAAATAAGTTACCCAGCTTGAGGCCCAATATGTGGAGATACAGCAACCTTTAACTTCTTTGGAAATAATTAGATGCATACAATATTAAAAAGTAAAAAACTGAAACGCACTTGAACAAAAGCAGTTACTTCTAAACCTTAAGATGAAAACACATAAGAGGAGAAAACGACTTGGCGGAAAAGTGTATTTTTTTCAGCTGATCAGGAACCTATCGTTGTTGCCTTGTTCCTAAATGAAATCATGATCCTGAACTCAAGGGTTGGACGTATCTTTGTGAATGGCGCTCACATTCTTGAATCAAAGTTGGCGCTACTTCAAGGTTACTTCACAAAGCTGTGACTTTTTAACAGATTTGTAGTGCACCCACTCATCACTCGCGCCTCCTCTAATTATTCTCAGGCCTGAGTGGTGGTGTCGTGTGGAGAATCCGATCATGGATCAGAAGCTGAGCCGTAGGCAGCACCAGACCCTCAGCGTGCGGAGGACAGAGTGGGAGTGAGTGCGTGATGCTGATAGCGGGCGAGCTGACATTATACTTTATGCGGGAGGCTCAGACTAAAGCATTTCCAACCAGAAGTGCAGAAATGCAACATCATGGTCAGGGTGGATCTTGACGCTTACTGGTTACAGAGAAAGAGGTGTACAATATTCCCCATACACTCCAAGTGTTGAGCATTCTGAGCTGCTTTCCTCCTCACCTCTTTTGTAGAGTGTTTTCTTTTTATTGCTTTTTTTCTGGCTATTTTTTTCTTAGCTCTATTATTAACAAGGGAGTTCTTTCCACAGCACTACCATTCACTGGATGTTTTTTCCTTCCGATTTTCCTGTGTAAACCCTAGAGACCGTTTTTTTTTTTTGGGAGTTTTAACCCATAGTAAGCCTCCAATAAGAATGAAAAATAATAAAGCTGAAGCACCCTTAAATAGTATTTAAAATGGCCTTTGCTTGGGACATTGCATGTATAGAATCGACGCAAAGAAATGTAAAGCAAGACTCAAACTCTGCTTTTGATGCTCTCCAAGAATTTAAAGGAAAATAGCAATTTTAAACCTCACTGCAGGTGCTTTAAATGGTCCATTTATCGGACTCTGCAAGAAGGCGGGTACACTTAATTTACCCTCCGTGTGAATGAGGGTATATGATGCCCTGTGATGGAATGGTTTCCCATCAACCATTTATCCCACAGCATGGATATGTGTAATGGTGTAAATATAGACCAGAAAAAAAAAATGTAGTGAGGAAAAAGTAACTAATAAAATAAATAAAGGCTATAAAATTTATTTGTCCTGCCAAGTTTGTTTTCGCACCTAAACATTTTTTGCAGCAGGAACACATTTTTATTTTAGATTCAATGATTCAAAAGAACCAAAACACAAAGCTCTCTTTTTATTTCTAGATGAACACTCACAAAATCATACTAAATGTTTTGTATCTCCATGAACACAGGAATCATTTGTCTATGGACAAATAGAGTCTATGGTACTAAGCTCACTGGCATCAGATGGAAAAATAATCAATGTTGGAGAGAAAAACGTCCCGTGAGATGCTGGATGAGAAAATCCAAAGTGTGTACGGAATGCGGGAGGTGAAGAAGCGTTCACTTGGCACGCACAGACGTCCTCCTCCAGTTTTCCTGTTGGCACGATGCCAGCTCACAATGAAAAGGATTACAGCTTACAAGGCTGATCTTTGTGGGCCAGCGCTAGAGAAATGTGAGTCCGGGTTTAAAAAATCTAGGACTGACAGCTTAACATTATGCTCGTAACACACTTAACATCCATTCTGTATTATGTTCCAGAAAGTTAGATTGTCCTTTATTTCCTCCCAAAGAACCCATATCTACTTTTTCATTGTGACATAATCACACCTCCGTCAGTGACAATTTTATTGTGCAACAGTGTGTAAACTATAATTCTCTGCTGTGCCAATTCCCAGCAGTTCCTTTTAAATGTATTTTTCACTGAAAAGTAGAACACAATATTGTTCAGGGTGTGATTTTTTTTTATTTTTATATATGTTCTAGTTCTATAATTGCTCCCCGTTCGTGCATCGAACACGCTCGGCCCTGTACGCTTGAATGTATTTGCTTACTGAAACCTAATGGAGCTAAAGAATTGGTAGGTATATAACCAATTGCTCTTGTCAGGAGCTTATTTGTTTAAAAAAATAAAAAAAAAAGCAGATGAAAAGAGAAATAGTGGTACAAACATAATTATTGGTGTAAACACATCACAAACACACGCATAACGTTTTAACACGCATAACAGCAGAATGGCTTGGAGTGTCTTTCTTTTTATCAAGAGGTTTGTGTTTCCTTTTTAACATTAGAAACAAAAAGACAAAAAGAAATCAAGGACAACATCCCAGGTGTGCATTTTTCCTCATTTTCTCACTAGCGGCTCATTTCCCCGGCTCTACAGGACTAAAGAAACCACTTACAGTGTACGTCTTACCACTACAAATCAAAGTGGCATTACAATTTCTCACTGAGAGACTTAGTCTTTGTGAGCGTGCGAGACTTTCACATAACCAGCGAGCGCGACTCCATGACTGGGAATCATGCAGACGGCTAGGAAGTCATTCACTCATAAGCTACACATTGTGTTTTTACATGAACACGGTGATTATGTTTTCCTGTAGCATAGTGATGATAAAAGCCAGCTCAAGCTTAATCTCACCTGAGCTTTAGACATTTTGTCTCTTCCAGTCCAGTCTGAAATCCCCATTTTGTAAAGGAAAAAAAAAAAGGTAGTATAATGTCACTTTATATCTCAGATATAGAGTGATCCATCAGCGGGCCCCACGTAACCCACAGCGATGAGAAGGACGTCGATGAGGGTCCAGATGCCCAGGCCTCCAAAACTGAAGAGCTTGCCCAGTCCCTCTCGCCACTGACCCAGATAAAAGCGGTCGGCTCCAAACCCACCCAGAGTGATGCTGCGTGAAACCAGGAAATATACATTGTAAATTTTCATCTTACTCAAATAATCTTTTAAATGATATCCATATCAAACATACTCTAGTAGTAAGAAACCCAAAATTATTCAAACTGAAAAGGTACGGGTATAAAAAAAAATAATTTATAATAATACAAATCAAGACATACAGTACTGTGCAAAAGTCTCGACCCCCTTTGTTTCTTCATATTTTGCTTGCAAAGATCATTATTAATGCAAAATAATTTAATTTAATTTTGTGTCTCTCATTTTTAGTTTAGTTCCTGTTTACTTTTGTTTTTTAAACCCCAGAGTGAGCTATGAATCTTTCAAGCATTAAAAAACTAAGGCATAAGAGACAGGTGCAGATGATGACAGATGAACAGGCCGGTGATTAGTAAACTGCTGATGCTAAATGCTGAGTGGTTGGAACAGAGAGAGGGGAAATGAGATTGCTGCTGTGGTTGTTAAACAACCGATTTTTAAATAAACTGTATCTTTAGGTACTTTGCAGCCTATTGCAGTAAAACATTTGTTTCTTTTAAATTTAACATTATCTTTTAATTTCATCAATTATTTAATATGAGAAAATAAGTGGGGCTCGGCACTTGTATATAATGTTACCTTTTTTTTTTTTTAATCTGCTGCATTTGCACAAAAGCAGAAGTACTGCATAAGATCAACATCTGTGAATTTATGCACATACGGGTGCAAACGGCACGCGATCTTCATCTTTCAAATGCCGTCCTATGTGACCTATTTACTGTGAGTAAAAAGTGTTTAGTGCAGCTTTACATCTCTTCTTTGCAGAATCTGTTTCGGTTTGCTTTTCAACACACTAGCCAAATCGTCAAAATCATCTTTTTTATGTTTAGATTATGTTTAATGTATTCATTTTATAGTGATTTGTCACATTATATAAATAGTTTTGAGAAAATCAATATTTTAACCATCATTTAAAACTTTAAAAAGTTTAAAACTAGTGAGGTAAAATATAAATACCTTTCAACCAAGGTTCAGGATAAGCCCTTATGTGATGATGATAATAATAAAAATAAATCAAAACACTGGCGTTTATACAGACTGTATGGATTACCTGAGTGTCAGCGCTGTGGACCATTTATATCCTCCAGTCCAGTTACAGAAAAGACGCTTCTGAAATTCCCTCTTTCCTGTTCAGACCAGACAGAGATGGACAAAATGTTTTGCGTTTAGATAATTATTTTAGTGCTACAAATTCAAGGCATAGACATTTTCCTTAGCTTATAAATGTTACAGGGATAAACAAACAGCAGTAGATACAGTGCTAGCTACAATTATTGGCACCCCTTGTAAAGGTTAGGAAATTATCATGCACTGAAATTGCTTAAAAGACATGTTTCTTGATGAGGGATTTGTTTTTCTCCGAGTACATTCATTCCAATGAAAAAGATTTTAACATTACATCCATTTTACATTATTCCATAATATATTAAATTACTTACATTTATTCTAAATAAAATAAAAGGGATTTAGTTCTGTTTTTTTTTTTTTTTCAGTTAAAGATAAAGCTATTTTACTCAAAGGGGTGGCAATAATTGTGGGCAGGACCATATTTAATAGCAACTATGCAACTATAAATATTTTCCTCCAAAAATACTTGTAATGCATTCTGGAGAGATATACAAAGTAGCTGTTTTTGGTTTGTTCTTTCATTTCCCAGAATTAATATGTTTTTAAAAGAAGGCTAGAAACTACAGGTCTTGTCCAGGAGTTGTCACACAAATGAGCGGTTTAGACTTTTATTTTGTGCAGAATATGATATGATAGTTTTGGGACAAACAACGCTCACGTTCATTGATTTGATCGTCAGGTCCCGTGTGATGCCTTTACCGCATCTTTAGTCACTGCCTGGTCAGAAGTCAATTCCAATAGGCTGAGAGTTTAACAAATTAAAAGAAGCTTCCTGACTAAAGACGCATTCTGTTAAACCACTACTTCTGAGGTAATGATATGCCTGAACATGTTTCATGATTTTTTTTCATCTTAAGACGGGTTTATCAGGTCATAACCCCATCGTAATTCGAGAAGCAGCATCAGAATATTGTTGACCAAATAAGAGCATGAGAGCGCACCAATCATGAGCTTCATGTACTGTACATCTTAGCTGAGACTGAATCCATACACTACACCCGCAATGTAGCATTTTCACCAACGGGGTTTTGGTTTCCCAGAACTTTTTGTGTCTGTGGCCTTTTGTTTTAGGCCCCACCCACTTTTAATTTAAGATATCAGCATTATGTTACACACCGAATATCCAATCTCCAACCAAATAAATATACTTTACCTTATACTGACTATCTTTACCTGACATTTATCTCTGATAATTATTTGAGTATTACCTGAGCCATATCCAAGACACACAACAGATAAAAAACAAAACAAATCAAATGGCAAAAAAAGAAGAAAAAAGAAAACTCCTATATAAATGCCAATCCATTTTAAATGCCAGCTTTATCTAAGAAACTGGAACAAAATGACATTTAACTTCCCCACTCAGCTTCAAATTTACCCGGACTAAGAGAACTGATACCATCTTTGTGCTTGTTCATATCAATACAGACACCGCTGCTAGCGCATCTCTTTAACATCTTAGAGCTTCCTCTTCTTATTCACTATGCAGCTCGTCTAATGATAAACTCAGCTGCACAGATAGAAAGCCTGATGATTTTTATTCAGACTTCTTCGCGTAGAAGGATAAATTTCAAAATGGCATAAATCTAATACCTCCACTCCTCGAACCTGAAGCCGTCTGGAGATAAAGAGGGGAAATGAATTCGGTGCGCCATGTCACTGGGAGACACTATGAGGATGCGAGAGGACCGATACATCAGAAGTGTGAGGAGATATATTAGAGAAGTGTGTGTGTGCCCGCTGGAAAGCGTTATTCGTAAACTAACACAGCAATCGATTTCGCTCCTTTTTTGATCTCGAAAGCCTGTGGGATTGAAATTGTGTTTCCTTTTGGACAATTATATGATTGTAATAACGATAACGATAAGGATGATGATAATGATATAATCAGTGGTGCAGTCTGCATAAAAAATTAAACAAAAACAGGGTATTCATTCAGTTTCTAATTTCCATCATCAGTAATGATTATTTATAAAGTGTTAGACTTGACACTTCATTGTCAAATTTTTCAGTTCAAACCCTTTGTATTCTCTTCCTGCTGAAAACCGAAGGACAAATTCTAAGTCGTTCTGACAGGAAACACCCCTAATAAATATAACAAACTAATGTCAGGTAAGTTAGACCAGCTCTGATTGATTAAAATCTTCTATTTACATTTACAGAAAGCCAATGTAATGAGATTTTATTTTCACTTAAAAAAAAAGCAAAAATAATTTCTGACCAGGCGGTTTGGGCTGAAATTGGAATAAATATGGTGTGATGTACAGTATATACTGCAAAAAATTTTTATTTAGCTACATATTGTGATTCTTTTGTGTATGGCCACACTAAAAATGATAAATTATTGCATTTAGTTCCCTTATAATCCTACAGGTGGTGTGCTCTAAACTAATCCAACATTTGCAGGCGGCAAAGCGTTCCATGTGGTAGAAACAAATGTTTCAAGTTTAAAATTGTAATGAAATCTCAAAGATTTCATATTGAATTAGGATATTTATAAAATTGTGATAAGGGAGACGTGCAGAGCTGTGGCGAATACAGAGGAATAAAGCTGATGAGTCATACAATAAAGCTGTGGGAAAGAGTAGTAGAAGCAAGGTTAAGGGCAGAGGTGAGGATTTGTGAGCAGCAATATGGATACTTGGAGTACAACAGATGCAGTATTTCCTTTGAGGATGCTGATGGAGAAGTACAGAAAAGGTAATAGAGAGTTGCATTGTGTCTTTGTAGATTGAGCCGCTTGTGACAAGGATTGACAGGATCAAGAATGTGTCCACCAGAGGGACAGTTAGATGTTTTGGAGATAAAGTCAGAGAGGCCAGAATGAGGTGGTTTGGTTCAGAGGCGAGATGGTGAATATATCGGTAGAAGGAGGCTGAGGTTGGGACTGCCAGGCAGGAGGTCTAAAGGAAGAGTAAAGAGGAGATTTATGGATGCAGTGAGAGAGGGCATGAAGTTAGTTGGAGTGAGAGAAGAGAATACGGAGGATAGAGTTAGATGGAGGCAGATAATTCTGTGGCGACCCCTGAAAGGGAATAGCCGAAATACAAATAAGAAGACAAAACCACAATTTTATAAAATGTCCTGATTCAATATGAAATTTCTCAGATTTCAACATTTCGTTTTCAATTATAAACAAACATACATTCCCAGTCCATGTGTATACACTAATGTCAACAATGTTTACTTTGAATCAAATTAACCTAAAACATTTTTAATTCACCACAAGAGATAGCAAGCACACATTTATTTCTTTTTTCTTTATGGGTGGAGTTTGGGAAGAGTGGGCAGGTAGTGAAAAATTACGAGAATGGACAGGACAAATGACAAGAGAAAAAGTCTAGTTTAAACAATATTTCCAGAGAATGATGTAAGCAGAGGTTCACCAAACATTTTAGTCTTGGTCCTTATGTTATGAAATAGAAGAGATTTTACAGCAGGATTAAAAGACAGCTCGTCATGGAGGAGGCAGTAGATATAAGGAATTACCTTGTCCTAACGTATACATCATCTGATCCTGCCCTTCTCGTCATACTGACCACTGGTTAGTTACCACAGCTACATACTGTTAGTCAGACTCCAACAAAGCAAAGATGGGAAAAAAAAGTAAAAAAACTGAAAAAATTATTTTTGACTAGGCACATCTGCACCAGTCTGACCAGATGTGATGTATATTCTAAAGAAGAGGGTAAAGAAAGAAAGAAAATCGATTCATTTACATAAAAGAACAAAATCTTAGCCACAAAAACAGGGCCACATAAGACTTATTACATTTAACAATGTGGTCCTCTGCACTTACGCACATGCATCATCTGACTTCGCTCCACCTGACTGCACACGAGGAAAGTTGATGCTGGCAATTTTCAGTCATCACACTACAACCATCTACCTGTGGTGCTTCATAAAAGCTCTTCATGGATTATGTGTTTAATCGATCTAAACAAACGTGGACACGCAAACCATAGGCATTTTTAATAGTGCTTTCTGCTCAGCAGACATGACATCCTTAGTGACCTAACTCAGAGCACTTAAAGCACAAGCGTGGATCATTCGGTATTCACACGCTAATTAACTTTTCTCTGGTTTCTTGCAGTTTCAAAATGTTTTTTCCGAGCGTTAATGTGAACAAGCACATGCTTGTGTCTTTGCTGAGCTCCTGTGCCAAACAGCTGTCGTGTCTGGTAAAAGAAAAATATATATGTGGCAGATGTCTTTGGATGACAATTATGACGGTTATGATCCCGCTACTTAATCTTCTCAGGCTGTTTTTTTTCTTCTCTCCACTCTCCTCTGTGCCTGGCGCATTAGTGATCTAAACCAACGTCCAGATTTTTGTGTTAAAAAAGTGCTATGGTGATAAAATACTAATACTAATATTTTATCACTCTCGTTCTGAATTCCCTTTTTTCAGCAGAATATAAGAGGAAACAGACCATTTCTCTAGAGCATTTTGTTTATTAAAGACTAATGCAGCGTGCTGTACACAGGCAGGGATAAAAGCGTGCGCGGCATCAGAGACGTGTGCCAGACAAGGGTTGCTCAGGTTAGGGATTTCACACAACACAAGAAGAAATGTTTTCATTCTGTTGTACGTAATACACATGCAATGCTGGCTAATGGAGCAGTCTGGAAGCTGCGAGATGTCTCCTGCCGTTTCCCTTAATCGCTGCTTAGGTTTTGTTGTGATTGCCGGTCCTTATTGATCCGAGAGACATACTGAGGGTTTTCGCTTTCAGCAGGTCAGTGTAGTTGAGTCTTAGATGATGTAGTTATTAAGCAGCATTCGGAGTTGTTCCTGTAAGTGACAGCGAGGCAGAGTCGTGCAATATGACCGAACAGTGTCAACGTTGCATAATACTTTTTCTGAATGTGCTTTTTTTTTTCCCATGAAACAACTCCTCATTTGCTCAGCTAATTTGATGCTATAAAAATATCATCAAACATCTTGTCCATCTTTGGTGTGAGGATCTGAGAACTGAGGTGATGGTTTTCCTTTATCAGCGTACTGAACATGATGTCTGCATCAATTCTCAATTTAAATCCAGGTTTTCGATTCCACTTTTGTTCAAAGCCAAAATTGTGCATTAAATATAAATCGGAGAGTAAATTGCGAATTTATGTGTGCCTTACACGAAGAAAATAAGCACTCCCTGCAAGATCGCTCTCATGCAATCAAATCATGCAATCAGTAGGGTTTTTTAAAAAGAGAAGGGGAAAAAAAAACAAAAGAAAACAAACATAGTCCAAGGTTTAATGCACATCTTACATGAGTGAATCTGTCCGAGTGTGTAAGATGAAAAACAAAAATAATAAGTTTAAAAAAAAAAAACAGTTAATATAGAGCTGTCAGGAGACTAATTGTTTCTTTTGCATTAAACTCCATGTTGTTGCAAAACAAACACACACACAAAGTTTCCTTTCACCTTTCAAGCAGTTAATGCAAGCGAATGCTCATGTCAGTCTTTTTTTGATGAAACATGCTGTTACATACTTACCAAGGATTGTAGCTGAAGTTGTGGATGTACTAAGCTAAACTAAACAATTCTGGGAACAGTTTTAGAATCACAGGACCTAAATGACCCAGATTTTAGAAATAATTTTTTTTGTTTGCTAAAAAAAATTCTAACCCCCAGTTTTAGCATTCGTCCTTGAATTTGAATTAAATTATTTAAATGCATTTGTGTGTGCATACAGTATGTGTGTATACAGTATAAGTGATGAAATTCTCCTCTGCAGCAAAGGTAAGTTTTGGTCTTGCTTTCCTGGGAAGGTTTTCATGAGAGACAGTTTCATCATGGTGCTTGATGGGTTTTGCAAATGCACATGACACAATACTGTTCCAGAACAGCCTCACATCTAAGGAAAACTTGACTGTTGTTGTTGTTGTTACTTAATAAAATAAGGCCATGTGTGTTGTTTTATAGTTTTGAAAATCCCGTTTTGTTCTAGAATGTGGAAAATAAATCCAAATTAGTGTCCATATACAGGACACACACACACACTATATTGCCAATATATATATATATATTTTTGACCATTCTTCCAGAAGTCAGACACTGGTGTTGGCATAATGCAAGTACCGTTCTCCTGGTAACCGCCAAACCCATACTTGTCTATCAGATCTGCCAGACAAAGAAGCGCGATTCATCACTCCAGAGAATTCAGAGATTCGTCTAAGAACTTGACTGGCCCCAAGACAGAGCCCTGACCCTAACCCCACTGAGCACCTTTGGGATAAACTGGACCAGAGTTTGCGAACCTTTCTCGTCCGACCTCATAAATGCTTCACAGAATAAATGGACACAAACTCCAACAAAACACTCCACAATCTTGTGGTTAGCCTTCCAAGAAGAGTGGAAACTGTTATAGCTGCAAAAGGGAAGGGGGAGATGGGGGGAACTCTATATTTAAGTGTTCTGTATGTATTTGGTTACAATGTCAATGCAGTTTTGTCCAAATACTTTTGTGCATATAATCTCTCTATATATTATGTATAATTGCTTATGAATCATAATTGTGAGATTGAAGCTCTGTTGAAGCTGTACACTACACTTTCTTTTTTTTTTTTTTTTTAGAAAAAGCAGAGCAGTTCTGTTTTCTAGAAAAACATGAATAAATGTTTGTAGAACTGGTTCTGATGTTAATCTTTAAAAAAAACTGTGATAATGCCGGTGTCTTGTCTTACCTAACATTTAATAAACAACGAATTAGGAAAGATTTAATGTGGAACCACCTCACTGCAGACAGATTTTAAACTTAACGGGAATGAATTGCGAATCCTCTCCAAGGTTCACGGTTAAGCAAACAAACTGATTTAGTTTCCAGGGTATAAACCGGCACACTGTGACATTTCTCTGTGTTCTTGCTGTTGTATTTTAAAGGTGGAGGTTTGTTGTACGATACACAGCAGGGCGTTCAAACAAGACCTTTTGACCAAATCGATTGTGTGTTTAGTTATTCGGTCAGATCTGTGTGTGTACGTCACCAACCTATCTATGTTGACAAAAAAAAAAGAAAGATACAAAGCACCACATGTCTATTTGAAATGGTGCCATTTTATTCACTGCAAATAATACAAATAATAATAAAAACACAAACAAACAGCCCTCTAAAGGATAAAATGGGCCCATATTTAAAGAAGATTTTTGTATTACCCTTATCTGAGTTCACTGTAACACCATGCATATTGAGAAATATAGTGATTAAGGGGGATGATTAAAGTCTGCCTCATTGCAATCAGAAAATCAAATGGCCTGATGCCTAGTAACAGAGCAGGAGCCTTTTTTCTTTTTCAATTCAGTGCTATTTTAAAAAACGAGGGAAGGACGGAGTGACTAAGCTCTAAGCCCTGGCTCTAGACTGTAATATATTTGGAAACACTAAACATATTTGTACTACATTTCAGAATTAGCTTTTTACATCCAGCAAGATTTGATGAGATCAGCAGATCTAGGTTTCACTTCTTCCTTACAATCACGCATTTACATCCACAAGCCCTTACCTAAGCAGTTTACGTGGTCCAGGACAGTGCAGGTGGCGTTGTAGCGTTTGCGGGGACACGACACGGTCATGCAGGTGGTAGAAATGTTGCAGTGATACTTTGCCGGGTCAAGCTGCCAGCAAAACTGACAATCCACCGTCAGGTTAAAGACGTTCTGCTGCTGACCCGAGACGTCCTAACCAGCGCACACACACACACACATACACATACACACACAGAGCATACAGAAAGACTTTATACAAGTGTAATATCACTGCATGTGTGTGTGTGTCATAATATAAATCACACGAAACGTTTAAAGAGTAGTATTTCGGTTCAGAAACAATGAACAAAATGGAACAAATATTACAGTACCAATATTTTTTTTTTCTAAACGTGATTGGGAAGGGGGAAAAAATCCAACAAACAGGACAAAACAAGCCCTTTTTGACGAACATCTCTGTAAACCATTTACTTAAAGATTAAAACATATTTTTATTTATATTATAATATATCTTATATACACACAAAGTTTACGTATTGATATTAACCAGGGGTGCCAATATTTATTACATAGACTTAACCCTCATTTACAGTGTGTTGAACCCTGTTTAATAACAGAATTGCTGCTTTGACTTGACAACAATTTCCTGCGCTGCTCACTTTTGAGAATAAAGTACTCTGTTTTTTCTGGCATACACACCAGGCAGTGAACTCCTTTCTTGGTGGTGCAGGTGAAATTGGTCGGCTTGCCGTAGGTGCAGTTGTGATGGTACGCACACGTAAAACAGCTGGCCGGCAGCTTACTGCACACTCCTCCACTCGGACACTTCGCCTCGTGATTCTCTACATCACTTAGGGACTCTGAAAGACACCAAGAATGTTTTTTTTATTGTCAGTACGACATATACACTGCGCAGAATGGTTACACTAAAACACTGCATCAAGACCAGACCTAACGCTTATTCTTACATCAAAAAATACAACCTTTCAAATCACGATATGATCACAGTAATGACTCTTCCATATTAAATCATTTATTTACATGGACGCTAAATAAAAATGTTTGAGATCTTTAGTTTTTGTTTCTGGAAGTTTTTAGATGCTTTTTAAATGTGAGTTATTACAATTATTTACCACTTCATGCCAAAAATAAAAACCTCAACCTTTTCAATCTTACCTGACGATGATGATGATGATGAAGAAGAGAAGGAAGAAAGACCGGCTACTGCCGCTGCTACTGCTGCTGTAGATTTGACTGGACCTGGTACTGCTGGGCTGTGCTGCGGTGTGTAAGCAGGATCTCGATCAACACTGGCAGAGCTCAGGTACCCTGATATTGAAATTATGAAGGTTTAGGAAAATCAGACAGACAAATAAACGTGTACAGTAAAGGAAGCCTAATATTAATTTCAGTAATTAATTTAATAAGATAAGAGGCATAAGTGGGGATTATTGCCAGAACGGGTCTGGGATGTTTTACTATGTGCATCACTCCGTGTCACAGATGTAATAATCACTAATTACACTAACTGCTAATCACAGGTGAAAGTACGTAGGTCTGTAACGTCTGCAGCACTGAGGAGAGAGAGCTGCCTGCCAAAACCCACATTCATAACCAGTCCCAGAAGCATTTTTAGCAAGAAAATACATCTGATAATGTTACGTCATCTTAAAGAATACTGAACCCTCTCTAACCCCTGATCAACAGCACTATTTGGTGTGTAGAACAAGGAATTGTTCACCCTACACAACACACTAGCTTTCCATTTAACGCTATTTGGGATTTAACAGAGCTGGAATTTAAAAGCAGAAAAAGTGGAAATATAAAGAGAAACTTGAGAGATTTACAGGGCTGTCCACCACCTTGGTGATTTATTCTCCTCACCTTTTGGCTACACAGTACTGGTAATAATTTAAAACTACTTTTACTCCAGTTTATTACACTAACTGACAGTTGCTAGCTCCATCATTTGCGGTTAGTTAGTTCCTGCACTATCCAGCATGACAGCACTTCCTTTTTGTATGATATTGCTTAAGTACACCACAGCGCTTCTCGTGTCTGATTCAGATGTACCCCATGATACCAGTGTTGCCGAATTAGCAAATCAATTGCTAGATCTGACAACTTTTACACCCATTTAGTGATGTTATTTTGGGGGCAGGGGTAGCTCTGTGGTTACCACTAGGGATTCAGACACAATCGGGCACTGAGCTGGCAACCTGAACCTGTAAGAAACCGCAAATGAAATGACAAATATCTCTTCAGGATGGGGAGAATTCCTCCACAGGTGTGTCCGATTGCATGTGGACAGACCCTATACCTAATGTTGTTACCTTAAGAAAAATAATCGCAGTACATTTTGCGACTTTTGGAGCTGATATCAGCAACCAACACAGTTTCTAACACCCAATCGCTAATCAGCATCATTTCCAAACACCCGGCTGGTGATCAGCATTGGCGACCTCAGTTGTTCCCAATGACAGATCGTCGATCAGCATCCTAACAGCCAATCACTAATCGCTGCTGTCCTCCAGGGTGCTGCTGTCCTTTTCTGTATTACTACTCTGCTTTACTCTGCTCTAAGGTTTTGATGTGCCAATTTATAAATAAAGTCAATAAAAAAAAAAAACTAAATGTAGAAGTGACACAGAGACGTTTACATAACATTTATTATTAACTTTCCCCTGAAAATATTCAGAAGCACACCAGGGTGACAGACATGTTAACATTAGCCCAAAAAAAATCACATTATAAAAATTATAAATCTTGTAAATTTTATAACTTAATAAATACATTGAATAAATTGTTCAGTTGAGTCATCTTGTTTAGTAAATTTTCGTACTGCTTATACCTGGTTTGAATAAAACAATCAGGATGACATGTACAATAACATTAACTAGCATTATGACTAGCTAGGGTGTTGGGTGGCCAAATCCCAAATCACTTCTCGTTCCCTTCACAAGTACTCTATATAGAGTAAAAGTAATAACGCATGTACAGTATCTAGTACACTATTTTATAAAGTTGCCGGGGTTTGTAATTTAACCCAGTTTAACGCTAGCAATGGTGACGCTAATGTTAGCTTGTTAGCTTTCTTATCCGGAATGACAGTAAAACAGAAAACGAGAACCGCACTCCGTTTCGATTCACAATCCTACCGTTTGTGGATTTGAAAAAAAGATCAGCGAGTAACAGAAATAAGACGCCATATTTCCTCATAACGCTCCGTCCTCTTTGGAAAATCCACTTTAAGCCGTTAGCGACCATCTCAACAGCCTGATTCGGATTTTTTTTTTGTTTTTGTTTTTTTTCCCCAGCCGTTTTCTGGAAACTCACGCATACTAAATCGTAATTGGCTAGTAAGACTGGCTTCATGCACAGTGATTGATTCAAAGTCCCTCGTGCCTACCAGTCATTAGCCAATCGTCGACAAGAAGGCGGGATTTGACAGAATACGGGTAAAAACCTATGGAATAAAGGATGGACTGAAACAATAAATATAATAAAATATGATATATAATCTTTAGTAACCTATTGTATAATCTAAACTGGTTTGAGTTAAATAAATTGCAAAAATCCCATTTTAATTAGAATTAATTCCAATGGTGTGTATAAGTATTCATCCCCTCTTGAACGTTTTACATTTCTGTAGTGTAACAGTGTTGATACTGATGTAGGAGAAAGATTGCAAAATCATGCACAAATTAAAATAGTAAAAGTGGTAACTGTATAAGTATTCGCCCTCGCTGAGGTCAACCTTGGTTATGGTGCAACCCAGAAGTCACATCATTAATGTAATGGAGTTTACCTGTGTAAAAGTATCATGCTGCAAGATCTGTATGGAAATGTACTTGCTCCTTGAAGGCCCTAAAGCTCTTCATAAAAAATACATAAAAAAAAAACAGGTCCCATATTCACAAAGCTTTTCAAAAATTCACAAAGAATTTTCTTAGAATTTCGTCACTAGGGGTGAATACTTTTAGGCTTAAGAAGGTTTGTGAATACAAGCCCTGTTAGAATTCTCTGAAAGAGCCTCTTTCTTAGATCATCTTTCTGGACTAAATTCTGGACTAAAAGTGATTTAGGAAACTTCTCAGAGCAAGTCTGAGTAAAGGAAGTACAAAACCCTTTATCTTAGTGAGGAGGTGTGGTTGACTCCGTTGCTAGGGATGATGCAGCAATTCAAGGACTGTGATTGGTTGATAAAAAATAACCTCTGCAAAAGTCTTGAAATGCGCTCTTTGTGAAAAGAGAATACATGATACTAGAACATACAGTGAAATCATTATGTTTGTATATAAGGAATTGTGTAATCTTGACTACAGGCAACTTTATCCAAAGTTTTTTTTTTACAGGCTAAATATCTTACAGACAATTTATCAGCCGCATGTTAAAAATGTGTCTACTCCAATTTCGTAAGTAGTTACTATATTTAAGTTCTGACATTTATTAACCACACTGATTTAATTACTTTTATTATATTTCAAATTTTTTACATGATTGCAGGACTGTCTATTTAAGTTGCAGATTTGGATGGTATGTAGCCAAAAATCCAAGAGAAATGGAAGGAAGTAAAACAACAAGAAAACCAAATTGGACAGTGTTTACTTTTAGCTTTACGTTCAGTGTTTGGAGAATATTTCTTCTTTCCGCCATTTTATCCTCTGCTATAGAAACTCTTAAAAGTCCTCCTCTCTACTCTTAATTTTTTTTACCTTAGGAACTATTTTTAGGGCTAAGATGTTTTGTGAATCATTTTTATCTTTACTAAGATTTAGTCCTAAATTTAAGGGGAAATTCTAAGAAAATGTCATAATTCTAAGAATGTTCTTAGAATTTCGTCACTATAAGCAACTTTAAGGCTTTTGTGAAAGCTTTTTAGAATTGTCTCAGAATTCTCTCAGAGAGCTCCTATCTTAGCCTAAGAAGTCCTAGCTTGGGATGATGCAGCAATTTAAGGACTGTGATTGGTTGATAAAAAAAAAAAAAACCTCTGACCCCTGCAAAGGTCTTGAAATGGACTCTTTGTGAAAATAAAATACATGATAGAACAGACAGTGAAACCATAATGTTTGTATATAAATAAATTGTATAATCATGACTGCAGGCTACTTTATGCAAAGTTTCTGTTACTGTATAGACTAAATATATTAAAGGTAATTAAAACAGCAAATTGTTGAAAATGTGTTTACTTTTGAAGCAACTCTTCTCTTAAAAGTCCTCCTCTCTAATCTTAACAATTTTTACCTTAGGAGCTGTTTTTAGGTCTAAAATGTTTCGTGAATCATTTTTATCTTAACTAAAATTTAATCTTAAATTTAAGGGGAACTTCTAAGAGTTTTCTTAGAACTGTCACTAGGAAGAACTTTTAGGCTTAAGACGCTTTGAGAATACGGGCCCAGGAGTGCAGCTTGGCTTGGTGATGAAACACCGATGGAGGCTGTGGGGACAAGATGTGCATCATAGCCAGATCTAATCAGGAAGCTGATCCTCGATAAGTAAGATCGAATACCTAGCTGCTTGGAACGACTTCCTGGAGGAACTATGAAGGCCTTCAAAGGATAACCATATTATGGACACTCTAGAAAGATGGGGCAAACAGAAGAGGAAGAAATCAATATGAAATATATTAAATGGAGGCACTGTGGCTTACTGGCTTGCACCTTCAGTGTCAGGGTTTGATTTCTGCTGAGACCCCAAATTATCTGTAGTGTGGGAATTAGTGTGTGTTCGCCTAGTTATGGATTGGTATCAACAACATACTGTGGTGATACCTGGTGACTCATGGTGACTCTAATCAACCCTAATTAACTCACAACACCTGCTAAGGTTTCCCGGGCCTTTAAATGGTCTCTCATTCTGGTTCAGTACGCTGGCTGTTTACATTAATGTAAAGTTGAATGGAAAGAAAAACTGGTAGAAAAAGGTGCACAAACAACAGGGATAACCACAGCCTTAAGAGGATTGTGAAACGATGCCCATTCAAGAATTAGGGGAAATTCAGAAGGAGTGGACTGCAAGCTGGAGTCAGGGATTCAAGAGCCATCACACACGGACATATCCGGGACAAGGGCTACAACTGGCAAGATGTTCAATATTTCTTGAAGCCACGCTTAAACCAAAGACAATGTCAGAGGTGTCTTACCTGAACTAAGGACAAAAAGGACTGGGCTGTTGCTCAGTGGGCCAAGGCCTTTTTTTTTTAGATGAAAGTAAATTTTGCATTTTATTTGGAAATTAAAGTCCTACAGTCTGGAGGAAGAGAGAAGTGGAACAGAATCCAAGCTGCTTGAAGTCCAGTGTAAAGTTTGCACAGTCAGTGGTGGTTTGTGGAGCCATGTCAGCTGCTGGTGTTGGTCCAATGGGTTTTATCAGGTCCAAGGACAGTGCAGCCGTTTATCAGAAAATAAGAAATTAGAGCACTTCATACTTCCCCCTGCTGACCAGCTTTATGGAAATGCTGATTTCATTTTCCAGCCGGACTTGGCACCTGCCCACACTGCCAAAAGAACTAATACCTGGTTTGAGGACCATGGTATCTTTCTGCTTGTTTGGCCAGTAAACTCGCCCAACCTAAACCCCATATAGAATCTATGGAGTATTGTAAAGAGGAAGATGCGAGACACCAGACCCAACAACGGATGAGAACTGAGGGCCGCTATCAGAGCAACCTGTGCTTCCATAACACCTCAGCAGTGCCAGAGACTGATCGCCTCCATGCCACGCTGCATCGCTGCAGTAATTCATACAAAGGAAGCCCTGGCCAAATATTTAGTGCTGTACTGTTCATTCATTTTAGTATTCCAACATTTCTGTGTTAAAAAGCTCTAGTTTTTAATTGGTCTTAAGTAATATTATAATTTCCTGAGATACTGAATTTTAGGTTTTCATTAGCTGTAAGGCATTTTCATCAAAATATTTGAAATACATCTGTTTGTGTGTAATAAATCTATATACACATGTTTAACTTTTTGGATTAAATTACCGAAATAAATCAACTTACCTTCAAATTGAGATGCACCTGTATATAAATAAAATGTGTGCTTCATCTATCAAATGGTAAATAATGATCCATAATGTCAAGTTTACTTCCCAGTTCTTACTGCAGGAAATGTGGAAGGCAGTAAATACTTATTCCAGCCAGTCTGAGATCCAACTCTTTCTACACAGCACAGTTGATTTAGGTTTTGTGGAAATAAATATTAATTGCCTAATATTTGAATAGCTGGATTATAACTACTTAATGAACGTTTTGAAAAAAGATCACCTATTTTTTTGTCTCATCATGTAGAAAAAGTGAGAGCTATTTAGTCTGTAAATACTGTGTGATTGTGAAGTCGTTTCTTGATGAATAAATGCATATCTAAATTTTCATTTCATTCACACACAAAACACAAATTCTAAATTGCGATTACCTCAGGAGAACTGTCTCTGAAAATTGTTTATTCTTCATTTATTCCCAGCAGTCATCAATGGTTCACTTCAATATTTTACTCAATCAAAGAAAGCTTCCCTTTAACACAACACAATTTCCATCATAACAATCTGTACCGAACTCACCATCTGTTTGTTCTTTCATTCAGCGCCATTGAGGCTGAATGAAAAAAAAATTAAAACATCACTTTGATGACATTTTGTCAAAATGGTTTCCTGCATTCACAAGTGTGCAAGCCAAATGTCACCTCTACCAACTGCTTCCCGCTTGCCTACAGAACCAAAGCACTGTGCAATCATCTTTCCTTCATCATACGGTACATAACAGAAATCTTATTTACTTTTACAAATACATTCCATGAAATGCTGTTTGTTAAACTCCATCCGTCATTACATCCCACGCTCTAGAACATCGACTGCTTTTCCTGTTTCTGTTTTTGTGCTTTTTACCTGATTCCAATCCAATGACAAAGCCTCTTTTTATCCCTCCCATTTATAAAATAGTGTTTAATAACGATAATGACAGCCTAGGGGTGTTACATTTAGAAATGTTTACAGTATAATAGCAAAAAATAATAATAAAAATACTAATAATTAATCCCCTCATTCTACTGTATACGGTTATACAGAGTTAGATCTGTTAGATCTGGAACCTATCCCAGGTGACTAAGGGCATGAGGTGGGGTACACCCTGGGCAGGGTGCAGTCCATTACAGGGCACAAACTCACTCACACTACGAGCAATTTTGAGAAACTTAATCTGCATGTCTTTGGACTGTTGGAAGAAACCAGAGTACCCAAGCACGAGGAGAACAAGCAAACTCCAAGCACACAGACCCCAAGTGGAAATTGAACCCTCGCCCCTGGTGTAATTGTTCATTACTAAAAATATATTTTGGGAGAAATTACTTCTCTCTCAGTATTTATCAAATTCTGAGGGAAAAAGTTGCAGAAGATCTTCCTTGACATAAAATAAATAGTTGTTTGGTTAACAGTGTTGTATTTTAACAAGTTCTTCACATCATCGTACAGCAGAGGTAGCACGGTAACACGTTTACAAAGAGCAACGTGGGCTGCTGTGAAATTTTACTATTCACTAAAGAAACCAGAGCCTCTGGAGTAAAGAAATGAACTCGATTTGGGGAAAGAAATCAAAACAGGCAGTGATGAATGGAAATGCATTCAACAATGAGGTAAGCATCCAGTCATCACTGTGACTAACCGTGTCACCGTAACACCATAACACCCCTAGTCAAGTTGTTATCTGGTACCAAACAGCTGCTACTGAAAAATAATAAAGATGCAAGAGGCTTTTTAAAATTCTAATTGGAATCAGGCCCACACATTTTTTTTATAATATTTTTTTTTTAGAAGACCTCCTCGGCGTTCCTGCAGCGCGACTGTTTGAGCAGAGAGAGCCGAGCCAGAACCTCGGGCACGGTCAGCTCGCCGTGGACCTTGTTGTCCCTCGTGCGCACGTTGACGCTGTTAGTCATCTTCTCCTTCTCACCGACAACTGCCAAGGACAACATCAAAACACCAACAATGCATAATTATTTCCATGCTAATTTCTGCAGCTGCTCTGCAAAAGCAACAGTTGGCATAACAGCATTGCGCGTTTCTTTTGCAAACAGACCGAAGATTCATTCACAGTCAGAGAACGTGCACACGTGTCAATAACATCAGACGCAATGAGGCAATAGAGCAAAGCTACCGTACTTTTTCGGCATGCTTCTTAATGGGTCGTTCCCAAACTTAACGAGGCTACGGCCTGATTGGAAATGTGGAAATCTTAGATATTAGACACGTAAAGTGCATTTTATTGGTTCTGTCCATGTACTTTGCACAATGACAATAATATTGAATCTAATTTAATCTGATCTAATCTAATCTAAAGTGAGGAGTTTCAATTTAGGATTTTTTTTTTGCATCGATATTTAAAAATCTTTTATTCTACGATAGATTTTGGCTGTGGAGTAGTGATGGCTTGGACATGGATGTTCTTATAAAAACAGACAATTATTTTAATTAGTTAATAGTAGTGTATAGAACAATTACGGGAATTATGGGAAGTTACGGGTACACAAGTTTATCCTTTGGTGGTCAGGTCTCCAAAATTCACTAACTAATTTGTGAAAATAGATAAATTATTAAAGCTAATTATGTACACATATGTGATTAAAAAAAAAAAATGAGATGAGTTTCAAATCATCCCAGAACCACCCCTTACCCAAAATGAAGTTGTACTGGGCCAGCTGAGCATTGCGGATCTTCTTGTTCAGAAGGCAGCCCGAGTCCAGGTCTGCATCAGCCATGAAGCCCGCCTCTGCAAACTGCTTGCTCACCTACAATACAACAAAATGCTCTGTTGTGACTCATGCTTCTTTCACAAAAAACTCTGCACCCACTTCTCTCGAGCATCTCCCAGTAACGAACACTGATCTATCATCAGCCGATCTCTTCCCTGACTAATTACCCTTTATCTATTAGAAGATGTTATACATTAGCATTGTCGAACTCTGAATCAAATCAGATTTTTGTGCTAGTTCTAATACATTACCAGAAGCTGATTCACACTTGGGGAAGATCTACAAATTCTAAAGTTAAATGCAGATGTTTAATTAACGTTAATTAGTAAAGGAGTCTCCAGCGTCAGTGTTTGTCTCATGAACTTCAGGACAGAGAAAAGGTTAGGCTGGTGAGTGACTGACTATCATGACTCCTAACTATTAACTTATGGGAATGTTCCCCAACATTCTATACATCAATAAATGAATAAGGGAGATAAGAGTGACTTTTATTTTCACCAATGATCTCACCAATGATAATTTTTCCTTTTACAACACACCCCTGTATATGTTCCTGAGATGGCTAGAAGTGTCCAAGCCTCCTGATAGAGAATTTTAATCATATGTGCACTAAATATTGAAGGTGGCCCAATTACACTTTTCCGGGATACAGATTAACCCTTTTAATTTTGAGACCAAGTTTAAATTTTTATATCTTTTTATATATAAAAACAGAAAAGCTTACCCGAGTAGCATATTCTTCAAGGGACGGATTAACAGGCACTACCATAACCTGGCGAGGAGATAACCAGAGCGGCCTAAGGAGACACAAAGAACATAACAGAAGGTAAGTGATGTTTAAACCACTACCTGGCCCCAAGAAAAGTCTCACAGACACACATACACACACTAGTATTCTTTGAATTCGATTAATGTGCAGAGTTTCAACATTTACTTCTATTTAGAGCTGTGTTCATTTTTGGCCGAGATCTCATATTGATTACGACAGAGTCAAACAAATCCATAAAGTCTCAGCACAATCCTGGAATATGGCGATTTCATTAGGGAAGAAAAACTTCACAGATGTGATAACCTGGTCATTCAGTACATTCAGGTCGTCAGCTGACTTCATTTTATTGCCACCTAATAATCTAGATAGTCTTATCTTTATGCGTCCTAGCAAACTATTTTTTTTTTTTTGATCACTCTCTCCTACAAGTGGTTTTCTTATGGACCCACAGCTGTTAGGCCAATCCTGTTCAATTCTCATCACATTGTGTAGGTGTATGAAAATGCTCTTATTTTCATAACTAAACATTTGTACTGACAATTTTTTTTTACCATGCAACTTCACCAAGTGTTTGAATTGATCTCTGATCATGCACATGCTCATTCATTATTATTTTCTGACTACATAATTAGAAAAAAAAAATTATATATTATATATAAATTTATATAATCACCAGCTCTGTGCTTTGTAAAAGAAAAAAAAAAGATGGAAAATAGCAATATAGACAAATAAAATTGCTAGAAACTGTGGAAAAAATTAGTAATTAAAAATAGAATTTTTTTTATATATATATAATATAAAAGCAAAATTTAATTAAATAAATTATATAATTTACTTCAATAAATAATAATTAATTATAAATTAATACATTTCAAGTACATATATAACAAGTAAAATAATTTCTTAATATGGTAATGTTACATTACTGTAACAGAAGTATAGTAAACAATAGTATACAATTTTAGCAATAAATAATCCAAAAAAAAAAACGAACCAAAAGTCTTCACCACTCCTTTTTTAAGTCAGTAAGTTGTTAGTAAAATATGGTTAAAGAATAAAACGTAAGTACCATTTTCCAGCATAGTTTTCTGTGAGAATGGCGATCATTCTCTCTACCGAGCCCAGGATAGCGCGGTGGATAATCACAGGCCTGGCTTTGTCATCCCCATCCTTCCTGTAAGAACATTCAATCATCAGTGATGCCATAAATATAACAATAATTAAGTGGTAAATAACATGAGAATTGTGTGATAATCCTCACCCTATGAAAGTTAAGTTAAAGCGAATAGGCAGCTGGAAGTCCAGCTGGATGGTGGCACATTGGTGATAACGCCCGATAGCATCTTTAATCTTGATATCAATCTGTAAATGTAATAAAAATTTTACAATATAAAGTATTTCTGGTTTTATGCTACAGGTATTCCCCGACTTACAAACACATTCTGTTCTGGGAGCACGTTCGTAAGTCTGATTTGTTCTTAAGTCTGACAAAGTAAGTCTTATATGCCTTTAGACACGAATATACATTGTAAAGCATACCAATCAACTTGTCTAAATCTGTCCCCTTTCCCCACACTGCCATCATGTGACCATAAAAACATAACTCCGCCTAAGGAAATGAATCTCATACACCGAGACATCACAGTGTTGTCTCTGAATCCCAGATACCATTTGATTTCAGAGCTGTTTTCCACTGTATTGGACTGTGAACTCTACAGGACAGACATTATCCATCATTGTGCTTCCGGACTGATTTGTTGAAACCAATAAGGATTCATTTATCCAGCACCCCCCACACTCACACATAAAATAAACTGGACTCTAGACATTTTATACGTTCACTCACACACTGAAAATATTGTATATATATTTGTAAATATTGGTATCTGGTGCACTGGTGCATAAAACACATGAGCTACTTGCTGTGATTGAACCAGAAGTAGAACCGTGGTCTGTTCGTATCGGCAGAAATTCTTAACTCAAATGTTCCTTAAGTCGGGGACTACTTATTAATGCCAACATTGTTAAGGTCTTACTTTTGGCCCATAAAAAGCTCCATCGCCTGGGTTTAGCTTCCATGGTTCTCCGAACTCATTCAGACTGTTCTCAAGTTGCTGCAGGATACAGGGGTAAAGTCATCAGTACGTTCATCGTGAAGTGCGCTAGACAAGAATTATCACTTCAGACTTAATGTAAAATTCATTCAAATGTTTTTAGGACAAAAACCTCCTTATTTTTAAGAAAGCCACAGCACCTTCTCAGCCTGGTCCCACACGGCGATGTCCCCGAGGTACTTCTCCGGCCGCGTGGACAGATGCAGCTGGAAGGAAAACCCGAAGACGTCGTAGACACAGCGTAGGAAGTCCAGGCAGCCCTTCATCTCTGACTCAATCTAAAAGGAGAACAGAGGACAGGAGAGCCACATGAGGATGCCACAGCTCTACACAGGACAACGATTTAAAACAAAAACTAAAAAAAACAAACATTAAAAATATTAACATTAAAACCACCTAGGTTTTGGGTTGTGCCACTGGGGCAGCTTTGGTCCCCATGGACATGGGTGAGGCTGGGGCACCGCTGATCCTGTCCCAAGTTTACTTGTGTATAGTTAATGATCAGTGTGTCCAGTTCACCTATCAGTGGTCATAAAGTTATATCTGCCTGATGTATGCAGTGGGTTTGGTACCGTACCTGTTCCATAGTGCAGAAGATGTGAGCGTCGTCCTGCTGGAAACGGCGAACGCGGGTGAGTCCCGTCAGAGTCCCTGAGAGTTCGTTACGGTGCAGGACACCAAAATCCGCCAGTCTGAGGGGAAGCTCCCTCCATGAGCGCGGCCGGTGAGAGAACATCAGACTGAGAGAAAGAGACAAACCAGAGAAAGCAAGAAAGACAGACAGAGGTTGAGAGAGAAAATGATATGGGTAGTGAGTACAGAGAGAGACAATGAGAGGAAAGTTTGTGAAAGGGACAGAAACAGCCAAATACTGTTTCAGCGCTTCAGCAATACTATAACTAGTGTAATATCATGTTAATAATGCACTCAGTGAATTTAAAAACAAGAAAGGACCAAGACTATGGAATTACAAAAACACTATTCTAACCAGTTAAAGAACCCAACAATGAGCTATAAGGACTTATAATGTAACTTATGAAAATACACTGCCTGGCCAAAAGAAACCCTGGACTTGTCTAAGCAAATAATTTAGAGCCTTCCATCATTTTCACACATGGATCGACCTTACTGAGAATTTTAGGGATGTGCTGGAGAAGGCTTCACGCAGTGGTCCAACTCTCCCATCATCAATACAAGATGTTGGAGAGAAATTAATGTGACTTTGGATGGAAATGAATGTTGTGATGTCGCATAAACTTGCATTAAAAAAAAAAAAAAAAAAAAATCAGTCTGTAGTCCATTCTGCGCGCTCCTCCAGACAGGCTCCTGGAGCCGACTCTCTCCTGCTGCCGTGCCAAGTTGCTCGAATTTGTTCATTTACAAACAGCTGCAACCTCTGAGAACTGTTCTGAGAAACCACCAACATTCCCCAGTTTTGCGAGAGTTTGCTTTGGCCGGTTCCCAGTCACACTGGGAGTTCACTTTAGAACAATTCCCAAGAATTGTCCAGTCTAATTATTAGCATCCAAACATAAAAATTACGATGATAGACAGAAAGTCACAGCTGGGACATGGGCTAATGTTCAGCAAAATCTTATCTTTTCCTGCTAACAACTGTGATTTTATTAGGTTTCTCCTACAAGACAAAAATATATTTTATTTATAAAACAGTTCCCACTCTGCGTAAACGCTGTGACAGTTCTCATTCACTAGGAGTGTGTGTGTACAATTTGTACCAGTGGCCAGGGCAGTTCATGGGCTTGAGGGCGAAGATGTCCTGTTCCACGGGGAAGGAGAACATGTTCTCGCTGTAGTGCTGCCAGTGACCCGACGTCTCCCACAGCTTGCTGTTGTAGATGTTTGGAGACGCCACTTCCTGGAAACCTCTCCTCCAGTACTCCTCCTGTATGTAAGAGCACATAAAAATTCTAAAATTAAATTCAAAATTTCTTTGTCACAGTCGTACACAATATCAAATGAAGTGAAATGCTTACACGACTGCTGATGACCTAAAAAATAAAAACAAATAAAAAGAAAAAAAAAGTTTCTAAAAAGAATATAAAGTATGAAATAAAAATGTTTACAAATTAGAAAAAAAGATTTTTTACAGTAGTGTTCAAAATAAGAGCAGTGTGTTAAAAGAAGTGAGTAAAGCTCCATATCCATATAAGAATTTTTTATTTCAATCACACAAATGCATAGGACACCCTGCACATTCTATTCTGAATCACATCATGAAGAAAAATGTGCTAAATGTATTATTAGTTTACAGAAAGTGAAGAAAAACAAATATTAGTCTGTTCAAAAAAATATCAGTGTCATCATTCATCTTTACAAAGTGATGAATTTAACGGTTAAACAAAAATGCTTGAGGTTTAATCTTTCTTGTGCATCTCTGAACTAATATTTAGTTGTATAACCATGCCATTTTTTTGTCTCAGAAACAGCTATTTTAATGTCAGCCCACAGCTTTTCTATTGAAATAAGGTCTGGGGATCGAGCTGGCCGCTCAATAACGTTAATCAGGTTGGTCTGAAACCAAGATGCTGCTCACTTACTCCTGTGTTTGGGGTCACCTTCTTGCTAATGGCTTTCTGGTTTTGGTCTTCATTTTAAAGCATTTGATATCATTTTAGCAGAGCAGTCTATCATTTTCTGCACTTCTTTGTATGTTTTCCCATCTCTAATCAACTTTTGAATCAAAGTACGCTGTTCTACTGAACAATGTCTGGAACGACCCATTAAATTTTCAGAAAGAAATGCACAGGACAACATTTACTGCATTTATCCTTGAATTTTTTTGACACCTGTTTTACACAGAATAATTTACCTCTCTATTTGAACTCCACACTGCTAATATTTCGAACACGCCCCTTTTCAATTAATGATTTAATTACACAGAATCAGGTGCATGCAAGTCATGACTGTTGGGTCTGTTGGTTTTCTTTTACTCCACTACACCTACAAGTAAAATATTTACCATGAAGAAATATGATTTCTCCCAAAAACAATTATTGATTAGTTTACTGATGTTGGACTGCTATTATTTTGAACGCTACTGTATGTATATATCACACACACAGTATATATATATATATATATATATATATATATATATATAAACCTTCACCTGTAAAAGAATTTACATTATGTACAAATAATAAAAATTTAAAAAAAATAAGTAAATAAAATATAATAAAATATGATAAAAAAACAACAACAACAACAACAATAAAAAAAAAAAGAGTTAAAGTGGAATGTAGAAACCATGTCCAGTTATGCGCAAGACAATGTGCAGAATACAGGAAAACACTCTGGCTCTTCGGATGCAAAATATAAAGAAATGAGGATGTGGGGGTTAAACATTTTGCATTGTAATGTAGATTAAGAGAAACAACTCGAAAATAATTATATGTTGATTGGCATGTGGTAAATTTGATATTGGTATTCAATATAAAAAAAGAAAAAAAAAAAGGATGCACTGGAAATAAAAAAAGGGAAATTATATTTCTATAACATATAGGCTATTTAAAAAATCTATTTCTAAACCTTTTTTAATGTTTGTATTAAATAATCTACAAAATGCCTCGACTGCTCCTGATGTATAATGAGATTAAAACGTAAGTCGCTGTGGGTAAAGGCGTCTGCAAAATGCCGTAAATGTAAAAGCTTGAAATGAATAGAAATGCTAAAAAAAAATCTCAAAAAGTCGCCTGTATTTAAAGCGTACTTGCTTTCTCAGATCAGCACATTTCCATAAAACGGATTTTCACACAATGATGCTGTTGCTATCTACAGAAGTTCACACCAACAGGTTAAGAGCTGACGAGAACAAGAACACAGCTCTGTTACGTACGGTGAAGACGAGAATCTGTCAATCATACACAGGAACAGTGTCATGTAACATGTACAGATGGTAACGTATGAGCGTGTGGAGCAGATTTACCCTGATGAACTCGGTGAGAGTGTTGTAAACGTAGGCTCCACGTGGGAGGAAGAAACAGCTGCCTGGACTCAGATCATGAAAGAAGAACAGCTCCTGATCCTGAAGCGTGCCATCGGAGTGGATGAGAGAGAGAGAGAGCAAAATACAAATAAGATGAACAATTTGTAAATACTTATATAAAAAATATTTATACTATAAAAATATATCTAAGAAATAAATTCCATTTTAATTGAGGACGAAACTGACGCTAATGCTTATTCTAAGGACTGATCCTAAAAGCCTTTCGAGTGGACGGGAACGAAGGGGCCTAAACGGCCACTTATGTTCAGTGGGAGGACACGCGGTGCCAAAGTTTTCTATCTCCACAGGGAATCGAGGGGACACATGGCATCAAATCTGCTCTCGACTCCCTAGACAAACTGTTCTCCGAGCCCTCCAACTTCAGATCACTAGCGTATGGCGGCAGGGCAGGACGTGACACCGCGCACCACACAGACAATCAGGTCAAGTCAAGATTAAACCTGACCCTACTACAGGTCGGCAGTCGCATGTATCTCTATACGTAGTCAGAGGAAACAGGAAGTCTTCTCTTTAAGTACCAGCTGGTCACCACGGGATCAGTAGGAAGCATCGATCACACGCTAATCGAGAATGTGACATAAGCGCAGCCTTCGCTTTCCGCCGAGATAGATAAGGCGGGTGAAAATTTATTCTGTGCATTTCCAAGACGACGTCGCTTTCATCAGCTCCTTTCGAAGCGTGCAATGCCGAGAAAAGTGGATCTTGCAGTACTGCAATTCCCTTCGTCCAGATCAAAGCAAGCACACACTCATTATTTTGCTTTTAACCTTCATTCCAACTCTCCATTTTCCTTTGAGTAGCTTCCCATCGTTCTGGTGGGTTGCCATTAAAAGTAAAGTTACACAATCATTTTAAATGAAGCTGCTCAATTTAATTCTAAGGAGTACTACAATGAGCCATCATTAAACCAACAAACAAAAGCCCTGCACCAGTCCTTTCTGTGCTTTATTTCATCTCGGATTACTCACAGACCAAGTGGAACAGGACATTTTGAAATTCTGATTTGGATTTAGGCCAGAGCTTATTTTTGTCCATGATACGTTGACGAAATGCGCTACATCCAAAATATACTGAAACAATTCCACATGATTATAGAGACCAGCAATAAACCACACAGTGGTATAGGGTTAGAAGGAAGAAAAAAAAAAAAAAACAGTAATGAAGTTGTGTTCTTATACTTATATGTACATCAGCTCTGGCCCCTTGGGGCATGACTCCATAGGACCTCTGGGGTGTGCTGTGGTGTCTGGCACCAGGACATTGGCAGTGGATCCTTTGGGTACTGCAGGTGTTAGGATGGAGTCTCTACAGATCAGACTTGTTTGTCATGGGTGTTTTGGATCTGGGGAGTTTAGAGGCCAGGTTGGCAGTCTTGGGATCTTCGTCTGTTGGACAACAGGCTGTGGTGCACTGGGTGTTCTGGTGACTTTCTATCGTGGCCAGCATTTACTTTTTTCCTGTGATTTATGCTGCATCTGCTTTTCTGTGGGATCGGACCAGATGGACTGGCCTTTTGTCTCCGTGGGCATGAATAAGCTTTGAAAGCTCATGTTACAAGTTTACTGGTATATAATTATTAATCAATGTTAATATGTTAACGTTATGTCTGATCGGTGTATATCTGTACAAGAGACAAGTTCCTGTTATCACTTATGTTACAGCACTGATAAACAGTGGTTCTTCCAACAGACTTTTTTCCTCTTTTAAAACTAATACACATAATTTTCATATCATAACCCATCTGTCCTGATGAAGACTTGGCACGTGTCCTTAAACCTCTCCGAATGTTCACATAATGGTTCAAAAAACATCTCCTTGCACCGCGCTTCACCAGACTAATACACCGTTATTATATACATTAAATAACAACACTCGAGTTTTCAATTACACGAGCATCTCTAATGCTACACAAGCCCATGTGAGTGAGCTGTTGCTATTTTTGACTCGCCTCGCAGCTAGAACGACTGTCTGAGCTGCTTTTAGAGGAAAATAATTTAATTATGGAACTGCTAATATAATGAGAAAGTAATGAGTTTCTTCAGCACACAAACTCTAAAACAATAAGCTCTGAAACAGGACCCGAGCCTTCTCCACTCTGTCGCATCACCTTTCCGATTTTCCGATGGTCTCGGTTCTTGGCCTCTTCCTGAAAGCGCTCCCACTCCTTCAGCATCTTAGAGTCGGGAAAGGATATCCCGTAGATCCTCTGGAGCGTCTCCATGTCTGATCGGCCTTCCCAGTACGTGGACGAGTTCTAGATGTCAGACGGAGCAAGATTTGCATTGAAACGTTAACATTTCTAAACCAAACTACCGTGCAATTAAATTGCACATCACCTTATATTTAACATTACTGATTATGCTGCGAATGCTTTAAAAGAACAAATACTTTATGATCTGGTTATTCAATGGCTCTTTATTATTTACAGAACGGCTCCCGCACCTTATAGACCTTCAGTGCTTTGATCTTTCCTGTATGCCGTACGTGAGGGCCTCGGCACAGGTCGATGAGAGGACCACATCTAAGGATACAGAACCATTCAGAACCTGTTCAGACTGGATCACACAGGATCAGAAAACAGCAGCAATGGTTTTATTTACCTGTACACAGTAGTGGTCGGGGTAGTGACTTTTTCATTCAGGATACGACATTTAAACTTGTTGTACTGCGAAACAAAAGTAACACAAAGATTGAAAGTTTAACACAAAGCAAAACATCCGTACCACATGAATTATATTAACACCCTTGGTTTTTGGAAACCCTGCATGATCCCTGAACCAAAGTCAAACTGCTCACTTGACTTGAGCTCAGTATCAAACCCGGGTCATTGGCGTTACGAAGCAGCAACGTGACCTGCTACGCTATTGTTTTATCATTTATTAATTCTATAATACTATACTGTACTTATTTCTTGCTGTTGATGCCGGCATGCCCTTATACAATGGGATTACTTTAATATAACCTGAACTGATCACACAAACTCGACATAATTCAAACCAGTAATTTAAAAACTTGAAATTACAATAAAATAAAATCAGATTTTTATATCCAAAGCAAGTATTTTTCCTTAAACTATACAAAATACACCCTCAAAATAAAAATACAAATCTGACCGACCACATTCTTTAGTTTATCAGAGTATCTGAGAAGGATTTTACCTTGAACATCGCCAGTAGTGTCTTCTTGCTAATCTCCAGTCTCTCAAAGGGCTGCTTGTCCTTCATGATGCCTTTACAGAGTGTTTCCAGATCTCCGAACTCCGTGCTCGAAACTCCTCTAACGGAGACAAAACACGCTCGGAATTACTGTAGTGTTATACCGTATACAAAAAAGTACTCGTTCAGTATGTAAAGTTGGCACCACGTTTAAAAAGATATTACGTCTAATAAATAATAAGTCTGTATTGTATTCGTTCAATACCATATGGTTTGTTTTTTTCATTAAATAATAATATAACAACAGCAACCTGGTTAACTGAAAGGCGCGAGTGTGACGATGTTACTAGAAGAACTCCAGCACACTCAGTAAAACCTACTAGCTGTTTCACTTATAAAACTGTATACATGTCCTGGGAGCATACAAAAAAAAAAAAAAAAAAAAAAAAGGCAAACAACAAAGATGGCTTAAAAAACATTTGTACATAAAACAAATTTCTATAAAGAGAGATAAAACTCTTTGATTGAAAATAAAAAGTCGTGTTAGATACAGATGTGTGCAGTTTTATAATTAAAACAGCTGTTGGGTTTTACTGAGTGTGCTGGAGAATATGCTAGATACTTTCTCTGTCCAATATTCATGCAAAATCCAGGAGCCAACATTAGCGTTTAATTTGTTTCCCTCTGAAAACAGGTTCATCATGCATTCATATGATGCTTTCTATACAAGCATGTAAATATGCTTCTGGTTTTTATTTATTAATTCATAAGTTATGTTCGGAAATAGTTTTATACATAACGATGCAGACATGATTAACATCTAAAAATTCGTACTATATATAATATGGCGCCTAGGACTTCTGCATGGTACTGTGTAGACATCCACTACACACGCCTATCTATACATAACCTCTGGTTTTGTTCAGAGCAAAATTTCCAAATTTACTCTAGGAATTTATTTCATGAAGGGAAATAATCAGTATTTAGAGGATAATTCCATAACTGTCCAGAAGTGTTTACTCTCCCTTATACCACAGCATTTTACCCATTATTCCTTTTTTTTTTTTATTGACTAAGGAATGGAACATTTTAAGCATTGAATAAAAGTTCAATTTAATGTTGTAGAACAACGTGCTATTCTCAACTAAATCGTAATGCTCCCTTATAGACTGTAATAAAACTAATAAAATACTGGAGAAACATTCCGAAGTGACTTCATTTTCCCGTGAATTCTACAGTAATGTTTCCCCGATGTGGTCCTGAGCTTTCAAAGCAAATTCAAACCAAATCTGATGAGCTATTTGTTCTGAGGTAATCTCATCTGCCTGGTTTGTAGCCCGTCTGTCTGCTTGCACGATTCTCGTCTTCATCCTCTGATCCCTCTGATCCACAAGCTGTTTCATCCACATAATCGCTACTCACTGCCACAGTCTTCCTTTTCACGCCGTTCTCAATAAATCCTTGAAAGTGCTGCGTGTGCGAGTGTGTGTGTGTGTGTGTGTGTGCGTGCCCATGAAAAGCCTGAGCTGACAGAGCTGAATATCACACCATGTTAAAAGCTTTCTAATTTTATTCATTACAGAGCGCTTAACTAAACAGAGAATGCTGGTCTTCCTCATTCACTCCACACATGGAATGTACACAAGCTTTCAGACTTTTTCAGACAAAATTCTTTAAAAATCCCATCATGAAAATAACAAAACATGAAATGGAGCATCTAAATTTAGAAACATTACACATCTCATGTATGTAAACCTTTTTCCATGTTACCTTGTGTACCTAAAAAAGTGGCAAACTACGTGAAGCGTTATAGAAATAACTGGGGTGTGCTATAACAGAAAAACCAATCAACGACAAAGTACGGTCATGAAAGGAAGTTACTGTTATCATCCTCCAATTTATTATTTAAATTTAACAACAGCATGTCTTAAAGTCTTTTATTCCAGCGGGTTGGCAAGAATATATATATATTTTTTTTAATAGTGGATTTTTATCCAGTTTCAGTTCCATGTGATGTTCTGGAGCATCTACAGTATGAAACAACTTTTTACTTGCACTATAGCAGCTATAAATAGTCATTTCTATGATTTAGAGCGCCAACACTGGAGACTCCTAACATAAATGCTAAATAAAGCTGTGATATTTCTTTCTGCTGGAACGACTGTCAAAGCTGCTGCTACTACAGAAATGCAATAATCCACACTTTAGGGAATTTTGCAGTATTATAACATGCACACTCACTTCTGGCCGTCCAGGAACATGTCGTAGTAAAAGCCGTTCTCGATGGGAGGCCCGTAACAGAGGCAGCCTCCGTAAAAGCGCTCCATGGCCTCTCCAAGGATGTGGGCGCTGGAGTGCCAGTACACCTGCATGGAGGCACGGAGAGCGAGATGTGATGTAGAGCATAGCAAAAAACAAATAACATATGTAATTTACAATGCAAAATAGGAAACTGATTAACCTGAGGTCACTTAGGACTTGTTTCGTTATGTTACTGAAAGCCTTTTCCTGTACTGATTTCCCTTTTAATATTTAAGCAAAAACTTTGATCTTAAGCGCAAATATTCTCCGCAGGTTCTTTTATAGCTGTTTTCAGGCAATATATAATTTTTCATGCATTTTAATAAAATAAGAATATAATTTACTAATTTTGTAAAAAATATTAACGTACATTCGGCTACGTTTCCATATAGAATAGAATATTGTATAAATCTTTTAGTACCGTAGAGGAAAATGCAGCTTGTGATGGGGAAATATTACAGTATTTATCCTACAGTACTGATAAAGAAACCGACAGCGCCTGCCTAAGAAAACGCGCTCGCATGAAGCCCACAATTAGCTCTAATTAGGAAAATCTCAATCTTGACATGACACGAGGAAGTCCGCCATCACGCTCTAACGAAAACCATTAAAAAGTTCCCACGCCGTTCAAAAAAATATCAAAGATATTCATTTATCAAGTTCATAGTAATTTCTAGTCACGTCGCTATGAGGTTCTCAATGTGTCACAACATTTAGGCATTTGGCAGATGCTCTTGTCCAAAGCGTCTTACAGAGGTGCTTTAAAGTTCCTATCATCGGATAGATCCTTACACTGGGTTACTAGGAAAACGTCCAATGAGATTAAACAGAGTTATTACTTTGTCTGATCAGATCGCACTTTGTGACACGTGCAGTGCTTTTCATCACAAAGTGACGGAGACGGTAAGTGGTTATTAGAAGTAGTTATACTAAATTCTCTGAATATGACATAGACGCATTGATAACGTGCTGCACTGGGGCCATAAATGTGGTCAGCACCAGACAAATGTATTGTGATCATCCAGAGCATGGCATGGACCTACCATGGTCAGAGCACAAACCTGAAGAGACTGTTGTGAGAACTTCTTTAACGTAGCAACAACGCAGTTACAGCCGCTTATGAAATCAGGTAAAGAGGTGTTAGTTACACTGTTGTGGAAACATGGCTCAGTGTGACGGAGGACGTAAGAAACGGGTGGAACGAAACTCAGACACTCACAGCCTGGGCGTCTTCATTGTCGAAGCGCAGCAGTTCCAGAGAGCAGTCTTTCTCCAAGGGCCGATCCAAATCCCACAACTCGTCGTCCACTCGGGCAATCACGCAGTTATCAGCCAGACCCTGACTGCAGGAGCACAAACACCATAACAACACTCAGGACTGAAAAACACACTCTCAAACAGCTTCTTTGTTTTGGTTCTCATATTGTGACATGATGTAATATTACACCAGAGTACGAGCATGCACATGAATATCAAGTGAAACCCTTCCCAGTTAGCACACTTACATCAAGCAATTATTCTGAACAATAATTCAGACATCCCCGAGTACAAACAACTCGGAAATGTTGTAAGACAGCGCCCTCTCTTGGTAAAGACTTAAAAATAATCTCTAGCCTTTTACTAAACTAAGTTTGGAGTAAATTAGCTCATTTAACTCACCCTTATTTCTAGACTCTCACTAGACTAAACTTGAAATATTTTGGACCAGCCATTGTTCTTTCCTGTGCCAAAAGTATATGGACACTGACCATTGTGTGGTTCCTCCGCAATCAGTGGGTACAAGGTTAAAAGTACTCAAATGTCTAGAATATCTTTGTATGATGGAGCATTATAAATTCACTTTACAAGAACCAAAAGACCCAAACCGGCTCCAGAACCAGAGGGTCTTTGTGCACAAAGCACGCTTCATGAATATATGTTCTGTTATGGTTGGAGAGGAAAATAAAAAACTTGAGTTTCCCGGTCACAGCCATGACCTCGGCCTTGACTGCACATCTTTGGGAGGAACTGGAACACTAAACACACTTCGGACCTTCTCGCCCGACATCAGCATCTGAGCTAACTAATGCTCTTGTACCTGAGCATCTCTTAGATCTGATTCTTGAAGAGCAAGTTGTGTCTTAATCATGCTATGCATCCAAACTGATATTTACACAGACGTTGATTTTAATATGGCCACCTACAATTAAACCACACAGTCTAGGTAACCATGGAGCATTAAATGCACCATTATAAGTGAAACGATCGCCCACAGCATCCCACCTGATACCGCAGGCGAGTTGGTAAGGAGTGGTGACCCAGGATCGAGACTCCACTTTCTGTCCATCAGGCAGCTGGACGGAGATAGGTTTGCTGTTTGCTGCCTGCTTGGCCAGATTAGCATCGCTCTCCTTCTTCAGTCTCTCATAGAGCTCCAAGCGCTCAGATATGTAACCAGGCCATGGGTTCAGCTGCTCCAGGAGAAAAAAGATACATCAAAATTAGATACTATCCATTAACCATGTATAACTGATATCATTCAACATGAACCAAAACTCCAGCAGTATCCCTGTTGTGTTTGGTGTTTAACAGTGGTGCATTTAATATTCACTCTGATCCAGAATCAGTGCGTTATAATGAACATACACTGCCTGGCTAAGAAAAAGTAGCGCCATCTAAGATTTTATTCAATTACCTTTTGCATGGTGGCTGGTTTATGTGTGAAAATGATTCCTCATGCTCCCAAAACCAATCATTCACAATCTGAGTCTTTAGCTACGTTTACACGGTCAGTTAAATGTGACCAATTCCGATGTTTCGCTCATATGTGACACATATCGGACATGTTCTATGTCCATGTAACGCATGCATTCCGATATTTCAAGATCGGTTTCAGGCCTCCTTCATATGTGGAAATAAATCAGATAAGTGCTAATGTGATTGTCGTGTAAACAGACAGATTGGATTTCCTGAGGCACTGTGTTCTGTACATCATTAAAACTGCGACTTCTTCGCGGTTTAATGACGTAATGTTATTCTCCGGTGGAAGCGCGTGTGGAATGATAACATCGCAGGTGACATGGAGGAAGAAAAAGCCCCCCGCTTTGTGTTAATGCTTATTTAGGCTAAATAACATAAAGAAATTAGTATTTGGTGAATGAAGCAAATGCATTTATGGCATTTTTTTCTCCTCCTCCATTTCAAAACCATGGTGACGTTTTGCGAACTTTGCATATATCGCAGAGCGTCAAGCATACTTCACCTTCGTCCATCTTGGCCAGTGTGTAGTGCAAAAACTTCCCTTTAAGTATGCGCGATGTTTCAGATGGTATGGCAACGGATATGGGTCATAGTTGAAAGAACGTGTAAACGGACGGTTAAAAAAAAATAAAAAAAAATCAGATAAGGGCAACAAATCAGAATTGGGCATCGAGACCTGCAGTGTAAATGGGCCTTTTTTGTCTATGCTATAAGGAACAAAAACACCCATAGATAACCTGGTCAATCAGTACATGCAGGTTGTCAGCTGACTTCATTTTATTGCCACATTTTTTTATTGGCTGTTTACTGCCAATCTTGTTAATTCTCATCACATCATGTAAGGAAATGCTCTTACTTTCACTATCAAATTAGAATTTTTTAACCACACAACTTGAGCAAGTCACATTTCGTCTACGACGTTGACAATCCAGCACTATCCCACCAGATTTCAATAATGTGTTCTTAACCAGTTCCAGTAATTTCAAATCCCCTTTAGTTGTTTTCTTTGCTTGACGCAGCCCAATAATTCGACCCTTCTGAAATGACGATGTATTTTTGAACAGGCACTGTATGTATTATAGGCTGCAGGCAGACAAAACCAGTTGCAGGTCACTAAAAATATGACCGTCTGGTGTTACTGATGCAACATCAGTGCAATGGTGTTCTGGCAGTGCATCATTTCGATAATTAATAATAATGAGAAAAACAGAGAGAAAAAACTCTTAACGTACCTCTCCTGATCCTCCTCCCTGTACTTTGGGTTTCTCCTTCTTCTTGCTCTTCTCTGTTGTGTTCTGGACCTCTGGAGGCTTCGCCGGTTCAGTACGCTGGTGTGTCTACACCAAAATAATGTAACATAGATTAATCGATAAGAGCAACATCAATATTTATGTTGATGCTAAATGTTATTACTCTGTATGAGCTGCTTGAGAGCATGCACAATTACATTACTGCAACAAAGGCAACATTTGCATCATGCTTTATGACGTCACGCAATATTATTACTACTACTACTAACAATAATACCTATAATAACGATAAGGATAACAATAGACCAACCTTCTGGGGTGCATTTACTTTTGGCGTTTCGCTCTCCAACGCGTTGGTCTTTTTCTCGCGGCCTGTGCGCGCGCCGGCCTGGCCCTGCTGCTTCTCGAGCTCGAGCTCGGCCCGGAGCGCGCGCTGTAGGTGCGCGTGCCGGTAGCGGAGCTTCTCGTTCTCGCTCCGCAGGTCCTCGAGCTCGGCACCGCCGCGAGCGAGCTCAGCGTTAAAGCAACCGCCGCCACCGAGCGCATCCCGGAGCCGGCTGATCTCCTCGCTGAGCGCCTCGATCTGCCGTTCCTGCGCGGCCAAACGTGCGGCCATGCGCTCCGCCATGTTTAAAGCCCCAGTGTGACAGTTTGTACCCCCCACTGAGGGTCATTTAATAATAATTAAAAAAAAAGATTTTGTGCGTGCTACAGCGACATCTTGTGTACATTCACGGAAGTTTAGTTTTACTGACCAGCCATAATCTTGTACACATTTGCTGTACTGTAGGTCATCTTACGTTCACTAACCAGCGACATCTTGTGTATATTCCCGGTAGTTCAACTTACGCTTACTGGCCAGCGCCCTCTTGTGTACATTCGCGGTAATGTGCTCAATGACCAGCGCCCTCTTGTGAGCATTTGAGGTAGTTCATCTTACTGACTCCTTACGTCACTTTGGACGCCGGAAGTCCATTTCGCACTTTCATTCATTTTTTTCAGATATACTTTTTTTTCGCAAATAAAAAAAAAATCCTTATGTTTAATGTACTTAATATGTGGTATGTATTATTTCTAGGAATTAATTTAAACAAATTTGCATGTTAACACTAAGACCGGAAGTACCTTACGAAAAGGACGGGTAGGATACTTAAAAGTCTCTGTTTTTTTTAAATAAAATATAGCTATATTTCTCGTGTAAACACTATTTCATAATGTCACGAGTATAAAAAACAAATAAAGATGTATGTAATGATTGATATAATTCATAAGGATCGTTCATTTCCGGTGACGTCGCCGCGACTCCATGGCAACCACCGGTGGACGTTCTGAATGTTAGCATAATGCTCAGAATAATAAATTAAAAAAAATACATGGACACGGCACTTAATGATATTACAAGTGGTATATAATAATACTACAGTAATGTTTGGCAGATGATTTGCTAAAATCGTATCATATTTGATTGCAAATTTACATATTTTTCGGGTTTTTTTAGACAATACCGAATCTCGCCTCTAGGTGCCAGTGTTGTTCCGTTTGGCTCTGACGTCATTTTTAACTGACAGCAAACATGTCTGGAAAGTAAACATAGCACCGGAGTTATACAAAACGCAATCGGGGAGCTAAGGTAAGAACGTATATGTTTATTCGCAAACAAAAATAAACAAACCTTAGGATTTGGACACCAGTGTGGTTGGTTTATTAAAGTCGCAGTTGCAGATGTAAGTTCAAGAGAAAAGTAATACTAATTATAACCATAATAATAATGATAATAAAGCTGCAGTTTGATTTTACAGCAGAAAACCTAAACACTTCCGCATGCACCAGGTGTACATCAGCTGTAGACTCATTGTGCATGTGTGTGTGTGTGTGTGTGTGTGTGTGGACGCATAAGCGCGTTATTAACGCTGGTTATTATTATCACCGCTTTGCTTTCAGGAAGTGTTTAATGTCACGCGCAGGGGTAACATGGCCTCGAGCTTTGCCCCTCCGAGGCTCGTGGACTTTCTGCTCACTGAGAAGCTCGGCAGTGGCACATACGCCACGGTTTACAAAGCCTACAGGAAGGTGAGAGGGTCGAGCCCCCAGCTTTCACCCCATTCTACATCTTCCATGCACTGATCTGCCCATTTTGGCCCTGGATGGGTGCACACACACACACACACACACACACACACACACTGGCAGGATGTAACAGATAGAGTCAAGAGTTCACAGATGAGTTCAAGAAGATAAATCTGCTTTCAGGTCATGATAAACATGAACATCCTGATTTAAAGGAAGCTTTATCTTAGTGACACAACAACAGGACACCATGTAATGGGGCAGGGAAAGAGCACGGCCCAGGCTCCCATGCCTCTTTGGGTTTCTCTCTTCTCTGCTGAACTTCATTACATTTACACTTACAGCACTTGGTGTAAGTGATACTCACGTATTCAGAGCGACTTACGTTTTATCTCCTTACACCACCATGAGGGAAAGCCTGTGTTCCATTCCCACACAATGACCAAACCCCGGTTAGTGCGGGTCCCAACCCCGGATAAAATGGGAGGGTTTGTGTCAGGAAAGGAATCCGGTGTAAAACCCGTGCGGATCAGATGGTCATCTGTGGCGACCCTTCGACGGGAGCAGCCGAAACACTAAAAACAACACGTGTAGTTGAAGTTAAGAGCCTTGCTCATAATTGTTCATAATCTGGGACCTACCAGTCATTGGGTAGTCCAACGCTTTAACCACTGAGCTTCCCCCTGCCTTGGGCTTCAATATGCCGCAGTGTGCGTTGCAGAATTGTTAAAAAAAAAAAAAACAGTTATTTCAGAAGTGTCATCAGTGTCTGTGTGGATTTACTTTTTCTTTTTCTTTCAGTGCTTGTCTTTTGTGCGTCTGGTTTTACGCTTTGCTCTTGTTCTACATTAGTTTCAGTTCACTTTACTCATTTAGGGATGCACACATTTTATTTTAGATTTTAATGAACTCTGAACACAAACACACCAACCATGGTGAGACTCAGTGCTGAATCTCATGACTCTCATCAATTCAGCTTTACACATTTTCTAAGCTGAAGGCCTGAGCTTAGTACAAATAAATTTTTACCCGATAATGCAGATGCACCAAAACGTTTGAGATGGAAGAAAAACTCTGTAACAGAGCTGATGATTGTATTTCTTTTTAAAACCGTCTGTTATTTAGGCCTTTTTGTTTTTTAATGACACCTGAACCCTCTCAGCTTCTGTAGCAGATCATTTCTTGCAGACTGCATAAATTATTTATCTGGGGGAAACATATAAGACCAGAGACTAGCTACAGGGCTAGAGTTATTAGATTAAGATTTCTAATATCTGTTTTTTTTTTCAGACTGCCTGGCCCAAAAAAAGACACACTAAGATTTCACTCTGTCACCGTTACAGTAGCTTTGATTACAGCACACACTGTATGTGATAATGATTCCTCACGCTCTGAAACTCACTCTTTCACAATATGAGTCTCTAAGGAGAAATCTCCTGAGTTGTAATCTTTGCCTAATAATTTGACACTCCTGAAATGGCAACTTATTTATTTGTTTGTTTGTATTTTGGGGCCAGGCAGTGTGTTGTGGGGTAACTTTAAATCTTGGTTAAAGAAAAATCAAGACTGGAAATAAAATGGATTAAAGTTAATAAATAAATCAAGAAGTATGTGCTTATTCAAAACTGGTATCAGATCTGTTCATGGCACAAGTAGAAACGTGACACATTAGCGCAAAACGAAGCATATAATCATAGCATCAGTAACAACTAAACCCCACCCTTTACTTATTCTTTGTAAAGTACAGCATTGTCCTACTTGTTCTACAGTTACACTATCATAATCCTCACACTGACCTGAAACCAGATTTGACCTTTTAAGTTGTGTATTTGGTTATGCGTTTAGACGGATAGCAGAGAAGCCGTGGCCGTGAAGGTCGTGAGTAAGAAGAGCCTGAACAAGTCGTCAATGGAGAACCTGCTGACGGAGATCGAGATCCTGAAAACCGTGCGCCACCCACATATCGTTCAGCTTAAGGACTTCCAGGTACAGTGCTTCCAGGAAATAATTAGAACATTTCTTGTAACTGAGGTCCAACAACAGCAGTTTAGTGATTTACATTTATTCAAAGACACTTTTTTGATTCATAGAGATTTCTGACACAAGTGTAAGTAATGTTCACTCAACTGTCAATCACAGATCCAGGAAATGCCAACGTGGCACTAGGGTTGTGCAGTAAATAACTTTTTTTGTTGTGTGAGTTCAGTACAAAATGCCATGTGGGGTAACAGTTGCATTGTAAAATATTAGGGATAGGATCGGATTCCCCGATACAGCAATATCATGGTACCCCTGTGTTGATCGATTTATATTCAAGTTTATAAGTATAACAATTTTATAAATATCTAGATTCTTTATTAATTATATATTTCTCAAATTTTGTTTGTCTTGCCGACAGCACCACCTGTAGGATTATAGAGGAACAATAACATTTTACTATCTCATATGCAAACATAAATTATTAATAAAAATTCAGGCGATGCATGAATTGCCACATCAAATAGCCGCAATACATCACTCATCTGTATACAATATTGATATCTTAATGGTTTCTTTTTAGCATTTTGCAAATATAAGGAGTCAAAAATCAATGTTTTCACATTCTTTTGTGGGCTGATTCATGTATCGACACACTGACTCCAAAATAGATTTTTGTAAATGATTTATTATAATTATAGTAGAGATTCACTGGACGACCAGCTGGTGACCAGAATAGGCTGTTTTTTAGCTTGATCAGGCATGACCTATTACACTATGTTATGTTACCCATTACACCATTATGTTAACACTAACACCGGAAGTACTTTGCGAAAAGGACGGTAGGATACCTAAAAGTCTTTAAAAAAAAAAAATATATATATATAGCTATATTTCCCGTGTAAACATTTCGACACACTATTTCACTATTTCACTATTTCATATTTCACGAGTATAAAAAACAAATAAAGATGTATGTAATAAATGATATAATTCATAAAGATTGTTCATTTCCGGTGACGTTGCCGCGACCCCATTCTGTGCTGAGTGCAAAGCTTCTTAGTCCTGCAACAGAAGCTCATTTTAATAGCGTTACATTATCAAAAATTGCCTGGGTTAAGAAGCCTCCGATCTCCATTTTTTTCCAAACTCTGTGAGCAAATCAGTCTCCAAACCCACTCATTACACACACTTACAACCGGTCTCAAAACACCATCTGCACTAATTAATCTCGAAACACACACGTGTGCCCATGTAAGAAGCTTTTTTATTTAGAAATAATGACTATGGTGGATGACACTGATATGTGCTGCTTAAAGTCTTGTATTTAAAACCAGTTTGTATTATTTAGATTCTGCGCTTGCTTCCTAAGTAAACTAATGCTATAAGGAGTGGGCTATATTTAATTAATTACCTTCAATTCCATTCCTAAGATATAAAAAGTTATGGTTTCAAAGACCTAAAATTATAACAGAATTTTAAAAAACTATAATATCTACTCAGAATATTTAGAAAATTTGTGATACTTACAGAATTGTGATATTAATCGAATCAGCATTGGGGTATCGTGATAGTATGATATCGTGTGGTGACTAGTGATTCCCATCCATACTTCCAGGCATAAACTTCGTGAGTGGTACGAGTGTGTGTTTGTGTTGCAGTGGGACAATGAGAATATCTACCTCATTCTGGAGTGGTGCTCCGGCGGAGACCTGTCTCGCTTCATCCGGAGCCGGCGGATTCTCCCCGAGCGAGTGGCTCGTCTCTTTCTGCAGCAGATAGGTAGGTCTCGCACGTACGTACACCATCACGTCATTGAAGCTTAGCTCGTTAGAATGGCTTTCAAAGGATTGGTTCAGCGGATGGTGCTGTTGATCTGGTCAGTAAAGAACTGTTTGTTTCGTTTCAATTGCATGTCTTTAGCCTGTGCGCTGAAGTTCCTCCATGAGAAGAACATCTCTCATCTGGATCTGAAGCCCCAGAACATCCTGCTGAGTGGCAACGTGCTGAAGCTCGCAGGTACACACGACAGGGCATGAGATCACAAACAGGAAGTGAAAAGCAGGTTACTGACTGATCACTTTTAATGATCACAATTAATAATTGTAGTTATATAAAAAATACTTGATATATTAAGGACTAATGGAATAAGATAACCATTTATGGTTTTGAATCAGATTTTAAGAAAAGAGTAAAGTTGGCTTTATTCCCCAAAGTAAAACGGATAAATAAATCATTTAATTTGGTACAAACCTGACCAGGATAAAACTGCTACAGTTTATAGATAGATAAATCTTCATCAACATTTTCATCCTACCCTAATTAAGGGTTTTGGTTTAAATTAATTAAGATTATTAATAACTAATAAACTGTAAAAAAAAAAAAAAAGAATAATTTCTTTGTAATACAGGGTAGAACTTCATCACATTATATATTTTATTTTAAACAAAGTTATAACCAATGAAAGCTTAGTCTTTAATATAGCATATGTTATAATTGTAATTAATAACACAATTAAATATGCTTAAAAACAAACAAACAATGCATTTGGTCTATTTGCAATGTTATTAAAAATGTTCCAGCCCTAAGGCGCATGTGAATTATCACACACACACAGACACACGAGAGTGCGAAAAAAAGTGAAACTAAATCAGTGCAACTGCTTAGCAGTAGCCTGAATAGTTCTAGCACATCACACTGTTTTTTTGTTTTCATATTTATGATCCAAAAGCTTCATCTTTACCTTCCTACTGCGTCTATGCCGTCATTTGGGAATCATCCAGACACGCACAACTTTCTGTAAGTCATGTGACCTGTATCATGTGCTACTAATCACCTAGCACTGATTAGCCTCCCACCGAGCACTACTCAGAACCCTGCTGGATTATGTCTTTTACGAGAGGAGCGTTAATCAGAATCTTAATCAGAAAGCAGCACCCATGACCCAAGCTTATTCTCGCTTATCGCTTTTCTCTTTCACCATCCTGCTATCTCTCTGTCTCATCTCTGTCTATCTGTCTGGTTGTGAATGTGTGTGTAGATTTCGGCTTCGCTCAGTACATGTCTCCGTGGGACGAGCAGAGCTCTCTGAGAGGTTCTCCACTCTACATGGCCCCGGAGATCGTGTGCCGTCGGCAATATGACGCCAGGGTGGACCTCTGGTCCGTAGGGGTCATCCTCTTTGGTGAGAGAGCCTCCGGCATGTTTTTCTTTTTAAAACCAGATAGCAGAACTGCTGCAAAACTTTCCTGTAATTAGACTGGAATTACGGGAAATATCAACAGAAAGCACAGTCACTCATACAGACTGATCTGATTAGTCAAGACCAACCATGCAGAACAGGAAAAACGCAGAAAATATTTCTGCTGTGAGAACGAAGGCCTTTTTATAGAAAGGTTCTCAATTAAACGGACAAGCTTGCACATTTTTACTATTTGTATATTAAATTAATTTGTGGTTATTACTTTTGTTTGTTGTCATTACTTTTGTTACTTTTAAATTATGTACAAAAATGTAGGTATTTTCCAGCATTTTCTGAAATCATAACACAGTAAAATACCATACCATCAATAGAACACCATCACCACGTCATAGTTTTTATCTAAACATCCATAAAACAAGTCTGAGGTAATAAAAATAGCAGCTTGTCATATTAATGAGAAATCATTAAAAAACACAGCTTATCTCTAATGTTAATAAGTTAAACGGGTAAGGCTTTGAGTTACTGATCAGAAGGTCCTGGGTTCAAACCCCAGCACCATTAAGCTGTCACTGCTGAGCCCTTAAGCCAGGCCCTTAACCCTAAGGTTTTACACCGTATGTCCTTCCTGACGCAACCTTCTTATTTTATTCGGGCTTGGGACCGACACTGGATCCATTCGCTGGGGTTTGGGTCATTGGGTGGCAATCAACCCGGGCCTTCCGCATGGCAGGAACTGCACACACTTGTGTGTATGTGTATTGGATGAGGTTTAAACATCCTGTAAGATATTCATGTACGTGTGCAGTTGAGGGTAAAAGGGCCTTGCTCAAGGGTGTGGCAGTGGAAACGTCCGATCAGTAGTCTAGTAGCTACCACTGCCCCAGGTATTCCACCTAATGTGACCTCATATGAGAAAAAGATCCCCTCCCCCTGGCTTGTTGCTCAGCTCAGCTGTTCTCTAGAGGGATGTGGCTTAGGTGTTAGCTCATTTAAATAGAGGAGTGAATTAAAGGGAGATTGAGGTATGAAGAATAGCATTATCTGAGGGGTATTTCAGCTGGAGCATTAACACACTTTAAAGAGATCTCTGTGTTAACATTTAGATACAAGACTCGTCTTCCATTTCAGAAGTTACACAAGTTTCTGAAACTCATAGATGTACTTAGTGTCAAAGCTGCTGTTATAGAAAACTAATATTTATACTGTGCATGAATATGAACAGTGAGATCTGTATGCAAACTAGCCATTTATTAACCTGTGTGTGTTTGTGCACGCATGTCTTCTACCCCAGAGACGTTATTCGGGCGCGCACCGTTCGCTTCTCGCTCTTACGCTGAACTGGAGGACAAAATCCGCAGTGATAAACCCATCGAGGTGAGAGGAGAAGATACACAGGGTTTGAGAAGCGTTAAATCAGATTCCTTCAGCAGATATTTTTTTTTTAGATCTACGGAGGTATTTGCTTTAATTTGATCCAGAGAAAGGCATTGAGCTTAGTTAGTAGTTGAACCTCAGTATATTGATGCATGAAGCTGTACAGTGAAGCAGAACAGATGCTGGACACACTGGATTGTACTTTTGGAGAGTTCAGTGGTGCAAATGTATTGTAGCGTGCACTAGGGAAAAAACGCAGATTGTATTTTTTTTAGGAATAAAAAATAGAGATAAAAAAGATGAAGATAGATACTTATTCAAATCTGTGTCTGTGTGTGTGTGGACACTTTGTTCAGCTGCCAGCCGGTGCCAGAGTATCCCGAGACTGCCGGGATTTGTTGCTCAGGCTGCTGGAGAGAGATCCAGACTCCCGCATCTCATTCGACGAGTTCTTTCTGCACCCGTTTGTGGACCTGGAACACATGCCCAGTGCTGAGAGTCTAGACAAGGCAGTAAGTGGCGTGTGTGTGTACGTCTAGATAGATACATAAATATAGATATATTTCAGTCACAAAGGCATTCCAGTCACAAACATTCATTCAGTGCCTTCTGACCAATCAGATTTAAGAATTCAAACAGTGTTTATTTTATATAAACTATTTGAGAATAAAAAAAATTTGCTGCTTTTAAAAGCCATAATGTCTCAACTCTATAGAAAACTTTAATATTTCAAATTTTCTTCATGCGCAAACAATAACGTTTCCTCGGGCCGAAATTTAGCTTAATTTTGTTTCAAAGAAAATGCGTGTGTGTGTTTGTGTGATGTGTTTGGTTCGTGTGGTTTTCTGAAACCATCTCCTTCATTAACAATCCTTCTTGTCTGCTGTAAGTCATTAACACGATCTCACGAGTTTGTTTGAAGCTCCGCTTGGATCTCCGAGAGCCTTTGGCAAACTCTGGCAGGGTATCGTGGCGTTTTCACGATCTGTGTTTGTCTTGTTTGCTTACGCGTTTGCAGCTTAGTGTAAATACGGGTCCCGTAATGAAAGCCATACGCATCCGTGTGAGCGCTTGTTGGATGCAAGCGGTGCCAGCGTGCTAAACTCTCTTCTTCTGTGCCTCTTTCAGAAGGAGCTGGTCCTGCGGGCGGTGCAGAAGGACCAGGAGGGGGAGAAGGCTGCCGCTCTGTCTTTCTACTGCAACGCACTCGAGCACTTTGTGCCTGCTATACACTGTAAGACATGCGCACAAGCACACACGCTTTCTTTTGTTCATTTGCTTAAGATGTTCAGACTTAAAAAATAAATATGTATTATTACAGTTTAAGTATGCACATACTTTTGTTTGCATAAACCTTAACGAAAAACGAAAAATTAAGACGATTTTCTAATCCGGTTTTAATGTTTTTAATCTGTTCTTTCCTTAGACGAAACAGACAGGCAGAGAAAAGAGGCTCTGAGACAAAAGGTGAGTTAAACATGATGTATGATTAGGATACGTTTCCCCTGACGTGCCACACTCACTATAACCAACACTAAATCTGGGGTTTTACCAGCAATGGTACTTCGGAAATAAGTTTTTTCACATTTGAGCGAAAAAGAACGTCCCTCAGGCTCATCAGAGATCTTAAATTCCACTCCATCCGTGACTTTGAATCTGAGCGAACAAATCTGTCTGTGCGTAACCCGTTTAAACTCACTCTCTTCTGCAACACTTTACACTAATCACGTGAGTTCTTGTACGCAGAAGAGGGCAGATTGTATTTTTGTTAGTCTGAGTTATGATCCAACGCAAAGTTTTAAAAGGTAGTGTAGTCTATTTTCAAGATTGGTTTGGTCTTTAAGGAAGCACATGTTAACTTTCATAGCTCCCTGGTTGGTTGTACGACAGCGGAAGGGCTGATGGGTACATTGGAACTGGCAGGTGACCAAACTGGGGGTTAAACTTGTGTCTTGCATTAGTTTTTGTTTTTATCAATTAAAGGTTAAACGTACTGCTGTTGATTAAGCATAATACAAGGTCATCTACAGGTCAACCAGTATGTCTCTCGAGCTGAAGAACTCAAAGCTCTGGTGGCTTCTGACAACAAAGCCAGCTTCGAGAATGCCCAGTCAGCCCGTAATATATTAAGAGGTAAATAGTTTTTCATCTACCTAGTTAAAAACACACACACACACACACACAAATACATTGACCTCCTCTGATTGTCTTAATTCTCTCTGTCAGAAATGTCCCGGGATCATCCACGCTTACTCGCTGCACTGGATTTAGCTGCCACCGCTGTAGCAAAGGTGACACCCTTTTGTTTAGCCATTATAAATCTTATCGTTTGTGGTGCATTGTGGGTACCATGCGTCTGACCCGCTGTATCGTCCAGGAGGCACGAGGGATAGAGGACTACGAAACGCTGGATGTGTATCAGCAGAGTTTGGGAGAGCTGCTGCTGGCTCTAGCTGGTAAGAACCTCAGGTCCCATAACTCACAATGATGCTCTACAGAAACCTGACTGATCCTAAGCCCCGCCCACGCACGGTTACTGTTTCTATTTGAAAAACAGAGACCAGAGTTGGGCAGCTAATGCAAGAAATCATTTTGGAGATCAGAAATGTTTTAAGTAGATGCTAACAATGACTAGTTAATTCAATCGCAGCAATAATAAAATCAGTTAACACAATTATAGAAATTTATAAACAATAACGATCTGTCACTTAATCCTAAAGCTCTGTTTTGCGTCTTAGCCTTTCCAGCTTAGTGTAAATAGTTTTGATTCAAAGTTCAAGAGTTTTCTTGTTGAGATACGGATCATGAAAACATGACGATCATGATGACATCTGAACGTTTTAAATAGAAACAGAGCTCGTCAGTCTGTTTATCATCGGCGTGCATGAAATCACTTCAACTTTTTTACAGTTCCTGACTCGGAGTCCAAAAGCACAGGGATGTTCTGGCTCTGATATGGGATCCAGTGAACGTCACTGCTTCTGAACATGCACGCAAAGTCACGCAAACCGGTCAGAGGAAACTAATTAATTTCTCCATTACAAGGATCATTCTTTCTGTCCTAGTAAATTTCCCACAGATCCTATAAATGATGATGATGATGATGATGGTGATGAGTACTTATTATGATGTCAGGTTGTGAGTGGATTTAGCTACGTTTAACCTCTGGCCAAACACCTGCAGACCCGCGAACAAGTTCGAGATTGTTTGTTTCGATCAGATGTGTCTTTTGACACAAGGCTTTAAAATACTTGATTGACATAATGATTGGTACCGTTGTCGGCTAATCAGTGGCTGGACACCCCAAAACAAAAAGCAGAGCTTGGGATTTGCGAGCTAGCCGCAAGCAGTCCACGTAACATTTACTTCGTTCTTTGAATGAACAACGTTGTCAGGAAGATTGATTAGTTTCCTGTCTTAGAGTGAGTAGCCAGGCTGTTATTATAGTGTCGAGTCTGGCTGATGACCTCATGCTGGAGTTGGTCCTAAAACTAACGACAGGCAGAGTGGAGTTGGAGGAGGAGGAGGAAAGAGATAAAAACAGGAACCAGAGAATGAAAGAGAGAATAAGCCAAGTGAAGAGGGATCGATGAAGAATGGAGAAAGATCCAGGAAACTGAATTGAGGTTAAATAGAATAATTCAGAAAAGGAATGTGGAAAAAAGGATTCAAGAGAAAGTTTAAAAGCAGATGTGTGTGTGTGTGTGTGTGATCAGTATGAAGGGAGCAAGGCCGGGCCGGTACCAGGGCAGCGTGTGTGGTACTGCTGCTCTGCCATCTGGATCCCATTCAGCTCCACTCTCTTCCATTCGCGCTGTTATTAAATACTGGAAACAAATGAAAACTGTTATCTCTGAGTGTACACTGAGCTCGAGCCAACGGCCCAGAGCACAAAATGAGCTTGACGGCAACCTGAGACCACCCAAACCCACAGAATTACAGCATGAGCAAAGGAATAATTAGTGAAAAATGTTGGCAGGGGCGAGATGGGATCAGTTAGCAATGTGGCTTTTAAATAAGACCATGATGGATCCCAAGCCTTGTTAACGCTGTTAACAGTGAAGAAGAGAATAAAAGCTTAAAAGGAGCAATATGTTCTATTTTTATTAAGATGCTCATGTAGATGGAGGAATAATTGCATTAAAAATTGTAGCACTGTAATATTTAACACAAACTTCCAGTGCTTCATGCAATTCCAAATTTAAAAGAAAGTGAATCAAACAACTCATTGAATGATTCTTCCTTTATAAAGGATGTGAAGTTTAATCTTAATTAAATTTATTTTCTTATTTTTTTTACCCCTGTTCATCTCCCACGCGGTCAATACCTTGTTTTTCCACAGACTTTGTATCATCACTAAAAACCATCCTGCTCATACTAAATGAAGAGCCTCATCTGAAAAGGAACGTCTCTCTAAAGGCTTGCTTTTTAGAGTGGAGAGTTTCAGCCCTTACTGAGGAATCAGAAGTTTTGCTAAAAGTAAATTAAAGACGCTTCATTATTTTTGTTCTGTCTCTCTCTTCCCCTTTATGTGTAGCCGAGCCTCAAGGCCGCAGGAGGGAGCTGCTCCATGGCGAGGTGAGTCAAGATTCTATGTACAGTTACATCTATGTTATAATATTCTCACAAGTCACTTGAAAAACCTTGAACATTAGTCAATCTTCAGTTATTGTTCAAGTTAAAAGGGCAGCTATTATGGAAAAAAATAGTTTGGGACATTTTCTGACATTCACATGGGTCTGTGTGTGTGTGTATGTGTGTGTGTGTGTGTGTGTGCAAACAAAAACAGAAAGAAACAGAAAAATACATTCCCTGCCTTTTGTTCTTTTTTTGTATTATTTTTCTATTGGGCCAGTGTTTAAACAATCCAATTAGATTTTTTTCCCTGTTGTAAGCTTGAGCTATTTTGCAAATAAGAATGGCCAAAAATTTCACTCTTTAGATGTGCAAAGTGGGTAAAGCCCCAAAAGCACCCAAAAGATTGCAGTGCAAGGTGATTCTACAAAGTATTGACTCAGGGAGGCTGAGGACAAATGCACGCCACACTTTTCAGATATTTATTTGTTAAAAAAAATTGAAAAACATAATTTCATCATTTTTCTTTCACTTCACAGAAATGCGCAACTTTGTGTTGGTCTATCAAATAAAATCCCAATAAAATGCATTTACATTTGTGGTTCTAACAAAGAATTCAAAGTTCAAGGGGTATGAATACTTTTGCAAGACACAATGGGTACAGTGGGTTTTAAAACTGGTCAGTGGAAGATTGGGAAAAAAAAGTCCAGGTGATGTTTTTCACGCATGTTCTGTGTGAGCTACAGAGACCAGGAAATCTGCAGTTTCTAAAAATCCTCGAAGTACTGTAGCCCATCTGCTACCAGCAACAGTACTGTATTAAAAGTCACGGAGATCAACAGAGATGACACTTTCCCTCATTCTGATATTTAATGTGAACATGAACTGAAGCTCCGGACCTGCACTTCTGTCGAGTGACTGGTTTACTGGATAACTGTTTAAATGTTGCAGGTGTTTATATCATAAGATCTAATTAAAGTGCAACTCAGGTCATGTTAGTGCACGTCAGCGACACCGTGCAGCTTGGACACACAACATCAGCACGTGTTTAGGTTCTGTAATTCCACCTTTCTGTTGTAGGAGCCACACTAGCTAGGGCCTTCGCCTAATTTGTTATGAGACTGAAGCCAGAAGGCACCGAAGTTTAATTAGTTTGATTGCGCCTAGATTTAGAGCCTGCAAAATGCAACACAAACATGTTTCTCTTCAACACAGGAGCTGCGTACGGAGAAGTAAAAAGAAAGAAAGATGATGAAAGAAAGTGTGGCTTTTAGATTGTTCCCATCTGATGTTTTATGAGACCTTAAATAAATTCAGATGTGGCCATGCTAACCAAAAACAGCTCTCTCTCTCTCTCTCTCTCTCTCTCTAAAGACCAAAAGGATTACATGTCCTCACAATAATCTTCATAAATCACCAGGTCCTCACAAAATAGTCATGTTTTTACCAAAGAAATCTGCAGTTTAACTTTCTTTTTTTGCTGTTGCTGAGGTTAATATTAAAAAGTTTTACTTTAGCATTAATTATCTTTAACAGTGTTAATCAATGAAATACCTTTACCAAAAGAATCATCAAGATAGTAAGAATGCTATGGTATAATAATACGAGTAAAAGACAAGCTGTTCTAGGAAAATAATCAACTTCAGCTTCAATTTAAAGTTACCACGACATCTGAAATGGACTGAAAGCAATGCAAAAGTGAATGTAACATATTAATTGACTGGCATAAGTGGTTGAAATCGCACGATTCGTTCTTTTTGAACAAGTCTTTAACGTGACTCAGAAGAACGTGTAGTCTCGGAGAGTGACTCTTTCATTTTCTACTGGGCTCACATGCGCAAATCATCGCAAAACCTCCGTAGGTTATTTACTGTACAGGAAACAGAAATGAGTAGTTACCTCTGAGTCTTTTGGTCCAAATCGTTTGTTCTTTGGTCACGTGACTCCCATAGACGCTATGCAGTGCAATAGATTCAAAAGAACGAGCGATTTCGGACCAGAAGATATGAGAGGTGAGCTGCTCATTTTGTTTGTTATTACTGTATATGTCCTTAGCTGCATTGTAATATTTTTATTACTGGAATTATAGCCAAAATTTGTGTATGTAGATGTATTGGGGGTCTGTTTATTGAAAATGTAACATTTTATTTTATTTCTGATCAAAAGAACTAAATGAACCAGATGACTCAAAAAAAGATTCGTTCATTTTGATGAACGAAATTCAAAGAAGCTCACATGATGCTACAGTACACAGCCAATCAACCCTGTGTCTTCCAGGTGGCAGAGGCAAGTGATAGAGCAATAAAAGGCGAGAGTCTAGACAGAAAAGAAGAAAAGGGTAAACTGCTAAAAGGGTTGCTGCTACACTTTTTAATTTACTTTATAAAATTAATGGTAATTTATGTTATTTTCTCTATTTTTAAATACAGTCCTCTTGTTTAATAACAAAAAAAAAACAATATAGTTAGCTAGTTCATTGTTCAAGTGTCACTACTATACTAGACTGCTTGATTATATAGTGGTGGAAAGATGTTTCAAAAGTTCAGCTGCATCAGACAGACACAAACAAATGCAGTTGATAATTTTTTGTTAACAAAATGAAACAACTATTTTTTATGTTCATAAAACTAAACAAAAAATATACATAAAAATAACAAAAAACAAACAAAAAAAAGTTTAACAAATAATTTTGGAGATTAGAAATGATGATTTTCTGGACCTCTGTTTGAGGAAATCTTCTCTACGTGACCTCATTGAATTTTAGTTGAATACCCCTGGTAGAGAGCAACATGTGCAATTTGAACCACATATGTTTTTCAAATTACACCCACTTTTGCATTACTTTTGGTACAGCCCTTATACATTACAGATATGCCATTTGTGAAACTGTGTTTTTCTTACTCCTTCCTTTTGAAGTAAAAAAACAAACAATATTAAATTCTGTTTTATCTTACAGATTAAGAGTTTGATGAGTAGAGCCGAGTACCTTAAAAAGCAGATTCAGGTAATGTCACTGTATCTAGAAAATCTGGTTTGGAAAGTCTGCATAGTCTACATGTTTGTTTTTTTCTTTATTTTTCCGAGTGGAAAATCCACATCGAGTTCATTAATCTTCTTCCACTGCTCCTGATTCCTGTCTGTATAAAAAACCTCCATGTTCTGTATGTGATCAATCTTACATTCCACACTCACAGATCTACTCTCCATTCCTAAATACTGTGCTTTAAATTAATAACTTAACTGTAAGCCAAGAGATTAAGGGGTTAATTTCCTGGTGTGTGTGTGTGTGTGTGTGTGTGTGTGTAGATCCGAGAAACCCAGACAGATGTCTCGCTGGATAAAGATGTGGTTGCTGAATCTGTGCGAACATGTAAGTGCACCACACTTAAAACAGTTTATGTCATGCTTACACACCACTAAGAGGTGTAATTCAAGAATTATTATACCGTCGTCATGCATCAAACAAACAATACACACGCTACCAATTGTAAGGTGTTACACTGATGCTATACTGTATGGGTGTATGATAATAAACTGGTATGTGAATTACCACAATACTTAGCATACATTATTATCATGGATGCCCTTAAATGATTTAACATTTAGTTTGGTTCATTTAGATTTTGTTAGTATGTATGTAGATGCACTGGGGAATCAATGGAGACACATAGCAATTCGGCCTTCCATTCATTAAGTTGACTTTTTAAATGAATTGTCTGTCATTTCCTTATTTAAATGGTTAATATAGAGTTATATATAAAGGAAATGAATAGTACTTTGTTATTACTGTATTACTACTATTATTAAAGGTTAAAGAGTAATAATAATGATGGCATATAAGGATAAAGAGGAGTTCCTGCCACCACCCTAAAGTTTAGTATTTTTTTATACCAGCACATCCTAGAAGTGTTTTATTTCTCATATGCTACAAAAATTGTATGATGTCAATTTTAAATTACTTTTAATTAAGGATGGGAAAAAAAATCTATTCAGTTACGTACCATGATTCTTTGTGTCGCAATTCATGTAGCACTACACTGACTCCAAAATGTTTTTTATTTTTTTTAAAATATTTATTTATTATTTTAAGTTTGCATTTTAGGTGCTTAAACATTGTTGTTCCAATATAATTTTACAGAGAGCGTGCTCTAAACTGTTCATACATTGGCAGGCAGCTCAGTATTCAAATTATTTGGTAAATTTGTTTAGAATTTTAACGAAATCTAAAAAAAAATTATAATAATTTTAATTCAGATATTTTTAAAAATGGTGATATTACTATCGCGTTACAAATTAAATCAGCATCTAGGTATTATGATAATATCATATCAGGATAATCATTTCATTATTTAAATCTATTATAATCCATCCAGCTACTTTTATCCTGAATAATTAGCTACTTTAGAAAACTTTAATGAACAGCTTTACATCTTTCTAACTGTTACAAAGCAGAGAGACTGGAAACTCCTTCCAAAATTTTGTTTTTTAAATTTTACATTATGTGCATGCTTCTTTTTAATTCCTTTTAATATTAGTTTGGGATTTCGCAGTAAATCCGCAGAAGTACCTGTTAATGAGCTGTTACTATAGTAACAAATATGTATTCAAACGAAATTTTTTGATATTAACATGTGCTTTGAAATAAAGTCAAAGCTGCTGTTCGAGAAAATTCATCATCACCTTTTGATTTAATGAAATGAATAACAGTGAGGTGTAATAAAGTGTAACATAAAAACATCTGATTTCATTAGATGGAAACTATTTGGCGTAACATCTGCGCACCAGAACGGGTTACTAGTGAAATATAACTAGTGAATGTAACAGAGTCACTAGAGACCTGTAATGCTTTGATTTTTTTTTCTTCTTACGCAGCCTGTTGCCTGCAGTAGCCATGAGAACATTCAGACTTATCGGTCACATCACATGACCAGATCGGTGCCTTGATGGTGCACTTTGGAGCCAATCTGATCGAATCCCTGCAAGACTAACTGACTCCGCCCTTAAACCGCGAGACGGCAAACGCAAGCTGAAAGTAGTCAGTTGGAGTTGTATACGGATTATTTTAACATTACTGTACTGTATGCGATTCGTCCTCTAGTCTGGAAAATAGAGCATTCTAAATATAACGACACACACACACAGTCTATATCTGCTGTATAGAAGTAAGTAAACCATTACCATTACTCTTTTCTGTTCTTGCTGTATCGCTTTGCTTTCACACACACACACACACACACACACACACACAACCCCCCTGCTCAGTGCAGTGGGGTTCACCGCAGCTCGTCCACATAATGAGGGCGCTGTGTGGTGGTGAACGTGGCTCTGGAACCATGTGGTTTCCTCCCTGTTCACTCTCATCTTACATTTACTTTTCTCTGCCACACATCAAGCTATGCTTCGTTTTCTCTGCCCACCTCACACACCGCCGGTTAGCACTTTAAACCAATGAGGCAGCAGTAAAGATAAAACAAAAATACTGAAAAGCACTGGAGTGTTGTAATGAAAACATTAAAAGTGTTGTTGTTGTTTTTTTTTTTATACTTTTTATTATAATTTTTTCTGCTGTAATAATTTATTGAACGCTTGATTATAGAGGAAATAAACTTTTTTCTGCATATGCTTTTGCCTTGTTTCGTGTATATGTGTGCATTGACTGTTAGATGCTTTTAGATTTGTTATAAACCTCTAACATACCAGGAGAGTGAATCTTTTTCACAGATCAGAGGTAGCCAATTCAATTCTGTTTAGCTGGTGCCATAACATTTTTCTTTTCCAATTAAGATGGCGATACTATTCCCTAGCACGAGGTGCATTCAAGTCAAACCATGACTAGTTAAAAACTTCAAGCACAGTATGGTAATGAGCTGCAGTAAAACATTTAAATTGAGCAAATCTCAGCCAACGTAAAATAAGTGGAAGAGCCTGGAAAACCGACGGATAACTTGTCACCAACTTGCACAATCTGTCTGTGTGAACTTGTACATTACAGGAACTCAGCTGAGAGTTATTGCCACATCCCCAGTTCAGTCCTGACCTCGCTCCAAGCCATTTTCAACATGTTTGGGGCAATAAAGGAGTAAAGGCCGGTCCAACCATGGCTCTGGCAAACTGAGAAAACTTTCTACCTTGATGATATTCAAGCACAAGTGAAACACCGCGATGAGTCTGTTAGTGTAGCAAGGGATTATCCATCCATCCATTCATCCATCTATGGAATCCCTGTAGTTCAACTAGGGACCATGCAGGCCAGTGGTGATCAATTTTCATATGCACATTCACACACTATGGGCAATGTGGAAGTAGGAGATTATATAGAGAAATAAAATAAGTTTTTATACCTATACATACATTTATATATTTATACCTAATGATATGCTGTTATTCTGTGCATTGCACTCGTCTCAAAATGAATCATAAGTCTAGATCAAAGATCAAATGCACAATATTTTCCATTTTCTAAAGCGAGATCTGTTTTTAGTTCTGATATTAAGTTCATAAATACGTCAGTACCATATCCAACATATTGCATACGCTCTGAATAAATAAATAGATTAATTATATAGTATATGACCTACATAAACAAAGATATTTCTAGAATATATATATATATATATATATATATATATATATACATACATATATATATACATGAGGCATTTCAGGATGTGCTCAGCACTCTTACCCAATAAAAAATAAAGTTTGACTTTATTGCAGCACAAAAATGATAATTAAATAGTAGAATGAGCGACACACTGAACTCTTTCTCTCTGTTTCAGTTGAGACGATTTTAACTTTGCAACGCTCCTGGGAGACCATGACCTGTTTAGTTACAATTGCTTTATAAGTAATTAATCAAGACCAGTTTGTCTATTGTCTTCTAAAAGCCTTTCTTCTTCTCAAATGAGTGGTGATTGGATCCAGAACATGTGAATATAATTATGTTGTTCTCACACAGGCTCAGCTTGCCAGGAAGATCATCGAGACTCTTCTACGTGGTCATATTCTCCAAAGACACACTCGATTCTGTCGCACACAAAAGGCAGTACTGTAGTCAAAACTGGCTTCACTTAGCACACAGAGTGTAACGTTTTCCAGAAGAGAAGGCTAAAAGGGTTAAACCCTGTAGAAACGGAGAAAACCTCGTCTAACCTCACACACACAGCATCCATCTTACGCTGACATTGCCGTCATGAATAGAACATTGTTCCCACAAGACACTAAAATCTGAAACGACCATTTCTCAGGGTCTCTAGAGCTGGGTGTATGGCTGAGGGTGAAATATTGGTCTGTCCCAGCATCTAGATAAATGAGACACCAAGGCCCAGGTCTGGAGTGCGAATAGTTCTCCTGCTTTTGTTTGTTTTGATTTTGTTCCCAGAAGCAGGCTGGAGGGGGGGTGGGGGGTGGGGGGAACGGGGGGGGGGGTGTCGACTGAGATGTTTCTACCGAGATGTTTTCACAGCAAAATTGACTTGTGTGTATTGCACGCTCCATCACTTAGACAGGCACATACAGATGGGCGCAAAAAAACTACAACATAAAGCGAATTGGTTAGGGGCTGGACCACTAGAACAGCTTCGAAGTGATCAGCTTTAGATTCGGCACGTCCGTGGAATATTACGTTTTTTTTATTTTGGGTGTTTCGATGGTGGTGAAGGAGAGCATGGCCTAACACACCACATCGATATAGTGTATTAATCAAGTGGGACATTGTGCCCTGTTGATGGTGCAGAGTCAATAATGAAGAGCCCAAGCCCATCGGGATTGCAACGTTACATCATAGGATATATGAAATCAGACAGAAGAACTTCATACGTCTTTGCAGTGGTAATCCCAAGAAATACAAGAAGGGTCAAAGCATACCAGGAAAATAACCAACTAACCAACCAAACAAACAATACAGTTGCTTTTTATTTAATTCTCAATTATACATAAATAAAAGTATTTACAATAAACCTGCTTTTATGTTAGCTGTATTTAAGCAGCTTTATTATTTTACTAACTAATATTGTGTGTATAATTTTTCATATTCATCATTCACTCATTTATCTTCTTTACCACTTGTCATGTGTACAGGGGGCCTGGAGCCTATCCCAGGAAACCCAGGGCACTGGACAAAGTGCCAATCCATCACAGGTCACACATACACACACCCTATGGGCAATTTGGGAATGCTAATTAACACTCCACCTGCATGTGTTTGGACTATGTGAGGAAACCCACCAAGCACAGGGAGAACATGCAAACTGCATGCACACAGACTCAAGCCCGAAATAGAACCCTCGACCCTGGAGGTGCGAGGCCGCAGTGCTAACCACTACGCTACTGCATTGCCTTATTTTTTATATCCCTACTTAGGAAATCAACAGCACGCTTAATTACATGAAAATGTCAGATAAAAATTTATTACATCATCTTTCTTAAACATAAATATATTGCTTTCTGTACATAAAATGTTTATGGCAATTTAACAAACATCATTTCAGCAATATTCAATCTAGAAAAAGTTAATGCACCTATTGTGGTTACTTCTCGAATTTAATGCACAAGACAATAATCTTTAAAATGTAGAAATTTAAAAAACAAACAAAAAAAAAGTAACAGGTTGAGTAACATCAAAGCATTTTAAGTGAAAAAATAAACTTTTTTTCTTTCTGAAATCTACATGCAGATGTGTAAGATATTGTTCATTCATGTGCCAAAAAAAATCTGCAAACTTACAACAAACTTTACAAACTGAAAGAGAGATACTACTGCTTTTAAATAAAAGCATAATACATCTACATTTTCTCACAAATCACAAGCAAAAGAGAAAATGGCTTTTTACAAAGCAGTTGTGCAACAGAAATCTACTTTATACCACCAGAAACAAAGGCCCAACTCAGGACTGAGAGAGAGAGAGAGAGAGAGAGAGAGAGAGAGAGATCAAGTATTTCCTTTAGATTTGGGGGGAGGGAGGTTTAAAAAAAGAGAGAAAAGGAAAGGGGGAGAGAGGAAAGGGTCACCCCGGGGTATGATTCATTACGCTTAGACGAGACAGACAGACAGACAGACAGAGAGTGAGACAGAGAGAGAGAGTAGGCAGTAAGTGGTGGGGGATATTTATTAGCCTGTGAAGAGCCTCTTCACTTAATTTAACAGCACAATCCTGAAAGCTGCTCTTTTCTCCGGCCGTCCACTGCAAATATTTGAAGTGTAATCATCTCAACAATGAGTGAGCGGGCAACGAGAGCTATGCAAACACACAGCACACGAGACCTGTGTTTGTCTTCTGTCTTACTTGAATTAAAAAAAAAAAAGACACTTGACACAGCACTTGTATTAAACAAACCATACATGAAGTATAGGGACAGAGAGGCAGAAGGTCAAAGAACAGAGATGTTCTTATGTTTTTATTTTTTCTTCGATTAGCTACTGATGGCCCTGGGTCAGGTTTGAATCGTGAAAATGAAAGTGTTATAATGGTGGTCCAGGGTGATAGCTTCACTCTTAGAACATTTCGGGTGTTTCTGTAAGACAGTTAATAATAAAAACAAAACCAAATTCCAAAGTCTACAATAGACAGCCAACCCCCTGGGATTGTAAACTGATATTTTGCATGAATACTGGCATTTTGTAAAACAGATACTGCTTAATTGACTAATAATATATATTTTTTCATGTTCTGATCATCATGTGTTTAAATGAACAATGGTCATCAGTAACCATGAACATAAAGGGTGCACCAATATATCACAACGCACATGGCGATATAAAGCAATAATCTCATCTGTATTATCCATTAAATAATAATAAACAGTGAGTATGATCTGAGCATGCGCAGAAGAGCCTTTCAAACCCAGAGAAAGGTGAACGCGAGTGACCCCAGGAACACGGCCAGATGGCCCGAGGAACGCCAGGCACGTGAAGGCGCAACCACAGCGTCTATCTCGCGCTCCGTTTTCGGGTCGTAATCCTCGTCCTCGTAGATGTAATCCGGGACATCCGGGACAGGCCCGCGGTCCGAGAGCGCGCACAGGCGGCTCATGTTGTCCTTGACGACCTCGCAGAAGGGTCGCTCCACGCCGTCGCACACGCAGCGCTCGAGCAGGACGCCGTCCGGCAGCAGTCGCAGCTGCTCAATGGTTGCCCTGCACCGCGCCGAGCACTTCCGGCCGTTGAACAGCTGCCCGCAGTGCGCCAGGTACGAGGCCAGCGCGGCGCGGCAAACGGCGTCCTCCTCGCAGCGTTGCCGCGCCTCAGTGCACCCGATTCCGCCGGCCTCGCGGGCGTGCGCGCGCGGCAGGCACGGCTCGATGTTGCGCTTGGCGCGCCGGCACTCCGGGTCGACTCCACAGTCGCACGTCTCCAAATCCGGGCCGCGCGCCGTCTGGTTTAACCGCACGAGCGCGCCTACGCAGTGGCTCGGGCAGCGGCGCAGTGCGCCCCGGATGTTCCCGTCGCACGCGACCAGGTACTGCGTGTACGCGAGCTCGCACTCGCGCTCCTCGTGGCACCGGATCACGGCCTGCCAGCACGCGGGCTCGGCATTCAGCGCCACCGCGAGACACAGGAGGAACACCGCGGGGCCGCGCCAGCTCCCCATGTCATCATCAGACGGGGCGAATCTTTTAGCCTCACAACAGTGGTCACCATAGAAACGACTTCCCGAGTGCGCACAAAACTTTTTTTTCCTCTCTTGCAGGTTTAAAGTTTAGAAGTTTGGATCCACTTTACCGCGTCTGGAAGCATCTCAACCCGCCGAAATCCCCTTTCTGTTCTGTGGTGGTGTAGATATATTTCCTCCCGCTCGAGTTTTCACGGAGAGAGAGAAAGAAAAAAAAAAAGAAAGAAAAAGGAGCCCCCTGTCTCTCCCCCTTTCCTATTACGCATTCTGGTTTACGATTGGTCGTAAAAGGGGACTCGTTTCCATAACAACGCTGCTTTTTTTGGATGGGGGTCTCGAGCTGACATGCACGCGGTGCGCAGGAGTTTTTAAAAGTGGTTTAAATCTCAGGACGTAACGGTCACTGCGGCGGTGAAGGCCAGGGCAGTGGTGCTGAGGTCCAGGAAAAGAATTCCCGGATGTAACGGTGGAGTAAGTGCTAGTGGTTTGCAAAAACCTCAGAGACAGAGAGAGAGAAAGAAAACTACTGTGTATGTGTGTGTGATATGAGTTCATGCTCAGGAGTAGGCCTGCTGTATACCATGGTAGTGTGTGATGTTTAGACATGATGAAATCAGTGTGTTTGTGTTCCAACACAAACATTTCTCTTCTACCACCACACTTCATTTCAAGCAGACCAAAAAAAAAAGCCATTCTGGTCCATCTCCTCCTGTCCCCTTTCCCCCCATCGAGCGGTTTAATCTGGTATTGAGGAGGAAATGAATGGAGGACAATAGAGTTTTCTGGCCCGTTTCACCCTCTTTGTGTTAAACTGGCCATGCAGCGGACAGCAGGGCCTTTCAATGGGCCTCAGCAATAGGGAAAAGTTTTTTAGCATTAATATATTTTACGACACACTCGAAAAACATTCACACACCCCACCAAAAACCTCTCTGCTATTGAAATGGAAACTGGGACGGGTCTGGGTTCGACTGCTTTAGAAAAGCTTGGGGTACACACGGTGGGTTTTGTTTACAGTGCAGGCATTGTGTACAGCGTCCACAATAAAAAATCAGAATAATGATCAAGCATCTGTGCTAAAAAAAAAGGAAATAAATAAATAAAACAACTATCTGTCAAATAAGCCTCTGTATTATGCCAATAATAATAATATTTGTTTCTACACCCAGGCCATAAGTATTTAAATAGAAACTTTTTTTTGCATCTGTGCATCATCAAATTAAACAATTGGGATGTATTTGCACTTATCATCTATATTTCAGGGGAGGCAGAGTACATCTTGGACGGGGTGCCAATCCATTGCAGGGCACACACTTACACGCTCATTTACACACTATGGGCAATTTGGGAATGCCAGTTAGTATAATCGGCATGTCTTTGCACTGTATGAGAAAACCCAACAACTCCATACGCACAGACCCAAGGTGAAAATCGCATCCTCTGGCCTGTAGGTGCAAGGCAACAGTGCTAACCACTAAGCCACCATGCCGCCTATTTGCACAAACTAACAATTATAAATATTATGACTATTAAAAAAAAGATTTGCCTGAAATCTAGAACCCCATGGACATCATCAAATGCTGAGTTTTCTCCCTTGAGCTGCTTTGCCAGTTCTTTAAATTTCAGCTGCCTCACACAGAGATCAATCCTTGCTATCTGATATGACTCAAATGAGGATGGTCTCCCTGTTGGGTTTGCTTCCTCTCAAGGTTTCCTTGCTGCTGTTGCTCTTCAGGAACAATCTGATAATTATGATTTATCCACATTTTCCCACACTTTTCAAACTCATTTCCATATTTTTTACATTCTGTAAAGCTGGTTGGCGACCATTGTTAAAAGCGTCATATAAATAAAACTAAATTGAATTTACTGCAGCCGCCATCACTTGAGGCTTGTTTTGACGGTCTTCCTGCATTCAGTTTTGTCTGCCACATTCTCAATTGGGCTGAGGTCAAGCGACTAACTCGGCCATTTAACAACATTCCCTTTCTTTGTCGTAGGTTGCTTTCACAGTATAATTTGGGTCATTATCGATCTATAGTGCGAAGCACTGTCTTGTCACGTTTGCAGCATGGGACTGAATCTAAACAGAAAATAGTGCTCTATACACTTTAAATTTCATCCTGCTTCTATCAGCAGTCACATCATCAATAATCACCGGTGACCCAGTTCCACTGGCAGCCATACATGCTCATAACACAGCATTCATTTTTGACAGATGGTGTAGTAAGCTTTGGATCATTATCCCTTCCCTTCCTTTACCATGTTCCTTTCTTTCAGTCATTCTGAAACATGTGTCATGTTTACCATAATTGCATTTTATACCTAACTCATTGCAGTATTTAATTTAGCACTTTTACTTACATTAAATAGTTGTACTGGTCCGAACCCCACTGTACTGTGTCCCACTCTACCCATTGTCTTAAGTAATATGTTTCATTGTTTGCACACATTTGTACTCATGCACTTTATGTAACTTAGGTTTTATTTATTTATCTGCTATACCACTTAACCTGTATAGAGGGTCGCAGGAAGCCTGGAGCCTATCCCAGGGGTCTCAGGGCACATGGCATAGGGCATGTGTCAGGGTATGCCCTGGACAGGGTGCCAATCCATCATAGGGCACACTTGAACACACATACACAGTCCCATTAACACATGCCAGGCAATTTGGGATTTTGGGACTAATCTTAGAGATCCTTCCAAAAGAATAATAATCTCTGCAGCACTCCACCAGTCGGGCCTGTATGGCAGAGTGGCCAGACGGAAGCCACTCCTCAGTAAAAGGCACATGACAGCACACCTGGAGTTTGCCAAAAGTCACCTGAAGAACTCTTAGACCATGAGAAACCAATTTTCTTTTGTTGAAGCCCCTTTGACACCAATTACAACCTCAAGTCTTGAGTATGATGCTGCAAAATGGTTGCTCTTCTGGAAGGTTCTCCTCTTTCCACAGAGAAACACTGGAGGTCTTTCAGAGTGACCAGGTTCTTGATGGAGGCCACGGTGATGTTGAGACACAGATCTGTGCCTTGATACAATCCTGTCTCGGAAGTCTAGTGACTTGGACTTTATTGCTTAGTTTGTCCTCTGATATGTGCTGTTAACTGTGAGACCTTATATAGACGTGCCTTTCACGATCATGTCCAATCAACTGAATTTACCACTGGTGGACGCTGATCGAGTTGTAGAAACATCTCAAGGATGATCAGCAGAAACAGGATGCATCTAAGCTCCATTTTGAGTATCATGACAAAGGCTGTGAATACTTATGTACTTATGTGATTTTTTTATTTTTAATACATTAACAAACTTCTTTTACATTGTCATTTTGGGGTATTGTTTGTCGAATTTAGAGGAAAATAATGAATTTAACCCATTTTGGAATAAGGCTGCAACAAAACAAAAAGTGGAAAAAATGAAGCGCTGTGAACACTTTCCGTATGCACTGTAGTTCTGTGCTATTTATGTAACACTGTGGTTCTGGAGGAACGATATTGTTTCATTGTGTACTTAACCTACTGTAAATGTTTGAAATGCCAATAAAACCACTAAAGGTATTTGCATTTTCCATACATGAAAGCAGATCTTGATTGTAGGCTTTGACACAATAATACACCTACCTTCTCCAAAGCTGATTGAGGACATGATAGTGTACAGTATAAGTTAATAATGATATAGCAGGTATTAAATTCGACATAGATGTCCAATTGTAAATATATATGACTAAATAAATATGTACAAAACACATAATTGAATAAAGTGCGTATGTGTCTATACTTTATTCATTATGTATAAACAGCATGTATAAATGAATGGGTTTTTCCCATGTTCAGCAATGTCTCTCTCTGTTGGTCAAAAGTGGTATCTCAACTCCAGGCTGCAGACCTATCTCAGAGGTACAGAGAAAGTATCCAGCTTCCACTTCAAAGCCAACAGCACTCGCATGTTACTTCTGCTTATATCTGAGAAACCATAGGTGCTACAGTTTGGCATCTTGGTTTGTTTGAGAGAGAAGGCTTTAAAGTCGTAGCATGTTAAATTTCATGTGTGTGTTTAAAATATCGAGTGCTGTTCCAAAGGAGGTTGGAGTGCAAAGGTCCAAATAATTATTATTTTTTCTTCCCAGTGTGTGTCCACTCCACAAAACCCGTTATAGTCTCTGGAGGGAATAAGGGCCCTTTATGAAGGGGAGAATTATTTTTGCTCAACTTGATTTTCACCAAAATATTTGTTTTTAAGCCCTTTAATGTGCCATGTGTCATTGTTTGATCCGGACCAGAAATGAGGAGTCAGGGGAGCCAGGTTGTTCTACAAGGCTACCAAACGAATCCTCCTAACTCAAAAACTGAGTTTTTTTCTCCCCCCTGAAGACATAGGGGATCCTTTCATAGTTAGTCCTACTTGCTTGGGAGGTATTTGTTCTGGTGACAGTTCCACTTCACATGGTGATCGTCTTCGGCTGATGCAGACAGTTGTTCTCTGATGGCTTGTGACTGCAGTCGCTCAAAAGTTCAGGACTGAAATTCCTACAAACAGTTTTGTACCTGAGCCTCCAATAACAAAACTGGACTCCATATTAACTTAAACACCTTTCATGTTATACTGAACTTTCAGTGTCCTAACACACTGTATGATAGCAGATCAATCCCTGCTATCCATTATCACCCAAATGAGGGTGGGTTCCCTGTTGATTCCTCTTAAGGTTTCTTTTTGGTGTAATGGCTGCACAATTGGGAATTTGGGGAAAACCGTTGGACGGATGCATGAGAAATCCAAATTTCTTACTCTTTAAAAATAACAATAACTGAACTACTAATAACGCACAGGTTTGTAAATAAATACAGAACACACAAGTCATAAAAATATGTTTACTATAGTTTTAACATTGAAAATCATAAAATTACCATAATTCATAATTTAGTCTATAGAGTGTGGGAATTATTATTATACACTATTATATAATACACATTATAATACAGAGGAGAAAATCAACATACTCACGCTCTCATGTCACAAGTTTATACATAAATAAACTGAAAGATATTAACATGCATCTTTCTTGTTTCTGTGTATAGATATTGCTGTATATACAGGATTACGTTGCACCCTTACAGGTAACAGACACACAAAGACACACATTTTAAGACTCTTGGCAATGCTCTATGGCACTAGGTATTTGCACAGGTGCTTATAAAAATGGCAATTACACAAACAGTTTCAACCAACTGGCACAGCACGACTCACACAAAGCACACGGCGGAAAAAAAATGTTGGCAAAAAATAAAAAGAAATTAAATTCTTCATCTGTGCTATCGCAAACCACTCATTATCAGCTTGGAGAACCAAGCTGTTCAGTAAAAGACAGTTTGATTATTTTATATATGTAATATTGAGTATGTTGATCTTAAAGGGGGGAAACAGTCAAAAAGAACAACACATTGTAGCTGTAAAACAACACACAATCACCTCACAAGACAGCACCACTGGATGGGAGGTAAAGAATGGTGAGGGTTTGGGGTAGGTCATGGTCACATGATCGTCAGTGGGGACCTGAACGGCGGAAAACAAGCCAGGTCTGTTGAATAATGTCACAGCGGACTGGATGTTCGCTTCTTAGTCACGTAGTCATTATTGCTTTATCCTAAGATAACACATCACCTCCAGGGTCAAGGGTTTGATTCCCAGCTCAGGGTCTGTGTGCATGGAGTTTGCATGTTCACCCCATGTTTGGTCGATGTTATCCAGGTACTCCGCTTTCCTCTCACACTCCACAGATTAGGTTACTTTGGCGTTTCCAAATTTGCATGTAGTTTGTATGTGTATGGGTGTGTACCCTGTGATGGATTGGCACCCTGTCCAGGGTGTACCCCGCCTCGTGTCCCAAGTCTCCTGGGTTAGGCTTCAGGCCCCCCCGCGACCCTGTATACAGGATAAAGCGGTATAGAAGATGAATGAACTTTATCGATTATAGCACAATTAAACGCACTGAAGAGACTTAGCTTTTTTTGTTCTCTGTTAAATGCAGCCAGTCTCAAGATTTGCCTTTTTTTTTAATGGCAGAGGTAAGCAGCTTTGTTAAAGATGTGTGCGGAGCTGATTTCAGGGCCAGAAAAGTGTGAATAACTTAGCATGAGTGTTTACGGTCTACATTTTTTATGAATAAGGTGCTCTATAAAATGTATATTAAAGAAAAACATTATTTGTCACTCTGTTTTTTGTTTTATTCCTTATTTTTATTTAAATGTAATTACTTTTTTGTTTAAAGGTGGTGCTCTAGATGCTCAGGAAAAAAACCCTGGGTCAGATGCTTTTCGCAATAGCGGCGGTCGCATACTACCAAAGCAGCAACTTTCCCTGGTGTAAATATGGGCATAATCTCCAGCTCTGAAAATATTCACAACCAAACAGCAGTGATGGTAAATCTGGGATGCTCTGACACACAGATGGGCGATGGATATGTAGGATGTGTGAGTCCATATGCGCTGTACAGATCTGTCCATGTGTGAGTGTAGGGGAGCTTAATGGACTTGGCATCAAACCTGGCAGCTGGTACATTTGGCAGTGTATTGAGCTGAAATCCTATTGTGTGTAAATGCAATGTACGGGACATGTGATAGAAAAGAGAAGAAAAGAAGGGGATAGATAGAGAGAGGAAAAGGAGTAGATCTTGCCTTCTCCTTCAGCATGGTGTTGAAGACACAGACGTGTTATATGAGAGGAAGAAGAGGGAGATAGAGAGAAAAAAATGACACTGGGAGAAAAAGAGAGACAAATTCACATGAGTGTGCACTTCTCTGCGGAGTTTTTCAGCTCCTCCAGCGTGGCCTGCGCTTTGTCCTTCAGGTGGTCGATGTCCACGTTCTGGATGTTGGACAGCTGGCTGAGCACCGAGAGCTTGCTCTCTTCCTCCTGGTTGTCCTCGGCGATCATCTTCGCGAGCTCTGTGGGCAGCTCGACGTCCTGCGTCGCAGCCTGGATCTGCGTCTCATCCACCTCGTTCTGACGCACACGCATACACATACATGCAAATGAGTGATAATGCTAAAAAATAATAATCCAGAGTATACAGCTCGATCGATAATGTGGGTGTTCCTCTGCTGTACCTTTGGGAGTTTGTATTTTTCCCTGAAATGAGTTCTCACTGTAGCTCTTTCCGCCTTCTTCTGGGCAAAATTGGCATCTCGTTCTCGCCTGCAAGCAAGACATCACAGGTTTCAGTCAAAAGCACGTACACACACACACACACACACACACAGAATCTCTGGTCTGACACTGATTTATTCATCTTAAGAGCAGCTTGTGTGCCATTTCTTCACCAGAAGTATTACATGTAACATAAATAATAAAATAATAAAACACTTAAGGAAAATAATCAGTTTTTGGGTAATGTGATGTGGCTTGACATGGGGTAGATTACTGTCTGTCATCTCACAGTAGTGTTCCTTTAAAACCAGAGCATTTTGATTCCAATTTTAGCACTTAAGTCTTTTTTTAATCCATATACAGTGACATGACATTTAACATGTGAGAAGCATTTAAGTTCCTGTTATAACTTAAGCTATAGCAGCTATAAATAGTATTTTTTCTTTCGTTTTCTGTAAAATGATTGCAAAATGAAGAATTTACTCACGTGTTTTTCTATACAAGCTTATCCTGTTAAAGGATCTTAGGAAGCCTGAAGCTATCCCAGAGGACTTGGGGTATATCCTGGACGGGGTGACAGTCCATGGCAGGGCACACGCAGACACAAACACACACACTCTAGGCCTCGGTGCTAACCCTTACACCACCGTGCCACTCTGAAGAATTTATTAATGGTTTAAATGATAGAAAACTATGTACTATAGTCTCCTGACTTATGCTCAAAGTCTCCTGGGATAGGATCCAAGCCCCACACCACCCAGTACAGGATAAGCGGTATAACAGATGAATGTGTGAATAAATGAATGGATGATAAAGTGATTTTGTGCCAGAATCTAAAACCCAAAAAAATAATTTGGTACAAGAATGTTGAATTTAAAAAGAATTTGTGTTAAGACGAAAGAAAGATTTGCAAAAGGATATTCCAACACTGTTAAAATACCAGGCGGACAAATACTTTAAATGCATCAGGTAATTTTTTTGGTGATGTTTAATTGGAGAAAAGAACAAGCATGGACACAAGGTTAAGGTTTGAGTCCTAACTTCGCCTTTAATAAAGTACTGGAGCTGCGCACATGAACAGTTTTCACATAAGCTTCAATATGTCTATGAAAACCTATTACTAAACACCTGCCAACTTATGCTGTTCATGTTCCAGGGTTAGAGGAAACCACTACACTCATGCATTAAAATCACTTTCAGTCTTCTAATACTCATGAATACGATGCCACCTTTAACACTTTATATTTCAGATTTTTTTGCTGGTTATGTTTGCGCCTTTTTACGTTTAAAATGAATCACAATGTAACAGAACCCTAACAGTATCGGTGTCTGCCTAACCCTGGCCAACATACTGTGTAATGACATTTAATTTATTATATTTGTGGTATATGACAAGGAAATTGGTATGATATGTGGTGCCACAATTAATACACTGTATCTCTATTATAAAGGACTTCTAGTTAGTCCTTGAGCAGACGCTTGTCAATTTTTTTGTCACTGTGTACAGATTATGATGCAGTACTCCACGGGACCTCCAGAGGGCAGACATGAGGCAGAAATAGGGCTAAAAGCAGTACTGTACTCAGGTTTACATTAAAAAGCAACTTCAAAGTAAAAAAAAAAAAAACTTTTTTGTACTTTTGTCTTTCTTTAATTATTAATTCAGTTATTATTATTTATTATAATTTGGTATTTGTTTAATAAATGTATCATGACTTTAATTTTATTGTGTAATTTATTTTATCATTACTTATAAAAACTTATTAAGAGAATTTTTATATAAGTTTCTTCTTCCTCCCTGGTGTGTATTTATTTAAAATCAGTTTTTATCCTTTTATTAGCTTTTTTCTCTGTAACAGACTTTTTAATATAAAATGATTTTTTTAAAATATATGCAGAATTTATTATGTAAATAAAGTACATTATTATTATTATTATTAGATCATTGTTAGTTTTTTAAACTTATTTTCTATATTGTTTATTGTTTATTCACTTTAAATGTCAATTCTATAAAGAGAAAATACAGCTGGGGGTTTCACACCAGCTGCTTAACACACCAGCCAATATTTATAGCTCTAACCCCATTGAATTAAAGTAAAATTCATGGCCTTTGTCTCTCACATACACAAACACAAACCAGTATCGTATGACCTCCTCGCACCCACAACACGAGTGTTGTTTACTGAAGGTCACGTAACGCCTGCAATGACTGATCTATGATTAATGTCCATAACTCATTTTCTCATCTCCTGTGTTATACACCCAGGAGGCTGAACTTTAAAGCTTACTCAGAATCCTGTCATACACGTGACCCTCTGACAAATGAGCCGCGTCAATTGATCTGATAAATCAACACACGTTCAGAAGCTCAAGAAAATAACAGCGTGAAGACACTAAAACAAAAGGTTTCCAAATGCTATTTATTTTACATTGGATAAATATTAAAACCCATCTTCACTCTTTCAGTTGAAGGGGGAAATCTGTTTCCAACAGCTCAATTCATGCCTTGCTATGATTCTAATGGAAAGTTGTGATGCATGTTAAATCCCTTTAGTGCTAACCCAGCATGTGGAATTAGGGTACACGAGTCGCTGAAAAAGCGATTTGGATTTGGACATACCCTTGTGAAATAGCTGTTTGAATTTATGTAGACTCTGATGAGTTAGCTTTTCAGCTTTGGACCAACTCAGGTGAAGCTGCCACTTGAGAGATTCAGATGAGGTAGCAGTTTGGATATGGATGGACTCAGATTAAGTAGATGCTTGGATTTAGACAGGCGCAAACGAGGTAGCTGTTGGGTTTAAGGAGACTTGGATGAGGTAGCTCTTTAAATTTGATCAGACTCAACCGGGGTAGCTGTTTTAATTTGACCAGTCTCAAATGAAGTTTCTGTTCGAATATGAGGAAACTCAGATAAGGTAGCTGTTTGGATTTAGATAAACTTAAACGAGGTAGGTGATTGGATATGAGTAGTTGCAGATGAGGTAGCTGTAATATGAGTAGACTTAGATTGGGCAGCTGTTTGTATTTAGAAAGACTTAAATGAGGTAAATGTTTGCATATACTGTAAGTAGATGCAATTGCAGGAGCTGTTTGGATATGAGCAGAATCGAATGAGGTCAATGTTATGATATGAACAGTCTCAAATGGTGTATCTGCTTGGATTTGGACAGACTCAGATGAGCTCACTGTTTTGATTTGGACAGACTTAAATGAGCTGTGCTGTTTGGATTTGACAAGACTTAGATGAGGTAGCAGCATGGATTTGTATGGACCCAGATTAGATTGCTGTTTGGAGCAGAGCACACACGTTGATGAGGTGCAGTAGCAAAGTCCTGTATGTGTATTTGTGCAGATTCCAGTGAGGAAGGTGCTTATATTTGGACAGACACAGACGAGGTATCGATTTTGATTTGTGAGGTATCTGCTCGAATTTGGGCAAAACTATGGACAGAATTAGAATAGGTAAATAAACTTGGGTGAGGTATCTGGGTACAGCGTAGAGATGCACTCTCTATCACGTCACCCTTTGGGTCATCCAGGACAATTTGTGCTTTAAGCAAATTCTAATAAGCTCACGCATAACAAAGCATGAAAATGATGACAGACCATATGGCCGCAGATCCCACATGGCTCATAATTTCCTGTGTATTATTGAATCTGGTGAAGTTTATGTTCCAAGTGAACTAATAACAGATGCAGTGTAATTACCTAGACACTGATTAGGAGAATGTTTGCATATGTTAAAATGTGCAATTTTAGCTATCTATTAATAACTGTAACACCTGGTGTTTGGCAGTGAAACCATGACAAATCAGCATGAGAACCCTGTCACACATCATTTACACAAATTACTCAGAGATCTGTTTCCTTAAAAAACTTGATAAAGACTACTGTATAAATAAATACAGTTTACACAAAGGACAATGATGAGAGCTCAGTGGAAAATGAAAAGAAATCTGCAAAATGTGGGTATGATAACTGCAGATAAATGTTATCTTAATAAGACAATTGTTATTATCTTACTGAGAAGATTATATATATACTATATTATATGTGGTGTCCATGTTTGTTTGACACCATAAATATATTTTATGGTAATTATATGCCTCATTAAGGCATACTCCTACTCTTTGGCAAAAAAGGCAGAGCAATTATTTTCTGTCTGGGGTTTAAAAAATGAAAAAAAAAAACAAAACAATAAACCCATTTAGTCAACATGTTTAAACGCTCAAACAGCAGACTGTTGAGATTATCCATAATAAAAACATTTTTATTTGACAATACTACTAAATTTGGTATATTTATTAAGACTTACCACACCTGCCTGTGGTATCATCAAGCCTTTACCTTGGTATGTTTTTTTCTTTAATTACCCAGAATTGTTAAATTGGGGCATTATTCTAAAAACAAACTGTACACCTTTTTTAAAAATCATATACCATATTTACATTCCCCTCAAACAGATGGAGTTCGGTGCACTTTTATGAGTTGTTACAGTATTTATTTGAATAATGCATTTGTCATCATTTTTGTTTTTCACTACACACTCTACATCCAAAAGTATGTGGACATCTGACAGTCACACCCATATGTGGTTCTTCGTTAAAAACTGTTCTCACAAAGTTAGAAGTGCACACTTGTCCTGAAAGCTATACAATTTCTTTTTTACTGGAACTCAACCCAGTTTCAGCATGCACAAAACGAGCTCCATGAAGATATGAAGAACTCCTGTACAGAGACCTGACCTCAGTCACTCACTACCACTCTTGTAGCTGATTTAACACTAATCATCACAGCCATGCTCTAAAATCTATAGTAGAAAGCCTTGTTGCAGAGAAGAGCAGAGAAAAGATGAGCAAATTTTATCATTGCATAAAGGAAATGAAATATGGAATGGCATTCTCAATAAGCACATCTGAGTGTGATGGTTAGGGGTGCACAAACTTTCCACTTAAAACATATCAGTGAATTATTAAATGTGAATTATTAAATAATTAATGGTTAATTCTGAGTCTAATGTATAGTTGTTTAAGCTTTCTAGAACGTTTTTTAAAATCTTACTTCTCCTCCTCCAGCTGCTCTTGGTACTGCTCATACTCCTCTTCTGTCATGCCTTTAGCCGCAGCTTCTCCTTTCTCTGCATCCGATTTCTCCTCCTTTAATCCCCCGGTCAGGTCCTTCAGCTGCCCGCCGATCATGTGCTTCACCATGAAAGCCATCTCTGCTTATCCAAGTTCTCAAAAAAACACAACTTCCGGGTTCACAGCCGTTTAATTTATGATAAAAGCAATAATTTTCGCAAAAGCTTTAAAGTATCGATATCAGCGCTACAAAATATCAACATCAAATCTACAAAGTATCAATATCAAAGCTACAAAGTATCAATATCCGGGAATTACTTCTTTTCCCCCCTCTATGCAGGAGGTATAAATTATGGGATAGACGGATATCGAGTACCGACTCTTTCTCTCTCTCTCTCTCTATCGCGCGCGCGGTCTCGTGCGCGTATTGAAGTCGGAGCGGAATAACTGCGCGCGCCTGCTTGCACGAGCTTTCACTGCTCACTCCAGCCAATCAGATTCACGATATATTTAATATGTGAATACTATATGAAAATGTTGATTGATCTAAAATAAATAGTTGACATAATTTATTGAGAAAAAAAATAGTACCTTTATTTAGTAAATATACCTTTAACGCTATGACCAACCATGTAATTTTTTGTCACTCAGGGTGGAGGAGACCTTTCCAAGTAGTTATTGCAGTCTGAGAGGGAGATTCCTTTCTTTCTTTCTTTCTTTTTTTTACTAGCCAGAAGTTAGAAATTCAGCAATTTCATTCATAAATCTTGGACACAGCTGAAGACCTATATTGTTAATCTATAACACAGCTGAAGACCTATATTGTTAATCTATAAAGATTATAATGTATGTTGTTCTGGGTGGACCTTTCCATTTATTAGCTAATTACTTGTTTTTGTTTCCTCCATTGCTTTAATTACAGCGTTAGAATTACACGAACCAAAGTAAGTGACCACTACCAGGCATTTGTCTGAGCCTGACCACAAAATGTATGGATGAATAATATACATGGGTGCCATTTCTATTGTGACGTTGTCACATTTGACCCACATTTATTTAATGCACAGTGAAATTATTTTTTAATGAACTCTATTTGTCAGGTTAAATCCTAGATACCCATCCCTAGTCTGGAAATAACTCTACTGTTAATTGCATATAACAGGTTTATTAGCTTTTTTGGAAGGAGTCTCCAGTGCCAGCAAGTGTAATTCTGCATTCTTTTCCCACACAGGAAAGACTTTCGAATCGAGGATTTGGGGTTTCTCTGTCACATGACATGCTGAGTTGTTTATTGTTTAAAGCTGTTGTAAAATAAGGGAGAACAGGAACTCGCTTGTATTGTAAATATTACTATTAAGTAAATGAAATGTATGTCATTATTTAATAGATTACAAACTATGATGTAGGAGGAATAAATCCATTTAATGACATGCTGTTATAACAAAATTTGATCACAAAATGCTGATGTTGAATATTCTTCCTTTAACAGTATTACCTCAAATATTTTATTCTTTCCATGTTCAAGCTTGGCTGTACTTCATTATGGCTAAAATATCTGTATGATATTGAAGTGGGAATACTCTGTGCATGTAACTCTCCAAGGAAATAACCAGAACTACATCGCTCCTGCTACCCAGGTCTAATCCTTCTCCCTCATGTGTAGTGGTCACTTGTATGACGTACAAGATGATGCACCATTCTGAGTCATGAGGCGAAGCTTCAATGCTTGAAAAACGGTAATGAATGGGGCCTGGCTCGGGCTGTGATGGGCGCACCGCGCTTGTCAGAAAGCGTCTCACAGCTGTTTTTATGCCTCCCACATCAGGCTGACGCTTAAATTGCAGCCACGGCTTGTTGAGATGAAGCACTAAGCCGGAGGAGATAGCTGTAGTCTACAAACTAAACGTCTCTCATTATGGAGAAATAGCAAGCTGTCTTCAGTGTGTAGGACTTAAGTGAGAAAGGAGGAGATGTGTGCTTGCAGAGAAAATAAAATGTCAAAGAAAGCCAAGCATATGCAGAGCTGTAAAAGTGACTAACACCCACCACACACACACACACACACTTTATAAATCCGGATTCCAATATAAGAATGTCAGATTGCGAATTTCAGCATTTTCAGCTCACCTGCTCTATTGTGCTTTCAAACAACAGACAACAACAGACACCATGTACAGAAAGAATTTATACACTCACTTGACACACAACTAACACCGTGGACAATTGTGAAAATCGCTACAGTATCCCAGGTCAAAATATTTTACACAAATACCCCAAAATTTTGTAGCTATTAGACAGATTAGCTCCATATCACCTCCTGAAACCAGATCACATACACTAGAAATAGGGCGGTCCATCAATCCTGCTTACTAGAATGTTAGACCACGCCCACCAAGATAATTTTTAAAACAACAGTTTAGGTTAATAAATAAATAAATGAATTAGCTTGTTAATTAATTAATTAGTTGATTTTTGCTAATTAGTTTATTGATTTAATTATTATTAAAATTGTCACTCAGGTCATTACAGTTATATCTAGACTGTTGCTAATATTTTCAGGTTTTTCTTTCTCACTTTGTACGTAGCACAAAAATGACGTATTTCAAACTTCTGGCCACCATAAAATTTGCGTTGCTTTTCGAGCACAGCATTACAACACAGTTAATTAGTATCCCTGACTTCTACCACCAGAGGTGGCACAAACTCAAGTAAAAGTACAAGTACTTGCCTTAAAATTTACTCCACTACGAATATAAGTACCACTTGTGGATTACTTGTACCAAGTACAAAGAAAGGATTTTCTGTCTATCTATCTGTCTATCTATCTGAGACTGAATTAAATAACAAACAATATTTGAAAGTATCTTATGCAAGTCTATTAGATTTCAATAGCAAGAAAAAAATCAACATTATTTAATTGAATAGCATTGTTAGTGTCTTTCATTTCTGTGATAGCTTAGTTAGCTAGTTGCTACAATTGCTATACAATTAAATTTGGGAATACTGCAAAACATAATTAAAGGCTTGTTATAAAAAATTGCCCAGGATGTTCGCTACTTAGCTAGATCACTTCCATTTGTACTTTGTTAAGTGTTTCTGCTAAAGACACTTGAAGAGGGAGTCCGGCGAGAAGTGGGTGAGAACCGTTGCCCAGGTAACTGTCAATCACACTGGTGCGCTATCCACTCTATGCTAATTACCTTCCAGTCATTTCTGTAATCTTGGACTACTTGGATTGGTGGAATTGTTTTGTTTCTGTTCTTCCCTGTTCAGTTGGGTTGTGGCTCAGTCATGATATGGAGTGAGTGACAGCGTAAATGGTCCTGTTTAAATTAGAAAAACAGTGCACTTTTGTGTTATCGCCAGCTGAAAAGTAACTCTATTTCTCTTTTTAAAATGTATTGAGTAAAAGTACAGGTTTTTAATCAAAAATGTAGAGAGTAGAAGTAAAAAATACAGAAGTAAAGTACAGATACACACACACAAAAACTGTACTTTTTGTAACTTACCATCTCAGCCTAACACATTGCAAATATCTCTAACCATTAAATATGAGTTGTTTCACATTTTAACTAGCGCATGAATTTTTTGGAAATTTCCATTATCCCTCCATTAAAACTATTTGTAGTGCATGAAAAGAAGACGCTAGCTTGTTTTTTCACTTTAATTGCTTGGTTACTCGTTTGAAATCAAATAAACAAATAATTATGGTTATGAGGTCAGACAGTCTGCTTATGGGATCAGATATGTGTTGTCAGACCGGGCCAAAAGTAGGACAGAAAAATGCAAATTTCTTATAACAGCCTCTTACATAATAGAAACGCATGAATGCACCATCTCTTCACACGCACACACACACACACACACACTTACACACACAAAGTGGCTGACTGAGGCCCCAGCTGTTTTTACTGCTGCCCAGCTTCATGAATATGTCACACATTCTCTGTGTGTGTATACAGATTGCAGGCCTCCCTGGGATTTTGCTTCTGTTTGCTTTCACGTCTCGTTCTGTTTCTGTATGACAAGGTTAGCAGGATGCAGACAGTTAGCCAAACAGGCATTTAGTAACGGTGTCACACACTCCCCTTGTGTTTTGATACAACCCAAACAATAACAGCTAAAAATCCATCATCATGCACAGAAGAACAGAGCGCATGTTCTACAGCCAGAGATTAAAAACTAAACCATAAACACAGCACATGCATGCACTATTGTCAGTCCATCATCAGGTTTATTAAATGTGCACGTGAGTGTGTAAAAAAGAGAAAGAGAGAGAGAGAGAGAGAGTAAGACTGAGAGCAATGACCGTAGTCTAAGCAGAACAGACAGCTGTTTAAGCTATGACAGCTGGTTTGTCACAAGGTGCTGAAAAGGAAGACTATCACTCCAGTCCACTTAACACACACTGACAGGGGTCAGTCTTCAGCACAGGGGAATTAATCGATAGAAATCATTTTCCGCAGAACCATTTTTCACAAACACCTCTTCATGTTTTTGGCTCATTAATAGCCTGAAACTGAATCCAAATGGAAGGATACAGTGCATAAATTAACACCTATAGTGTGAAACTACACTTGCGGTGCACTCTTTATATTTATACTGGCTAGGCTTGCAGGGAGCGTGCTTCGAAAAAATGGTTGAGGCTCTTATACAAGGGTGTTCAAGTCAAAGCGGGACTTTTGATTGCGCCGAATAAAAGAACACAGGTACTGAATGAAAATAAAAACTATGTTTATTTCGTTATAAAATCCCTGCTACACTAATGCACGTATCCAGAGTAAAATGGTAAAAAGTGATCTTAGTACACCAGAGCCATGATCGGAATGCCTGCTCCACATCTGAAACGCTGTCCTCCCAGGAACTCCTTTAATGGCCCAAACATATGGAAATGCCTTGGACATGGGTCAGGACTGTCAATGCTGCACAATCAAAAATCCCGCTTTGACTTGAACACGCCTTGTCTTTTACTGGAACTTAAACAATTAATTAACCCTAAAGTGAGGAAACAATGACAAAACCAACAAAAAACATGTTAGTAAAGTGTTGGGCTACAAGAAGTCATCGCTATTGATGGCTACAAATCTCTGGAGCTTTACTGGAGCAATGAAAGCCATTTTGACGAAAGATTTTTCCTTCTGTTTGTAGATGAAGAGCGCTGTCTCCAATCATTTATAATTACTTAACTGGGTTGAGATCTGAAGCATACATATCTCACATCACTTTGATCATCATCAAACCACTCACCAAGCTTTCATGCTTTCTGAATGAGGATGGAGTCATTTTGAAAAAGCTCAGGCCCATCAGGTGAGAAACATTTCATCATGAGGGAAAGTGAATCAGTGAGAAGAACCTCATGTAGATTTACAGTGTTGTTTCTCTCTAAAGCGACACACAAATGTCAAGATGTCCACCTGAGAACGGAAGGTAATAAAACCAGCCCAGGCTACACTAGAGTGTATAGAGTGTATAAATAGGGAATAGAGAGTAGGACACTGTTTTAGATTCAGAGTCTCACTACTACAATGGGAATTCCTTACAAACCCATAACAACCAATGAACCAGTTATGCACTGATGCGTCCTAATTTAATGCCCCAGGAAACCGAAATCCCTGGTTGCTTTGTAATTAGGTTAATGTTAGTCTTGTGGATGGCACTGTGCATTAATCATTCCAGACCTCCCAATACTTTTGAAACTATGTTCTTCCCAATCTCAAGGTTCGTGTCATTGGTTTCTCAGGCTTATCTTTATGAATTTATGCTTGAACAGTCTTTAAGTCTAAGCAAATTTAAAGGTAAATGCTTGAGTACTAGGATTCAGGAACTGATGTAGAAGGGGAGAAAAAAGCATCTTAACTGTCTTTTAAGTAAAATAGAGGGTGATAAGAGAATATATGTTTACAGCTGCTATAACAAAAGTGATAACAGGAACTAACATGTTTAGTGTATAAAACAATTGTTAATATTACACAAAGATAACCAGAGTAAATATAAAATGCAGTTTTTAAATGATAGGGGGAAAAAGCTGCCCAAACCTGTCTGACCCTATGTAAAAAAGTAATTGAATAAACAGCGATTAAATTTCACTTGCCACACCCAGAACTGATTACTGCCAGACCTGTTCAATCAAAAAATCACTTAACTAGAACCTGTCTGACTTGCTAAAAGTAAATACTTTTTTATACAGTTGTTGATCAATTACCTATAACAGAACACTCTAAGAACTTCACACTGAACATTTACACAGGTTTCTTCTCATCTTCATAAACAAATTCCAGACTTTTCCAAGAACTCATCAGGTAAGTGCCGGAAAATAAACTCTCGTTCTTTTCTTTTTGAAATATTTTCCTTCCTATATTTGTCTAGACTCATATCAGACTTTTGTGACCCGAGAAGCATATAAACCTTCAGCACGACTCTGGTTGAGCTTTCAGCTTTAAGACTCTTTATTTTTTATTTTTCCCCATGTTGGTTCATCAGGAAGCAGCATGTCATTAAAATGTCTTGTGAAAAGTGGACACAACATCGATTTCTCCATGCATTTTGTGCAAAGCGAGAGAAAAAGACCATCGTACTGGAAGGACACACACCTTCCCTGTGACTGCTAGAGGGAAGAAGATTCGTCTCCATGGTAACGCACATTAATTACCTGTGAGTGCATTTCCACATCATGAAAGTGCCATAAGGTGGATTACACAACGAGCACGAGACTGAGCTGCACGAGTCTATGATGAGCTCATCCTCTCTCTCTCTCTCATACCCGCAGACACATTTCTTTTTCTCCCTGTCCCTCTTTCTCTTCTCTGCATCATCCTTCCTCTAATCTAACTCTCTTTTATTTCCTATTCTCCCTCCTCCTTTTTTTCGGAGAAGTGAGATTACACAATAGGTGCACAATGAGATGCAAAAACCTGAAAATTTCCTTTTCCAGTGACTTCCTGCAAACAATCAAAGAAGAGGTTGAGCACATGTGTGGCTATGTGTGCTTGAGTTTATATATTTGGTGACCAAATGTTCCAGCAATATCTGACAGTTTTCACTTCCTATGGACATTTTACAGCATTGCACAAATTATTATTATTATTTTTTTCAAAATCTTGAGGTTAGGGATATAAGTGATAAGGTGTATTCTAGAGTTTATAACCTGTATTAACAATTACAGTACTGTGTAAACATCTTGCCACCCCCCTATTTCATTCATTTATTCATTCATTCATTCATTTATCTTTTAAACCACTTAGTGGGTCGTGGAAGGCCTGAGGCCTACACACATATTACTGGCAATTTGGGAACACCAGTAATCCTAATCTGCATGTCTTTGGACTGTGGGAAAAATTGAGAAACCAGAGGAAGCCCAACAAGTACAGTACAGAGAGAACATACAAACTCCATGCAAAGGTGAAAATTGGACCCTCGACTATGCCGAATCCCTCATTTCTTCATATTAAATTTCATTAAATTGAATGATGCAAAATAGACTCAAGTAAAGAAATGGGAAAACGTGTAGTACTTTGACAGGCTGCAAAGTGCCTAAAGATGCAATAAAAAAAATTATTGTTTACGTAACAAACTTCAGCAGCAACTTCATTTCTCCTCTCGTCTGTTCCAACCACTCAGCATTCAGCTTCACCAGTACACTAAACACTGACTTGGTCATCTTCCTTCATCTGCACCTGTTACTCACTGGTTGATGACTCAAGTTATATGTTCGTCTGAAACTGCTTAGGTACAGGGACTGGAATGAAAATGAGAAGCAAAAAAGTCCTTCAAGTAGTCTGGAGAACTATTCCTCAAGCTCTTTGAGAACAAAAAAATGAAGAAATGTAGGGAACCTAATACTTTTGCACAATGCTGTATGTCAAAACAAAGAGAGCTACACAAAAGGTAATTAAATCTGAAAAGAAAACATTTACACACAATTCCCAATCTTCTACTGCACAACAAACCTCCAAAATGTCAATTACTAAATGTATTACTAAATCAAGGCCTACAACTAACTATATGATGTACATGTACCATGTTTGTTTAAAATATACAGTATGTAAGGTTAATTTTCTCTGTATTTGTCTTTGTACGAGCTTTACTGTACTAGATATGTACAGTACACTGAATTAAGGCACCAGTGATCTCTGCTGCTGGAGCTCTCCGCTAAGATGGAGCAATATTTCTAAAAAACCTTTTTCCATTTCTGTCTATATTACAGTAAATATAGACAGATATACTGTAGAAAAAGGCTTTAGAAATATTGGCTGTAGCAGGCTGTAACTATAGTGTCTGTAATTATAATGAGCAGGAAATAAAGAAACGTGAGAAAAACACACACACACCAGTGGTTTGGTCTGAGGAATCTATCAACACCTTCTTGTTGCTTCACAAATAATTTGCATAGAATTGAGCAAATTGTAATTCAAATGGAGCTTGCTGCTGAAGTCCTGGCTTTGCGTGTCACACATGGGCCGAGAAAACCAAAGGCCATCTGTTGCTTCATTGTGAATCATCCTTTTTTGATGATACAGTAGCTAATCCACACTTGTTAGCATACAGTAAATCATGTGTAACATCAAAAATATTAAAATACATAAAATGTTATACAGAAACTGTATTAGAATAAGTTAGCAAAACTGTGTAATATGGCTAAGGTGTAATGTTAGCATTCTCTAGGATTAGCGCTACTTTAGTTACTCTTCAGAAACCAAACACAGTGGTTTGTGAAAAGTCAGTCAATTTCACTGGTTCATTGGTTTCCATGGTTGGAACATGTGCATACTCTTTTTTTGTACATTCGTTGTTGTACTTTTTTTTCACAACATTCTGTTATGTGTTAGCAAGAGAGCTAAAAATAGCTATAAGCAAAGACAACTTTGCCAGCTAGCGCTCAGCTTCCTATACAGCTAGCTAGCATGATGAATGATTAAAGAGGGTGTTAAAAACATGAGATATTCCTAAAAGATACAGAATTAACATTTATGGCTCAATAGAAGCCAGTCAGTTTGCTAATAATGTGATTGCTAAAGTGTTAGAACTTCTTGTCTTTCTTCTCATTAAACACTGAGATGTGTGTGTGAGAAAGTGGCAGGAGATGATTTCCAGGATTAAGAGAGGAGTGGGGTGGAGAGGCTTTTAAACACTTTTTAAAAGAGCAGAACGCTTCAGTGCACTGCTTCAAACAGTCTTAACACACACACACACACACACATGCACGATTTGTGCACATCGCATCCTTTTGACATTTCCAAAATGAGATGAAATGTGTGTTAGTGAATTTGTGTGAATGCCGTATCAGTCGATCACATATACAGCTCCAGGTAAATGTTTATACACCCATGGCTGTACATAAAGTCATCTTAAAGGCACTTTGATATAATGCTGAAAATTGGATTCTGTGATAAATAAAGAATTTCCCTGTGTTAGCCTGAAAGAATTAAAGGAATTTTTACTCTCTAGTTCTTTCATGTTGCACAATCAAAAGTCCCACTTTTGGGACTTAAACGTCCCTCATATCTCTAAAATATTAGCTGTAGTTTATAAATAATGTATTTCCCCCCAAAAATAATTTCTGGCTAATTTTAATTTTAATAAAATTACATTTTATTGCTAGGTTTTTATAAAATAAGGAAAATCTGTCTCTGAGTCTAAGCATATTTGACTTATGTTGCATATTTGTAATGAGTATTGAGTTGGTGAATTGCACATTCAAGTATAACTTTTAGAGAAAGAAGTCATTTGTATAAGCACAAATTATGATTAGTTTGTATTTCACATATGCATTTAATATACATCTTTCAGAAAACCCGATTACAGAGCTCAGAGCGCAGTCTTTATCACTGTAAAAACCGAAGAATGTTTCCAACTATGTCTGCTAATACATGAGAGGGGAAAATAAATAAATAAAAAAAATAAATCTAAAATTCTTTAAATAGTGAACAGCGAGTCCAAGGCTGTGGTACTAAACTGTTATAAAGTTTAGGGAATTTTCAAAATATTAGAAAAATATATTTTATATTGCATTTTATTTTGTTATTGTTTACACAAAACTTGCACTTTAATTCATTCTATACCTCATGTTCCACTCATATTTTGTCATACTATACCTACATGCCATATCTCTATTCTTTTATATTACACATTCTGCACATCCTGTGTGTTTTTTTTTTTTAAAATATTATATATTTCTATTTTCATTATATTTCATTGTAACTTTGTAAATCTGATTTGTACATTCATCCCAAATACTTACATTTATTTTTTTTCTCCCTAGGGCAGTTTTTACTATTGCAGTAAAATTTTTCTCTTTCTATTCTTTCTTTATTCTATCTTTGAAGGCTGTTGTATAAGTACAGTTTAATACAAAGTAAACAATCGGTTTAAATATTGGCAAAATTGGCATAAGCAAAGCAAGTTAGCCAAACTTATGTTGAGATCAAAAATTTATATATACTTATCATAAACATGAAAGTCATTTTCAATATTGGATTCAAAATTGGTGATTATTCCTTTGGTCTGGTCTTTTACATCATTATGCATCATACAGCAATTTTAATGTACATGTTTGACTTCATTTTTAGCTTTATTCCTGTTTCAAAATCCATCTCCAACTCGACTAAAGTTGGCAGCTGACCCCACTGACAAAGAGAAAACTTCTGAAGGAAAGGTATGTTTGGAAGAGTTAAGGTGAAACGTTCAACCTTAAGAACACCAGGTTGGCTGTTACACATAATGGTGGTAGCATCCTGCTTTGGAGCCGTTTTGCTGCATGTGAAACTGATGCATTGCTTATGAAATAATGAAGCAGGTAGAGGACTAGCTCAGAATTATTCAGTAGAACCTCAAATCATCTGTGAGACAATTGGGTGTTTTGTCAGGACAGTGCACACATTAAAGCTGGTTGTGGAATAAATACAGGAATCTAACAAGTTTTAGGAGCCTCTTGAAAATGTGTGGACTGTGTGTAATAGACGGGTCTGTGCCAGAAAACCGAGAAATGTAGACTTTTGAATGCCCCCGACCTTGACAGTGTATGTGAACCTACGCCCACCTCTGTAGATATGCACACATAATGCGGACTAAAAAAACCCTCGAACCTTACACACTGATGCATCAAACCTAAATTGCATAGAACTGAGAAAACTCATTTCAAGTGATGCTCGCCACTTGCCACTATTTCTGCAGTTGTGAACACAGGAGAAATCTCGAGCCTTCGACACAGCCCTTTTTTTGTAAATGCTTCTTCCAGCATTTTCATGAGTGATATATAAACTCTGTAAAAATACATCACAATCATGTTTTTTGTGAAACCATAATTTACAATGATGACAAGATTGTGCAACCTGTAGATGTACTGTATATTTATCTGTAGATGTGTAGAAAAATGTTTGCGTGCCTTTGCATTTGGCTTATAAAAAAAAAAAAAGCTGTTTAGTTTATTGCCATCCTGTTTTATATTATTATCTTTCTGTGACATGGTTCTACATTTCAGTGTTATTATTATTTTTTTTAATCAACTTGAAGGTTGCTGCTGTGCCAGTAGTGTGTGACTAAGGTTAAGGGTGATGATATGATTTCTTATGAGAACAGACTAGATTTCATTAGGCAGTGCTTTCTTTCTTCATTCTCTGATTTTCTTTCGAAGCACAGAATCGTATCTGTGTGATCGTCAGTCTTCTTCCTCCATGCAGTGTCAAGGTTCATAAGCCTGGTGTAAGGCATGCAGAAGGCCAGTGATGGAGCTGCAGGCAGGGGGAAGGCAGTCCAGCCAGGCGGACATACACGGGGATTTATGTGACAGGCTGCCTGAAGGTGTTAGCGTTGTGCTTGATGGGTCACGGCCTAGTGCCTCGTGCAGACACGTGACCAGCATCCTACGCCTGCTCGGCTCCTGCGTTTGTCCTTCACACAACATACAACAGTGTAGACAGAACAAGGAAACAGCTATTTGAGGTTTGTATGCAAGCAAGAGCTGCTTCAAATGACGTGAGCTTATTACACAAACCTATTGTGTAACAATACAAATTAGCAAAAGTAAAAGCCATTACTTCAGTTTTTTGGGGTATATCTGTGAAAGCAATACTGAATTTGCCTAATTTGCCTAAAACATGGCTGTTAATCAGTTAAAATTTTAAATTTAGTTAATTACAGTCATAGTCTGTGATTCCATCCATCCATCTATCTACTGTAGGAACCTTTGTAGTCCAACTAGTGGCCATGGAGGCCAATGGCAACCACTGTATTTATTTTCATTTTGTACGACCTTGGTAGGACCTTCGCTCGACACACACATGCTTATCCACATAGTCTGTGATTAATCATGATCAATAACAATTTAAAAGAAAAAAACTCAAATTCACTTGTTTTATAATCATGTTGAAATAAGGTAATGCATGACAAACTGGGAAACAAACCTCTATATTTCCTCTATATTATAACCTTAATAAAAATTGTGCAGTTTTATATCTCAAACATCAACATTCAACAAATGCTAAAATAAAATCTTTTAAATTGGACTGGCACTGCATGCTGTGGCTGGGTGGTATAGGGTGTGGCAACCCACCAACAGCAGGGCTTGAACCTGGATCCTCAGATCTGAAAACCAACAATCTAGAGCCTTACCCGCCTGAGCGCGTGTTTATCCAAACTTCCATCAAGAAGCTTTACATAATGAAACTTGTCGTTCAGCACACCTGGTGATGATTCTGCAGTCATCTTATTATCTGTGTATTATCCTTATTATTAACGGCCCATTATCACACAAAGCCAGGTAAACTTGCTGCGTTTATGGAAAGCCATTAGGGCCAAAATTGTTCATATGATTAATTTGCGTACATTTTTTTTAACACGTTAAAAGTTCTAGGCTAATCACACGCGTAATTAATATTGACAGTCCTAGTCCTAAGTCACATGGGCAAATCTGTGAGACGTCACCATCTGCTCTTAAAATGGAAAATATTTCTCCACGTGAACCAATCAAGCAGTCTGACAGTCTGGTTGAGTAAATTTTTTTGCCAACAAAATACAGTAGCATATACTTGCTTAATCTTGGTTAATTATTTGTTCTGTTATTTGGTATTGATGCCAGTTTTCACCTGGCATGTTTTATTCATTGTATTTTTAGTGAAGCAATAATGATTTAGATATTTTTGAGATTTTGCCTCCTTTTTAATGGCTTGGGTAGAAAAATAAAACAATAAATAATTGCGGAAATCTGTTTGTGTTGCGTTTCAGTGTTTTGCCTCTGCGTCATTGAGAGGAGGTGGATGTGAAATATGACACGGTGTGCGTGCATGTGTGTGTGCGTGTGTGTGTGTGTGTACAAATGAATCATGCTCAATCAGACCAACCACCACAGGAAAACAATGCTAAAAGGAAACATGTTCTGAAATGACTGAAGGTGACATTAGGTGACATTATGACATTTTCTTTGCTTCATTACTCTCATGCACTGTATTTCGATATACAACTGACAAAAACAAAAACAAAAAATAAATGAAGGCGTTTCTTTATGGAAGTCATTTACATTTAAGATTGGAAAAGAGGCAGAAAAGTGCATTACACAGTTATGCAACCGAGTCATGGGTCCAATTATATTTAGCTTGCTCTGGATAAATTGATCTTCAATTCTCAGGGCTTCTGGAAATGTTTGAGCATGTTTTTAAATTTTTTTATTTTCATTGCCTTTGGGCATTTACGAAAACTGAATCAAGATGCTACCTAAGATGATCAGTTTTGTGTCACGCTTTGTAAGATATGCCAGATACCCGACGTTATTTAGCAGAAATGTTTCCTTTGCATGTCACATACAGTATGTATCTGCTGCACTAGAGCACTCAAATCTTACTGTATATATATATATATTTTTTTTTCTATTTTAATCAGAATAAACCTTTTTTCATCTGTCATTATTTTTTTTTTTTCAAAAGCAAACCTAAGGCCAGCGTGGGCTTTTTGTAATGTGCACATTTTGGTGCATATTTCCTCGGGTGGTACAGTAGATTCGTGCATAGTGCCATGTTTTATTGATGCCTGTCACTCTATGGTGCGATTGCAGCACCGCACTTGACAGCTGCAGTGTTAGAGTCAAATGTAAATGACAGCTTTCAGGTTGGCTCATGTCACTTCCTACTTATGTGCAGCTCCATCTTGCTCCTGCCAAAGAGCCGAAGGAACACTACTGCAGTTATTTAGCAGTCAACAGCATGAAAGACGCAGGGAAAAGGCCATTCATTCGCTGATTGCACACAAGATACAGGCTTGTATTCAAAAAAGATCCCAAAAGCAACTGAATATAATAGAGTGAGAGAGAGAGAGAGGAATAAAAATGGATGAGAGAGTGCCTCTTTTGTCATGGATCAGTTGTGCTGAGGTCATCACTTGGAGACGACCTAAACCTTGTCACAACAGAGCACTAAACAAAACCAATTCATACCACACAAGATGGGATGGGAAATGATGTATCACGGTCTGAACCATGGATTAAATGGAGTAGCTGAGAAATACTGTAGTGGAGCCAATAAAGGCTAATTCTGTTAGACAAGGTAGAGACATGAGATCAGAATGAGAAGAGTTTCCAATGTAATTCTCTATTGATTCCGTCTCTACTTCATCAGGTACACCTTGCCTTTGGCTTCAGAACTGCCTTTATTCTTCATGGCATAGATTCACCAACAGGATGAAAACACTGCTTAGAGATTTCGGTCTATGTTGACATGAGTTGCTGCGGGTTTATTGGCTGGACATCCACAATACAAATCCTGTATTCAAGGTCCCAGGAGGCATGGAGCCTATCCCAGGAGGTTTAGGGCACGAGGCGAGGTACACTCTGGACACACACTACGGGCAATTTGGAAACGCCAGTTAGCCTGATCTGCATGTCTTTGCACTGTGGGAGGAAACCAGAGTACCCGGAGAAAGCCCACCAAGCATGGGGAGAACATGCAAACTCCATGCACACAGAGACGGGAATCGAACCTGGCCAGGAATCAAACCCGGACCCTGGAGGTGCAAGGTGACAGTGCTAACCACGACACCACCTGATGTGAAACTCCAGTAGCGAAATATCCCAAACTGAGTTAAGATCTGGTGCCAGCAGAGGTTGTTTGAGTACAGTGAACTCATTGACATGTTCAAGAAACTACAGTTTGAGATGATTTTAGCTTTGTGACATAGGTCGGTTTCCTATGGTCATATATAAATGGTCTGCCAAAAAAATATTCCCCACACCATTGCACCACCATGACCAGCCTGAAACTTTGATACAAGGTGGGATGCATCCATGTTTTCATGTTGTTTACCTTGTAAATGTCATAGCAGAAATCAAGACTCATCAGACCAGGCGTTTTTTTTTTTTTCAATCTTCCATTGTCCAATTTTGTGAATTATATTACAATTATAGCCTGAGTTTACTGTTCTTAGCTAAAATGGAGTGGCACACGGTGTGGTCTTCTGCTGCTGTAGACCATCTGCTTTAGGTTTGATGTGTTCTGTGTTCAAAATTTTCTTCAGCCAACCTCAGTTGTAAGGAGATGTTTTTTGAGTTGCTGTTGCCTTTTTATCAGCTCGAACAAAGCATCAACAAAGCATTTTTTCTCTTTCAGACTATTATCTGTAAACTCTAGAGATAATAATAATAATACATTTTATTTGTAACACACTTTCCATTCATTAAATCTCAAAGTGCTAACTTTGATTATTGTGCATAAAAAACCCAGCGTGTCTGGCACCAAAAACCATGGCACATTTATAGTCACTTATATCACCATTCATCCTTGTTCTGATGCTCGGTTTGTTCTTCAGCAATTCGTCTTGAATACTGAAATGCACTTAGTTCCTGCCGTGTGATTGGCTGATTAGATATTTGCATTACCAAGCAGTTGATTATGAAGTGGCCAGTGAGTGTATATGGTCAGATGAATAAACCCGGGAGTCAGTATAATGTTTTCGTCACAAAAGGCACAATATATACATAAATTGTACAGTATATATATTATATTGTATATATAGCTATACTATTGATCAAGCCATAAAAGTTAACTCTTGTAATCGTTCATTCATGTTACTTGCGTATCTTTGGAAATTTACAGAATGGATAGTTTCCTGAGACATGCAACCCTGTAGCTGAACATTGGGTCAATGACTAGACTAATCTAAACATCTAACCTGGCGACAACACTGGCAAAAACATCTAACCTGCATTTATCACTATTTCATGAGATTTCACATATTTCAAAATGGTACATGATCTTCTAAGAGCTTGTTCTGTACTAGCAAATGTTTTTTTTTTGTCACCAAATCGTTCACAATGTTCCACACCGATTACAGTGAAGAGTTTTCCAGCTGTGTTTAGCCCATATGCATCAACACTGAGTGTCTGAGACTGCCGGTGGATTTCTCCTAAAGAAAGGCTGAAATGTGTCTAGGCTATAAAGTTCAAAATAAGGCTGTCTAAAGTTTTGTATTTTCTCCAGAACATTTTACAGAGCACTTGTCGCTTTATAGTAAAGAAGTGCTTGTTTGCAGAATGTGATCAGGGCAGAGAGAGACTGAGAGCACTACGGGTTTTAGCGTAGTGCAGCTATAAAGTGCTTTTTGTTTTAAATAGACAAGTTTGGGGCTTCAGTGTTTGGTGGTGATTTATCTAAAGTGCTCTACTGACCAAAAGTAGAATTCTAATAGTTGGATTATTTGATACACAGGAGCATGAACATACTTGGACAAAGATTACATGGTGAGTTAGAAGCTGAATATTAAGGTGATGCCTTTATTAGGTGCCATTAGAAACACATTTCAGACAATAATCTAATTCTTAAATCAGTAACAGGGTTGATTTTTTTTTTACACAATTACACAACATATGAATAACTAGTGTCCGTGCCAAGATTAAGACCCAAGGGGTGTTGAAGCCAAACCGAGACTTGCGATTGAAGGCGTAAAACCGATTGACATTTACAGAAAACTCCAAGCACTAGTAAAACACTGGGATAAGTGCATTAGTGTATCAGAGGATTATATAGAGATATAAAGGTTTTTACTTTCTTAACTGTGTTTTGTTATTTTCCACAATCAAATGTGTCAGTTTGACTTGAACGCCTCTCATCATAATTTATCAAAATGTCTCTCTTAGTTTTATATTAAATAACATGCAAACATTAAGTAACATTTCAAACTATAATTTGGGTGAGAGCATTTTACTATCAAAGAGACTTTCAATATTACAATATTATTCAAGATATTCAAAGAATAAAGAACTTTTCTTCCTTTGATCTTTCAGAAATTCCAACAATGCCACTTTCTGTGCCAAACATTTGACTTATGATTATTCCAGACCTTTTTGCATTGTGTGGCTAAAATGTAAATTTTTTCTCAATGATTGAAAATGATGTTTCAGGAACAATGTTTATTTACATTGTTTACCTGAAACATAGATATACTGGCACTTCATCATACCTACACGTATAAATCTATTGTACGCGGGACACAGATGACATCCTAGTCATAAAATCACCCATAACTTCTGCCCCACTTATTGCTCCAAATCATAAATTTTCCTCTAAAGAAACTAAGTATGCAAAGGGTTTAAAAGTATAGAACCAGGACACGCTGCATGACATGACATCACATCTGCTCTGGGTAATACAGCTCGCTGGTTTTGGAGTTAAGCTTTGAGCTAAGAGAAGAAATGGGACACACTTTAAGCCCTTGCTCATCCTGAAAGAAGTGTACTTTAAGACCACATGGGTTTGAGGGTGAGAATTGGGATGAGGCCACGCATTTTTAAAGGTTATGACCGAGGGTGCACACAGGCACTGAGACGGTGCCAAGAGCCAGCGGAGACAGAGTCGTGTCCCAAGCATCTGTGGCTCACATCGCAAGGTCAGTGGAGACAACATCGAATTCATTTCTCTCATGGAAGTAAATATTGTACTATATATTCATTAATTTTTTAGAGTTTATACTATTTATAGTCTACAACAAATTAAATTTACGTGTTTAAAGTGTTATAATATAGAACTTGTGCTTTAAACACATGAAAGTAACAACGAGACACACACACACGTGAATGTTTAAGGGAATAAGAGACCACACTGATGCACGGACACACTTTATAAGGTAGCTAATAACCGAGAACTACAGTAGCTAGCACAAAGCTATTATATCTTTTATCCAAAAACGATTTAAAGGCAGAATAACAGATATTTTGGTTAATTGCCAAAAACAAAAATATATATACTGTGAAACCTCGGATTATGAGTAACGCGGTTAACGAGTGTTCTGCAAGACAAGCAAAGATTTTTTATAAATTTTGACTTAAAAAAATAGTATTGTCTTGGTTTACAAGCACCGAGTATCACGTATCACACATGTGCTTCTTGTTTTGATGCCAAGCGTCACGTGATCACAACTGAGCCAACGGTTTTTCTCTCTCTTATGCTGCGGAATTGTAGGTAATCGGCTCCCCTGCTGGGTCTTAGTGCACGTCTCTTACTGGTATAATTAACATTCGTGTACGCGTGTATTGTTTACTATAACTCTGTGACCACGTGTGTGTGTGTGAAACATTTTGCTTTGTGTTTGTAAGCGTGTTTGTACAGCGCACATGTGTGTGTGTGATTCTGTTAGTATGCGCTCACGCAAGTCTGACTAGCGATGCTCCTTGCTAACTTTTCCGATAAAACAGTCTCTCCATTAATTTGTGTGTGTGTGTGTGTGTGTGCATCGCCTATTCACATTTATGGCATTTGACAGACGCCCTAATCCAGAGCAACTAAAATTTTTATCTCATTTTTCGAAGGCATCCAAGTAGCTGAGAGCAAGGCCTGAACTGTCAGGCAAAACATGGTATTGGTGCTAAATGTCTTACCTTAAAGAAAATTTCCAGATCATATAACACCATTTTTTATACTACTTAATGCTTCATGCATATACATTTATATTTTTATCAGATCCTTAACAGTCAATCCTTAACTGTTTTGAATTCAAATCTTTTAGTGATTTTAACTGTTGTTTATATAAAACTTGGCCAATTTAGTTTTTACATGAAAAGACATAAACCTGAAAAAGTCTATTAATAAAAAATGCAAAATTGTTAAGAAATTGCAGCATAACTTTTACAGGGTTATGGTTATATTTTTAATTTAAGCAACAATTTTTTACAGATCATATGCTTTTAGAATCCTACACCAATTTTAGTATCAATACTCATACAGAAATATGAATGATTTGCATTTTAAATGTTTATTGTTTAAAGCGAGACACTATAACGCTAAAAAATGCCCATTTTTGGAACACATATGAAATCATCTCTCCAAAACAGCTGAAGTTAGCAACTTGAAATTTTAGGGAAGCCAGATTGGTCACTTCAATGTTACATAAACTTCAGAATTAGCTTCTTTGGCCACACATATTTTCTGTATTATATGTAGAACATATAAATAAAATAAAATCAGCACCAATACTGTGTTTTGACCAAGTGGCAAGTTGGTGGTGCTGGGGTTTGGACTTAGGACCAATCAGTAGTCCAACATCTTAACCACTGAGCTGCTGCAGTGCATCATCTTGCTAACTTAACAAGTTAATAATAATCCTTTGTTTCCACACTTAAACTCTATTTATAATCTAAATGCATTTAATTAATAGCCTGGACTGGACAATAATAATAAGAATGATGTATTATGTAAAATAATTATAATTAATGATAATACTAGTACTAGCATGATGTTTTGCATGTCTTATTATAAAGCCATCTCAAATATGGTGAATATAACTGTATTTGGCATTACATAGAGATTTCAGAGTTATCCATGTTATTTCGTATTTTTACAAAAAAAACCAAATATGTGAGCTGACATCATCACCATGGTGACCTTTTAATTTTTCTGCACTACTATTATCAAGCTTGAGCAAGCATTTAAAATGTGGAGGCAGCTCTCTGACTAAGAGCAAAGTCTGACATTGGGCTGATGATGATGATTATGATGATGAGGATTATGATTATCATATTGCAGATCTGATTATATTGTGCTTGGGGTTTATTAACATTCTTAAAAAGCTGGCTAAAAATGTCAGGCTGAAACCGAGTGAAAAAAACATGTTATTTAAGCATGGGTGCATTTATTACCAGCTGAAAAAGAATGTTAATGAGAATGCACACGATCATTAGATAAGTGAGAAAAATTTAAATAAAAGTTCTCTGGTTTTCTCATAGCTCCTAAAACATGCTGCTACGTGGATTGGCACTCTTGATTTCCCTTAGTTAGAAATGTGTGCACAATAAATGCAATTGTGCATTTATTTAGAGAGGTGTTGCATTAGGAACTTACCCACAAGGGGCGTTCAAGTCAAAGCGGGACTTTAATAACAGAACACAGTTATGAGAGATATAAAAACTATCCTTTATTTCTCCATATAATCCGCTGCGCCACTAATGCACCAGTGTTTCACTGGTGCTTGGATACCATCAAGGTAAAAAAAGCCATGATCAGACTGCCTGCTTCATGTCTGAAACACTGGCCTCCCAGGAACTCCTTTAATGGCCCAAATGTGTGGAAACTGAGGTCAGGACTGTACAGGGGATGTTACCATAACTTCCAGCTGAGTTCCAGTAATGGTAAAGACAGATGCATCTCTTCTGCATGTTTGTGACAAGTTATCCATTGATTTTCAAGGATCAAACGTTTTACTTGCTGCATGTTCATGTGAACGACTGCAGTGGGCTCCGAGCCACCTCGGCCGTGATCGTTATTCACGGACATACAGACTAGAGAAAAATGTTTGCACCGTTCAAATGTTTTACTGTTGCTAAGATACTCATCACCGTACTGTGGTACGATAGCATAACTATTCCACATTCCTGCTTGTGGAAGAAAGCCAGAAAACTTGCAAGAAGACAGTAACCCAAGCTCAGGATCCAGCTGTAGACCCCGAAGCTATGAGGCAGTAACAGTACTCTTTGGTGGTTAGAACTTTTCTCTATATGGTTATTTTTGCATTTATGTTCACTAGAAATATGAAAAATTAAAGTAATATACAGTAGCATGTGCTACATAACCTGATTACTGGACTTAAATCCGGATCTCTATCAGATATCTTGAAACCCAGTAAAGGCGTTAATCTGATATAAGACATTGTAGTGCGCTGGTATTAAAGGAGCACTTGAGTAATCACAGCACAATTGTGTGTGTGTGTAAATCTAGTCCAGGATTTATTTTTTTTAAATAACAGTTTAGGTGCGTGGGTGGAGGCTGTGCATGCGCCCGTGTGTGTATGAGTAAGTCACAAGATAATATGAGCTGCTGCTGTGGATAATTTTGACTGCTCAGTCTGCTAATACCACCACAAAGAAGCATTTGCTCCAGTTTTTTGACTAATTAGCACAACTCAAAAGACTAGCGCTGGACTGACGATGGCGGATCTGACTGGATGTTGCCCGAGGTCTGTTAGCATGCCTAAACGACTGGCAGAAACAAAATGCCAAGCTGAAACTAAACAAATTAACCCAGGAGTTTAAGGCATGCTAACATGCAAAATAGAAACTGGACACTTTATGTAGGAAGATTTTATGGCTCTAATCCAGGTTTTTTTTATTGCAGAACAAAAATGAGGATTTTGATAAAAGTGTGTGTGTGTGTGAGTATGTTAGCCTAGGTCCCATGTTGGCTTGGAAGCCCTCAGGACCGCTCTGATGGGTCAGGAAGAGATCTCTGTTGGCATATTGTGTGACCTCCCAAGGCTGGCACTGAGCAGGAGGGAAGAACGCCGGGTCAGACGAGTGAAATGTTACCAGGGGGAATGCAAATTGTCCCTGACAACTGGTGCAGAAAGCATGTTCTTCCTGACTCCAGGACCTCTGATATTTCACAAAGTCAGACAGAACATGGCAGCCACCACCCGGGGCGCGTTTTGATTAGGTTATTTAAAGAGGTATGGAATAAACACACTCCTGAACACACACACAATCCTGGATGGACTCTTGACAAGGATTTGCTCAGATAGTTGTGGTGCTGTTTTTTTTTTTTTTTTTTTAGTCTAGCACGCTTCCCTCCTTCATAGTTCACACACCCTATGACCGCCTCCTTCAGGGGATGGAGAATTGGCCATCTGAATTGGTCACACTGCGGAACGTCACCATGGAATGTGCAGCGCAGTCTGTTGAAGGAGCATTTTATGGAATTCAATTTTCATTTAATGCATTTAATGCATTTTAGTGTAACAAGTTCTTTGTTCCAGGGGCGTTCAGGTCAAACTGGGACTTTTGATTGACAGAATATCAGAACACAGTTATGAGAGTTATAAAAACTCTGTTTATGTCTCTATATAATCCCCTGATACACTAATGCACTTCTCCTAGCGTTTCACTAGTGCTTAGACACCATCAAGAAAGGAAGGTATGATCGGACTGCCTGCTTCAAGTCTGAAACTCCCAGGAACGTCTTTAACAACCCAATCATGTGGAAATGTCTTGGAGCGAGGTCAGGACTGTACATGGGATGCGGCGATAACTCCCAGCCGAGTTCCTGAATGATTGGGTGTACAGCTCCCACAGACAGATGGGTCTCTTCTGCAAGTTGGCGACAAGTTATCTGTCGATTTTTAATCATTGTGAACACATTATTCAGTTTGTAGAGGAACAGTGCCAGAGAATGTGTGATGTCACTTTTCAGGCTACAAGCTTCAGGAGCTTGAATGCTGCAATCTGATTGGCTATCAACACTTTTGCCAGCATCAAACAGGAGAGCTCTTACTTTAAAATATAGCCAGTAAAGTAAAGAAAAAAAATACTTGTGGCATCGATGCCATACATTAATGCCATATTATTAAACAGTTTGAAGCAGTTAGTGGTAAGGCAAGAAGACGAGTGACAGGAGAGTATTTGGAGAATGGGCGTGTGTATCCCTGTCTCACATCACAGTGTTCAAGCCCTAGATCCGTCGTGACACTCAAGAGATGAACACACGATTGATTTCATCGACAGTGTTTCTGCTTCTCGCATGTCTTTTTTTCCTAAATATAAATATAGAAACACAAACAGCTCTGGTAAGATGCAGTGCATTCAGTTCTAACCTCTGCTCTACAGTACAGCATGTTACACCATAGCAGGATTATTCTGACTCCCTCAAGATTTAGGATTTTGAGGATTTTATTCTTTTTTTTCTTCCTCTTCTAAAGTTATGCGTGTGATGCCTACACTCTTGTCTTTCACTCAGCCGTCTAGTGTGATGCAGAGATAAGATATTCTGTTCAGGATGATTGTTCTCCACCTATGGTTGATAAAGTGGATATTTTGTCATTTTGCCTACATTCAGGTGGATCTCCAAATGCATACAAATCCAATCCAAGCTTTGTGTCTTGTATCCGATTATGTGCACCTGCATGTGACATATATACGATATGAACAGCGATGACATCAATGCCGAAGGAATAGCCTGTCAGTCGAAGGTTGTACGTCTGTATGTAATATAATATACAGGTATATGTCACCCGGATGGACGATGAGCTCTCGTCCCCAAGGTCAAGTGCTCCATAAAGATATATGGATGTAATAGTACAGGAGCAGAGAGTTCCTGTAGGTATCGCACCAGGGTACTGGACATTATTACACAAGCACAAAACGCTGTAGAAGGGTTTTCGAGTTAGGGTTTTTGGAGAGCCCCTTTATGCGCAGATGAGAGGGACATTTTTTACAGAACCACTTCACGGCGAGCAAGGACAGTTCGTAAGAGCATTACGCAAGACAATAACACTCGAGCGAACAAAACACTAGCGGGGCAAAGCAAAGCGTCTGCTAATATCTACCGGGTAATGCGGAGCGGATCTAACGCGATTGCCGTATTAGGGAAAGAGTGCGCGTATGAGAGTCGAAAAGGACAAGAGAAATGAGAGAACGAGAAAGACAGAGAGAGAGAGAGAGAGAGAGAAGAGCTGAAGGGCATGGTGAAGAGAGAAAATACAACCCCAGGCGTAATTACTGCCACATCACCCACTCAACCCTTAATGAGACTGGAGGCCAGCGGGGAGATCTGGCCCAGCGCTCAAGCAGAAAATAGACACAAAACTACACGATTAGACCAAATAACTGGCCTCATCCTGGCCGAAATGACTGGGTCGTTAAACACACAAACACAGCCAAAAAGAGAGTTAAAATAATTACACCCGAATCACACTCTCTCTCACGAACACATACATGCTCAGTCAATTCTCAGCTTAGTTTCTACTTTTTTCTGTTATGTTTCTTCACCACGCTGTTAATATACACTAAAAAAAAATAAGAATAATACAGCAATAAGGTCAGTGACTTTGCGACCGCTTCTTGCTCTCATTATCAACCCTGAGCTGATGCTGAGAGCTGACGCCCGTGTCGGAAATGCAAATTCAGCCGCCTGCGAGTGCACGTGGTAATTGTGAAGGCATCAGCTGAAACGCCAGCTTATTTTTAGGGCCTCTTACTGAGAAGTGTGTGTGTGTACGTGTGTGTATGTGGAGTGGGAGGGAAGATACATGTCTGTCTGACAAGCAAGAGAGAAGGGTGGGATGTGTGTGTGTGTGTGTGTGTGTGTGTAAGCGAGCGAGAGAGTGGTGAGACAGACAGAGTTGTGAGAGACATCCTGAGTCCACCTGAGGCAGCAACACCTCACAATGCCATGCTGCCTGTTTCTCAGTACCTGGATTTTATGGATTGAGCAACTATGAAAGATTTTGCTTTGCAACGTTAATTTTTTAGCTTACATGCTAGAGAAAAAAAAGGTCCTTGGGACTAAGGCTTCCTTGGGACTTTCTTAAATGATTGTGAAAAGGTTCTGTTAAGGATCTAGAATTACAAAATTTTATATTTTTAAGGTAATAAAGCAATAGGTGTGTTTATATGGACCATGATATTCCATCAATTATAATAATAATAATAATAATAATAATAATAATAATAATCTGCTCAATTGGAATAAACACATCAGTCAGAACACTCTGATCCAATCCAGCTCGATCAGAATTAATTTAATTAATTTAACACATTGTAATTTATCAAATAGGTAACTATTAGCCTTTTAACCTGATTGTTTCTCTTGTTTACATAAATATATTCTTTTTGTATGTTTGCCTAACATGATATGTGGTGAGTTTCTGGAGAGGACATTTTGCTTCCCTTTCTGATCAGTAAACTTGAACAACTCGCCTCTCTCAGTCTTTACTTCAGGCTTTTATCCACTGGAGCTCTGGCTGAAGGAGGAGCTCTGATTGGCTCACATTTCACAAGTAGTAAGGCATCTAACCATGTTAGAACCATCTAAGTTCTTGTAACCAATCGTACTGCAGAAAGTGGGATTTATTATAAAAAATCGGAAGCCTATGTCTATTTTTGGTCAAACAAAATCTTCATCTGTGACTTAGTGGCTCAGTGATTAGCACTATCTTAGCCTTGCACCTCCAGGTCTTGGGTTTGATTCCCGTGTCGGGTCTGTGTGCATGGAGGTTGCATGTTCTGACCCTTGCTTAGTGGGTTTCCTCTGGGTTCTCCGGTTTCCTCCCAAAACCCAAAGTCATGCATATTAGGCTAATTGATGTCTTCAGATTAGATTATATTCAACTTTATTGTCATTACACATGTACAAGTACAGTGAAACCTCGGATTATGAGTAACGCGGGTTACGAGTGTTCTGCTAGACAAGCAAAGATTTTTTAATAATAATGTAATTTGTCACCGCGCCAGTTCACACACAAACACACAGACACACGCTCTCTCTCTCTCTCTCTCTCTCTCTCTCTCGCCTTTACTTTGTGTCAGTGTTTAAGTGTGTGTGTTATGTGTGTGTGTGTGTGTGTGTGTGTGTTTTTCTTTCTCTTGCGCTGCAGAGTGTGTGTTTTATGTGTGTACGCACGCGTAATTTGACAAAGGGGTTTGCTGAGGGTTTGATTCAAATCATACTGGGACTTTCTAATAAAATTTCTGTTGAATAAAGACATAAAACTTTGACATTTTTAGAAGACTTCACCTACAATACATTGATGAGACTCGCCACAAACCTTTTAAAGAAGGCTGCATACAATCATTGGCCACCACTACTTGTACATTACAGGAACTTGACTAGGAGTTATTGCCACATCCACCATACATTCCTGACCTCACTCAGAGCCATGTCAACATGCTTGGGTCATTAAAGGAGTTCATGGGAGGCCGGCGTTTCAGATGTGAAGCAGGCAGTCTGATCACGGTTGCAAAAAAGTTTACTGAGAAAACTTTCTATCTTGAATGTATCCAAGCACTAATGAAACACTAGAGCAAGTGGACTAGTGTAGCAGGAGATTATATAGAGAAAAACAGAACTGTGTTCTAATATTCTACACAATCAAAAGTCCAGATTTGACTTGAATGTTTAAAAAAAGGTCATAATTTCCTGTATGAATGGTAATTTTTTGGGCCAACCTGCATTATCAGACATGATGCTGTAGATGTGTGGTATAAATTCGATTCTTTTCAGACAGGAGGAAATTCCTCTGAAACTTCTGAACCATGTGTGCAATAATTGAAGAACACTTTCACTTTTGGCATCGTCATAAATCTGATCATACCACTGTTTAGAAAACTAATGCTAATATCAATGCTTTCACTCATGGTCGACATACACACTCACACACACACACACACACACACACACACATGCTTAGATGTTCAAACAGCTCAAAGCTGATTAGAAGCTGCTTCTTAAGTTAATGAAGCTTTAGGTGGCTGTCAGGATTATACAGTTTCATACGGCAGTTTAATGTAAAGCCACTTAAAAAAATAAACCTGAACCTTTTTCTTAAACACCCCACATGGTGTTTAAAATCGATACCAGATCTTTTGACACTTATAATGAGTTGATGCTAAAAATAAAACCCCCATCAGGCAGAAGACCTCAGTCTGAGTCCAGGATTTCAAGATTCATTCCTCTTAAAACCTTCCCAGCAGCCTTCACAAGCTGGGATTAAGCAACAGGGTGCGTCCGATTCACCGTCCAGCCAATCAACTTCTTAGGTCTGCTTAACTTTCTGCCTCGGATTCCCAGCCATGAGCAGCTGTTGCGCTTTAATCTTCACAGCTGTAAGATTATGCCTTGAGAGAGTAGGTCTGGCTCGGATTCAGTGCTTCAGCCAGTCGCTCGTGTGATAAGTGTTTCACAAAAATAAAATATGACGCCTTCAAGGAGTCCTGAGGGTTTGGTAGAGAAGTGGATGGAAGTCTGGGTCTCAGCTGCACTCGCTGATAGCTGGAAGATTTTTTCAAAATGATCTAGGTCATGAGATATCAAGTCGTAAGTCAAAGTGTCTGGGTTTATATATAACCAAGATGGTTTTCAAAGAGAAATTGTGATTTTTTTTTATTGACAAATTTTGCAAATATCTAGAGGACATTCTGGAGTCCGTCAGAAAATTGATGTGCATTTTCAAACTGTAGTGATGGCAAAAAAGTACTTCATAATCCAACAATCCACTTCACTTTTACTACCATCATGAATTTTCATGTATAAATTTGAACAAAGAAGTATACAGTACCAGTTAAAAGTTTCTAGAACATTACTGGAGTTTTTTTTTAACCTTTAAAATAACACATATGGACATTATGTAATTAAGTAAAAACAACAGGAACAACAGTCAGGAACAAAGGTCTGGAACAGTTCTTGCAAGAACGGTATTGTGTCAAGTGCATTCGCAAGACCCATCAAGCATCATGATGAAACTGTCTCTTATGAAGACCATCTCAGGAAAGCGAGACCAAAACTGCAGAGGAGACGTTCATTTAGAGTTACTGGCATCATAAATCACCAATTAACAACCAGCACCTCAGATTAGAGCTGTTATGAAGCTTTACAGATCATGAGTAGCAGATACATCTCAATGTCAACTGTTTAAAGGAGATTATTGCATACTGTGGACGTCTGCATTATTGTTGTAGAATGTAGAATGAATGAAAGTCAGGACAGACCATGGAATTAGAAGGTGTGTCCAAACTTTTGACTGGTTGTAAATAATTATAAGCATAACTCAACGTATGTGCAATCTTGATCAATAGAGTGCAAAGGAAGATCCAGACAGTCTGGATCGTGGCTCTGGCGTATTGAGAAAAGTAATACCTTGAAGGTATCCAAGCACTAGTGAAATGCATTAGTGTAGCAGAGGATGTATAGAGAAATAAAGAGAGTTTTTACTTTGGTAATAGTTTTCTGTTATTCTGCACAATCAAAAGTCCTAGGTTGACTTGAAGACCCTTCATAGTATGAATACAGCAGTGTGTCATTTCAAACCATGTCTCATACTTAGTCATGCATTAGTCCATGCTAACCAGGGCACCAGAGGACACGACTGAGGAGCATCAGAACGGACAAAAGGGTCGGCACAAGACACAGCAGTCAGGATCAGAGTGCATGAACCAGACAGTAAGAAAAAAAGGCAAGCTACGTACGCATTAGCGTGAATGCCTACATAACTGTAAAACACCCAATGATACATCAAGAACAATGGGGGATACAAGGACATTAAATAGTAGTTGTAAAAATATTAAATAGTGTTTTTCTTCATGCTGAAGTCTCGCCAGGACTGGATGTCTCCGTCAGACCAGGGTACAAGCCTCTCGGCTGAGCCGCCTCTGTTACGCAACAGTGTCTTTGTTAGTGGCGCTCCACGCTCATCACTGTCCTCGCCAGCACGAGCCAAACACAACCGAGGACAGATCGCTGAAGGCCAAATTCCAGAGCAGGAGAGGAAAAAGTTGAAAATAAGAGCACTAATTTGGGATCGGGGGGGTGGATCTTTTGAGTCAAATACACTCCTGTTGTGAGTCATCCATTTAGTGTCAATCCTCTGCTAAACAGCTAAAAGATCAAACGGGGAAAAGAAAAAGACTGATACACTAAACAGAAGACATTTAATTGTAGCACCTGAAACCCTTACACCATCCTTTCACATTTATGGGTCACACAAAGTATCACGCGCTGATCTAACACATCTGATTTAATCATCAGTTCAAAGTCATGTCGAAACGTTGTATCATTAATGTCACTGTAGTCACATGTTCTACATCCAGGGTTGTTAGCTTTGCACTAATTTAGCATCATGCCAACAGCACGCTTCATCATCATTACACAGTGTGAAGTTGTTCAGTATCTAAACACAAGCCACAGAAAGCCCAAGCTGTATCGCACACTGCTATCTCAAGAGCTACGCAAGAGAACAGCGCAGAGCTAAAAACAGTCGTAGCTTCCTCACTTTCTTCTCCTCGGCACACAGCGTGGTGTCAGTGGAACTGCGTCAGGCTCGGGTAGGAGGTGTGACACCAAGTTCTGAGGCAAGACTTTATGTTCGAATTTGTTTGGATGAAAACATGTAAGGAATGAAACATGACTGCGTGGTGTGATGAAGCACAACATGACGTGCAGTTAATATTACCACCCTAAAGTTGGATTGAATTGTGCATTCTGAAGTGCTTCATTCCTTTTTTACATAACAGCAAATCGCCAACACTTACATTTTTTTTAAATTAAAGAACGACATAATTTTTCATCCATTACAGTTACATTCTAGGCGGCATAGTGGCATAGTGGTTAGCACTGTGACCTCGTACCTCCCGGTTCAATTCCCGTCTGTGTGCTTGGTGGGTTTTTTCCGGGTACTCCAGTTTCCTTCCACAGTCCAAAGACATGCAGATTAGGCTAACTGGTGTTCCCAAATTGCCTGCAGTGTGTAAATGCGTGTGCTCAGCAATGTATTGGCACCCTGTCTAGGGTGTACCCCGCCTCGTCGCTTTGGACCTCATCTCAGAGGTCCAAAATTACACCCAAATGAGGGAATGAAAAGGAAAATCAAGCAGCCAGAATGCAGGGACTGACTTAAATGAACTTGTTTTAAATGAAGTTTAACCGTGGAGGTTTTTCCTTTTATCATGTATGTTATAGCAGCTATACAACAGTTATTCCATCACTCGTTCTTTTTTTCTTTGTCCTACAGGAAACTTACATTCTGATAAATTTCCTCATGTCCAAAAGCTTCACCTCTGACACTGGAGACTCCTTCAACAACGTTATCTGTACCATACCAACAAATACTCAAGTCATTCAGTTTTTAAATTTTTTTTTTTTTATAGAATTTGTACATAAAAAGTCTGTGAAATAAATCCTATTTTCTACAACTTTCCATCTTGGCTGATGAACTACATTGAGAAGTGAAAAAACTTTTTTTTATTTAACATGCCGCTCGAAATATATCTAGGGCTCCATGCGGAATGCAGTACCGCTCCAGTTCTGTCAAATCAGGGATAATGTAGTGGACGGACTTCCTAAACATTAGAGGTTGGTACACTCCGTTTCTATTCCTAACTCTTCCCGAGACTCCCGGCTCAGCTGATCTGGAGTCCCAGCGGCTGTTTGTCATCGCATCACACTTTCATCACACCTCACACGAAAAAAAAAATCAAGTGTGAGGACTTGTTCGGCGCGAGCTCCCAGAAATAACTCCTCGCCAGACAAAAACACACCGTCTTTGCACCTGTCAGCTGCAAAGCGTCCCGGCCCGAGAGTGTACGCTGAGTGTGTGGGTGTAGCGAGAAAAACGAATCCCCATGAAACTTATTATTCCCATGAAAGTAACTCACATTAGAACAGAGGGGCGTGGATCCTGCAGGGCGTGAGTATACACTAGTCTTATGCAAAGCTCTTTTGATTGACGGCTCAGTGGCCCAGTTTGGGTCGTCTCGAATGTGGGTCACAAGCTGGAAGTCTTAGAGAATTCGATTGTCGTAGGTTAAATTAAATTCATTTAGAACAACGTGAGGCTGATAATTAACCTTTATTATTCATCATTGTCGTGATTTTAATTAGCAGCATGCAGATCTTTCCTGAGGTGAACGCTGAATCGGGGTCGGTGACGATATTCACAAAACATCACTTCCAGTGAGGGAAAGGAGGCGTGGCCTATGTACCTGTCAATCATTATGCAGGAGGCATGGCCTATATCTCTGTCAGTCTGAATGAGGAAGGCGTGGCCTCTGTGACTTATAGGCTGCGTTCCATTTCGAAGTGTACTTCACAGGGTGCTTCCTACTCTCTGTTCCATTCGCAGGGAATGTCGGTGAAGGGAACAAAACTCCACCATTCGGAACACCCTGCGAAGTCACCAGTGCAGACGTCACTTCCTCCATGCGTTACCATGGTAACATAAGCTCCTCGGATACCTGTCGCTGAGGCTGTGAAAATTACACACTACGACATTAAATATTGAATATTTATTAAAACAAAAACTGATACTATTATAAAAAATTCACTACTAAAATGTTTATAATTTGTAAATAAATTATTGATTAATAATAATTGATTAAAGATGCAGAGATTTTTATTAATTTTTTTATTTATTTTTTACAGATTATTAACCTATATAAGACTATGGATTTCATGATTAAATAATTACCATGTCGTATTATTGTGATGTCATCCTCGATAATAATGATAATAAATATACAGGTGATACCCAAACAAATTGGAATATTGTCCAAAAGTTAATTTATTTCAGTAATGCCACTTAAAAGGTGAAACTAATATATAAGATAGACTTACATTTACATGCAAAGCAAGGTAGTTCAAGCCGTGATTTGTCATAATTGAGATGATTATGGCTTACAGCTTGTGTAAACCCCAAATCCACAATCTCAGAAAATTAGAATATTGTGAAAAGGGTTAATATTCTAGGCTCAAAGTGGCCTAGAAAGGAAGAACATGCAAACTCCATGCACACAGAGCTGGGAAACGAGCCTGGCCGGGAATTTAGTCCGAACCCTGGAGGTGTGTCCCACTCTAATCAGCTAATTAAGCCATAACACCTGCAAAGGGTTCCTGAGCCTTTAAATGGTCTCTCAGTCTGGTTCAGGAGGAAGCACAATCATGGGAAAGACTACTGACCTGATAGTTGTGCAGAAAACCATCATTGACATCCTCCATAAGGAGGGAAAGCCTCAAAAGGTAATTGCAAAAGAAGTTGGATATTCCCAAAGTGCTGTATCAAAGCACATTAATAGAAAGTTATGTGGAAGGGAAATGTGTGAAAGAAAAAGGTACACAAGCAGCAGGGATGACCGCAACCTGGAGAGGATTCATTGAGAGCCACCAAACACAGACAGATCCTGGACCTGGGCTTCAAATGTCATATTCCTCTTGTCAAGCAGCTCCTGAACAACAAACAACGTCAGAAGCCGGACTAAAGAAAAAAAGAACCGGTCTGTTGTTCAGTTGTCCAAAGTCCTCTTTTCTGATGAGAGCAACTTTTGCATCTCATTTGGAGACCGAGAGTCTGGAGGAAGAATGGAGAGGCACACACTGCAAGATGCTTGAAGTCCAGTGTGAATTTGTGAAGTCTGTGTTGATTTGGGAAGCCATGTCATCTGCTGGTGTTGGTCCCCTGTGCTTCATTAAGTCCAGGGTCAAGCCAGCCATCTACCAGGAGATTTTGAAGCACTTCATGCTTCATTGGGGATGCTGACTTTATTTTCCAGCAGGACTTGGCACCTGCCCACACTGCCAAAAGCACCAAAACCTGGTTCAATCACTGTGGGATTACTGTGCTTGATTGGCCAGCAAACTCGCCTGACCTGAACCCCATAGGGAATCTATGGGGCACTGCCAAGAGAAAGATGGGAGACATGAGACACAACAATGCAGAAGAGCTGAAGGCCGCTATTGAAGCATCCTGGTCTTCCATAACACCTCAGCAGTGCCACAGGCTGAGAGCTTCCATGCCACGCCACATTGAGGCAGTAATTACTGCAAAAGGGGCCCAAACCAAGTACTGAGTACATATGCAAACTTATACTTTTCAGAGGTTCTATGTACAATCCTTGTTTCATTGATTGCATGTAATATTCTAATTTCCTGAGATTTACATGAGCTGTAAGCCATAATCATCTCTTATGACAAATCACGGCTTGAACTTGCTTGCGTTGCATTACTGAAATAAATGTGAAGTGTTGTGAAGTGTACTTCACAGGGCACTTCAGGCCAATCGAAACGCACTTATAGTTGAAGGAGGTGTGGTCTTTGTGGGAGGTGTGGCCTCTGTCTTTGTCTGTCCTTGTGAAGGAAAAATACGAGCTATGTGATGTCAATCACTGTGAGTGAGGTGTGGCCTTTATGACCTCATGGCAAGAATTGTTTGAATTTTAGCTTTCCATCACTACATTATTTATCACACCATCTGAAAAGCAAACACGCACACACACATATACCTAGTGTTTTTTTTTTTATTCATTTGATGCATGTGTTTTAGGAAACTTAGCAGCTTGCCAGCTGCCTGCTGCTTCATCCCCCTACGTCCTACTCTCACTCTCTCTGTCTCATATACACACATACGCATTCAGCCAGCGTGATGCCATTCTCACCCTTATTACAATTTGGGATTTTAAGGATTGCAGATTACACACAAAATGCCAGTCTGCTTATTCAACCGGTTCCAGAGATCGAGACAAGCCTTTTCCTTTTCTCCAACCTTTTGTTTATGCGCACACAAGCAACATGTCAATCAAATGAACCCCGCCCATGTTACAACATCTAGATACAGACATGATTATTGTTGAAGATAAAACATCACAAGAACTAGTTGTACAAAATCAAGGGGTGTTCAAGTCAAACCGGGACTTTAGATTGCACAGAATACCAGCTCTGAGAGTAAAATCTTCCTTTATTTCTCTATATAATCCCCTGCTACACTAATGCACCAGTGTTTCAATAGTGCTTGGACACCATCAAGGTGGAAAGTTTTCTCAGTATGCTGGAGCCATGTTCGGACTGCCTCCCTCACGTCCGAAACACTGGCCTCCCAGGAACTCCTTTAATGGCCGAAACATGTGGAAATGTTTTGGAGCGAAGTCAGGACTGTATGATGCAACAGCAGAGTTTCTGAAATGTGCAAGTGGTATCAGTTCCCACAGACAGATGTGTCTCTTCCACACGTAGGTGACAAGTTATCTGTAGGTTTTCAATGCGTTTCACTTGCTTGTTAACGAGGACGACTGCAGTGGGCTTAAAGGCACCTCATCATTCACGGACCCCCAACCTTCTTTAAAAAGTTTGCACAGTTCAAATGTTTTACTGTGGCTAGAAATCTCGTTATCGTACTGTGGATAAAGTCTTCTGTAAACATCAATCACATTTTACGCCTTCATTCATGACAAATGTTATCACAAGTCCTGATTTGACTTGAACGGCCATCAAATTTACTGTTCGGGAAAAGGTAGAGTAATTCTGCACTTCATGGCTTGTTGATGGATGAAGCTGCAGACTTTTTGACAGTTTTTAAATCTTAAAGTTTAGTATCCTGCATATAATTGTTTGTCTGGTGCTGTAATTTTTTTACTATATTGTTCCGTACAGTACATACACACGGCAATTCATCAAGCCTTGTTGTTCTGGGCTTGACAATTTGCAAGATACAATAACAGCAAGAGGCGGAGCTAAATGAAGGGTCATTTGTACCCAAGCCTAAACGGCATTTTTTGATAAATACTTTCAAACCACACATAAATAGCAGCAGCACACACATACACACACACCAGTGTGTCAGACAACTGTAATAAGGTCAATTTCTGAGTGTTTTTCCCCTCATCTCTGACCATGTACACACACACACGCACACACACACACCACTCTGGTCTGATGGAATGATTTATTCATAATCATGGCAGCATAATCAAACAATGAACATTGAAAGCACTGACAGATTAACCCCAGGTCTTTCTTTATCTTGCTTGCTCACTCGTCTCATCACCTCAGCACGTCTGTCAGTTGAGTCGTCGTTGCCTTTTTTCAGGTTTTCCTCTTATTTCAAGTCCTTTAAATACATTTTAATATAAAACAAGCTCACGCATGAAGAGTTCTACCGTACTCGGATCCATCCGCCCCCGCATCCCGAGGGTTTATGGGTAAACTGCTTTGTGTGTCCTGTTTTAGCTGGCGCAGTTTGAGCTCTACTGGGAAATGCATGTGTAAATGTGTTTTGTGTGTGTGTGTACATAATTATGTGTGTGTGTGAGAATGTGTGCACCGTTCCAGCTCTTTGCACTTGTCCCAGGTCAGGTGTTGATTGACGTGAGGAGACAGCAAATAAACACAACAAACAAATCAACAACGACAGAAAAAAGACAATCATTAAAAAAAAAAAAAGAATAAAAAAAATGAATAAAAACAAAAACAAGTCCGTGTGGCAGAAAAGGGGGACGTGAGAGGCATCGGTCCTGCCATCTGGAGGCACTCAGGCACAAAGCGTACGCCGCGCACACACACTCGAACACATACCACATACAGCATGGAGGAGATGCATGCAGCTAGAACGCTGAAGATTTAGAGAAAGAGACAAACAGGGGGTTTAAAGAAAGAGAAAGATAGGAAGGGAGAAAGCAACGCAATGACAAAAACGATGGAAAAAAGGCCAGCCTTGCTCCTGTTTAAGTCATGGAAACATAGAGAGAGATAGAGAAGGACAGAGAGAGGGAGAGAGAAAAAGGGAGGGAGGCAGAAGGGGGCAAATACTTTTAGGCAAAAAATGTCAGCATGGTGTAATAAAAAAAGGCAAAAAAAAAGGGCACAGTACATCTAATAAGCTTCCACTCCCCACAGAAACACAGTACGAGTGTGTCCAGATTAACAGTACAAAAAAAAAAAAAAAGACAAATGAAAGGACAAGCTGGAGCCTGAGACGCCGCTAGATGAGGCAAGCGCCTGCTGCGTCTCTATCCGTCTCCCCCACCTCCTCCTCATGGGTTAAAAAAAAAAAAAAAAAAAACAGACAAAAAAAAGTAGGCATGGTATCGTCCCTCCTCCGCTTTACAGGTAGAGTTCTTTAGCTCTGATGTGCTGCAGCTTCTCACTCAGCATGCGGAACGAGGGCCGCATCACCGGGTCCAGGGTCCAGCACTGCTTCATGAGGTCGTACACTACGGCGGGGCAGCCGTCTGGCGCGTCCATCTTGTAGCCCTTCTCTACCCGCGGCACCACGTCCTTGAGAGGCTAAACACACAATCATCATCATCATCATCATCATCATCAAGTTCTACCAGAGCACTTTCCTAGTCTTAATTTATGATTTCGTTTTCTGTATATAACCAATCAGCATGTGGAATTTCATTATCATGTGACTGTTTAATTGTCTACCAGAACAAAATGGTACTTGTTAGCCTGGTTTAAACAAGACGTTATTATTTTTATTTTATATTACTGTATATATGTTTTTTCCCCCCAACTGAAACAAGATTATTGTAGTGCAAGTCTGTAAAACAGCAGACTAAATTTTACTTGGACTAAACACTCTTCCTGATGAGTACACTCCCGCCACGCCCCCAATAGGCTCCTCAACCTTGACCTTCAGCAAACTAATACTGAATTATGCTGATCTGGTGTCTGTAAACCCCATAAGAAGAGGTCTGGGAAAACCTTTTCTCCGTCTTGGTCTCATCGTTAAAACAATGTTATTATTTCCACGTTATTTCCCTGTAGATCTTGTGTACTTTAAACTCAATTTAACAAATCCCTTCAGACACTGAGGATGTTCTGGATCGAGATAAGACTCGAAACATTTTTAAAATGAAAATAAAAAGAAACAATGTTGAATAATTAATTAGTGATATGAATTCAAGCCCTAGGTAACATCCGTTTCAGTCTGTCATATCTTTGACTCGGACATGTTCAATAAACTCAACACAAAGCCGTCACTGCCTTCTAGTGGTCAAACAAATGCTACATCAAATCATACAATGATTTTCACCTAAAAATCGTACAATCAGATTAAACACGCTAGGGTAAACTTTCTTACAATTTTGGGGTAAGGCACACGCCCGAAGGAGTAGATCTCCCAAAGCAGGACGCCGTAACTCCATACGTCCGACTTGGTGGAAAACCTCTGTGAAAAGAACGTAAGAAGTTAATACGTGTTGATTGAAAATAAGAAAGAACGGTATTGAACACAAGACTGGACTTAGATTTTTTATTTATTTTTTTTATGTGTAACCTTCGCTCGAAGTGCCTCGGGTGACGTCCATTTAACAGGCAACTTGGCCGTGTCCTGCGTGGACGACGCTTCCTTGGTCAGACCGAAGTCGCTCACTTTAGCGATATTGTCATCGGATACCAGAACGTTCCGTGCTGCGAGGTCCCTGTGCACAAAATTATTGGCCTCGAGGTACTCCATCGCCTCACACACATCACTGAGAGAGACGGAGAGAGACAGAAAGAGAGAGAATAGATGAAAACAGATGGCTGCTCTGGATGGTTTATAATAATGTGGAGGAAAATGAAGCCTGCAAAGCTCGAGTATGAAACAACCAAAACTCACAGTGAAAATTTGAGCAGGCACTCGACTCCGAGCACAGTGCGCCCCCGCGAGCGCAGGTAGTCCACTAGACTCCCCTGTTATAAAGACAGAGAGAGGGAGAGAGATTTTTTTAAAACGCTCATGAGAATTATCTTATCTTTAACTAAACGTCTGTACTCTTACATTTTATATACATTTATTTATTATTACTCTCTCCATCTCCTCCTGTTATTTTCTTGTAACTTTATTTCTAAGCTTTGGCAATACGAATGTACATATTTATTCATGCCAATAAACTATCGTAAATCTGGAGAGAGATAGAGAGAGAAAAAGGATGAGTTAATCCATAAGAGAATAACAGAGTTAAGTGAAGAAAGCAACAGAGACAGAAAGGATGAGACAGGGAGAGAGTGAGAAAGCCAATCAGAGTGAGACAAAGAAGGAGAGAGAGAGAGTTAGACAGAGAGGGACAGAAAGACACAATAAGACAGAGAGAGGAAGAGAAACAAAGACAATGACAGACAGAGAAGTGAAAAATGGTGAGAAAAATTGGGAGAATGACAGCATGTGAGAGACAGAGAGTCAGGCAGACAGTGAATAAAAGAGACAGAGAGAGGAAAAAAGAAAGACACCCCAGTTTAGTAATCCTAACTGAGAAGCTGCCCCCAGACGTTTTCCTAACAGGTTTTAGTCTGACTGCTGATGCACTTCGTGACATTTCACTCAAAAAAATAAATAAAAAATAAAATTAAATGTAAGACACAGCATACAGTATGTAAAGGGGGTCACAGAGAGGGCAGATGAACAGATGGGTTTTATCCGAGAAGGTATCAATCGCAGTCATTATGGCCATGATGATCGCAGGGTGTGATGCAGCTAGTAGCTTTAGCATCGAGCGCTTACCTTTGCCATGTACTCGGTGACGATAAAGAGGCTGCCCCTCTCCTCCACGATCACTCCCAGCAGCTGTACCAGGTTATTGTGCCTCAGTTGCCTACACAAACACACACACACACTTGTTCAGAGACTGCATCAACAATGATGCAGGTGATTTTTTTTCTTTCCAATGTCACCTGATTTACCTCACAGGGTTTAGAGAGTGCAGAGCTAGGTGATACCAAGATAGGATAAAATAGTGATGCTGATACTTTGATTTCTTTAATTTGTTAAAAAAACAAACAAACAAAAAAACTGGTAGCAGCTGAGTTGGTGTAAAAATGTTATACTGAATCTTTAAAAATGTTTGAAAAAAAAAAATATTCAGAGTTAATTTTTTGTGTTAAATAAAATTGTTGTAGATGATAAACTTTAATTTCAACTTTCACTAATATCTATCCTCATCTCTATTTACCCATCTATCTCCTTCTCTATACATCTGTCTATTTAATATACCTTTATTTATATCAATATACATTTCTTTCCCCCATCATTCATGTTTCTCTATCATTTAACCTTTCGATAAAAAAAATTCTCCATGCATCTCTACTTGTCATCTCTCTCTCTCTCTCTAAATATATATATATATAGTTTTACCCAGTTTTGTTTTTAATCCACTTTATCCATTCATCTACTCTATCTATCCATCTATCTAACTATCTATCTATCTATCTATCTATCTATCTATCTATCTATCTATCTATCTATCTATCTATCTATCTACCTATCTACACCCACGCACAATTGATATATCTATGTACTCAATCTGTATTATATATATATCTTTGTATATGTCTCTATCCATGTACTGTAGCTCTATATCTGTCTCTATTTTTTTTTAGCCATCATTATTTATAGCCTTCCATTTTGTTCTATCCATCCTTGGACCATCACCATTTATATATACATTTCTATCTGCCCATCTATATTTTTTCTTTCTATATCTATACATATTTACATTTTATCTGGGTTCCATCCATCTAATTATTTATTTGTCAAGGTAAGTCTTTAGAAATTCATTGCAGACAGGCAGTAACGCAGCTGTTTGGAAGTTCATTCCAGCACACAATTCTCAGAACTGAAAAAGAGTTCAAAGAGACGTGGGAGTAGCCAAGGAGTGCTTGAAGATTAGAGGGAGCGTGGTGCCGTAAGGGGTCTGATAAATGCAATCAAATCATGCAGTGTTATATGAGAGCGGAGAAATCAGCCAGGCCGAGCTGAAGAGGTAGACACTTACGTCATGACTGAAGCCTCGGCGATGAAGGCCTGTGCCGTGGCATCGTGCTTGATGCACTTCACTGCCACCTTGGTCCCTCTGTAGTCTCCCACCATTACATCTGGGGGAAAAATGTCATTGTCATGTTATGTGCTCACACACACACACCATAATGAGATGAGACAATAGGAGATGAGATGATATACCTCCAAACTCTCCTTTGCCGATGGCCTGAATGAGTTTTAGGTCCTTTCTGTTGAGAGCCCAGCCACCTGTTGAGACCAGAGAGAGATTTGCAACATGTGTATAAAATCTCGAACCCTAATCCTGACCCTTGACCTCTGCAGTAAATTATTACACCTTTGAGAATCTCAACAGTAAAAACCCAGAATATATTTAGTGAGAGCCGTTCTACCGCCTGTCAGGTTTGTTGGTTAAGACTGAGAATCAAACTGGGCAGAGAATACATCAAGGCAATTGTAGGCTTCCTGCCATGCAGAAGGCCTGGGTTCAATTCTCACCCAAAGTGCAAAACGCAGCCACCAGATGTAGTGCCTGTCTTAAGACCTAATGGAGGCACCTGGGTTTTGCATGAAAACAGTGTGACAAAGTTACCAGAAAAACTACCAAGCACGCTCAGGAAAACATCTGTTTCACTTACAGTACTGTGCAAACATCTTGGGAACATAGAAAAAAAAAATCATAAGAAAAGATGCTTTTAAAAGCATTTTTACATAAATGTTTTACTACTTCTATAAAGAGCACTAAAGTAGAATACAATAAACACAGTATCTTGTGTGAAAACTTTTTGCTTGAAAATAATCAGTGTTAGATACAGATGTCTGCAGGATTATAAATAAAACAGCTGTTAAGTTTTACTGAGCATGTTGGATAATATGCCAGAGTAGTACTAGAGATCTTCTGGTAACTTTTTAACACTCACTCATTTCTATTTTCATGCAAAACCCAGGAGCCTACATTAGGGTTTTTTTTTTTTTTTGCTTCCATCTAAAAAACTGATTTGTCATGTAATATTTTGCTTTTATATTTGCTTTTTTTTTATTTTTTATTTATAGGCATGCAAACATTCTTCTGTATGTATTATTATTTATTAAATATGTACTTATTTATTCATTTTAATGGTATGTTTGGAAAAAGTGAAATGCTTTGTACATAATAAAGCAGACATGATCGACATTTGTAGTAAAGATAATATAGTGACGAAGACTTTTGCACAAACTGTGGAAAATTACAATAACTAAAACCAATGCATGCAAACCCAAAAAAATGTTATCGCCGTTCTTTTATACATGTATATAAAGATGTATGTGTGTGTGCACTTACTCCTGGAGAACTCGTCCTGTGCTGCTACTGTTCCCTCCATGAGCTTTGGCTTAATCAATCGAGTACACAGGCCATCAGCGTCTTTGGTGTAATGCTGAGCACACACACACAAACAGGAGGTGAGTTTATTTTGTATAAACAGTCTTATTTCCCTAACAAACTAGGCTGTAAAGAGAACAAAGGATCTCGGGTTTCGCACTGCTACACCTAATTCGGCTACAAGCGAGTCACGGTTTGTGCAAGGAAAAACAAAACAAAAACGCAGAATATTTCCTGTTTGACACTTTTTTTTTAACATAGTTTCACTTTTCCAGCAGATGTCAGTAGAGGAAAGGAGCTGTGTGTGACACACATGCAAGCTTACACACGCCAATAACATTCCAGCTATGCTCCCTCGGGCGATAATGACGAGAAGATGTAGAAACAGTGTGCAGTGTGAGCGGACACATCATGTACAGAAATGTCAAGGAGCAACTAGCAAGTAGAGAAAGAATTGTTTAAAAGATAAAAGATCTCCTAACACACAGCAAGATAGAGCGAGAAGGAGACATTCAGAGCCAGAGAAAGAGAGCGGGTGAGCGTGAGAGAAAGTCATATGCAGCCTGACGCAACAGGCATCGAAAAGGGTGGGGAGAGGAACGACAAAAAGAAAAAACAAAAGAGGAATGTACGGAATCCTTGAGCAAGCCGAAATACATAAAGGGCAAGGAAAAAACACACACACTTATGGAGTATGACTAGAATGGGTGACGCTCTGAGAAAGTATCAGCAATAAAAGGAAACTGGCTTAAGTGCACAAAACATAAAATCCTGCTTATTAAACTGCTTAAGTCCGTCCAGTTAAACCACACACACACAAGTCTGATGCTGATGCATTCAAGTGTGTATAATCTATACTAAGTGTACACTAGCTAGCTCGCACATCAAAACATCCTGTTCATAAAATGTTCAATATATTTACTAAAAACACCTGTTCATCTTAACACAAGCTAATGACCAGCATTAGATCCCAAACCAACCAGAGAGGAATTCTTAGTCAGCTAGCTGATATAAGCTATCATGACAGGATTTCTGACAGGATAAAATTTAATTCTCAAACCCTTTTACATAAACGTTAATATTATTTTCACTGATAAGATAAGCCAAATAACTAACATCACCTCACTGCTAACATTAGCAGGGAGTTTAATTACTAGCTTGCTGAGTATTTTTGACAGCTAGCTGACACAAGCTAACCTGACAGGATTTTTTACATTTAAAACATTAAACCCTTCTCAGAAATGTTTATTATATTTACTCATAGTTTTAGCCAGCTAACTGACACTGACTAACATTATCCACAGATAGCTAAGAAACTGCTAAAGATTTAAGGATAAATGATAAGTATTAATGAACAATTACATCATTTTTTTTAAATTAATAAAACAGAACACTACCCAGCTAGCATGACATAACTCTTAATGTTACCCAGCTAGCTGACACAAGCTAACCTGACAGGACTTCTGACAAGAGTGTTATTTTAAATGTTAAATTCTTTTCATAAATAAAAAATACTGAAGACATAACCATCATGGACTAACTGCTAACATTACCCATTAAGCTAGCATGAGATAGAGGATTAAAAAATACAAATATTTAAACTCTTTGCATAAATTTTCATATTTACTGATAATGTTAGCCAGCTAGCCAACAGTTTACATTAACAGCTGTAGGTTCAACTGCTAAGTTGAGGAATAATGTTAGCCAGCTAGCTGATATTTTTTATAAAAATGTTACTTTTCATATGTTTATAATGTAATTAGTCATGTAAAATTTAGATAGCTGGATAAACATTATAAACATATGAAAATAACATTTTTATTAAAAATGTCAGCTAGCTGGCTATCTAAATTTCACATGACTAAATACTACTAACATTATCCACAGATAGCTAAAAAAAACTGCTAATGTTAACCAGCTAGATGATGTAAGAAAACATGACAGGAATTTAACAGTATATTAGTTTTTTCTATTTAAAATATCAAACCCTTCTGTTTATAAATGTTTATAAGATTTACTGATAGCTTTAGCTAGCTAACCAACATTGATTCAAACTAGCATTATCTACAGCTAGCTAAGTTACCGCTAACATTAGCCAGTCAGATGATAAGAGGTTGCATGATATTTACTGAAAACTTCATCCAACAAACTACCATATCACCTACTGTAGCAAGCTAACAAACATACCCTTAATGTTAGCCATCTAACAGATGTGAGTGAAACGATGGGATTTCTACCAGTTTTTAACGCCAAACCCTTCATATAAATATTTTGAATATTTCCCAATAATATTAGGAAGCTATCTAAAATTGGCTACCTGCTAAAATTACCCAGCGAGCTAAGCAACTGCTAGCCAGATAGATGACGTGAGCTAACAAGACAGGATTTTTAGTAAACTTTAAAATAATCTGCTAGTCATGAAGATTTATTCTAGTTCGTACTGATATTAGCTTATGTTAGCCAGCAAGCTTAAACAGGATTTTCAGCTAGCTGATATGTTTTGCCTGCTAATCACTAGCCAGCTAGCAGAGAGCGTACTTGACAGGAAATCACAATCTTGTTAAATTTAACGCTGTTGTCATTATTAACTTTCATTCACACTGATCCTAACGGTGAGGCGATGCGCTAGTCACATTTTGTTCCCATCCCGCATCCCTCACCTCCACCAGCTGCATGAGATTCTCAAAGTACTCCTCTTCATCGATGGAGAGTTTGCCGTTGTGGTAGATAATGCGGTAATGCTCCACCTTTCCCTCGCAGCTTACACACAGCGTGTAGTCACCAGGGTAGTTGGTGCTCTCACGCACCAGGTAGAGCCCTGTCTCTGGAGGGTAAAGCAATCGCTCAGCCTGGTCCCGCGTAATCTTACCGTGGAACCATCTAAATGGGGAAACAAAAAAGGTGAAAGACTAATAAATAAGCAATTTTGGGCAAAACAAATGTTACATTCTATTATAAACACACAGAGAGGACTTGATTAAAGCGTTTACCCTCCTACATCCTCAGAAACCGTACACAAACTTAAAAGGAGTACTCCAAGCTAATCTCTATTCTTAATAGAACTGTAAATCATATCTAGTCTGTCTGCTCGATTTTATGCATTAGGATCTTCGATTGAATTAGATTCCATAGCACTAACGTTTATAGTCTGTGTATTTCAAGCAGCTATGTTTCTTTCTAGTTTTAAAGAATAAAGTTTTATAAACTTTTATAATATGGACTAAATGCTGTAAATGTAAGTATTTAACATACAAAACTATCTTCTGCACCACACTTCAGGTCAGTAGGTTGCAGCATTGATCCAACTGCTCATAAACTTAAAAGTATATATTAAAAAAAAAGACGTAATAATCTTACAAAACGTAGAAGATGGAAGTGGATGAAAGTAAATACTAATGTAATACTCATTAATAAAGACACAAAACATATATTTAACGCACACAACCGTATATTCAAAGCATATTTGTGAACACTAGTCCCATCCTTGAAAAGAGATGACATCTTTTATTTCTAAATATAATTGCTGAACTGAAAAATCCTCGAAATCGTTCTACAAAAACATAACTTGTCCCAAACCAGGATGTGAAAGGAACATTGTTGGGACCGGGGGTTTGCCCTCTCACCCTGTAAAGTCCCTACAGAAATGACAACGTCAAAAAAACTCAAGATGTCAACTCAGACAAAGATTTTAGATGATTTTTTTATTTGTTTGTTTCTGGATGCACTGAAATGTGCTGAAATTCTTGTTTGTAAAAACCACACAGAAGAGATGTGTTATAACTTGTTACTGACAATCTGTTTATACTTCTTGTTATTTTAATTTGCTTTGGTGACATTATACATACTGTTGTGCCAATAAAGCACACTTTGAACGTTGAAAAGAGAGGAAAGCGCTCTGTTTTATTACAGCGTCGAATCACTTTAGGATGACCCCATACAGCTAAAACAGCTTTAAATTGAAGCAAGAAATAAAATAGAGCACATTAATTTGCTTCTAGTTTTTGAAACTGTTGAATGAATAAATGAAAAGATCATGTGGGTTAAAGTCACAATGTCACTGCAGATGAAGAGGACTGTCGGCTTTAGTGCTCAGGTTTCAGGTTTGTCTGAAAGCTGATGCCCCAAAACAACAGGAAGTACTGTAATGCAGTGTATTGTAATCATTCCTTAATGTAATACACACACAATAACAGTAGCATTAGTGCAAATATCATTCGGAGCAAACACTAGAGTAGCGCGTGTTCCTGATTCCCTAGAGTTTTACACAGCATATTTGCGTTCTCCATTTATATACTGCTCTGAAGACAGATAGTGAAAAAGAGAGAGAGAGCGCTAGAAGGTAATACATGGAGAGAGATGGCAAGAGAGAGTGTGAGAGATACACTGAGAGAGACAGAGAATGCCAGAAAGAGAGAAAGAAAAAGATACATGAGAGGAGTGAGAAAGAGAGAGAGAGAGAGAGAGAGAGATATGACAAGAGTGACAAAGAGAGAGACAGAGAGAGACAAACTAACATATCGACAGACAGGGAGTGAGAGAAAGAGTTATAGGCAGAGATGGAAAGAGGGAGTGATGTAAACGGAGGCAAACAAAGATGGGCAGAAAGATAAACAGCAATAAAGACAGACAGACGAAGAGAGAGAGAGGGACCGAGAGATACAGGGACACAAAAAGGAAAAAGAGAAATACTTGGAGCACGACTGAAAATGAGTGTGATAGAGGGAGAGATAGACAGATGGCCAGAAACAGATAGAGAGACAGACATAAATAGAGAACACCAGAAAGACATAACGAGAGACAGAATTTGTGTTATATAAAGCGAAGCTTTTAAAAGAATCTCTCTGCACTGCAATTTACCGTGTGACAAAGTGAAAGAGGCGTCGCCACGACAACCAGCACCGCTTTCTCCCTGCTGATCCCCCTTTCTTTCTTTCTTCCTTCCTCTCAGACACTCATCTAATCGATATTTAAATGGAACATCTCAGAGCGGTCTCACTACAGAGCGGGGATGAGCGAAGCATCAGAAACGACACGTTTAGTTACCGGGTTTATCTGGGCGAGAGCGTCGTCATGGCAACGATGACGTCTTGGATCCAGGAAAATTACTACAACAAAGCTTGCTGACATGCTAGCAAAAGTCTGGAGTTGGACATAACGCCACTATAACGTTCAACACTGACGCCTTTACGTTTATACGTTTACAAAAGCAAGCTCGTTTCCTGTCTCCTGCCGCATCTTAAATTACCAGCGTAACGACAAGACTTCAAGGCATCTGAAAATACAACCATCATAAAAGGCTGACGTGGTTTCCTTCATTCCAGGCATTTCGGACGTGACAAATCTGCAATGCGTCTGACAGGGTCGTTATCCGCTCAATCATCGCTATTTCTCTCTCCTAATCTTAGTCTGTAGATCATAGCTATGCTACATGCGCTTACATTATCTGCTTGCAGAACCTGATTCGATTTTATTCAAGGTATTCTTTGCTTCAAAACAAGATCTTAAAAGAAACGGAATATTTCTGAGCGAGCCAGGGGAATATGAAAAAAAACGATACGAGCGCGAGCAGAGCTCGGAAAGTCCAGTAACGTTGGTTATTCATCAAGGACGCTGTTAGAAAGCCTCGGGGTGAAAAGATTTCAGTCCAGCCCTCGGAACACAGAAGCCTTTTCTGTTTCGGAAGCTCGGATAAACAGCGAGAAGCTGGAAGCCGCAGGGAGGAATGCTGGGAAGGATGTCGATGTGACAGATGAAGCACATTGAAGCAGATTTTCAATCGCCACAGGACCAGCAGCTTTGGACTACACTGTGGTGGTCAGAATGCCGCTCTTTCATGTACAGTGTTGTCCTGAGTAAAGTAATTAAGACTTCACTATGCGCGTGTGTCCGTCTATCCCCTCTGGGAGCTGCTCAGAAGCTGGATGTTCGGAGGGAAGCTGCTTACTGCAGGCTCGAGTTGATTAGATCAGTGCGGCTGCATTCCTTTAAAGCACGCTCATTTATGAGCCAGCGGCATCCCAGATACACACATGCACAAACACACAAATGCAAGCGCATACACGCACAAACACAAATACACCTACGCACATGCATGACTGAGGCCCGCCCACATATACAGACAAGTGAACACGGTTTCTGTTCACACAGTAATGGAAAAGTGATTTTTTTTTCTTCACAAAACACTTTTAGAACTAATTGAATAAATAATTACAAATAAAAAAAACATAACAGTTTTATAAGATTATGTGGAATTTATAATTTTTTTTAAAGACAAATTTTGGAAAAATTAGAAGGCACTCATATTGCATCACAAGAGTTTTATGAATGTAACACTCATCTGGCTGGCATAAAGGCATCATTCGAGTTTATCCTTGTAGAGCCATTGAATCAAGTAAAAAATAAAGCATAAAAATTTTAGCACAACCGAAAGACTGATATGATGAAAACCCGCTTAAATAGAGGATCTTGTAATGTCCAAGATGGAAGACGTGACAGGTGTGATGTCTGATCTTCTCATTCCTCCTGTCCTTACAGAGAACAGAGGGATTGCATATCCCCCCAAAATCTTTTTTAACTCAGCCAAGGCATTGCTATAACTGATTGAAATCTGCCCCCATGGCACACAGACAGAGAAAGAAAGAGAGATAGAGACACAACATCAGGAGAAGAAGGAAAAGAAAAGAAACGCTGTGTGTGTTTTGCTCCTGAGGTCATTAATGAAGCTGGAGCTGAAGAAAGTTGTGCACTACGAATCATCTGGACTGCACAATCATAGTTTGGCATTTGCAGATCATTTCCTGTTCTGATGATGATGATGATGATCCCATTATGAGACATCAGGACAGAGAGAAAGACAGAGAGAGAGAGAGAGAGAGAGAGAGAGAGAGGGGGGGGGGGGCTTACGGCATCAGGCTCAGTTTCCCTCCAGACTTCACTCCCTCACGTTTCTGCACGTAGTTGGCCGGGATCGTCCCCTCCCTCCCCACAGTGTTCTTCGCTTTGTACCAGTTAGGGTCCTGTGGAAACAGACAGACAGCAATATAAAACTGATTCACTCGGCCTATTCAACGTGATTGAAAAGTTTACACGCCTGTGGTTCCTGACTCTGACGCAGAATCGAAAATAAACATCTACTTTCCAAATGAACAGAAATCTAAAATGTTCATGATCTAATAACCACTTTATAAAAACAACAATTAAGCTGCACTGCTGATGATTATTCCATGCAGATGAAAAAAAAAAAATTATATGCGCAGAATGCTGTCAAGTGCAAGTAGTGGATTTACAGATCTTGCAGTGAGAGAATGAAGAAAGGCAGATACAGCTCGTCATGGCTGCAACATTTGGGGGTGGGCTTCCCAGGATAGCTTCATAGTGTCAACAAGGCATATAACACATGTCATCTGCATGTCACGTCATGCCTGTCCATGGGAAATGCTACAAAATTCTGAAAGTTGGGCGTTGAATTTGAGATTATAATTTGGAAGTCAGTAAAACCCTGTAGTGTTTGGAAGTTTAATGACTGAAGACAGATATATAGAGTCATTTACTACAACGTGCCGATTTGCTTGCGTGGCTACCGTTCCATGTTCATGCCTACCTTAGTGACACCGATGATGCTCAGGACGTCTCCTCTACAGAAGGGCAGATCCTGCTCTGCGGTGCCCTGGAAGTTATACTTAGCCACACACTCTGTGCCCGGCGGCCATGGTGTCTGCACAGGAGAAAGAGGGCACAAGCTTACACACATTTACTCGTTCCTCATAACCTCATGTTCTAAATACATGATGTCGCCTATAATAAATGTTACAAAGATGCATTGTTTCATAAGTACACGTAACAACTGTTATATAAATACAATACAACAATCGTACAAAGACATTAAAGTTAAATCTAATCTAATATGCTGAAAATGTAAATATAAGGGAGGGGAAAAATGCATGAATGTGATAACCTGGTCATTCAATACAGTAAGGTCGTCAGCTGACTTTATTTTATTGCCACATAACGTTGCTAAGTCTAGACCTGATCAACTGAAGCATCTCAGATCATAACACTGTCTCCACAAGCAATGCATGACAAGTGCAACGCTTCATGACCTTCCCTTCTTACCCTGTCGCGCCCATCGCTCCGGAATAGGGTCAGTCTGAACTCATCAGATCACATGACCTTCTCCCAAGTCAGTGTTTGATTCAGTTACGTTGTGATTTTTTTATGTTACAGTTCACGCATCGCCATACTAAATATAAAATATTTTTTTCTAATTATTTTTAATGTCTATATGTTTGTATTTAAAGTGGTAAAATCTCGCGGTTCCTGTAGACCCTACAGGTGGTACGCTCTAGACTAATCTGCATGGTTTTGGAGGAAACCGGAGTACTCGGAGGAAACCCACCAAGCACGAGGAGAACATGTAAACTCCATGCACACAGAAACCCAAAGAGAACCCTTGATCCTGGAAGTGTGAGGCGACAGTGGCTAACCACTACGCCATTGTGCCGCCTCCCAACCCGCATTCAACTTACCATTGTGTGTTAGAAACTATAATGTGTATGTTATGAGTAAGAATAACATTCAATACACTCTATATACATGTTATATTTATTCTACGCATAAGTATATTGTATTATATATAAATACACAGTATATTCTATGTAAAAGTACAGGGGTTGGACTATGAAACTAGAACACTGGCCAAATTAGTGTTGGAGGTAGGGCTGGGCGATTAATCGAAAAGTATTATTATTAATCAAAAAGTCAAACCTTTGCTTACTCGTGTAAAGGCCAAATCTCGGTTTCAATGGGGCTAGCAGAGAAAATCTTGGGCTGTGGACAATGTGAAACATGTATTGTACTCGGATGAGTCCACCTTCATTGTCTTTCCCACATCCGGGAGAGTTACGGTGTGGAGAAGCCTCAAAGAAGCGTACCACCCAGACTGTTGCATGCCCAGAGTGAATCATGGTGGTGGATTAGTGATGGTTTGGGCTGCAATATCATGGCATCCCTCAGGCCCAGTACTTGTGCTAGATGGGCGCGTCATTGCCTAGGATTACTGAACCATTCCGGAGGACAATGTGTACCCAATGCTTCAATCATTGTATCTTGAAAGCGGTGCCTTGTATCGAGATGAAAATGCCCCAATACACACTGCAAGACTGATGACAGAGTGGTTTGATGAACCACGAGATGCCTCCACCCGGACCACGAAGACTTTTGACTTAGTATAAAAAAATATATATATTATATATATATATATATATATATATATATATATATATATATATAGATGGATAGCAAACGCTATTATTTTCGAATGAAAGAAAATGTATATCGGGCACGTGAAGGTCAGCTCAGTAGAGCCATTTGGGTCCTACGGCGTCACGGGTTGCTACGCCAACCGATACGTTCAGATGTGCAGTCATGCGTGCATTGAAGAGAGCAGAAAGCAAGAGCAGCGCACAGACAGATTAGCGGAAAAAAAAATTTCACGTTAAAAAATTTTGAAAAGTTTGATTGTTTGATTTGGAGAGTTTTCCACGATGAATGGGTGGGAAAATATGCATTCATTCTTCCTGCATCAAGCTCTACGAGGCCTGTGTGTGTTATTTGCTCGGACTCTGTTGCGGTTGTCAAAAGTGGAAACATTAAACATAGACACATTGAAGAAACTTACCCCCAGCAGTCTGTGGTAAGGGCGAGGAAAAGAAATGAGCTTAAAGTGCAGTATGAGCGATCTACACAGGTCCTCTCTCACACACTCACCGCCCAGCAATGAGCTTATGAATGTTCACTGAGAATACAGGGGATTTTAGGAAAACATAACAAGCCCTATACGGATGGGGAAATAGTAAAGGAGTTGTTAATTTTTAAGTTGTTGGCAACTATTAAGTTGTTAATGTTTAAATTAATTTATGTTCTGTTCAGATTTAGAGATGAAGGCATTTTGCACAGTTTTCTTCATCATATTTTTGTCAGATATTGTTACTGGTTTAATTAAAATATTTTGTACCAAAGCAACATTAAGGACACAACAGAACAGCATTAACAAGAGATCCAATTTGTGAAGGATGTAAATCGGTCTGTTTATACATACGAAAAGACATGTTTATCCATATGAAAACATATATTGGATACACCTAAAGAACTGAGAATACAGGGGATCAGTGTCTGTTTTGGGTTGTCTGGACCTTAGCTGGTGAGGAGTGTTTATTTACCGGACCTCAAGCAATTTTAGTTGAAGACCCCTGCCCTACACCATACTAATGAATCATGGTGGTCCAAAACCAGGTGTTTCAGTTTCATTGTCCAACCCCTGTAAATGTTGTAACAACGTTATAAACGCAATAAATTGTACATGCAAATTATAAATATATATGTAAAGGGGAACATGTTATACACTTGTAATAGTTTTGCATGGTGTTATAAAAAACACAGTGTTATAAATAAGTAATGGATTATATTATAAGTATGTAATACCAGGTATAGGCAAGTTACGTATTCAGGTTATAAATGTGTGACGGTGCATAAATTTGTTATAACTGTGTGATATTTATTAAGTATATGATGAACAAGAAGTGAAGTTCTGTTGGATTTGTGTTCTGTGCGACTGGGACGACTTTAAAAAAATAACAGGAGAGAACGTGATGTAATTAAGACCTCGCAGAACTCAATGAGAAGGAGCTACACACACGATTACACGGAGGTTCACACAAAAAGGATTTAAAAATCATTAAATTGGGAAAAAAAAAAAAAAAAAACACAGAGCAACATAATTCTAAATAATGGAAACCAAAAATGTCTCATTTCCTGAAAATGTGCCAAAGCGCTTGTGTAACCTGCAAGATGCAGCAGATGAACCGGATGAGCCGCGGTGCACATTCCTCTTTCACTACTGAAGGATGTGTGCAGGACTCACGCCCCACCGCGCAGGAGTGTGTGTGTGTGTGTGTGTGTGTGTGTATATATAGATATAGATAGATAGATGTGTGTACCTGTAGCTCAGACATTGCGTGTGTCAGGGGGATTGCAGTCTCCTCAAGCAGGTGTCACAGGGTAACGGGCAGCATCAGAGCTGAGGAGAAAACCACACCAACACACACACACACACACATTAAACCTCAAAGAAGAGGAACATTGAGATTACCTACACCCTTTATAAACCCAAGGTGAGTTTCACTTCATGTTGATTGTGGCAGTGCACTAAAACAGGAGTTAATAAACACAGTGTGTGTGTGTTTGTCACCACAGTTACCAGGAGTCACACCCCACTGCGGCGGCGAGCACGACGACAACGCACCTACGTTTTCTCAGACCTGTCGCCCATATAAAGACCTTTTACAAGCAAACCTAAGTGTCCAACCGTCAATATAACGTAATTACACTGCAATCTCCGTTAGAAACACCAGCGCTCAATACGAACACGGTTTCTTTCTACACTGCTTATTAAATATCATTTTAAAGGTTTCACGTTTCTAATTATGACTGTATGTGAGTAACGTTATATAAAGTTTACAGATAAAGTTTATCAAATACAGCGTCACACAAGTTATTAACCACCATGACTACTAAACCAAACAGGATAACGAAATTTTTTTCTTCTATCTATAAATGTAAATGTATAATAGAACTGGAAAATTGGTGTGTCTGTACATCGAAGATATTTGGGACAAATTATTTGTGGGGACAGACGATGAGTAATAGCACACATCAAGATGGTTTTTGGAAATTTTTTGTTTGTGCAAGCATCAAGTGCGTTGAACGGTTTTAAATAGGGTTTTCACAGGTGTATTTGGCCGAGCTTGAGGTAACAAATAGGCCTCATCACAATCGGCCCATGGGGAGAGAAAATGTTACTTTGAATTTTAAAGGGGAAAACGTCTTTATATCATAAAAAAAAAATTCTTCCTTATAATTCAACAGATGGCGCTAATGATTTTTTTAACACGACTTTATAAGCGCGATCTCGCGGCTTCATTCCGCACACTTCATGGTAACGCACAAATTTTAGTTCATTCCAGCATTCAACAGATGGCGCTGTACATTTTTTTAAAAAGCGCTTATGAATGTGCGATTAAATTCCACACGAACAAAAGTGGCTAGTATTGGTTACATGTAAATAGTTAGTTTACGGCATGAGTATTAGATGAGGTAGATTGCAGTATACATCATAAAAAAAGATTATTATTATTATTATTAAAGATGCACAGACTGCAATTTTCGTTTACCTTTTTAAAATTCTCTCTTTTTAAAGTTTTACTTGTTGATACTAATTTTGGCCACCTCTTTCTCACTCTCTCTTTTGTAAAACAAATATAATTAACTACCGTTTTACGAAATTCATAATCAATTTATTTCAACACAATCATCTCACATTGCGTAACATCCTAACATTCGATAACCTGATTAGACCTGGCCTTATGAGGCTTCACCCTCCATTACAAGATCTATTACTATTAGAGCCACTTAAAAACGTCGAGATGTTGTCAGACTTATGCCCTACACAGCATCATGGGAACAGACTTGAGTGGTCCCTCACTGACTTCCTGCGGCAGAACAGGAAGTGAAAGTCAGAAGGGCAGTGAAAGCTGACGCAGACTTTCCATCACCCAAAACGTTCAGTGGTGATGGCTCGAGCTTGATTGGGGGGTGAGATAGGGCACTTAACCTTGCGCTTACCTCATCATACAACACATCTCATCCGTAACCATGGGGACCACAAACACAAACGAAAAAAAAAAAAAAAATAGATAAAGGGTCACTCAGTGGGATAAATACAAATGTGGAAAGTTTAGCTGTTAAAAGAGTGGTATATAACGTATAATACGGAAAAAAAACACACACACACAAAAAACAGCAGCCTTGTGTGTGTGTGTGTGTGTTCCTGACACCCATGCAGAAACAGGAAGTGTTCTAATTGTGGACTGCTGCAAACAGACCAAAGCCAAAAATAGAGCAGAGCCCTCAAAGCGCGTGTGTGTTTGTGTATCGCTATAGTTAAAATATATATAAATAAAAAAGCGGCAAAAGCAGATTTTTTTTTCCAAACAGTCTCTCACACACAAAGACAAACACTAAGAACTTTCCCAGTAAGATTTTCTACGGTAACTTTCACGTTAAAACACGTCTGGCGTCGACGTCATGGCAACGGATCGAATCCCGCAGACTTCCGCCTCGACGTGTATTCTTTCTTTGGTCATCACACACTCGCAGCGAGGCGCAGAAACAGGAACGACTCGGCGAGAGTTCAGTAACCTGTGGCTACGCTGCTCTTATACCACCATCACCATTCATAACCGCAGCTGGATATAAACGCCTCGGCCACAGTCACATGACTCCTGAAACCTTGATAAACACTCAACTTTCTTAATCAAACTTTCTTAAAAGAAAAAATGGTCATTGTAAGATTGAGTCACTGCTTGTCCCGAATCCAAATCACCTGCTGATCTTCTACACGTCTGAAATCGAGCGATGATTTATCTATTTATTAATTTTTTTGCCCAGTAGGAAAAAAAAACATGGTGACGTGAGCACAGCAGGGTAAAAAAATGACAATGTGTGCATGTTGTATTTTTGAGTTCGAATTTGCAGCCAGACATGTAGCCTACGCTGTCCCTACTTTGCTATCAAAGAGTCTATGAGATGATATGAACAGCTGTTAAAACTATGAGATGCGTTCAAGTCAAAACGGGACTTTTAACGTCTTGAAAATCTATGGATAACTTGTGGCCCAGAATAAGAAACATTGTGACGTGAGCACAACAGGTTTAAAAATCTTACATAAAATCTTTCACAGGATAGGATTAGCATGTTGTAGCATTTTTCAGTTAAAATTGGTGGCTGAGGATGTAGCTCACGCTTTCCCTACTTTGCTAACAAAGTCTACGAGATGATACGGACATGTTAATACTATGAGATGCGTTCAAGTCCAACAGGGACTGGACGAGATTACAAGCAAACGAAGCCGTAAAACCGACTGGCGTTTATCGAAGACTTCAAGTACAGTACGGCGATGAGGCTCTTAGCCACAGTAAAAGATTTTAACAGTGTAAACGTCTTGAAAATCGTCGAAGAACTTGTCCGCCAACTTGTTTACGAGACGCATTCGTCTGTGTGAACTGTACACACAACCATTCACCAACACCACGTGTACATTTACAGGAACTCGGCTGGGAGTTACTGCCGCATCCCCCGTAAAGTCATGACCTCGCTCCGAGCCATTTCCACATATTTGGGAGTTCCTGTGAGGCCGACGTGATCAGACGTGAATCAGGCATGAGAGAAACAAATTGAGTTTTTACTCTCATAACCATGTGTCCTGGTTTGACTTTGTAATAAAAACCATCTACTGAAACCCAGACAACATGAAAGTGTGTCAGGTGCGTTCTGAGCGAGCGGTTCGCATCCTGCACAGAGTTTTGCATCGTGCGGTTGGCAGCCCGCGCCGCTGAACACATGCTGAAAATATGGAAATGTGACCTTAATGACTATGCAAATCCACTCAGGCGAGGTGAAGAAGATTCTCACTCAGCCAGCCTTCCGAGCCTGACGGGAAAAACCGAACGATTCGAGAGAAAGAGAGAGTGCTTACAGATGTCTCGTTGACTCGAATGAATGATTTTAAGTCGCTGTGATGATAATCATATCATCTCAAGACCTGAAAAAGTGCACCAGGTGAAGGACCAGGTTAGCAGAGCGAGGACGAGCTCGTGTTACATCACATTTGCGGGAGAACGTTTTCGGCCAACTATCTATCGATCCCCTTCCTCATACCTGAGCTGGCACAAACAAGCGCAGTATCAACACGGCGTACTTGCTCCAGAACTGGGTACTGAGCAGACACACACCAAAGCCCTGCTGCGGTTCACACTTACAATGATGAGAATGATGAAGAGTTCGTCTAATCCCAGTGCAAAGAAGAAGAGAGTCTTTCTTTTCATAAATCTTTGCCAAAATGCTGCCTGATGAGGAAGAGGCGGTTTGCACAACTCCTGCTATTTATATCCTGTGAATATTCAGGGACAAGGAGGAAGTGCGTGCATGTGTGCGTGTATGTGTGTGCGTGTGTGTGTACGTGTACTACATGCACATTCGCAAAACAAGAGAAAGCAGTCAGTTTCATGCTGGCAGACATTACACAGAGACAGTAAATGGAGAGATAAATACAACAAGAGTAAAAGAGACGGAAAGTAAAGACAGGTAGGCGGAGACACAAAAGAATGAGAGAGGTGTGAACAGATGTGTGTGTGTGAGTGCCTGAGGGAGGGTGTATAGGGAAATAACACTTAAAGCTACAGTATGCAGTTGATCACGTGTTGATTCCAGGACGATGTTCTAACCACCCATGCTGACATTCACCCCGTCTGCACAGCCACTTATCACTGACTTATTACCACCACACCTCCCATTCCACGTTTATTACCCCTCATCATCGCTGTACAAGAGGTCAGAGAAGGCAGTCCTGAAGCACGAGGATGTTTAATCAGTCTCACAGCCGCGCCATCACGCTCAGTTTAACCCAGCCAGAGCCAAACTACCCCGGGCCTCGCTCTGCACCACGCGGAGCAATTAAAGTCATCTGTGTGATGATGTCAGAGAGAGAGAGAGAGAGAAAATCAGAAAGAAAACGGGAGAGAGAAGAAAACCATAGAGAGAGTGGGAGAGAGTGTTGGAGAAAGGAAAAAGAGGAGAAAAAGAGAGGAGAGGATGAGAGTGAGAGAGTGTGAGAGCGAAGAACGTGAGAAAAGAGGAGAATGTGAGACAGAGGAGAAAGTGGGGAGAGTGCATGAGAGAGACAGAAAGTGGGGGAGAGAGAGAATGAGAGAAGAGAGGAGAGCAGGAGAAAGAGTGTATAGGAGAGAAGAGAGAGGAATGCATGAGAGGAAAAGAGAGAGAAAGTATGAGAGGAAAAAGAGTGTCAGAAGAAAGGAGAGAACACAGAATGTGTGTGAGAGAGAGACCGAAAGTGGGAAAGAGAAGCGCATGAGAGAGAGAGAGACAGAAAGTGGGAAAGAGCATGAGATGAGAATGAGACCGTGGCAGAAAAGAGAGGAGCATAAGAGAGTGCCCGAGAGAGATAGACAGTGTGAGTGAGGAGAGAAAGAAAGAAAAAGAAACATGATGATGTAGGAAAGAGAGAGAAAGAGAGAGATAAACAGAAACTGAGAGGAGGAGAGGACAAAGAATAGGTGAGAGAGTATGTGAAAGAGAAAGAGTGAGAGAGGGCAAAAGAAAAGGATGTGTGAGAAGGGGATACAAAGAAACAGACAGAAATGACAGAGACAAAACAGTGAGAAAGACAGTGCAGGTGAGGAAAGAAAGAAAAATACATAGAGAGTGAGAGAGGAGGACAGGATAAATGAGACATTATATTAAAAAGATGAGGACAGAAAGAGAGAAACAGAAAGAGAGAGAATGAATAGTGAGTACGGTTATTTCTGCAAACTCTGTGCAAAAGTGTTTTATCAGCAACTGCGGTTCAGTGCAGAAATCAAGATTATAACACGAAAGGAAGAGAACAAAGGAGAGAGAGAGAGAGAGAGAGAGAATGAGAGAACGTATAGATGGTCTTACAGTTGTTTCTTTAAACACACACCGAATGATGTGTAATGAATCAGGTGAGCCCTGTTCTTCATGAGGCAGCGGGACGATAAAATAAAGCAAGAGAACTCCGTTAACAACAAATGCCAGGCGCGACAAGCCGACCCCGAGCTCTACCAGACTTCCTGAGAGGCCAGAGGACACGCCGCACCTCACACCTACAGATCGGCTTTACACCAACCTTTAATTTCCCCACATTGCTACACACTCACGCTCGCAGTAATGTAAAGTGAGCCGGTTAAAACACAAGCACGGAAAACACTGCGCTCTTCATCTTCATCATCATCATCTCCTCTTTGCTTTCTTCACGGACATAGCGCTGCGGTATTAATATAGGAAAAAAATAAGCTCCTTAAAAGATAAGGTGTAAGTACCGGACCTGACGACCCAGAGAATAGAAAACTAAAATAATTTTGATAAAGTGTGAAATGCTTCCATTAATGTATTTTTTTTTAGGCAAAAAAAAAAAAAAATAGAAAAGAAAAGGTTTTAGGGCTCGTTTTAAGAGTCACCTAAATTTGCGGAATCCTGCAGAATCCCGGATAAATCTAAGAGTCAAAACAGGAATTCTGGTTATAATTATTAACAGGAAGTGATGTAACGTGCAATCAGATACACGGTCACATGAACAAAAACAGTTCGAGACATGAGGTAATATATTACAGTGCATTAGGTGTAATGAAGTACTGCACCGATTTACACACGGTTTTGTCCTTTTCACCTCAGAACGTGAGGCGATTTTATCTTTCCGTCTCTGTCGGCCGACGTGCCAAGATCTTAAATCATCATTTACCTTCTGTGCATGAAAAACTGCACACAAAAAAAAAACACTTACTAGATGGAAATTTCCTCCAAGAAAAGGTCCTCCACCTACCCGGTCTTCACACGGCCTCGTTAGAAATGCTCGGACTTTCATTTTTGGTCTTAAGGCCAAAGGGTCAAAAATAAGAAGCAGCACAATCTTATCTATGTTCAATTACAAACTCGTTAGACGTGTAAGGAGCGGATAATTAAAAGCTTTTGACTCCAGGAAGTCATCTGCGTCTGGACGGATCACAATTGCATGGGGATTTTTTTTTATATTTAGTTATTTTTAATCGCCTACACAAGGCAGCTATCTATAGAGCAGGAAATGAAAAAGGTAAATGTTTATGACAAACAAATATTCGAAACCCCTCAGGGCCAGCCCTGTTCGAGTAACTCAGGCATGCAGGCTGGGTAGAAAAACCGGTACAGGATCGGTGATCCGAGAAACACTTAGCGCTCTCGTACATCGATTCGCCTGGATGCAATTCAACACAGGATCTATATTTAAAGGTGCATTAGGTACCATTATTGCCCGTGTTCGCAAATCTCCCAGTGCGGTGTATATAGAACGACTGACGGAAGGAATGTCCAAACATAAAGACCTAAACATCCGGGACTGGGAGTCGGTTTTCCATACAAGCTTTCTCAGCTCCTTAGGACATTTGCACCGAGGACATGACTTAAATCAATATTTTTTTAAACTCATTTTTTTCAAAATGAATCATAAAAAACAGGGCAGGGGGAAAATATATGTTGTACGTACTATTCTATTCATATATATTATACATCACACATACATACTGTATAAGAATATAGTATTGTGCAGAAATCTTAGCACCCGATAATTTTCAGTACAAAGTTTCCACAGAATTTTTTATTTATTTACTTGTTTTTTATACATTACGATTTTATTATTATGTCAGTACAAAACATTTCTGATTTTCAAACATCGGTTTTCCACCACAAAATTAAACATTAGAGAGAAAAAAAATGTGCACGCCACAAAAGAAAGCAGCACATTACATAAGCGACAACTTGGGAGAAAAAAAACAAAACCAAAAAACCCTAAAGACTAAAAATGAAATCTGCCGGAATCTGCATGCAAAAAAAGAAGCAGGTGCAACAGTCAGAAAAACTGTGTGTGGTTGTGCAGGACGCCTGGGAAACTTTTATAGTAACTTATTTCCTTATAAAACTGCACAAACTGTATCTGCGACTAAAGGGTCCTCATAGTGCCGTCGCACCAAATGCTGATTTTGTTTAATTGATCGCTGTTCACTGGGCGTTGTGGGTCTTTTTTTTTTTTTTGAAGACACCTTAGCTCTACAGCATTTATTTGCATGTGCATAAGATTTTTGCACAGTACTGCATGCACGAACGCACGCACACACACACACGCACGCAGTTAAAATGAGAAAATTAATAATTAACCCCCTCAAGAACATGTGATGGACGTTCATGCAAAAAACACAAGTCAGTGATGATGAACGCAGTTACTAATTCAGAGTAAATAATTAAATAAACAGGCCTCTGAAACGTATCCAATTTCGATTACAGTTCTGGCTTTCGACAATTATGAAAACCAGATAATCGAGACGAAACAATACCATGGTCTGTTTCGATAAGAATCATCTCATTTTGTGTTATAGAGCTATTTCCTTTGTAGCGGTGTGCTTTTACTCCTCACACCGAAAACCCCAAAACTCACTTTCAGCCAGGTTGGGGCATTTATCATACAAACTTAAATAATTCTTTTGACTGTGTAAAGCTGCTTTGCGGCAATGAAAATTGCTAAAAGCGCTATACAAATAAAATTGAATTGAATCAATTTATCTAACAGATATTTTTAAAACAAAATTACACAAAGGAAAAAAACTTTTTTTCCCTATGCATTATATATTGATATAATTAATACTTTTATGATAATACTATAATACTACTAATATTAGATTAATATAATATACACCATACTATTTTTCATTTCCTGAAGTGTGTATAAATATTTTTGGCTGACTCTGTATGTAAAAAACAAACAATTTTTTTTTTTTTTTGAAGATCAGTTACATAATTGTGAACTCAGTTTTGACCAAAATTATTGTGATTATGAAATTTTATCATTTGATCCAGAATACGATCCATTATCTTTTTAAACTTATCTTTATAATAAAATTGAAATATTCATAAGTTACTTTCCATGATTTTAATATTGTTGTAATAAAGTCTTAAACTGAAAGCTAAATTCTGATGTGTGTGTGTTTACAGGAAAACAGCAAATACACAATATTTGTATTGCATTCTAATTATCCGTATCTGTATCCTGATTTCCTTCCGAAGTGGGAGTGGCCTAAATTAAACAGGATGTTTTGTCTCTCTCTCATTTCTTTTTTAATTAAACAGAATTTCCTACTAGCATCACTATCTAATACTAATGTTACTTATATAAAATGTCCTACCCTTTAAATTTAGCGTAACTTTGTGGTGTAACTTTACCTCACAGCGACCCTGGATAGGGTTCTGACCCACACCGATACGCACACGCCTGGTACTTTTCTACTCAACATTATTGGATCATGAATTATGGCTCGGCCTACAGCGGATTCTGACCCAAGAGGATATCAGAGGATAAGAAATCACATTTCATTACACTTACATGATGTTTCAGGTTAACACTGCTTGTTGCACATTCTGTACGAGATATAAAACCTCAACCAGCCTGCTTATGTATAATAATAAAAAGCTCTTTATTATAGGAAATGTTTAGCAGGCTTGCAAATTTTCACACCTTTTTCTTAACCGATGGTTGAATACATCATAATAATAAAAATAATAGATTAATGACCAAGACACACACTTCTCTCATCGAAAGTTCTAGCAGTGTTTCAAAGTTCCCACTGCAGTATCAACACCGACCTCCACTTACTCATACTGTTTATGATTTAAAAAATCTAAGGACAGCTGAGCTAATGTTGGATTGTTGTCCAAACTGAATTTATTTTTTATATATTACTGTGTTATAGTACTCTCTATATGATCAATTACATGTGAAAGGACGGTAACACAATACCAGGTCTAATTCCTTGTACTTGACAGTAGACATGATTTTGATTCTGAAACCGAGTCCTTACTAAAACTAGAAGATACAAGTACACCACCCATGTCTTATCCTCAGAATTGACCCATAAGGCACTAAAACGGTACCCGATAGTGAACTGTTAGTGCCAAATCTACATCAATCACAAAAGTCAGGCTGTTTGTTGGTGCCTTGTTTAATAAAAAAAACAAGGTTTGGGAGTTCAAAAAATATTTCTGTAACGCTGCTTTGAACCAATGACCACTGTATATAATGTGCTATAATGTAACGTAATTGCACTGTATTACATCAGATTCAGCGATACTCGATCGTGTCGAATCGTATAGTGTGAAAGGTTACACTCTCACTGACCAGGCAGCTTTTAATGATGATGTCATGCATTAGTTTGCCGTGTTCTCACTCTCGTGCTCACAGGAAACTAAACACCTTGCACCCGTGCAACTATTTGGTTCCATCTTGCTGGAGAACCTTTCTTGCAAGAAAAAAGAAACATCCATTTCATTATGCATTTTTTTTTATGATTCGTGTTTTTTCTCTTTTTTTCGTGTTACAGGTACATTATAACATCATACTTACTTCTTTCTGTGTGGGTGTTCATACAAGTATCTAAATGCATGAAATCTGAATAGAGGATCAAGCTCAAATTTATCAAATCTATCAGGCTTGACATTCTGGACGCCATCAGGCGACCACTCGAAAAACATACGTTGTGGTCACGTGACCAACGTTTCTCATTCTGTCGGAGTGTCAACAGCTGCAAAGTTGGTTGGGTTCTTCCTCATTCTGGGTTTGTGCTCCAGGTGTGGTGTGTGACGGACATTTCCCAGTTCCGATTTTGACATACATACACACACGTGTACTCAAATACACACACACAGACACGTGTGAGTTTCAGGGGCTGTCCTGCATTTATATTCCCAGGCCTGTATTGTAATATAGGTGCTATTCTTGTAGCATTTGCAGGATCAGTGCAGGAAATAGAACAAACACACATACACACACAGAAGTACAGCGCCCTGATCACAAAGCTGTGAGCCGAGCAAGACACGTCTGACGTTTCCTTCTCACACGTTATAATTAGAGCCGTTTCCCCGATCCTCTGTGTGTCTGCGCTTTATCGGCGGATTAAACCACAACACCCATGTCTGATCTCCATAAGCGAAAGTGTGTATGCTTTGTGCTTGTGTGCGCGCGTGTGCGGTCATGTTCTCGACCGATAGCTGAGCAAAACCTTCAAGTGCCAGTATGGCTGGCCAGATGGAGGCAGCACGCCGATTTCTTGCCTCCCGACGTAGACTCACAAAGACGCCATTCTGCTAAAGACGCACGCACAAAAGCACGGAGCAGCTGCACACACTCACTCACACACACACAGGAAGACGGTTTTTGGCTCTCGGCCACTACGGGATTCATTATGGACACAGAATGCAATTGTCTAAATACAACAATCACTCACAGCTGGAAAACAGACATGAGTGATGACTCGTTAACAAGAACGGACCGAGATTAAAGCTCTACGACTCTTTAATCTCAGACTCGTTAGAAAATAGGAGAGATCACATCTCGTGTGGAAATCGCACCATGACTTGTTCAAAACGTGTGTGTGTGTGTGTGTGTGTAAAGATTTTTAAAATTGTCTAAAAATCAGGTTTAAGTGGAGAGCAGAAAATCTCTCAGCCATATGTAAGCAGTTTGGGTGGAAACAATTGAAAAGGAAAAAACCTGCTCTCGTGAGAATGACACGCTAATCATAGTATGTCATAAACTGCTGTCAGCCATGTCGATATCAACGCTAAGAGCTAAAAGGAGGAAGAGAAGTAAAAATTCAGGACAAAAAAAAAAAACAAAAAAAAACACACACCAACACGGATAAACGTGATAAAAGTATTCGCGCTGTATGTGTGGCCAGGAAATTAACAGCTTGGCGTCAGCTTGGCTAGTAAATTATCAGGGATACGATATGATGACACCCAGGTGTTGATGCGATTTGTACAGCAAGTCCCCGACTTACAGACATTTCGAGTTATAATAACTTGGCTAGTGATAATTTACTAGCCAAGCTGACGTTTACGTACTTATATTTAATTTATTTTTGAAGCTGGTGATAAAGCTGAGGTATAGATCTTTTGAAAAAGTTGCCAGAGCTCAAATAATTTTAAAGATTTTGAAAATATTTACAAAAATCGTGATACAGAATCGAGATATTAATCGAATGTCACCTAGGTATCGTATCCAGATAATATCATATCGGGTGGTAACTTGTGATTCCCATGCCTATTATACACACATCATCGATATTACATCATCGTATTGCCCAGTCCTAAATAAGAGATTACAGCATGATATAAAAAGTCTCTATGCAGAGACATATCAGGTTTATTATTTAGGGAATATTACAGAAATACGTTCGCTACATTTTTGTCTACAAGTATTTAGATTCTACGAAACCCAAAGAACCAGGCTTAAACCTGATGTAGCTCCACCTACCTGGGTGGGGTCAAACAAAGAAAAAGTGGGGGTGGAGCGAACTCATTAGGCGTGTTGATGTGAGAGACTGGGATTAGGTTGAGGGTTATATAGCAGAGGTTTGATCAGGTTCACATTGTTTTTATTCATTGTTCTTGGGTACGAAGTGGCACGTGGCAGTAAGCACCTACTTGGTGAATGTGACGCTATTAAACACCTTTTAATAGGAAGAGAAGAGCCTTCCTACTGCATCAGCTACGACGGTGTAGGACAGAGGATGTAGGTTACTGAACCCTGTGACAGCGATCTACTTTCATGCTCTGCTACGATTGGCTTCTATATCTGAATCGATCCATGCCCGAGTATGCTGTTCTGTTTCCAAGCTTGGAACGATTGTGTTCTCACTGATCAAAATAAACCAGACTATGGGGTCAAGTGTTCTCGGAAACGATCCCAGGGTCTCGCTCCCTCTCAACTTGGTCTTGAGTTTTGCATCGGGAAACATAAACTTTCAACCCGAAAAAAATCATTCCAGAATAACGGGTTTCGATCCTGAGCTTCAGGTTCCTGTCTGGATCCTTAGGTCTCCTCTTATATCGAGAAAAAACACGACACTGGCTATTCTAAACACATTCTAGCACAAAGATTAAGCGATAATGTTCATATTATACATGTATTACTGGACGTTTGACAGACGCACCAAACTGGATTATTGGTTTATGTAGTTTCACACCTCACACCGTTGTCTATTCTAAGCTGTGTGCTCTGTGCAGAACAAAAGTAACCTGACAGCACATTTACGTGTATAAAAAAACCAAAAACCTTAATGTCACGTTGCGTCATCTCATATTTAAAAAAAACAGCTCAATTATTGCCCGCGTTTAGACTGACTGAGTGAAACTCTACCTGGTGGTTCGAGAGGTGTAACAACGAGATCAATGCGATGGAACCACAACCACGCTAAACAGATTCAAACACAAGGGGAAGCTAAAAATAAATGCCCGGTGTAAACAAAGCTTAAGATTAGTTTTTTTTTCTTCTTCTCATAACTGCAATATTCTAGCGACTTCTCCAACCGCATCTTCTCACCCGTATATAATGCAAGACAGGATGGATGTTGCAGGGCACAAAGGGATTTTCTAACCCTCTCTGGTGTTTTAAAGCATTCTAGACTGACACACGTATTGATTTTAGTTCCTGTCATTCACACAGGACAGGAAATGGGAAAGACATCCTATACGAGCACTTCACTTAACGATAAGATAGAGAGACTTTATAGTCACTGTAGTGATGAAACGAAATTTGTTTGGTAGCTCTCAGAGACAAGCAGTAAATCAGAAAAATGTAAGAAGAAACGAATGATACTGAAATTTAAAAATATAATAAATATGACAATACATAGAATGGAATGTAGGAGAAGTTAGCTGCGAGACGTCTAACGTATACACGCACACATACAATTTATAGCGCGCTTAAAAATAAAAATCATGTGGCTTGCTACAAACTCCTCAGGCTTCAAGATTGTATAAAAAGAAAAGCTATTGCAATTAATGAGATTACTAATTACTAGGGCTGGTCCGAATACCATTTTTTGAGCTTTGAGTATTCGGTAGTGATCAACATCGAATATTCGAAGCTTCGGTGGGAGGGGGCTGAATATATTCTTATCTCTAACAAAGGCAGGAATCTCTCGGTGTGTGCTCTCTGTTGCATTTTTATGTCGAGAACCGTTTATCCAACTGCTGCGGACGCAAGGGACTGCAAAGTCGCATTTTTGTGTAATATGGATACAGGCAAGTTGTCATGAACTAACCTGAGTAGACCAGAAGACGTAGCTTCTGCGGTTAGCCCTTTGTAACGTGGATGGTAAACCCAAATAAGATCAAATAACAAAAATAAGTTCAAAACAGATAAAATACACGTGCAATTGTTATAACAGGCTTACTTTGTCACTTATCTACAGTAGAGCTTTCTTTCTAAGAGGTCGAGTGGATTATTTAGGTGACTGGGGTGTGTTGTCTCTAAATGTCTTCCTACTTTGTTGGGTCTCGTGCTGTCTGCTGCCAGCGGTTTAAGACACAAAACACACACGGGTCTCTCCTCTGCCCCCACCGCCCCCACCATGAATCCAAGCGCAACATAGGATTCATCATGTTTTCCTTTCAACTGGCTTTTTTGTTGATTAGGCTGATAATGCTGAATCACCTGCTTATTTTGTGGTCCACGTAACAAATGTATCCATTGACGTTATTACGCTCACTACATACAGTACGCTACTGACCCGGTTTGTGTCCGCGGTAAAGTTAGTTTGATATTCGCATCTCCGAATTCAATAGCTGCGTAAATAAACCCGCAAATAAGATACCCACATATATTTCCTCTCTACATTGTCTTTAAGCTACATCCGCCTTAAATTATACATGTTTAAAAGCATAAACACCATTATTCTCTACGGCGCAACGAATGATTTAGGGATCATCGCAAAATGCCAACAAAAAGCGTAGAACGATATCGATCTTCTCTTCTGTTCAGCGCCTGAAGGATCAAAAAGCAACTTTGTTGCCACACTGGAAACTAGAAATGCCAGACTGGTACTGCCTGATAAAATATTAAAGTTTAACAAAAATACAGAAACATCAGCATACACATTGAAATAAATGAAATGACGTATATAATACCGAATGTTTCCTTATATTTTGTTCCTTTGGAATTAACATGCCGACTTTAAACCGTTATTGTTGCACTATGGTTCCACTTTTTCTCTGATGTTATTTTAATTTACTTGTATTAATGATCCATTTCTTTGCATGTGATTGTTTAGTTTCGAGTGTCCCATCTTTACTGTCAATAAAGAAAATCATGAATTCCTATTATTTTTCACTAATTCCCTCCCGCTCATGTCTGTATTCCCCACTAGTGGGGCGCGCCCCACACTTTGGGAACCACGGATTTAGAGTATTGGACTAAAAATAAATATTAATAGCTGAAAACATCAGATAAAAGAATACATTTTAAATGTTAAGTTAATTCCTTCGAAGAAAAGAAAAATTTGGCTAGATTAGATTGAATGTAGGGTTAATTAATAATAATAATAATAATAATCTAATAATTGCTGAAATGTTACATTTTCATTGACTAAAACTTGAATTAAATACTTAAAGGGCTCATGTGACTAAAACTAGAATAAAATGGCCAGAATTTGTTGATTTTAACATGACTAAAGCAAAATATTGTCAAAATATGATAAAAACTAACAAGGACACAATCCTGGGAATAAGCGCTGTGCATGCTGAGACTGCTCTATGCTCTTAGGTAGATCTAAAAAAATTTTTAAATCAGTTGTTTCATGTTTCATAACGTCGACATCAAAGAACAACAACAAAAAAGACACAAACTCAGGAATAAAGGAAATATTAAGAGGCTGAGGTTTCCTGTGTGTGTGTCTCTCAAGGACCTGACATCTGACGAGGAGGAGGAGGAGGAGGAGGGGGGAGGAGAAGTAATATCCTTGATATCCTGAGCAAAAGACACCGCGCCCACCCTTTTCCAAATCAATACACGAAGCCTGCACGACCACACCGAGGACGAAAATGTCACGCAAACACACCAGGCATGTAATTAAACGAACCCGAAAGCAGCTTCTCCTCCAGAAAGAAATTCTACCAAGCACTGAACGAATGTCATTAAAAATGTGTCGCATTAAAAAGAATGGGATAGTGAAAGGCTCATGGAGATGAGTCTTAAGTAAAAATCAGATAGAGAGAGGGTGACATCGTGCTCGTTAGAACCTTTATCTCAAACAAGAACGGAGAAGAAAGACGAAAATAGGGACAAAATGAACATCATCATCATCGCTGCCTCATGGCACATTAGGCACTTTTTATTTTCCAGTGACCCTCTCACACACGCTTTACAAGCAATTCAAAGAGTAAAGAAAAAAAAAGATAAAAAATTAATAAAAAATAGGTGGAAAGAAGTTTTTTTTTTTTTTCCACCTCATAACCTGAGCAATTTCTGCAAATCAAAGCACAACCACGGGCAGACTGGATGGGAAGAAGAGAAAAAAGGATATATACAGTAATACAAGAAGACACATACGAGTGCCTCGCCTCACAAATTTTTGCCGTAAGAATTGAAATGGAATTCCAAATTTGGAATTTGCCACACAAAGCGTTCTCAGGCTCCGAGTGAATGAACCGAGCTGAACTGAACACCGGATAAGTTGCATGTACGTCCAGGAGCCGTTCAAAACTTGTTCGCGTCAATGGAAAAGTCAAGCGAAGCGAGTTTACTTTTTTTTTTTCGTGGTTTTATTTTTGCATTTAGTTCAAGACTTAGTGTAGACATAGCACACCAAGGGTCCCAAGCATGTTAGCAACGACAGAAGCAAGAAGAAAAGGGAGACACTTTCAGTTTAGAACGGATTATCTGCGTTTACATTATTTAATTATTATAGTTTTGCAATACGAAATTTCACCACCTTAAGGACTCGCTTCCAAAAGGGATTTAATTCGTACGCCGGGGTTCATCTGTATACGGGGGTAAAAATAATAAAAATAGAAAAACAACACGTTGGACAGAGTAAAGTAAAAAATAAAATAAAAAAAATAAAATCGGCAATGTAGTGAAATAAATAATTATAATAATAATCAAACTAATTAGCTGTATTTTAAATTTAAATTTAAAACTAAACCTCCTTCTAACTACAGTAAGGCTAAACACTGAAAAATAATACCAACCCCACTGTAACGTACCTGTGATAAATACATGCTGATTATTTAGCAAATTCGACTTTACCTTCAGGAAAAAAGCAACACTGTTGCCATGGTTACAAAGTGACGTTTAGATCAGATCTGTCCATGCAATATTGTATAAAAACAGTATAAAGCTTAAAATACCTTTTTGTTCATCATTTTATCAGCATGATTAATAAATAAAAATAAATAAATAATTAATGTACTGTATATTTTAAAAATGCTTATAGAGGACAAGAACAATTTTTTCAGAGGCAGAGTAAGGCGACATTTTTATAGTTGGGATTTTCTTTGAACAAGTATTAGTCATATGAATAATACAAGAAAAAAAATTATATGATGATGATAAAGAATGGGGGGGTTCCTGCTGGTTGCCATGGTTTCCACATTTTCATAAGCTGATTTTCCAAATCAGCACCGAATCAGGGTTACGACAGCCGAAGAGTCAAGGAGACCCGCAATCACCTGCTAAAATCCCGATTCCTAGTGGAGCGACAAATCCGGCTCGAGCCATGTGAAAGACAAAAATCAATACGGTTTAAACGATCGGCTTCAGTGTCTAAGGACTTGTCTTGAAATCTCTTCCTAAGCTGTGCTCACCCCCCCCCTCAAAAAAAAAACCTAACAAACATGAATACAAAGCTCTTGCGCCACTTTTACATCATGATCAGCGAGAGAAACACAAGTCGACTCCTGAAAGCCTTAGAGTTTGTGTAGCGTTTAATCAGCATCATGTCCAACTCTCATGTCCAGGAGAGAGTGGATAAAACATCAAACCCTATACGCTGCGTAACCTGCGGCAGGTCACACTTTTGTAACTTCTTTTCCTATTTCTAATTCGAGACGATCGAGTCCAGTGAGTCATCATGATCTCATATTGCTGGTAAGTCAAACCTGTCTTAAAGGAAGACCCAGAAAGCAACATGAGACACACACACACACACACACACATTTAAAGCACTCAGGAAGCCTAAGAGGTGTAAACACTCAAAGAGTAAGTAAATAAAGAAAGCACCACTGCAGCGCTCTTCCGGTTAATTCCCACAATCCGCATTGTAGGTCAATAATGTAAAGACAACTCAGACCTTATTGGCCAAGTGCACCAGATCAAGCCTGCACGAATGAATCAGACACCACATACGGCTCCGTCACATGTCGCCGTCTCGCTCGTCGGATCCCTACCAAAGTCTCCGGTGCCAAATAGTCAGATTAGCCCAGTTTCAGTCCTGGTCATCCTTCTCGCTTCATTTCATTTCAGCTTCTCTAGCCAAAAAAAGCCTCTCGTCTGCTCCTCTACCGGCTCTCCTACCCTGTGTACGCGTGTTGAACAACAAGCACACAAAATTACCACCTACTGACCCGCAGATCCATTACGGTGTGACAGGAGACCTGAGTGCATCAAGATGTAAAGGTGTCTCTAAAGTATTAAACACCACTTACAATAAATAAATAAATAAATAAATAAATAAATTTTTTAAAAAGCTCATAATCCAGAGAATCAACACTCACATGCAACAATTGGATTGTAGCTGATCTTCCACACACACAGCCACACCTCAGCTGTCAAACAGCCCTGGTGTGATCCTGGGTACTGTCACAGCACCACTTTGACACCTTTAACCATCAGCTTTATCTAATCTCAAATGCAAAGTAGATCTGAAACCGAGTGCATGTATGACAACAATGCTATGGACAATAGTTAATACTGTGTTATACACACACACACATATATATATATATATATATATATATATATATATATATATAAACTACCATATTATTATATATATCAAAATATAACATATAGCAACAAATTTAGTCAGACAATTTTTAATCTTTTCCTGAAGTGTATACATTTTTTTTTGGCGGACATATATATATATATATTAAACATATTGTATATTACTGCATATCACTGCAGAAACAAACACACACTTTTACTGTATATATACACAGACTGCATGCATGCCACTTTTATATGCATGCAATTCATATATGCATACACAATTATGTATAAAAAGATTAAGATAAAGAGATTTAAAAATTTAAGAAATAAAAATGTATATTTTGCGCATCTCAGGTTAGCTGAGCACTCTTAAGCTTTCTGATTAAACCCAGTGCATGCATGACAACACTACATAATAGTTAATACAGTACTGTATTAAAGCCAGCAAACACACACACACACACACACAAATATAAGTTATATGATTGCATGCATGACAACAGTACAGGTAAAACAGTATTACAAACACACACTAAATATATATATATATATATATATATATATATATATATAAAGTTATAAGACTGCTGCATACCTTATATATTTATATAAGGCACATTCATGCATTTATTACCTAATATAAACAAATGCATGCACCTATTATCATTATGCATCATATAATAAGACATTTCCCAGACATGTCCCCATGATGCATGTATTTGTATGTAAGTATATAATCAATAGAGAGGGGAAAAGATTTACTGTGTTTATGAACACAACTGTATATTCTGTGCATCTCTGGTGTTAGCTTAGCACGCTGCTAAAACAGGACCGCACTACGCTCTCATTAATAAATAAAGGGCGTTTAAAATGTTAAACCACCAAACCCTCATGGTGATAAATCACTAATAAATTCGTATAAAGTGTGAAACCAGGCGGGTTTTTTTTCAGTCTGCAGAAGCTACAGCGCCCTGACACGGCAGTCCGAGCTAATTACCGCTAATAACCTCCCTCGGTCTCCCTCTCTCTCACCGTGCTGTGGAGCCGCTGGTCTGGTCGCCTCTCCCCCGACTCTGAGACGCTCTCACTCGGCCTGGGTCCTGTGTGTAACTCGGTGTATCATGCGGCTGAGATCAGCACGCGACGCTCGGACACAAACACGGAACTCACTGTGATTGCTGCTGCTGCTGCTACTTGCTGCTCGCTCCCTCGCTCGCGCGCGCACTCAGGCAGGCCTACAGAAGAGGAAATGGGCTCCGCGTACTGCGCACGCGCGGACACTCAGGTTGGCTGCGCTACGGCGCTTACCGCGCACGCGTGAACCACTCGCGCTCCCCTCGCCGGGCTGCGAAGCATTCACGCATGCGCGGTCGTTCAGCTGGTCGTTCACAATGTATAATTCATTCGGATAATTGTATAACATTTTGTTTATTTACTTATGTTTTTATTTTTTTTCTTGGTTTGTTTAGTTATTTATTTGAAAATGACCTCCCCTCATTATCTCTCCTCAATGCTGATAACTGGTTACCGCGCGCCCCCGTGTGGACAAAATAGTTTATTGCGCTTCGCACTTCAAGCAAATGAAATAATTATATATCCATCCATCCATCCATCCATCCATCCAACCAACTTTTTTCGGGATCAATAAAACGTCTATCTATCTATCTACATACTGTGGCCAATTTGAAAACACCAATTAACCAAAGTCTTTGCAATGTGGAAAGAAATCAAGGTAAAGTTTTTGGACTGTGGAAGGAAAGCAGAGTACCCACAGAAAACCCACCAAGTGCAGGGAGAACATGCAAATTCCATGCACACAGCCCCCGAGGTGGGAATCAAACCCTTGACCCTGGAGGTGCGAGGCCGAAGTGCTAACCACTACACTACAGTGCACCCTTGTGCCCAGGAGTTCCCCTGGTAGGCGCCAGGCAACCCATGACCTCACATAGGATGATTGGTGAAGTCAAATGACGGATGGATGAATAAAAAGATGGAAGGATGGATAAACCACACACACACACACACACACACACAAAATAAAACTAAGGTTTTAAGCAAACATATTATAGCAATACATTTCCCTAGGTTTAAGATAGAATGGTGGTGAATAGTGCCTTGGACTGGTGAGACTGGGTTCCTGGGACTGGCTCCTGATTCATTGCAACCTTGATCCTTAATTAAATGCAGGACACACAAGTCATTTTTGTTTGTTTGTATGTTAAATTGTGGACCATTTTTTGCATTATTGCTTTGCACGGTGCTTTTTTTCATCTTTAACACAATTTCTAAAAATTAGGGCTGGCATGGTGTTTAGCCCTGTGGCCTCGCACAAGTCGAGGGGTCGATTCCTACCATCGGTCTGTGTGCTTGGAGGGTTTCCTCTAGGTACTCCAGGGCCAGGCGGAGCTCAGGGGTTAAGGTATTGGACTACGGTTCGGAAGATCCCAGGTTCAAACCCCCACAATCACCAAGTTGCCACTGTTGGGCCCTTGAGCAAGGCCTTTAACCCTCAACTGCTCAGATGTATAATGAGATAAAATGCTTATCGCTCTGGATAAGAGTGTCTGCCAAATGTAAATTTATATGTACTCCAGTTTCCTGCCACAGTCCAAAGTCATGCATCCAAATTGCTTGTAGTGTGTGCTCTGCAAGGGATTGGCATGATGTGCAAGTACCTCGCCTTGTGCCCAAAGTTTTCTGGAATAAACTCCAGGCTTCCCATGCTGCAGCACAGGACAATCAATTTAGAGAATAAATGTTCATCGTCTGTCTATTTTAACCTGTTTTTATTCTTTCATTTTTCTTATTATACTTTTATCTTAGGCATGGCCATATTATTGTTCTTTCTTCCTTTTTCTTTCATTGTTATTTTTTTGTATTTTAGTAGCCTTGCTGATTCTGTACATCACTTTGGGCAATAAAAGTTGTTTTTAAATCTCAGATCATTCGATTTGACTCGACGTGACCAGCAGGGAGCGTAAGTGGATCACTGGAACTAAGTGGAACTAACTGAGACCTGAGCAGAGATGTCAGATCACACTTCATTAGTGTTAATCCCTGCATCTGGCACTAAGTGTAAAACAATAAACAGAAGAAAGCTGATACGCAAACCTTAATCATCTGAAACCTCTGCTTTTGGGGAAAAATCACATTTTTGTTTTATCCTCTGAGATGGTCCAAATGGTGTGTGAGAATACTGTCATAACAATGCACTAAAATTAAAGACTGCAATAAAATTTTATATATATATATATATATAATGTGTGTGTGTGTGTGTGTGTGTGTGATATAATGTGTGTGGCCCTTGTTTCTCCCAATGCTGTCTAATACAATAAGGCTTATTAATGATAGAGACTTTAATGAGGATGGATGGACTGCGTAGCTCCACATGTTCTTGGGGTTTCAGGTTGCAGTGTATGCAGGCACAAAGCCCATTTTACAGCTCACACACATACACACACACACACACACACACAGAAACACACACGCAACTCAGTTCCGCATACTCACATCCACAAACCTGGACCAGGTTTAATCAAAGTGATTGCAAATGTGATTAGTTATTGCTTAAGCAGTTGATGGCTCTTTTTTTTTTCCTTAAAAAAATTATACTGCAACAAGACATTAGAAACATGCAATCAAGTGCATAAGAGCTGCTCAGAATAAATGCATAAAAATTGAAAAAAATCTACATTTTGCATAATTGTTGCGTAACAAACGTTTTGATCTCCATTCAAGGACATACGTAGTCACAACCCATGCACACACGCGATGCACACACATGCACCCATGCACGTGCACCTGCTGACCAGCATTTACACACACATACACACACACACACACACACACACGATGGACACACATGCATCCATGCACGTGCACCCACCCACCAGCACACACACACACACACACGCACAAACAATGCACATACATGTACCCATGCACGTGCACAGAGAGAGAGAGAGAGAGAGAGAGAGAGAGAGAGAGAGAGAGAGCAGAAATGGCGCAACAATGAAAAAAAGAAAAGAAAAAAAAGACATCTGTCCGTACTGTGTATTTTACAGGTGTATGCAAAAGTGTAGGCACCCAAGTCTCCAAGTCTCTGGCATTACACACACACACACACACAGTATATGCATACAGTATAGATACACAGTATATATCAATCATTTGAGTTAGTGCCCTTTCTTTTAAGTGTGAAATATTTTGGGGTGGAAAAACATAATAAAAATCATCTGATCATAGCAGATTTTAGATAGATAAAGAGATAAACTTTGGATAACAACTTTGGACAGATGACCTCACATTTGCCTTTAGAATATTCTGGTATACACAGGAGTTCTTGCTCAGTTTATTGTTTTGCAATGGGCATTAAGGCCAAACAACTCCACTGTGGTCTCATCTGTCCACAGAACATTGGAGGAACAGCCAAACACTGCAGCTACAGTCTCCAAGTCTACTAAAGACTGTCTCATGTCAGAGGTCATACACCACAGCAAGACTGAGCACAGCCACAAGGTACTGGGTAGTTATACTGCATCAACAAGGTCTAACCCAGGCAATGATTTCATAGCAGACTGGACTTTCAACATATGCTGTTCAAGCAATTTTGAAGAAGCGCACTGAAACAGGAAAGGAAGAGAGCATGGTCGGCCAAGGAAAGTTAACGCAGCAGATGCAAGACACATCACGCTTCTTTCTCTTTGACGTCGGTAGATGCTCATTATCACCATCTGCAAAGAACTGTCAGAAACCAGTGAGACTCAGGTACACCAATCTACTGTTTGGAGAAATCTGGTCAGAAGTGGCCTTCATGGAAGAATGAAAGATCTCCAATGTGAAAAAAGGTAACAGGAGGCAGGTTGTTAGGCGAAAGGCTGGAGAGTGTCTCAGGCGACAGTGAAGCGTGGTGAAGGTTGCTTGAGTTTGAGGTTTGAGGCTGCATTTCTGTAAATGGGGTTGGAGAATTGGTCAGGATTATTGATGTTCTCAATGCTGAGATATACAGACAGACACTTATTCATCATACAATTCCATCAGGGAGGCGTCTGATTGGCTCCGATTGAATTCTACAGCAGGACTACGACCCCAAACATACAGCCAAAGTCATTAAGAAGAACCGTCAGGTAGAGAAGAACAATGAGTCTGAAGAGACAAAAGAGAAAATATGATGAAATGCTCTGTAAGGTGCCTATAAATATGTGTAATATGATCAATTTATTTATGAAAAATCTGATCAAGCCTCCGACTGTGAAGGGAATATGATAAAGTGCTTCATAGCACTTTTCTTTGGGATAAAATGTGATCAAGTTCCCTGTTTGGTTCCTGTAAGTAAAAAAGGTGATGGAGTGCCCCTGTGGTGCCCGTACAATAGAGAATGTGAAGCCCTATAGGCTGCCCCTCTAACGGAAAAAAATATGTGATAAAATGCCCTTTGAGTGGATCTACATAAGAAGAAGTATGTTGAGTTGATCCTAAGGTGCCTTAACAGTGAAGATAGTTTGATGAAATGCCAAAGTGGCTGCCCTCCAATGCCTTGTAGGTTGCCACTTTTTATATGAATGATAAGGGCCCTCTGGAGTATATATGAAAAATAGTATAAAGTGCCCTGCATGTTGTGCTTACAGTGAGGAAAGTGTATTGAAGTGCCCCATAGGGTGTCTCCAGGTTGGTAAACATGATGAAATGCCCTTCATTGTGCCACTATGTATAAAAAAATAATGATGTGCCTTTTAGGGTTTCCTCTTCTGCATGAAAATTATATGAATTGCCATCTGAAGAACCTCTATGTGTGAAAACTTATGAAGAAGTGCACCTAAGGGTTTTTTTTTAATGGAGAAAGTGTCCCTTTAAAGAATATTGAAGAGCTGAAGACTAAACTTCAGACTAAACACAGAGGACTGATATCCAAGGGCATTGTGATTTTGCGCGATGATGCACACAAAACTTTGTTTTGAGCTGTTAAAGCATGCTTCCTTTAGTTCTGATCTCGCTTCATCAGACTTTCACCTGTTTGGTTCCCTGAAAGCAGCCCTACGATGATGAAGATTCACTTCTGATGAAGAACTGAAGACAGCAGTGCATTCATGGTTCACAGCTCAGCCGAACACATTTTCAATGAGGGAATACGAGAGCTTGTCGACAGATGGACAACGTGTATTAAAAAGGAGGTTATGGAGGTTTATAAAAATAATGTATTTGTCTTTTCGAAAAATTCTACAATTCTTCCTTGTTTCTGTGCTTCTTTATGCGCTAATTCTCTGACATGCACAGACTTCGGCTAGGTCGATGTAGGTCATGCATGGGGTATCATTTTATCCAGGCCTTCTCCTCGAACAGCACAACAGCTTGGCAGATCTGCACCTTGGCGCATCGTTTCACACTCATGTTCCACTCAGCTGCAAAGAGCTTCCCAAAAGGACGGATGAGCAGGTGTGTGAAACTTGAGCTCCATTAAAAGAACGAGGACAGGAGGAAGCAAAGTACGATCATTTCTAGAAGAAGAAAAAAAAAAGAGATACTGGAACATGCCAAAAACTAAAATCCTGAGAGGGAGGGGAAAGGAGACTGGGACAAATAAGGGGAAAGGAAAAGACAGTTCTGAATAGAGACGGAGAGATAGTAGGGGCACGGGGACGTGTAGGGAGACAGAGAGGTAGAGAGGGAGATGGAGCGATAGTAAGAGATATCGCAGCCAGGCAGATCAGTAGACAAAGAGTGTCTGAGCGAGCCAGACAGACAGAAAAACTAGGAGGAGAGGTGAAAGAGAGAGAGAGAGAGATAGAGGTCAGACTTGATACAGATGGCTTATCTCTCTCCTGGCCGTATCTCAGTCTCATTCTCCTGCACTAAGTATGGCAATATATCACAATCTTCCAATTCTCTTTCTCTCACACGCACCCACACACTCATCCACACGCAAGGTGATAAGCTCTCCACCGTGAACAGTTCCCTGTCGTGCAATCTCGCAATGACATAAACAGACCAGAACAGAACAGAGCTGCACTTTGGACTTATTGCATTTCATCCATCCTGCATGCTGCGTTAGTAAACAGCACCAACTCCCAGCTCATTCATTAACCCACTATCTCTTACACACACACACACACACACATTCACTCTCAGGGTGGTGTGCGTGGGTGTGTGTGTGCACACCATATGCACGAACACTTTTATAACCACCTGTACATACACACACTCTCAAATACATACATACTGTACACTGCTCTTGCCCACACACACCCACGAACATACACACACACACACACACACACACACACTCCACACGCAATGCTGAACCTGCTCGACGGGGTAATGTTCGGTAAAATAAACTGTGCTGGAAGCCGTTCTTCAGGCACTGCAACAAAGAGAGAGAGAGAGAGAGAGAGCAAGAGAGAATGTGTGTGTGTGTGTGTGTGTGAGAGAGAAAGTGAATCAAAAGAAGTTTCAATTTAATCAAGATAATTAGACCCATAAGATTGGCAGCCATAAAATTAATATTTCATGCATATGTGTGTGTGTGTGTGTGTGTGTGTGTGTGCAGTATATTACTGTGCAAAGGTCTTGCAAGTTACTGCTGCACAGCAAGTCTGTCAAAAACAGTTCCAAACGTTCCAAAAATACTATAAATGCAGTAAACAGTAATTACTGGAACAAAGTAAAGTAAATGGTACAAAAAAGGTTTAAGTCTCAGGTATAACTTGTGCAGTTTTATAAGGAAATGAGCTGCTTAGTTTTACTGAACATCCTGCAGAACCTGACACAGTCCTCGGGCTTTCTTTTTGTCTGAAAAGTGCTTTTTTTACATAATGCACTGTTATTATTATTGTTATTATTATTATTATTATTATTATTATTATTATTAATAACAATATTTATGTATTTTTATTTAAAGTAATATAATATTTTTTTAAAGCTATAATACTCATATTTGTCAATTAAACTAATTGCACTAACTTAATAATTTTGTATAAAAACTTTACAAAAAAAGGGTGCCTAAGACTTTTGCACAGCACTGTATGAAGATTGTTTTAGTGTCATTTAGAACAAATCTGCAGTATAGTGAGTAGGTTGTGAGCTAATCACAGCTGGACACAGGGAGCATGAGAAACATTGGAAAAAAACAACAAAAAAGTATACAAAAACGTTTGATGGGAGAGCATAGTTTTTGCAAATGGTTCCTAGGATGTTGCCGGGCAGTTGCTGCCGAAACCCAGGTGATTGCTAGGGTGCCAGGTATGGGTCAACGAACTTAGTCTGCAGTTTGTGGCTAGCTCTTTACAGCTACATCTTTTATCAGCTTTGCACATCTGGATCCAGATATTATCCATATACTTCTGGAGAAAATTGCTTAAGATACAATAGGTTATATGGTGATTTTATAGGAAACAGCAACTGTCAAGCTTACATATTCTCAATAGTACTGCCTTCTGGGCTTTCACTGAATTATTAGTATAAGATATTAATTCTTTTTAGATTTAAACATTTGCATTGTAGATTTGATGGCATTGTTTTATTTCCCTAGGTTTGCTCTGTCCTTGGGTTTATTTATTAAGATTGCTCTGTGTGATGCTGAAGCTGATCTTGAGGTTAAGGTTGATTATAAGTTTGCTCCATATAATGTTCAAAGTACAGGATATAAATGTAATAATCAAACCTTGATTGATATCCTTGGGGAACTTTTTACTGTACCTGTTTTGATACAGTAGCAGTCTAGTCTTTAGGATGTTTTGATGTGCCTTTGATGTGTTCTCTAACAAACTCTGGGGACTTTTAGGAACAAGGTTACTTTAAATCTTTTGACCTTTTAACTGCACAGAGATGAGTGCGTGCCATAAAACATCCTCCCTGGTTGAATGGTACAGAACTTACCAGAACATCAGAACCTAGCATGAAGACGTGGTTCACCAAGATATTAGTTGAGAAAGAACTCAAGTTCTGCCTACCCAGATCTCTGACCTTAAGATCTTTGGAATGATTTGGAATGGATTCCCAAAATTTGATGGAAAGCCTGGAAAGTAGAGATTATTTTAACAGCAACATACATGTACTGTAAAATGGATCTAAAACTAGAATTGGATGTTCAACAGGAACATCGCCAGCATGGTAGTCACATTCGGCGATATAGTGTATCTTCTGGAGATTTTTACATAACCATGTGATGACATTGTCTGTATATTAAAAGGGAAATGCATAGAAAGCACAAAAACTCATTGTCCCATTGCTATCAGAGTGGTTCAACTTGAAAATCATTGTTTAAGAAAGCTTGATGGATCTGTCAAGAGTTCCTAGAAAGCAGGAGCAGTAAGATGAAAGGTTGAAAAAATGATTCAAATCCTACAGTATGTCTAATTGTTTGTATCATGTTCAGAAATAACTTTTCTGATGTATTGAATTATGTAGGCTTATGCTAATGACATGTCAGCCTTACAGATTTTAGTTAGATAGATAGATAGAGAGAAAGAGAGAAAGAGAGAGAGAAGAAACAAAGACATTATAGGAGTTACTCATGACAGTCCCAACTGTGGTCCTGGAGGAACTAATAAAATGACCTTTTTTTAAATTAAATTAATTTTTTCTGAATTTCTACAGGGCATAGAGTTCTTCCCAGGCCAAGGTTGGGATCCACCATACTAGAGCAACATGAAATAATTAAAAATAACCAGGAAATTACATGCATAATCAGAGAATTGATGAAATCGCTAGATGTTAGCTACCCAGATTTGTGTTTATTTGTTAATCACTTCAGAACCCAGTCCAGGCAACAGCTGAGCAGTCGAGGGTTAAGAAGGCTGGGGCTTTAATCTCACCAAAATGTGGCACAGAGTTTCATCATGTGACCTCGCTGTCCACATGTAATTTCCATTCAGATTGTGTTTACACACTAATGACGAGTATGATGATTATAATCATCATTATACAGTAGTACCACAGCCATTTTATACCGCAGGACACAAAAGTTTCAAAAGTCTGAACACCTGTTCCTTTGTAAGCAGATTTTAATGCTTCCTTGCACAAATTATTCCATAACGTTTTATACAGTGTTTTTTTAAGCTTAAAACTGCACGCTTTTCTTAATGCCTACGTTTAAGTAAAAACAATTTTTAATATTTTTTTATAAAAAAAATAAAATTTTTATATTTATATTATAATATGAATTGAAAAAAAGGAATACCACAATATTAGTGACTAATATCACTAATAATTCATGTTAAATTAAATTAATGGCCTTCTGGGTTATATACATCATATACAGTATATACCAAATTCATTCATAATAAAATTATTCTGGACCAATTATTTCCCAGCAGGAAGTTTTGGTTGTCAAAATGTTGTGATGATGTTAATTTGACACGGTTATAGCCTATAACTAATTATAACCTAATGTTAGTATTATGTTGTATTTAAAAGTTAAAATTACTTAAATGAAATTACCCCAGAACAATGTTGACTACATGACGACAGGAAAATATTGATCAAATGCCCCCTAACATAAAGTTTAAAAAATGACTTTTACAATTAAACAATATTTATACCAAAGCGATGGCCTCAAACCTCAACTACTGCAACAAGAGCACAATTGGACCACTAGGGAACATGCTGTTGAAACTAGTAAATGCATGTACATAATAACAAACACCACAATAATAATAATAATAATAATAATAATAATAATAATAATAAACAGACAATGGCAATTTACTTAATTATTTTAACGGAAAGCATCCAAATGGGTAAAAACTAACCCTGCTTAAGGACTGAGATGTGTTTCGTAAAAATAGATGTGATGCAGTTTGGATGCTGGAGGAAAAGAAACATTAGATGTGACATTAGAACAATGAGAGATGCATGACTTTAGACACACGCGCTGTGTATGGTAACCTGTTGTGTCCGTCAGAATTCTAAACCCTGTTAGAAACTTAAGGGGTCATGGATGGGCTTGGACATTGTGTGAGTGGATGTTAATCGGCAAAAATGCACCAAATAATGGTTACAATTTTGTTCCTTTGGGGTTGTCTTTGCATTGTTGTGTTTGCCTCATTTATTTAACGTTATGGCAATGTCATTTTAACTTTTAAAAACAACCTTATATCCTGTTTTAGGGTTTCCGCTGGGTTGACCCTCCATCAAGCCACCAAAATAATTATTCCACACTTTTTAAAATAATAACATATCTAAACATACGGAATCTAGAACGCGTTTTGTAGCAAATGTGAGTCACAACCTACCAGCTGAGAGCCACAGATTCAATGCTACTTGTATTTATTAGCTGAGTCAGGTGTGGCTAAGGAGGAGCACTAATGTGGCAGTGCAGGGCATATCTGCAGAGCGTGCAGGTAGGGACCGGGACATGTGCAGTACATCATTACATGAGTCACTCTGTGTGCTACTGGCAGTGAGTCATCGGAAGCTGTTCGTGTTGCGCAAACAAAAGAGATGCACTCTGTACACGTTTACAGCATGCCAAATAATTTCGGCGTCGATCCAGTCTTCTCATGTTCCTTTTTCGCAGATCATTTAAACGCCGTGCTTATCGGAAGGCTGTTAAAAGGATAACGAGGAGCTGTTTATATTCGAGCTTTATCTTGTTGATCTCGACTAAAATTTTTAGTCTGCACTTTCTCACACATTCTACAGTGCAAAATTTAACGATATAAACGTATTTAAAAACATGCAACAAAGTTTGCATATGCAATATAAAATTGTGCATAATATCATTGTATGCTTTTTCTGCTTCAGTTAAGAAAAAGCTGTTCATTCGTTGATTAGTTAAATTACTGTAGATGTGCTACAAGCTGAGAAAGCACTAAAATGTGCAGGGCAATGGTTCTCTAAGAGCGGAGCTGGGAACCGCTGTTGTAGAGCATTAGAGCAAAATAAAAATATGTCATAGAAATAGGGGGAAAAAACAGTGCTATGTGTTTGTGCAAAAGCGTCACCTAAACTCTCCGTGTGCTATATTTATACAGACGTGGGGAAGGTTTATTACCTTATAGTTTACTGAACTATAATTCTGCTAATGATAGAAATGTAGGACAGTCTTTCCTCAACAATTAAAAAAAAGAAAACAAATAGTAATTATAATAATTGCGACAACCCTTAGCGCACACATTTAATCATAAATGTGTTGGTGTCTATGTCTTGTATATCCATTAAGTGTTGCACTGTATATCTACCCATCTACTTACAGCTCAATGGCTATGTCTACATCTGTGCAGGTCGCATGCATTCACTGCTTTTGGGTGTGTATTGTATTGGTGCTGTGCGAACCTGCATTGAAAGTACAAATAGGTACATCTATGAGAATGCAAATCAGACACTGTGAGAATACATCTTTGTGGGTGTGTGAATGTGAATAATGAGTATGTGCGTGTGTGTGTGTGATTGTGTGTGTATGAGTGTGTACTGTATGTATGTGTGTGTATACGAGAAAGAGAGAGAGTAGTTGTTTATGTAAAGGCAGGCGCGGTGTGTGCTCAGTAATTATAGAGTAGGACAGGATGAGGATTAGTGTTGGCAGCTAGTGAGGCTAAGACGGTACACACTGCAGACTTCCTGCTTTTAACTCAGTTCACCTATTTACTCCCATTGCCTATTTCCCTTTGATTTTCTGCCTCCCTTTTCTGCTCATTAAGGCACTTCTATGCAATATAAAACCTTACGTTTATTTAAAAATGCATTTAACACTTGCTATTTAATTTTTGCATGTAATAGTGCTTTTTTAATCACAATAATCCATGTCGCCTTGGCCTTCTTTTTTTGCTTTCCTTTTTCTCTCAGGACTCTCTCAAACTTCCATGCATTATGATGAAGGAAACATGAGTGTGTGATATGCTAGTTCTGTGCTCTGGCACATGTAACTACACATGTAACATTTACATTTAGGCATTTGGCAGACGCTCTTATCCAGAGCGACTTACATTTTTATCTCATTATACATCTGAGCAGTTGAGGGTTAAAGGCCTTGCTCAAGGGCCCAACAGTGGCAACTTGGTGGTTGTGGGGTTTAAACCTGGGATCTTCCGAACCGTAGTCCAATGCCTTAACCACTGAGCTACTCCTGGCCCTACGTAACTATGCTTAGCACAACAAAACTGTTTTTGCGCTATGTTGGAAATAGTAATATAAAGTAATATATGCAATGTTTTTTGTCTCACCCTTGGTTTTTTTATTATTAAAGATAAAATGCTAGCTATTAACTATGCATTAGTTAAGAGTGTATGTTTGAACTTTTTTGCAACTCCTGGCTGGCTCGCCATAGGTATGCTATGGATAAACAGACAAAAGCCCAACAAAACTGTATTTTTTGCTTCTTTATTGAACAAAAATGTCTCCACCGCACAGAGATTTTTTTACATTAAGTTAGAGTCAGGTTTTATTTGTCACATATACGTTACTGCACAGTAAAATTCTTTCTTCAGAACAAGAATAACAAAAATATTCACATATCCCAGCCTCTTGTTAGTAGACTGGGGTCAGAGCGCAGGGTGAGCTATTATACAGCGTCCCTGGAGCAGACAGGGTTATTGACCAGAACTAGAAATAGCTCTAAAATAAACAAGTACTGTAAACTCAACATGACCACCTGACTACCTTTAAACAAAACCAGTCATACAGGGAATGCTATGACATTTAGCTGGTTGAACAGTAAGATAAAACAGTGGGAAAAACAAAAACTTAGCTTCCATGGTGTATTAGAAAAATAGCGACATCACGACCTGCAGGGGTGTGAACTGTGGCAATGATCCGGGCTAGCTCACCAAGCTTAGCTTGACTGCCAATGTCTAATGTGCCAACTTCTTTAAATTGGTACTGACTGTTTTTTTTATTTTATTTCCTCTATTCATGTTCAGAAAAAGAAGAATTTATTTTTTTGACAAATAAATATATATATATATATTTTTTTTTTAAAGTTCAATGAACACTAACCATGCTGGTTGCTTTAGTTGTGCTAGAAAAACATGGATTTTTTTCTTCATAAAAAATTATTTTTTACTAAAGTTAAAATGAGGCTGAGGGCAATACACCATCGCCCCCCTATCCCCCCCCATCCCCCCCCCCTCCAATGCGCTCCTTATAAACAGACTCACACTGTCCATATCTCAGCAACCGTGCATGATACAATAATACAAAGATGAAAAATAAATGCTGTTGCTTTTATTGAGGGAATATCGACAGCTGAACAATAGTAGTACTTGTAAAAACATTAACATTTAATTAGCAAGTGGGTAGAAAACATCAACCCTTCTTTAAATATTATGGATGGAGTTAGGCCAAGTTCACAGTTGCAATCACATTTATTCATCTCTGTGCGAGAAGAGATCAGGGTTACATTCCTTATGAAACCAGCATTCACATTTAACTAATAAACTTTTTTTTTTTTTTTTTAAGTTTGCCTCCTAACTACAAATTAAACAACCATTATAATTAATCTGTGCTTGATCACAGTATGGCCTCACAGCTCCAGGGTTCCTATTTCAATCCATAACTTTCACATGCTGTTCTTGTGTCCATATTGAGTTTCCCCCGAAAAACATAATGCTTAATGGATTGGTGCTCTCAGTTACCTCTTTGTATAAATGAATGCGATTGTTTACTGCAAGTGAACGAATAATTGCAGTGTGTTAGCAAAAAGATGTATGAAGGATACATATGAAGAGTCAAGTTAGGTTTGTTACAGTTACATACAAAATGTTTGTCACTAAACCGTGTTTATTGTATTGAGGAACATTACAATTGAAGTTAGCCAGTTGTGGTAAATGTCACTTGTAGTACATATTGTACTATGTAAAACAGTCTATTATAACTTTATTAGATACTTTTAATGCTTATCAAATAGAATGACAAAGACTTACTGGCACAGCACAATAATGTATTTATAAAGAGGCTGTTTAGAAAGTGTCTCCTTTACGAGACAGTTGACTGGGTAAGCTGAGATGAGGAGATATCAGGTATGTGCAGGTCTGATTAGATCACCCTGCCCGAGTTGCCTAAGTATGAACTGTGAACGTGATCATATGCACAGAGATCCTGATATGTCATCAAGAAAAAAAACAGCTGTAAAGCCACTCTACTACTCTACGCACATCTGCAGCAGCAAACATGGGCAGGCGCATACACATGAACACACACAAATCCAAACACACAGGAAGTGCCCGCCTTGGCATTAAAGGCAGAATCGCTTTCATCCGTTACATTTACTATACGAAAAAAGCTAAATTGCCAGGCCTTAATGGCTCTAGTTTAGTTCTCTTGATTGAGTAATGGGTCTGTGATTACAGTACATAAGGAGAGCTTTAGTGGTTATACGGACTTTAATACAAATGGTGTGTGATGCGTTGATGTCCCTATTTAGCTCACATGCGTGCATGCCGTGTACTGAGGTCCGTTGCCATAATACGTTGTGCACGCTATGAGAGTGAATGCAAATCCATGCCTTGGTTCCATACTTGAAGTTCTTTATCTGTGCATCTTTTTTAAGCAGTAGATGCTACTATAAGTGGAATGGAAAAGAATAACAAACTAGGCACCATGGATGCGGGCTGGTTTGTGTTTGTGCTTGTGTGTGTTTGTGCTTGTGTGTGTGTGTGTATTTCAGGGGTTCCTGTTACATAAGAAAGAGCTTGGGAGGTTTTGATCTGATCTAAAGGCAGACACATTGTGTGGACTGGAGTTGCGGGAAGCCATCTTGGGTGTGGCATCATGGTGGGAGACCCAGTTTTGGCTGCTATCTGGTCATCTGGACCCACAAGTGAGAGATCTGCTATTTTTAGCGCCGGATGCAATATTGTGATATTTCCTTTAAAGTTCAGGGCCTCTGGTAGCATTTTTTTTTTATGTGTGTGTGTGTGTGTGTGTGTGTGTTTTTGTGTGTGTGTAGTTGCTGTAGGCGATGCCTTTGGTTGATAGCATCGCACGCACATGCCTACGTGTTCCATATCCACTGCCAGTTCCACATCAGTGGATAGGAAAGGACAAAATAAGCACGATGTTTAGCTTAGCAACAGACTTAGCTCGCATGCTACTCTTCCCAATATAGACAGGTGGGAGGGGACGAGGGGAAAAAAAGAGAGAGGAAGGGAGGGAGAGATGGAGGATGCAAGACAGTGAGCACAAAAAACTGGGTCAAGTGAGGTGAGAGAGTGTAGAAGGAGAACGACCGAAATTGATTGCTTGTGCATTAAAGAGAGCGTGCATAGAAAGGAAGGATGAAAGGATAAAGAAGAAGAGAGAAGCAAGATGGGTCAACGGTGCTTTGCTGTAACATCGATTTGAAATGGACTTCATTGGAATTTGCACATTTCGTTTTCACATTTGGAATCTTCTGGCATACCCTAATCCTGATACACTGTCTGAATCTTGAAAACTTTGCCCAGAGAATTGATCAAGCTCTGACACATTGGATGGAGATGTTTTTTTTTTAAGGAAGGCCAGAGGTTCTCGAAGAGATCAAGGTCTGGGCTTTGACTGTACCGTTCATAATCTGTTTTGCCATCAGCATCACCCTGACTTTTTTTTTGCAGTCCTTGATGCTAAAGAGCATCTCCACAACATCATGCTACAGCACCTCCGCCAGTCGGACTAACGGATTATGACGTTCGATGGTTTCTGTCCTACAGAATCTCTTGGTCTCTGATGATGATGAAAATGCTGCAGTTTCAATGCCATTCAGTCGACCTGATAGACATCTGGGTTATTCAAATCTTCACCAGTGCTGAATTCCAGAGTTCACGATTTCCTCATTTTCATCGCTATCTTCTCCTCAACACTTCTCATCTTTTGCACTAATCTGGCCACCAAGTCACTTTTTTTGTTCTTACCTTGTTCTTTATAAGTATTTGGGGTCTGATCTCTTAATACTGTAATAGAGAAACGGAGAGCCGAAGTAAGGGCGCTTTAAACACAGGTATTCAAGGATGTCTCCGCTACCGTGATTGATGCACGGGCAAACTGAACTCCTATCTGCAGAGACCTGTAAAAAGATTGACTGCCCTTAAGGTGATCAGTCTTAATTTCACCTTAATAAAAATACATAATAAATGCAAAATGATATGAAGAATTATTCCAACCAAAGTATATTCTGTATTAAAATAATTAAAAATTTAGAAACACAAAATAAAACTCCTAAACAGGAGATGCCACTTCACTTAATAAGCCGGTCGTTCTGGTGGATGATGGCTATCGCACGAGTATAAATAGTGTAATAAAAAAACAACTTATTAAACATCTGTCCTGCTAAAGCAACGAGTTTGCGCAGATCAGCCATAACTATAATGCAAAACATTAAGCCTAGTATTGTGTAGGTTCCTCATGTGCCAGCGGGGCAGCTCTGGGCCCCCATGGCATGACTCCACAAGACCTCTGGGGTGTGCTGTGGCGTTTGGCTCAGGAATGTTGGCAATGAATGCTTTGGGTTGTGTGGGCTGCGGGGTGGGGCCACTCTGGACCGAACTTGTTTGTCCGATGCTTTTCATGGATGCTTGATCGGATTGGGATCTGGGGAGTTTGGAGGTCATGTTGGCAGCCTTGTTAAGCTCCATACGTGTCAAGCTGCCACCTTTCTATCATGACGAGCTCTGAATTTTTTGTTCTGCACTGGCTTTTGTGTAGGCTCCGACTTGACCCCCAGGCATAATTTGGCCTTGGGTGATCATGACCCCGTTATTGGTATGTAACTGATCATCAATGTTATTTAATTCACCTGATGGTGGCGTTAGTGTCGTGATCAGTGAATACACAATATTTTAGATTAGTAGTGTGATTCAGTAATTTTGTGCAACTTTTTAACATGTAAAAAACAACCCCATACAGTATGTTTTAAACCATCTCAGGTAACATCTCATTTCATACAAAATGTTTTTACTTATTAAATGAGGTAAATGACTTAAATGAGGATCTTCTTTTAGCCCACACCTGGCAAACATACAAAATTTTCCTAATCAAATTTATGTTTACTCTAATTTTTAACGTTTCAAATTATGAAAGAAAATATAACAAGGTTATTTATGCAAAGCGACCTTATCAGTGAGTATCATAATATCTTAAAAAAATAAAGAGAAAGCGAATAACATAATGAGAAGAGGAAATTTGAATGAAACAACTTCCTGTTGAACATGTGAGTTGTGGACTGTTCCAGATATTTCAAATATTTAATAATAATTCAAGCACAGGTTCATTTAAACATTATTGCAAAAAAAAAAAAAAAAAAAAAATCAGATATTTAAAATTTATTGTAGTAATTTTATATGACATGTTTAAAATGTTTTATATCATTCAATCTCACTGTGCACAGAAACCTGACCAGCGGTGACTTTTCTGCCCCGATGTTGCTCAGTGTAGTCGAGTGGATATTGTGTTTGATTCTTCGAATGGACAAAACTCAAGCAAGCATGAAAACAATGCTGTGCTGAGCGTGCCGGCGCTGTGTCCGCACAGATCCACACGTAGTCACGTATCAGGTATAACCCCAAGCTTAGGCTTCATCCTCATCACTTGTCAAGATCAAAGCAGGTACAGTTGATCATATCAGTTCCAAACACATGCTGTTTTTACACAAAACCGTTCTTCATCCATGGCAAAACTCCAGGCTCAAAGAGCTGCACATAGTTCCCTGTGAAGTACACTACACGGGGTGTTCAGCCATGTTAAGTACGATTCCTCTGGAAGTGGATGTGCAAAATTTACCATCAGTCAATGCGAAGAAAAAATGGAGCTTGGAAGGTGATGTCTATGGTATATATATTATTTGCAAGCCTGTAATCAATAAATCCTTACTATTATATATGATAATAATTTCTCTACCATATATTTCTTGCAAATTAATCGGTAATGATATTATTTTTTGTTTCAATAACTATTTAACATTTATTTTCAGTGCTAAGTAATTTCCACATGAGTAGCAACAGACATCCGTTACCATGGTAACGCACAGAGGAAGCATCGTCTGCGCTGCTGATGTCACAGGGTGGTGGAATTTTGTCGAGAGAAGTTCCCTTAACAGGGAGCAGGGAGTAGGGGGCACACTTTAAAGCGCGCGGTGGAATGGAACGCAGCCTAGACGTGCATGAGATGCCTTACACTGTGCCAGCAACGTGGCTTATCTGAGTGATGCTTGTTGATAAAAGAAATGTTCTATTCAGAAGCCTACATTTCGCTTTCGTTTGTTTTCCTCTGGGGACATCTTTATTGCTTCTACAACCGAGTGCTTGATGCATTATTTTTTTTAACTGTTTGATAGTGATTTTAACAGGCCAATGTTATTAAGAATGTAAAAAATAAAAGTGAATTGCAATCATGCATATAGTTTGCTTTCTCATACAGTGTCATTGGGATAAGACAGGTGAAAATGTCATCCAGGGTACAGTCTAGTATCTTATATAATTATACTCTTTGTACATACATGTATTAGATTTTGTATTGTAGCTAATTGTATTGTATACATATTGTATAGATATTGTATTGTAGGCCAATTTGAGGAAACTGGAGTACCCGGAGGAAACCCACTAAGCACGGGGAGACTGCACATGCAAACTCCATGCACACAGACACGAGGCGGGAATCGAACCCGGATCCTGGTGGCACAAGGCGACAGTGCTAACCACTATGCCTTAAAAAAAACGAATAGTGCTGTGATGAGTTTAAAAGGATAGTTTTCTAGGTAACTAAAGATGTCCACTAACTTAAATACAGTCAAGCACTTTTCTGGTGTGAGTATTGAGACTGGAGGTTGAGATGTGTTTTTTTTTTTGTTTGGGAGTGAGAGATTACATATATACTGTATATATACTTATGAAAATGAAAATAAATTTACATTACAGTTATGAATCTGCACCTGAAACAAGGAAAAAATCTCAAGTATGCCTTCAGAAGGAGCTTCCGGGAACAGCTACAGTGGATCTATCTTCAAATCTTGTTAAGTGAGATTATGCGACTTCCTAGAGGTTGTTTATTCTTTATGGATGGACACTTTGTTTACACTGAATATGGCCTGTGCATCATTTCCTCCACATGATGCTCTATTACAGACTGTCAGAACGCGGACGCTGCAGCGCAGGGCGTCGTGTACTGTCCGTGATGCGATTGAGAACCGGACCCCCTGTGCGCTGGTACTGATACAGTCCTGAGTACAAATGGGTGCTTAAACTAAACAAAAGCAAAGAAGAAGCAAAGTGGAGAACAAAAAAAACTGGAAAAACCTGGTGTTCAACCTCGGCCGTGCCGAGCTCTCACGCTAGCACAGAGCGAGCGAGAGAGAGAGAGAACAGTCACACGCGAGTGCTCCTGTCACAGCCAGCCACTCTGCACTCTCACGCAAGAGAAAACGCAACTCACAAACGGGAACACACTTACACACTCTGCTCTCTCTTGCAATATCACACACACACATACACACACACTCACTTTATGTATCGATATCAACATGGTCACCGGCCTCTGTCTAATCTCACACCCTGCTCAAATCAGTACAACTCAAATCAAGCCTTGATGTTTGCACTGTTCGGGTTTTTAGAAAAGAAGTGAGCAAAGGACGTACAGTCTCAAGTGTCAAGTTCCTTCCACGAGTGGCTTCTTAGCACTCCGGGTCAGTGCTTTGGCTGGTTATCAAGCCGAGTCAGGTGCATTACAACCGGAAAACCCCTAACATTTCACAGTGTTCTGATTGATTACGCTTTACATGCTGATGGTTTGCATCAGCTTGATGTTTTTGCCAGGGAACGTGACCTGGCAAAGCTTGCGGGAAACATGGCTTTTGGGTATTTCCTGTATTTCCTAAAAGCAACATTTCTTCATAGAGATCACGCTAACCTGATCTCATGAGAAATTTGTAAGAAGATGAGTTAACAAGGTGGTGATGAACTCAGGTCAGGTTGCATTTCAGGTGAATTTTATTTACGTCATGGGCGAAGATATAAACACTCTGGCAAGAATAATAATGAAACCACGTGATGTCGTGCCTGCCATGCATGCATATTGTTATTAAGTTGCATCATTTTCTATTTTTAAAATAATAAGCAAGACAAAAATTACCTCTCAAAATATTTGACTTGTCCATCCTTAGTTGGGCCTTTCTAAGGGACTAATAATGTTCATTTATGTTCATTTACTATCATATGATCTAGAACCTTCTTCGATCCATAATAAGCATTTTAAAGGGGCGTTCAAGTCAATTAAGGATTTTATTTCTCTTTAGATAATTATCCTAGTGTTTCACTAGTGCTTGCATATCATTGAGGTAGAAAGTTTTCTCAGACTGCATGTCTCATTCACATCTGCAACACTGGCCTCCCAAGAACTCCTTTAATGGCCCAAACATGTGGAAATGGCTTGGAGCGAGGTCAGGGTTGTATGGGGGACATGGCAATAACTCTCTGTTTCTGTAAAGTGGTGCTTGGGATTTATTGTGTGTACATTTCACACAGATGGATGCGTCTCTTCCACAAGTTAGCGCCATTGTGCAGTAATAAAAGACATGTATCACCTACCTGAGTGTTTAGATAGGTCCCGGTTTGACTTGGACACCACTGAATATTAAAAAAACAGTTGGATTTTTTTATTTATTGGTGCAAAGAAAGAAGTTGAATTTTTCTCCAGTGGATCTTTCAGCAAATGCTTTATCCTTGTCAGGGCCATGCTGGCTCCAGAGCCAATCCCAAGAACACTGGGTTCAAGGTGGGAATTTTACCTCGCATGTCACTCCGATCCAATACACACTTTGAATCAAGAGAAAATTTTAAGTAACTATTCAAATCAATGGCACGTTTTTGGGAAATCGGAGGAAACCAGAAAACCTGGAGGAAACCCACACAGACACACGGAGGAGAATCTCAGAAAAATTACCCTGTGATTCTGGAGCTCAATTTTTCTACTAATGTAATCCTTAATTTTTTTATGTTTTTTTTTTTTTTTTATTCAAGCCAGATCCTGTTCAAGTTACCTTTTTACAGATTTAAGAATTTTATATACAAGTACTGTCATTTCTAAACCAATAATCAATTACAGAATTATTAACAGTAAATTATTTTTTAATGTAATGTGTTACTTGTGTAGAAGATAAAGCACTTATTAAATATTTTTTCTAATAACCGCACACCCAGACGTGTTTATTTTATTTTGATCCACATCAATTTGCCAAGACTAACAATTTTTATATTTATTAAAATGATCAAATCATACATTTTTTACTCTACAGTTGATGATGAGCAACATCACTTATGTTATAGCAGCTATAAACATCTGTTTCCTCACCAGCCCGGCTCTTTTTTCTTAGCTTGTCATACTACCAGAAAATAACAACTTGCAAATCCAAGTTGAAAAGTGCCTAAAAATACAATTTAAAAATTGGTTGTTTGTGTAACCACCTCGGCAGCGACCTCATTTCCCCTTTCATCTGTTCCTACCACTCAGCATTCAGCATCACCGGTACAGTACACTAATCACCGCCTGATCATCTGTCATCATCTGCAGCTGATTCTCACTAGTTCATGACCGAGTTAGATGTTTTTTTTTAATGCTTGTGTGATTCATAGGTCACTGTGTGGCTTAACAAAGAAAAAACATTCCTCTGCTCAGGTTGAGGAACTGGACTGAAAACGAGAGCTGAAACAGTCCTTTAGGAAGCCTGGAGAAACGTTCCTCATGACTTTATAGAAAAATGATAACAAAATATAAAGAAATGGAGGAGTCAGGATTTTTGCACAGTACTGTATATTATTAAATATTAATATATATTCTGCATTATTGTAACATATTAGAGCTGCCGTATTAATATAAACTGGAGATTTGTCCTGCAGACGGAACTGTTTGAGCTGCTGTATTCGAAAATGAATCAACACATGAATCGACCAATCAGATTTGAGAATTTAAGAGCACAATGGTGTAGGAAATTAGATATCGTTTGTATGTAGGATAATTAATCCATGTATCCATGTAGGAAGCTCTGTAGTTCAACTATGGACTGTGGAGATCAGTAATGATTACCATTGTATATGTATTGTATTTTACAACCGTGATAGGACCTCTGGTCAACATCCACACACGCTACTGGCAATTTGGGAATGACAATGAGTCTAATCTGCATGACTTCGTATTGTGAGAGGAAACCGGGGAAAACCCGCCAAGCTTGGGGAGAACATGCAACCTCCATGGTGGGATTCAAACTCAGACCCTGGAGGTGCAAGACCACTTTGGCGCTGTGCAGCCTTTGGATACTGTAATTAGTAGAGTATATTAATCTTGGCAAGATTTATATCATGGAAGGTTTATATTAATCAAAATCCTAGTGTCGCAAAACAAACAGAGAAAATGCAAATAACAGAAAAAGGGGTAATGGAAAACATAATAATTAAAAAGCATTGAGTTTGAAGTGTTGTTTAATTGTCTTTGTGTTTCGGCACGCTCTTCAGAAGAAGCGTTGACCTGTTGGAAATGTCAGCAGCATATCAGTCAGGAGCTGACACTCACACAAAGGCCTTCTTGTCACAATACACAGCTTTTCTGCCAGAAAAAATGAACATACATTATAACCCGGCATTGTTTGTTTAAGCCAGGCAACCAACAATTACCGTATCGCCACAGTGCCTGGCTAAAGGTTGCCTCTCACACACTTTATACTTAAGACACCTGTAAAATATAATCACACACATGCACACACCAAAACAAGCTGTGCAGGAGTCGGAGAGTGACAGCTCATCAGGCTACAGGGGAAATGTTCTCGCACATTATAGACACACACACACACACACATACACATAGACATGAGAGAGAATGACAGATGGAAGGCTCTGTCATTCATCTCCAGCTCCTCCCTGTCACACAGCTCTCATGAACAGGAAGGAAGTGCAGCGGATTAATAAGGACACCAAAGCCCACGCAACGACTTGTATAAACGCTCGACTCCAAACCGTGGGAGGTAGGTTTAAATAATCAGGAGAAGAAGATGACACTTTTACGACCTAACCATACTCGTGATCACTTCTGCGGCTTCTTTCATTCATAAAACTGTCATAAATATTTGGTTCTGTAAGTCCAAATGGGAGAAGTAAAAAAAAAAAAAGAAAAGAAAAGAGAAGAAAAACTCCTGTGCTCTCACGGAAAGATTAGTGTCAGATAGTTTCTTAAGATAAGCATCCTTGATATGTTCTTCATTCACACGCAAACACAAACATGCAAATGTGTGTGTGTGTGTGCGTGTGTGCTCGCATGTAAGCGGGGTTTGGCATTGCGTGTGAAAGGCGAGGAACGGCCCCTAGCGCTCGGCAGCACGGCCCGGCCCGGCCCCGGCGTGGAGCCGAGTGGAGCGGCACTTGGCCCTTTGGCTTCCAGCCTGCTGGCTGCAGATTAGAATAAAAAAAAATAAAAAAAGCTACAAGGTAAACATTGCTGCTACAATCGATATGACCTGCTCTCTTTCTCTCGCTGGGACTCACTGTGTGTGAACTTCCTGTGTGTGTGTATGGGGTGTTTGGGTACAGAGGAGGTGAGGGGGAGGTTTTTCCTGTGCAGGGAAAGACAGAGACAGACAGAGAAAAAAAAATCCATGGAGGTGCATAACCCAGTCCTTGCATAACGTCCTCTCTAGAAATGGACACAGCGTGAGGAGGAATGTTTATTGATCTTAGTCACACACACTCAGCACAAAGAGGAACTTCACTATAGGCAGTTAGCACGCTATGGGAATGTCGCGGACACCGCTCCTGCCCCGCTATCAGCTTCGAGGAGGAAATGCCAACAGTGGCCCCTGATAGCCCCACAGCAAGGAACCACGCGATGATAACAGGGATACAGACCTTAAACACAGATTTACTGAACAAATAAAGGCAAACTTTCCACTTCATTCTTTCAGCACAGCAATTAACACATGGTCACGGCTCTGGAACTTTAATGACCTAATGGGAAATGGAATGGCCTAAAGGGATTTTATAATAGCAAGAGCCAAACTGTGCACTGATGGATTTATGAATGAAACCGAAAGCCATAATTTACAGCACTGGAGAGGTGTTAAATAGGTCCAGAAAAGCATTTCGACAACTACACTTACAAATGCTATAAAAAAAAGTCATTATAAGTTATATAGTGATGTCACCTTTTAATACAGGTGTAATTACACATGTGCATCTATGTACGTACGGTTGTACGGGGCCCCAGAGGAGACAGGGCCAAGGGCCTTACTTAAGGGCCCTCAATGGCAGCGTGGTTAAGCTGGGGATTGAACTGACACCCTTCTGATCAGCAGGCCAGAGCCATAACCCACTGAGCTACTGCTGCATAATTACTGACAAGGCTATGAAATGTAATTGGATGTTTATAGTAATTGCATTAGTTATGTCATTATTACACACACACATACTGTATATATATATATATATATATATATATATATATATATATATATATATATACATAATGTGGATATATATAGTCATTATAGTCATTTCCAGTCATTATCACTCAACATTTTGTATTTAAGTAAAATACTTTTTATTATTTTTAGTAATTTTAGTTAATTTATAATTAGTTCTTTTATCCGTAGATCATTTGCTCATTTTATGCATTTAAAGTATTTCCAGAAAGATGCACAATCATCTGCCAAATAGAATAAATAAAAAAGGCAAAACATTTAGAAATGCATTTAGAAATTAATATATAATAATGCAATAATAATAATAATAATAATAATAATAATAATAATAATTTATATTTACACACTTCAGAAAAAGGAAACTAGTATGATGTATATTATATTAATATCATTATCATCATATTATCACATATATAAATATATAATGTATAGCATTTAATTTAGTATTAAAATATTCATACAGGTTTTTCTTTCCCTGAAGTGTGTACACATTATTTTGTCTGACTGCAGCTAAGAGTCTCATCACCGCTTGAGCTTGTAGTAAATGTTTTATCGCCTACGTTCATGAGAAATTTCATCCCAGTTCCAGTCTGACTTGAACAACCCTTGTAGTATCATTTTCCATGATACCTTTGTTATATGCTACCTTGCCTTGTACCATAATGATGAACATCCTGTTATGTAATACGTAGTGCGTTTCAACCTCCTCTTAGCTGTACAGTGCTTTGGTCAGCATCAGCTTTTAAATAAGCTTTAGAAATAAAATTAAATGGAATTAAACTGAATTGAAAAATTCTGCCTTTCTGCCATTTTAACCCATAAGACTTAACATTAAGGCTGGCTTAGTGCAGGCAAATGTTCGGAAACGTGACATGAGATCATTGGTGTGTGATGCTTATGATTATTTTGTGAAATGGCTCAGCGCTTTTTTAGCCCACTATTGACAGTCCATGCTCTAGATCCTGGTGCAGGATGGTGGTGATTTAAAAGCCAGTGCATACCACCAGACCTGACAAAGCCACTTATCTGCTGACAAAAGTGCAAGCACTCGGCTTCAATGCAGGACTTAGGAGTGACAGTGATCCACACGGTTTCACATTTCTGCCTTTCATGTCGCACGCAAAAGTTAAACAAAGGGAGCACACCAGGTCGTAATGTTTCGATCGTGAGAGAGGCTGTGTGTTTGTGTGTGTGTGTGTGTGTGTGTGTGCATGTGTGCATATTTGTGTGTATGCATGTGTGTCTGTGCAAGCTGAGTACACAGCAATTATGTTATGTAAACACGAGACACTGGCAGCACACTGCAACTGTTTGAATATACAGATTACACGCTGAATCTGTGTGCTTTCAGCCTCCCATAAAGCATTGTGATTCTGTGGGCTTAAAGTCTCCTGGATCAACAACGCCCCCCTTCAACAGTTTAATGGCATGAAACCGCACAGATATAACGCTGCGGCCAAATCATGACGCAATCGTGCCCTAATTCACACTGTTATTACTTGTCAAGGTATTATGATTTTTGGCTTGTGGCTTTGTACATGTGAAGGCCTGAATGGCTGTGCTGTGAATCTGTTAATAAACAAGCTTGTGTGTGCATAAAGGCATTATACCAATAACAATTTACTTCCATGTTATATTCGTGGCCTAATGATAGAACAAACAGAGTGACAGGCGAGTGTGTTAAAGCAGTGTTTTTTGTTTTATCGCAATTTTCCTAATCAGTTCTGACCTCGCTCCATAGCATTTTCACCTGTCTTGGCCATTTAGCGAGTTCCTGGGAGGCCAGCGTTCCAGAATTTGAGCAGGCAGTCTGATCACGGCTCCAGTGTACTACAAAAACATTTACTTTACATACATGTTACACTCGTGGCCTAAAGATAGAACAAATAGAGTGTTAGGCATCACAGTGGGCGTTTTTTGTTTCTTTCCATTTTTCTTCTGATAGCAATTGAATGGGAACATGCAGAGAAAGTCAATGGAGACATCTTTAGCCCAGATCATAGGTTCTAGCTCTTCACACATACCCACGGACACTACAAGATTTAGATTCTCCAGGTTCTTCATTTAGGGGCCAACCATGGCGCACTTAAAAGAACCACAAGGCTACAGAGTTTGTCAGTATTGGCAAATCCAAGCCCAGGTTAAGCCTGAGTCGTATTGGGGTCAAGGCCAAGTCACAATCGTGACAGACCATCAACTCCATTATGAACCCAATCCAGACGAATAATTCTGGACCACAGATATAGAAATATAATTAAGTTCTCACAATATAATCATTATCTTCTGTAAACCATCAGTTGAGAGCAAGAGCATACAGTACATTTAGCAAGACCACTGCTCAGGCTGAGACAAGTTGAAAGCAAAAGTTCTTCAGCCATACTTGCTAGCTATCTCAACCTTTTGAAATGGCTTCTCAAGGTTGAGAAGGTTGTCAAGGTCCTCACACTTATCATGGGGAATAGGTGGAGGAACCTTGTTTTAGGCACTTTTTAACACATCTTATGCTTAGCTCCATCGTCCATATTCTTAACCCCTGAATATAGATGAGGATAGGATTGGACAAACTACACAAACTAAAGCACTGTTTCACCATCACACACACTCAAAAAAAGGTATCGTTGCTTGGGGTAAAAGAAAAGTGATATCCTTAATCACTGTATCTTCTTGCCTGCTATGCAGTTTCACTACTCAGTCCCAGGGGTTGTAGGGCCTTAATGCCAGACTAAGCCTGAAGAAATATGTCAGGGTAGTGTCAGGAAAGAAGGGATTCAGCATAAAACCTGTGTGAAAAATCATGATTTGTGGCTCGAGTGGTTTATTTTGGTGGCCCCTACTGGGTTCAACTGAAAGAAGAAGAAGAAGAACAACAACAAGAAGAAGGTACACCATGTTTCCAGGTGAAAGGTACAAAGTAAAGGTACAAAACATAAGAGTAGCGCCCCGGGAAATTTACACTCACTAATCTTTTTTTTTTTTTCTGAATGTGAAGGAATGTTTTTTTCTTAATGTGCTAAATGCACCGGTAAATTTTCAATAGATATTAATTTATTATAATTATGTTTTAAATATACATTTAGTCACCTGGCAGACACTTTAGAAGCGGTTCCACAGCAATGAAAAAAGAATACAATAGAGGAGGGAATAACGTTGCTTATATAAAAGGACCGATTACATAATCCTAAGGTTTAAACAGGGATGCGTGGCCAAGAATTCCTACTACATCTGGGCACGCACAAGCACTGACTCGTTTACTCAAACATATAAACATTCATGCAAAATGAGGAGCTGTTCACATGCTTGAATGAACCACCAGCAGTAAGTGACCAGAGCTGGAGTGAAAAGTGATTGAACTCTGACGCTACTTGTCTGTAGGATGTAACCCAAACAGTCTGGGTTGGAAAACCATTCCACTCTAAATAGACCCAACTGCAGAACTTTCCAACAAAACATTCCAGCTTGGAAAGTGAACTGATCCAGAATAGGCCTGAATGCAGGAAGTAATCCGAAACATTGTATATTGTAAACGATTTTCATTCTGAGTAGACCAGATTGAAGGAATTGTCCCAAACATTCCAGATCCAAGAAGGAGTTTGATTCCTGAAAAGGCTATTTCAGAACTATTCCAGAAAGTGACCAAAACATTCAGGATTGGAAGAGCATTTCACTCTGAATAGACTCAACTACAAGACTTAACTCTAAGATTCCAACTTGGAAAGTGACTCGGGACTAAACCTCAACTCCCAATCTGCAGGATCTAACTCTAACATTCTGGATTAAATGAATCAAGTCGATTACAACCCAAAAATACTTTTTTCGGAAGTAACAAAAAAACAAAAAAAAATCAAATAAGCAAATAAGATTCCTCTCTGAGTCAACGTAACTACAGGAAGTCACTCAAATATTCTGGGTTGGATCGTGATTTAATTCTAGCTCAACTCAACTGTAGGAGTTGACAATAGCATTCCAAATTGAAAAGGATTCTGAATTGACCCGACTACGGGAAGTGATCCAAAACATTCTATATTGTAAACCATTTTAATTCTAAATACGCCCAATTGCAGAAATTGTTTGAAACATTCCATTTGATTAGAAAGTTGCTGGAATCCTGGAAAAGCTAGTTCAGAACTATTCTAGAAAGTGAACAAAACACTCAGGATTGGAAAACCATTACACTCTAAATAGACTCTGCAGTACCCAGAGATGATTCTTGGAAATCAGCTTGGAATGTGATGCCGTTTAAAAACTCACTCACTCACTCACTCATCTTCTATACCGCTTTATCCTGTATTCAGGGTCGCGGGGACCTGGAGCCTATGCTTAGGACATGAGGCAGGGTACATCCTGGACAGGGTGCCGATCCATCGCAGGGAACACACACATACACACACTCACACAGGCGATTTGGGAATGGCAATTAGTCTAACCTGCATTTAGTTGGAGTGTGGGAGGAAACCGGAGTACCCGGAGGAAACCCACTAAGCACGGGGAGAACATGCAAACTCCATGCACACAGAGACAGGAATCGAGCCTGGTCGGGAATCGAACCCTAACCTTGAAGGTGCAAGGCGACAGAAACTCCCGCAATCTTATGAACTAACCCAAATATTCTGGATTGGAAAGCAATTCAACTCTAAATTAAGTTGACTGCAGGAAGTAACCAAAACATTCTGGGTTGTAATCATTTTGACCCGGAACAGACTCTGTTGCAGGAATTGATCCAAACAGATTAGAAAATGATTTTTTAAATTATATTTTTTCTTGAATTTCCCACCTAATTTAGTCATGTCCAATTCCTCCCCGTCACTAGGGGGCTCCCACATTAAGGCTACTACTACCACTCAGTCTGGAGGACTGATGACTATCACGTGTTTCCTTTGAACCATGTGATGTCACCGACTGCATCTTTTTAAACTGCTCGCTCATGCACCCACATCACTGAGAGAGCTCGGCCAATTTAGCTCTCCCTATGCCCTTGGCTGCGAGAGGCTACAGCACCACCCGGGGATCGAATTAGCGATAGGTTGATAGGGTGAGCACTTTACCACCGTGTCATTCGGGGGAATTATAAACTGATTTGATTCTGAATTAAGTTGACTTCAAGAAGTCACTTAAACAGTCTGGGTTGACTTGACATGAAATAAACTAATTCATTCTGCATTGTAAAGTAACTCAAATCTCAATCAACTCAAACCCCAAAAGTGAACCAAGCACTCCAGTAGGGAATGCAAGTCGACTTTGTACCAATCCGAAAGCAGAAAGTGACCCAAACAAAACTAAAAACATTCATTCTGTTCAGTTCTGTTTGTGTATAGCAGAGATACGGACTGGTGACAGGTTTATGCACAAACCTCCGGCTCTGTGATTCGGTCAAACGCTTTAATCTAATTCACTTTGCTTACACGGTTTGAATCCTTCTGTCATTTTGCAATACTAATTGTTTTCATCCTGATGGTATGATTTCTTCTAGGATACAATTTACAGGCTCTTACAGTATGAGCCTCACATGAACTAATTTAATTGGGTTGATATCCAAAAATGTTGCATTATTGGATGTCACCCCCAATTAAACTAACCCAGTGGTCACCACTACCATCATCACTTAAATAACAACCGAGGGAGAATCATTTGGATTTATTTATTTTTTTTACTCATGTAGACTTCCTAAGACTCTAAGACTTAATGGCCCAAACATGTGGGAATGTACAGGGGTTCAGTAATGCTCCTGTAATGTGCAAGTGGTGTTGGTGAATGACTGTGTGTGCAGTTCTCACAGACAGATGTGTCTCTGAATCTCCCTCACAGTTTTGTAATTTTAGTGGACTTACAATTTTGGCTTGGCACTTGGTATCATACTCAAAAGGAATAAAGCCCTATAAAATAATATAAAATAAAATAATCGACTTTTTTTATTGTAGCAGTGATTCTCTTTCATGTTTTAAGATACCACCAGAAAAAGCGTTCATTGCTGGATTGTTTTTGAAATTTCATGGTTCTTGTTGTCCTGCCATGATACTGGACTTATCCCCTCCTGTTTATTCTAAGCTACGATACAAAGATGGTGCAAAAACAAGTCGATGACCTGGTTATTATTATTCTTTATTTATTATTATTTTAGCAATGAATACAAATGTGCTGAAACATTGCAACAGCAGTGTACAAAAAGGCATAATTCATTAATTCATAAAGGCATAAATCACTTTTAATTCTCCTTAAAGGTACACCTATATATATATAAATTCACTTCCTTCATTATTTTCAATGCACACACACACACACACACACACACACACGCACACACAACACTTTTTTTATCACTCATGCAAATGCACAAAAAAACATTAGAAAAAAAAACAGTGGCCTGTCAGTTCTACCTATAATAAAATCTATATCTCTGTGGGCCTCGGTAAGTAACCTCAATGCAAAACTTCAGCTTTATGTACAGCCAGAAGTTGAGGCACATTGGAATCTTATCAGTAATACAGCAGAAGAATGTACAGATCACATTTTGGGATGAAGCTTAAATATCCTTAAAAAAAAAAAATTACTTCAGTGTTAAACATCAAGCAGGATGATGCAATTGTTCGTGGATAAAAAAAAAAGTCATGCATGTTTTGTAAACTACTCTAGCTTACTATAAAGACATTCCATCCGCTGAAAAGAATTCCACAGAATTAGATTCATGTTTTTATAACCACTGCAGCAAAGTACCTGAGATACAACCAGGAATGAGCCACAACCCAACTCTGAGACAGCACAAACTAAAGCAGATATGAACACAGCGTATGTGAATTTCACAAGATTAACAGTCTTGCTCTTCTGGCAGCTAAGTGCCTACATTCTAAAAACATGTAGATCTGCATTTAAGACTGGTAAGTGTCTGCCATAGCACCGTGAGGACTATGACTACACTAAAGCGATCCCCTTTCTATACTGAACACAGCATGATACAGAAATATGAGGGATTTTCATTACAATCCCCGAATTTAACAGACGGATTTACAGCCGCCTCAGGCTCTCACACCTTGCAGGAAGATTCGAACCCAGGCCGCGGCGTGGTGCGCAAAAGGCAGCGCTTGTGCTTCATGGTGAGGCCATACTCCGGGGTCATGTCTACTGTCTGCCCTGGCATGCCGCTGAACTTTAACCTCTGGATGAGGATGGCGAGGAAGAGGAAGACCTCCGACCGGGCGATGAGTTCACCCACACAGCGGCGTTTGCCCAGACCGAAGATCATGACCTTCTCGCCTTCCATCTTGTTAAGCTCGGCGCCATCGGCACTCAGGAAACGATCGGGGTTGAAAACGGAGGGCTCCTTCCATGTTTTGCTGTTGAATGAGAATCAATACATCGTGTTTAACAACTTCATTTGGCCATATCACGTATTCGGGTTGCTAAGACATGCAGCACAAACATTTGCACAATTGAAATTCAATATTTGACACTAAGCTGGAGAAGCAGCACGCTGGAAAGTTAAGATTCAACATTATCGACTAGAAAGCTTTAAAACACAGCGTCTGATCACGATTGGATTCTGATTGTTTCTAACATGGTGAACATGACAAATCTGAAACTTTTACAATGACATCATAGAAAAATTCCTGCAGTGCCAGTTCCTCCGCTTGCCAATTTTTTTTTATCATGATTTCATAACTGCATAATGTAATTGAACTTACGGGTCATGGTTGATTTGCCACTGGTTAATGAAGACACATGTGTCTTTAGGAATGAAATATCCATTGAGTGATGTGTTTTTCGTGGTACTGCAAAAGAAAACATGCATTAATCAACATTATGTCTCTTCTCTATAGTATACTTAATTCTGATTGGTCAAGTAGCTGTTCCTTCTGCAAGATTATTATTAATGCAACTTTTTCTAATGTACAAACAGAATTGATCATCTATGACCATTGACCATTATTGATTAGTGAAGTTATATTTAACAATTTGTAATCTTTAGTGTCAGTGGTTTGGATCAATTGCATGTAAAGGTGTAGCTCAAAGGACTATAAACAGACTTTTTTCATTGCTGATTAATTCCCATAATGGCACAACATCTTTTAATTCTTTCATTAAAAAAAAATGTACATTGCAGACTTTTATGCATACGTTTGTGGAACCTACCAGTGCGGAATGGTGAAAGGAAGAAAGGAGGTATGACGGAAGATCTCCAGGATGAAAGCCTCGAGGTAAATCAGGTTGGTTTTGTCCGTCAGTTGCGGTACGCGGTCCAGTCCAACCTTCTCCTCTGTGAAAAAAAGGGCAGAGCTTAATGTCTTGAGTGTCTCATTCGATGACTCATGGGATGATTCATTGACTCATTACGTTCATTCACTCACAGAACTGGAGTGTCTATTTTAAATTGGAGGATTATTTGCAGAATACATTGTGTTGATCCTTTTTTGTGCTGTCAATCAGACAAACATTAACGTGACTTACTCAGCTCTTCATGCAGTCTCTCTTGAATCTCAGGATAAGCCACTAGGTACAAAACCGACCAGGACAAAGCCGTGCTGATTGTGTCGAAACCTGTAAAGATATACAGATGAGTGTGAGGCTGTGCGCAAAAATGCCAGTGATTTGATTAATATATTCAGTATATTTATTTCCAAATGATTAATCCTCGATTATCCTTACTCACCAGCTCCGAAGAGATCGTTCACAATTCCCACTATCTTCTCATCAGACACCTGGACGTTTGAGTTCTCGTCCAGCTTCCTGTCCTCACAGTGATCGATGAGAGAGTCTGTGATATCACGAATGTTGTCCTGGAAAAAAAAAACACACAGTGTGAACATGCACATTTTTGTTGGAAGCTCATCATGCTATTCAGATACACTAGATCAAACAGTACCTTATTGTATGTCTCGTAATGTTCTTTGACCAGCCTCTGCATGAACATGTTAAAGCGCTGGTTAATGGCCAGGTATTTCTTCATGGTCGTGCTGGGCAGGAGGCGCAGGAAGGGAATGAAGTCAGCCGGGTTTCCGCTGCCCACCACTTGGTTGAACTCTTCACTTAAGTTCACCAGGTTTAACAACTCCCGGTCATCGTGACTGTAGCGGCGGCCAAAGCACATGCCACAGATCACGTTCGTAACAGACACCACAATGTGACGGAACGGGTCGAATCCGCCGCTGGCCTTCATAACACCATGCAGTCTCTCAATCAGGTACAGGCCCTCTTTGCTGATGTGTTCCTCCAGGGCGCAGGAGTACTCAGAACTCTCACCCTCGATCATAGCAAACGAGCGCAAAGCGTTCTGGGCGAGCTTGCGTCGTGTGCGCCAAACACCAGCCTGGTCTGTGCTGAACGCCAGGCTCTTGCCTTCACTGATGAAGCGGAAGCTGTAGAGGTCAGGGCGTCCGGCGAACTCTTCACCTTGCTTGATCAGAGCCTGGCGTACGACCTCGCTATTGCTCAGCACTGCCACGGGACGTGTGCCGATCTGGACCTGGAAAACCGGGCCGTAGGTCTTGCTCATTGTCGTCAAACTCAAGTGAGGGTTGCTTCCCAATTCCAGCACGTTTCCAATCAGAGGGAAGGGTTTTGGACCTGGAAGCACCCGAAGACCTTCAGGGATTTTGGTACGAGTGACCCACATGAACAGATACACTGTGCATATTGTTATAATGGCAACGAGACTCTCAGATACGGAGATAGGGCCATAAAATGGGATATCTGCCAGCGCCATTTTTATTTGCCTCAGGGAGAAAACACCTTAGAAAATAAGTCTGAGAGAGAGAGAGAGAGAGAGAGAGAGAGAGAGAGAGTTATTGCACGTGCGAGAGAATTTATTTCAATCCCTTTTATTAATATTGTAATTTTTTTTTGCATTGCACTAGTAATTTCTGTCTATTATCTATTAACTCCTTCCTATTTATTTACTTTAAGTACGCTTTTCTTTAATTACAATCCTGATATAAGTGCATATTTAATAATAAAAAAAATGCATGATTGCGTGATTGCACCATGCCTTATAATTAAAACAGTTCCTATCCTGCACAGAAATTTTATCAGTGACCAGATTAAGAAACGAGCAGACAGGCTTATGGCAGCTTCTCGTGCCGCACCGGCTGAGACAGAGAGCGCGCACTTGGATGCGTGCCACATAGTAAACCAGAGTATTAACTTTACATATGTAAATATAAATAATAATAAACAAATCACACATGAGAAAGTTTTCATTGCACGAAAAAAGATTTAATTTCTTGCTATTATTATTATGATTATTATTATTATTACTGCTGCATGGAGCAGACTTACCTTGAGAGAAGAGCTCAGGGCGCAGTGTCCAGCTCTTTAATGTACGATCTTTTTCTCTGATCTTTTCTGCTTCTTTGAAACGCTGTTACACTCGCGGGATGAATAGAAGTTTTATAGAGGGGCTCTCGTGCTGATTGGCCGCCTGCCCCGTGACGTCACAGCGGCGGAGCGTTTGAGGTGCGAGAGTAGCAATTAGATGTGAATGGAGATTACAGGAGATCACAAGAAAGGAGGGGGGATTAAAACCTTTTATGATTTCACCTGCTTTATAACACGCAGCATTAAATCACGTTTATACGCAGATAAAAAAAAAACATTTAATGCATGAATCAAACTAGATTTTTAATATGATGATATTTTTAATAAAATGTTGATCAAAGAGATCAGATCAAATTTAGATCAAAGAGCAAATCTTTTGCTTTAAAGAATCCATTCTGATAAAGTTCTGGCTCATTTTTTAAATTATTATTATTGTTATTACCAATTAATTATTAAGTGAATTCATTTGAACATGTGTAAGAGTTAATAAGAATAACTTTTGGTTGATCTCATGAGGTGACTGCGCAGCCTGACTGCTTGTTTCATTTTTTGTTTGCTCTGTGAAACATGAAGTCCTGTGTTCGTGCCTTTCCAGTGCACCACACCGCCTTCGCGTGACTGCAGCCATGCAGATTGTATAGGAGCTGTCCCGCAGAGCCGCCGCCCCCCAACGCATTCTCACGCAAACCCCTGCAGGGACCCCCCACATCCAGGCGCGCGAGGGGCGGGACAACTCAGTGCAGAGCAGATTAAGACAAGTCCATAACAACACAGTGGACTTAAAATAAATACATTAATATATTATAATATATAAAACTATTATATAACAGCTTCATTTAATATCTATGAACTTTAATCATACATTCTGCTCAATGCTCAGTGCTATACCAGGGTAAACATTTAATAGGAAATTATATTTAAAAAAAAAAACCGTGGAAGGTATATTGTTAACTAATATTGTATGCCTGTGTGTCGGAGAGAATATTATACATGTAGTGTGCGTAAAATAAAAATAAACCCATGCGCATTGGTTATTTTGGTCGTGCGATTTCTTTTTCTTCTTATTATTATTATTAATTCGTATTGAGAAGACTTTAAAGGAAGTGTTGTGATATCTTTTTTATTTAGTATTCAGACAGAGACTTTGTATGATATATATATGTAGTACTGTGTAGTACAATGTTTTTTTTTTTACATAGTCTCACCATTAAAAGTAAAAATTACAAATTACTTCATCACCGATGACATGTGATCTGTATGCTGAAAAGATGATGCTGTTGCAACAAAATTCCATTAAGTGGAAAATAAAAATAGAATAGTTTTTTTTATTATTATTAGAGGAATTTGCAATCCGAATGATCAACTTTTGTTGACCTTTCAATACTACAATTTTAAAGTAGGCTATATTATGGTTAATAACCTATAATTATTAACATGCCTAAAGCATGTACCTGGCCTATATCTATAGAAATATTGGGATATGAAAAAACAACAAAAACAACAGCAGCAGCAGCAATAATAATAATAATAATAATAATTTAACTTTAAATAAAAATTTTGTTAAAAATTAAAATTTAGTTTGTCATACCATTTTTTTATAAACACCTTTCAGTGTACCCAAGGAAATGAAAAACTATTAGGATGATAACTGTTGTGTACTACTAGTAACAGCATAGCATAGCAATAATAGTATAGTACAGTTACTACTACTGCAAATACTAATAATAATAACAATGATACACAGAGGATCTCCAACAAGGGACCATGAAGACCAGTGGTGCTTACCACTGTATTTATTTCGACGTTTATGACCGTGCTAGGACCACTGGACCAAACACTATGGGCAATTTGGGAACGCCAGTTAACCAAATCTGCATGTCTTTAGACTATATGAGGAAAAGAGAGCACCCAGAAGAAACCCGTCAAGCACGGGGAGAACATGCAAACTCCATACAGAAAGACTGGAAAGGCAGGAATTGAACAGGAAACCTGGTTCCAGTGTGAGGGGACAGTGCTAACCACTATGCCACTAATAATAATAATAATAATAATAATAATAGTAGTAGTAGTAGTAGTATCCAGTACTATAAAATAGTAGATAAAACATTCAATTGGGCATTGAACCTATTTATTTTCAGTAACATTTATTGAATTACATTTCTATTCCATTAAAAAACGCCGAGCAATGCAACTTCTGGCAAAAAGTTATTCAAGGTTTAAAAAAAGTAAAAAAAAAAAAAAAAGAACAAAGGTTTATCTGTTTTCTCTTATAAAAATAATAATTGCATGCTTGATAGCCTGTGAGAGGTCCAGAGAGACAGGCTTTTTCCGCAGCGCGCTGAGTATTGGCGTTACAAATCCTCGGAAATGTATTACACAAGCCGTAATTACCCGAGAGCGCTTGCGCAACACGATAGCACATCTAAGGCGTAGAGTAAAGGCGCGCGCGCACGCACACATGCATGCAGTGATCTGGATTTCCGCCCTGAGCGCTGTAGCAGGAGCTGATGAGTGAGTGAGCTGAGTGAACTTAGTTAACCCCACGCCTCATCTACACCCCTCCACCCCCAACACACACACACACACACACACACACCTCCTTCCGTGACCGGTCAGGGCAACTCCTCCTTCTTCTACCCCTCCTCAAAACATCCTCACGCGCTCGGAGCGCTCGGGTTCACGCGCTCTCACGCAACCTGGCCAATGTTTAACTAGTGCAGAGATCTACAGGTGCACACGCACGCGACGGGATACGAGAGAGAGATAAATAGTGGTTTGACAGTGTTGCATGTTAAAATATACTTATTACTATAGTCAGGCGAATAAAGCTGCACTAAAAATACTATAATACTGTAATAATAATAATAATAATAATAGATAGCAACGGTGCCTTCCATGATACTCAATAACGTTGTACAGATATAATAATAATAATAATAATAATAATAATAATAATAAAAATAATAAAAAATAAACAAAGACAATATATATATGACAAAATGTCTTAAATGTTGATTTTTCTTATGCAGAATTATTATTATTATTATTATTATTATTATTATAAAAATACCAAAGACCAAATAGTTCTTTGCATTATTTATTTATTTATTATTTGGCATAATTGCTTAAATCATATGTAGCCTAGATATTATTATTATTATTATTATTTGTAGTAGTAGTATTAGTAGCAATAGCAGTAGTAGTAATAGTAGTTTATAACATAATTAAGATATGTATATAACATCAGTTAAGGCACTGGATGGTCCGGGGTTCAAGCCACAACACAACCAAGCTTCCACGCACGGTCAAGGTGTCGTATGACATCTAGGGGTGTCGTATCATGTCTTACCCTGGACTCCAATTCCACCTTCCAATTTCCCCATTCTATAAAATAAATTTGACAATTATATATTTATTAATGGATTATTATATAGGTTATTATAAAGTGTAGGTTAGGTTATTATAAAGTGTATAAGTTTTCTTCTTTTTGCTTAAAGCAAGTGTTTCAAAGTGTTACATTGCTCAGGATTCTATATAAAAAGGTGGCATGGTGGTGTAATGGTGAGCACTGTGGCCTCATCCTGTGATGAATTAGCACCCTGTCCAGGGTGTACCCCACCTCATGCTTAAAGTCTCCTGGGATAGGCTCCAAGCCGATCAGGACCCTGTACTGAATAAGCGGTATAAAGGATAAATAATAATATTAAAAAAAGGTTGATTCTAATTTATGTCAAACATTGAAGGTTTGCGTTAGACTCACCCTCAACAAGCCTAAATAAAGCAAAAATGAAGTAAACAATGTACCTTTGGCATTCATTTTGTTTAAAAGTGAAAATAAATTGGGTCACATTATCTGACATATATAGTCTTATGTGGAATTCCTGGTACTTTTTACAAAATCAATGAACACAGAGGATAATGCTTTTTGTAAGTGATATATCTAGTACCTCCTTTATCCTGGTCCTAAACTCATCTTAGAAAGCCCCAGTACTCACACACTTATACACACTTAAGGAGAATTTAATCCAGTAAATCAATCTAAAGTGTTCTTGGGAAGTCTGAGGAAACCAGAGAACATATACTATGTTTAGCACTTCTTATAGCAACATTTTCAAACAAGTTGCATAGTTAAATGGTAGATTCTGAAACTTAGTTTTTTTTCCCATATGGTATAGGATGACAAAGGGATTTTCCATGTGTGCTGTTTCATATTTATACTCCACTGAAACAGGACACGGTTAGAGGCCACAGCATAGTTAGTTTATGAGAACTGATTTCTTTAAAAAAAGAAAAAGAAGATGAAGAAAAACCTGAGTCAAGCTGAGTGTGAAAATCTGAATCCTGAGTCTGAGTCTGAATAAAGCACCTGGACATTATGTATCAGCAAAGTGCACCAACAGGACCTGAAGGTACTCGGATACTGTTTGTTTTTGTTTGGTTGCGCTAAAGAGATGACGTTGTGCGTGACACAGAATAAACAAACAGCAACATTTCAGGATACAGGATATTTGGAGTCAAAGAACAGAGATATGCAAGTATCTGATCTCAGACTTTGTGTTGTGCTGTGCTAGAAAAATAATCAAAGGTGACCAAATAACTTCTTATTTTTATGAGAGCAAAATCAGGACACAATCATTCAACAACACCACTTACGGGAACTGGACTGGGAGTTATTGCCTCATCCCCTGTACAGTCCTGACCTCGCTCCAAGCCATTTCCACATGTTAAAGGAGTTCCTGGGAGGCTGGCGTTTCAGGAATGGCTCCGACTTTATACCTTGATGGTGTCCAAGCACTAGTGAAACCCTGGGATAAGTGCATTAGTGTAGCAGAGGATTAAATATGGAAATAAAGGAAGTTTTAATTCTCATAACTGTGTTCTGTTATTCTGCGCAATCAAAAAAAGTCCAGGTTTGACTTGACTGCCCATAATTTGTGACTGTTTTAATCACTGATAAATGACAAGTTATTCTTTTTATTCATTTATAGTTACATTTAATGCTTTAACATCATCCACAAAACAAAAAGCCTTTCTTGTTCTCATTCTTGAAGATAATTCGTCTTGAAGTCTTGAAGCACTGACACTGGATACTCCTTCCACAAATCTCTTAAGTGAAAATCCCCCACGTGAACAGTTCCACATGTTTGAAATCATTTATGTACCGCCTCCACCATATGATATAGGTTAAAAAGAGATGTGAAAGATTAATGAAAGGAGTCTCCAGTGTCAATGCTTTATAACCTTTGTAAGGTGAATCAACATCTTCTGACAATTAGTACAAAAACCTTAACAGCACTGTTGTTTAACAGCCACCTGATCAGATAAGGGGATTTGTGGAACATTAAAAGTAAAAAAAAAAATGACCTCATCAGCGGTGACATGTGATCTGCATGCTGAAACGATGATGCTCTTGTGACAAAATTCCAGTCAGTGGAAAATAAAAATATAATAGTTTTCGTTTCTAAATGTGTAAGGGAAAACACCCTTTCACAATATCATCTGAATGATCTCAGAAAGCACTATCACTCAAAAACTGCTTAAGTTCCAATCAGGTCAATGTCTCAAGGCAAATCGGGTTAATTGTTTATTTAAGTCAAAACAAGTCATGTAATGGTGCTGACATAAAATTATTAATGATAAGTCATTTAAGGGCATCAGACTGAGGGTAAAAAAAAAATGTGGTTTCTGGTGTAAAATCAAGCTGCTTTTTTTTTTTTCAGTTCGACTGGTGGATGAGTGTTATCAGCCTGTGAGCAGAGCTGAACGCTCTCCAGAGGCTTTGCACGCGATCACAGCACGTTGCTTCACAAACACGGCTCTTGCCAGGAAAAGACATGACTTTACAAATCAATGCAAATCATTTTACAACCTCAGATTAATTCTCTGTTATGAATCAAAAGGAGACAGTTTATGAATCGGTCTAATTGCTATTGAGTTTACCTGTAAGATTATTTTACATACAAATCTACAACTGATCAAATATTTCAAAGGTGATTAAAGGAAAGCATTAGTTTTATGTCAAGCAAGTTTTTTTTTGGCTCTTTAAGTTTCATAATGTGGACATTTAGGAGTTTTTCACTGTTACACATTTCCTCTCTAGGGACTAAGATGCACTAGCTCAAATTCCAATCGAATTCAAATTTTATTTGTCACATACACAATCATACACAGTACGATATGTAGTGAAATGCTTACACGACCGCGACTGACCTTAAACGTAAAAGCTTATTTACAAGAAATAAATATGAATAAAAAAGAAATACAATAGAAAATAACATTTAGCTAGGTAAAAATAAAGTAAAAATATTTCTGTACAAATAACAATAAAAAATATTCTGTGCAATAGGAAAGTATAGAAGTTATGGAAATTTTGTGTAAATAAAGAAAAATGACTGGGGGTCTGCATGTGCACAAGTGACCTGTGTGCATGATCCAAGAATGAAACATATGAAAAATATGAAGTGTGTATGAATGTGTCCATAAGTGTCCATAAGTGTTCAGGATGAGTGAAAGAGCTAGTGTCATGATTGTGGATGCTTTAGAAAATGGTATTAGTCCTGTGTGGTGTTGTGGTTGTGGTTGAAATACCTTATCGGCATAACTATCAAAAAATGAGGTGTACACTGCTGTTTACTATAGAGAAGTAAACAAACAAACAATTGCATAAATAAACAACAACAACAATTACATAAATTTAGCAGTATATGTTATGTTTGGATATTTAAAAAACATTAAAAAAATTTTTAATTATAATAATAAAAAAAAATATGTATGGAAAATGATGATTGTAAATAATAAAAATAAAATAAACAAATAAATAAATAAATAGACTTAGCAACAGACTATTTGGTCTTTGGTGATTTAAAACAATTATAATAATAATAATAATAATAATAATAATAATAATAATAATCACTTTATTTACATATGATATAAATAATGAATTAAATAATAAAAAAATAATAAATTAGTACAAAAATAAGCAAACTAAGCAATTAAATATTTTGTCTTTAGTAATTAATAATAATATAATAACAACACTATATCTGGTGTAAGCGGTATTGCCAAATAAATAAATAAAAAAAACTAAGTAATGAATTATTTGGTCTTTTGGTAATTTGTTATACATTATATATACAGTAATATGACTTAAGTCATATGTAGGTTAGAGTATATATATATATATATATATATATATATATATATATATATATATATACTGTTACCTACATATGATCTAAGTCATATACTGTATATGTAATGTATAAAAAATTACTATATATATGTAAATATATATATATAACCTACATATGACATATCATGAAGTCAAATAAATAAATAAACTAAGCAATTGACTATTTGGTCTTTGGTAATAATAATAATAATAATAATAATAATAATAATAATAAGTCTTATTGTTGTTGTTATTATTATTATTATTATTATTATTATTTTAGGTATAATATAATTAAATAATTGTAAACAACAAGCAAACAATTTTTTTGTATAGTTATGTATAATCATAAACAAACACTTTTTTCTTCACAATTTGCACAACATTTTTATGGCACAAAATCTACAAACTAAATGTACCACTGAAGTGTGTATCTGCAGGAAGTTATGCTTGTTTAGGGCATGTCCCAGTATAACCACACTCAGCTATCAGCAGCCAGAGTTTTTGTTTCCAAACGGTAAATATGTGCCATATCTCAGTGTGCCAGTGTCAGACAGTCGACACTATCAGGCACAAATTCCACTCTTACGTTCTTTTTCTTCCCTCGACTGAGCCACTGCTGCGGTTATCACTCAGCCGAAATGTTTTCTCTCCTCTAATCAGAGACCCTGTGAGCTCGTCCTATGGACCTGGGGAAGCATTTCAGTTACTTGTGTTCTCTCTCTCTCTCTCTCTCTCTCTCTCTCTTTCTCTCGCTCTCTCTCTGTTTTGACAAGGCTGCTATGGCACGCTTGGCTTGTTGAATTCTACCAACTCACATAGCAGTTTACCCAAGAAGCCCATGGAGCGTTATGTAAGAACTGGTAGCAAAACACTTCCCAGGAATAGTTAAAAGAGACAAAAAGGAAAAAAAAAAAAGGAAACATAACATATAAGAACAATGACCATGTTGGTGACATTAATCGCACTGTCTCTGAGTCTAACTATTCTTGAATATCACACACACACACACACACACACACACACACACACACACACACACACACACGCCATGCTATCATTTTGAGGACCTTCCATTACTATAATGATTATAATATAATGACTAATTAAAACTATTGCACATCAAACTCAATCTTAACTTAAGTAAGGAGCACAAGAAAAAACAAACAAACAAACAAACAAACAAACAAACAAACAAACAAAACAAGCAAATAAACAAAGCAAACAAACAAAGATTGCTTTCTTTGTAGATACTGAGATACTTTCATACTGTACTTATAGAGAGATTTGGTCCTCAGTAACATGACACATACACACACTTCCCAAAAATGGACTAGATTTATTCACATGTGAGGTGTTACTGGGGATCCTGATTGGTGCAACATAAGAAAAAAAAAAACTGTCTAAATGTTGGCACTTTTGAGGACACTGCAGAAAAGATATAAGACTTCTTATGAGACCGTTATAACATCTCATAACTTTATTAGTCTCTCTCTCTCTCTCTCTCTCTCTCTCTCTCACACTCTCTCACACACACACACACACACACACACATCAACTCACACTATCTACAGATGAATTACAGGGATTTAGAGCCATTCATAATCCTCTTGTCACTTGAATTAAGTATAATTAGTATTTAGAGGTCATTAGTTGTCCTTGAAGGCCTATTATGTACATTAGGTTATTTGGAAAAGTGTCTCATTGTATCGTCACCTTTCCAGGTAAGGATTATTACCCCCTTGATGGCACAACAACTGAATGACACACCAATTACAGTAAACAAGCAGGGCATGATTACAAAGACAACACATTTTCTAAAGGATTCCATATGATTTATGCTTTTCTAAATGATCTCAAGGTTACATTAGGCTACTGATGTTATAATTTATGATTAATCCAGTTGACACGGAGAACAAATCCACTCATCTTTCACGACTCAGCTTGCTTTCCCTCCTGCATGGCCCATCTTGTTTCGTGTTTGTCATTCTGGCCTTTACTTATTTGTACCTTTTTTTTTTCTTTTTTTTTTTGGATGCCAGGGAATATTTGCACACCACAATGTGAGAGCCTGAGGGCTTGTGTTTTTAAACCAGCTCACATGCAACACCAGTAGGAGCTGAGTGAAGGTGCTGTCGTGCCAAAGGTGGCGTGAAAAATTCCACCTGGAGTTGAACAGGGTGTAAATCACAGCAGGCTTTCAACTCTCTGTAAGTAAATATGATAATATGAGCGCAGAACTGTCCGCCTCTGTCCTGTCCTCACGAGCAGGGACGGAGTGTTCAATTGTAGAATGACTTGGAAAAGTGAATCAATGAACAAACATAGTAAGGCAAGAAAAACTAGCTAAAAAAAAAAAAGCTACAGATATACACGGACACATACAGTGACATAATGAACTATCTAGCCCTCTAGCCCATGGCAAGTTTTTAGGGGGAGGGGGGGTCCTTTTGCCCCGGCTCTGAACACCTGGACATGAGCTAGCACCTCGTTCGCTTTGGTGGAAAAGGAGAAAATGCGGATTCGAGAGTTGAATTCAACGATGGTTCAAATTCACTTTAGTATAGAGGAAGAGTTACTCTACCAACATGTCCAATTTAAGCAACCTGCATCAGTTAAGAAAAATGCTATGCCTTAAAATATTTCGCATTACTTTCCGTACAGCCATTGTATGATAATATAGTGTACGTTGTAAGTTTTATTCAAATGGTAATTCTAATGAATCAATTTACGTCAGTGAATCGTAATGGTCATAAATAATATAAATATTAATGAAAATAATATTACTGAAAAAAAAATACTGGTACTCATTAGTTTAATAAAGACTTTCTCCTCCTCGCCAGCAGAGGGCACACTCTCGAGAATTGTACAGCACTTTACGGCACCAACAACCGACTTCACGTTCCATGTGACTGTAGTGCATCTGACCCCTGCAACAATGCTTATTGGATGAATTAATTGAATTTATTCACTAGATGAAAGCCAATCTGATATTTAGCCTCCAGTCTTGTTTAACAGTTTTTTTTATTATTTAAACCTTTCTGCAATTGGATCCTCAGACTGTATCCAAGACTGTGAATTTCATACACCTTGATTTCCCCATTCTACTAATTTTAAATGTATTATGACGTCACTATTAGATCAGAGTCGACTACAACCTGTGTGATGCACCACAATATTTCCTCAAGGTTTAAGAAAAGATTGCCTTTGAAGCTGAAATGAAAGACTTTTTCTTCCACTGATGATCACATTGCTGTTAGCAATCTCACTCCAAGCAGCAAGTTGGGGGGAAAAAAACATCAAATCCATCATAAATCCAGGAGGTGTGTAAAGGAAAAAAAGACAACAGAAACTACCCCTGCTGGGACAAATGGGAGAGTTGACAAAGTGTGGATTTAATCACCTGCTGCCTGGAGAAGATGAGAAAACATAGTTCTGCTTTCAACTGGGATCAAATGCATCGTTTCATGTACAGGATCAAACTGTCTTCTATCTGATGTTTGGGTTCCTTCAAGGCTGTCTGTGTTGAGTGTAAAACAGGCCAGTGTTTACGAGTGTTGTAGTGTTTAAGGAATATTTGGGCTTTTTAATTTTGCATTTATACTGGGATTTATTGTGTTTTAAAGACAACTATGAGTAAGAAGGATGTGGGACATGAGATTCACCTTCTTCTATACCGCTTATGCCGTGCAGGGTCAAAGGAGGCCTGGAGCTTATCCCAGGAGATTTTTGGTTTTGGGTTCATCTGACCATCTGACATTCTCCCAATCCTCTTCTGGATCATCCAAATGCTCTCTAGCAAACTTCAGATGGTAGTGGACATGTACTGGCTTAAGCAGGGGGACACGTCTGGCACTGCAGGATTTGAGTTCCTGGCGGCCAGTGTGTTACTGATGGTAGCCTTTGTTACTTTGGTCCCAGCTCTCTGCAGGTCATTCACTAGGTCCCCCGTGTGGTTCTGGGATTTTTGTTGTTCTTGTGATCATTTTGACCCCATGGAGTGAGATTTTGTGTGGAGCCCCAGATCGAGGGAGAGTATCAGTCTTGTATGTCTTCCGTTTTATAATAATTGCTTCCACAGTTGATTTCCTCACACCAAGCTGCTTACCTATTGCAGATTCAGTCTTCCCAGCCTGGTGCAGATCTACAATTTTGTTTCTGGTGTCCTTTGACAGCTCTTTGGTCTTGGCCATAGTGGAGTTTGGAGTGTGACTGTTTGAGGTTGTGGACAGGTGTCTTTTAAACTGATAACAGATACCATTAATACGGGTAACGAGTGAAGAACAGAGGAGCCTCTTAAAGAAGAAGTTACAGGTCTGTGAGAGACAGAAATCTTGCTTGTTTGTAGGTGACCAAATACTTATTTTCCACCATAATTTGCAAATAAATTCTTTAAAAACCCTACAGTGTGATTTTCTGGATTTCTTTGTCTTATTTTGTCTCTCATAGTTGAGGTATGATGAAAATTATAGGCCTCTCTCATCCTTTCAAGTGGGAGAACTTGCACAATTGGTGGTTGACTAAATACTTTTTTGCCCCACTGTAAACAAAAAACATACAACAAACAAACAAACAAACAAACAAACAAACAAACAAAAAACCCAGTTCAGCACCAAAATGTTTCGAAGACATTGTTGAAGAGTTGGACCCCTACAGATATATATATATATATATATATATATATATATATATAAGTATATATATATATATATATATATATATATATATATATACTTGTATATAAGTATATATATATATATATATATATATATATATATATATATATATATATATGTACTGTATATACTGTATATATACAACATTATTAGACATTACAGAAGCACCCCTAAAATGAACCGTTTGACCATAAAAACATGATAAATGCCACATTATAGTAAATTATTTTTCTATGGCACACAAGGTTTTTCTATAAAATAACTTTGAATATAAAAACCACTACATATCGCTCTTAGGAAGTTTTGAACTCACACATATTTAACACAACACAACACTGAACAACTGCATTACATAGCAAACTGAGATACAGTAAATCCATAAAGAGCCTCTCGTATCGCTTCTTTCTGACGTGTGATCGGTGAAGTGAAACTCCGGACTGGCCAAACGAGCAGCTGCCAGGAATCGACTTAATCTACTTCACTGACTTTTTGTGAATGTTAAAAAGGGACGTTTACAGTCTGTTACTGCCGTTGCAGTTCTATACTGTTGTCAACAATCAAACCGGTAGAGGTGCTGACGATGCATATGTGATGTTTTCTTTTAAATGTTGCTCATGAATTAAGAATCTCTAAAATTAAAAGCTTCCATGTGCAACAACAACTAACAAAAAAACTGAGAGCTTTTATCCTGGTTCTAATTTGCTGCTGGCAATTCGCTACAAAATCATCATTTAATTCTAAAGTTTGCTACATATTTTTGTTAACGTAAACTCATCCAGAATAATTATTAATATTATTTAATATACAACAACAAGCTGTGTAAAATTATTTATATATACATGTGTACATAGCCACAAGCAGAACTGCATCCTGATTTATCCATTATGACAAAACTTTGCAACATAACACAAAATTTACAAAATCATTTTGACATGTTTAAACATATTTTTGATTAAAAAACATATGTATTAAAAAGTATTTATTCATAATATTGTATAATTCTATTAAAAGAATTGTTTTGCAGTTAAATCCTTCTTGTATTAATTAGGGTGGCTTTTGTTTTGAAACCAGTGCTTATTAAATTTGTTATTGTGTTATTTAATAATTATTGTGTTGACTAAAACAGATAGATCTTTTTTCTAAGAAATCCACATAAATCTACAACATTGCGCAAATGCTTTTAGCCAAAACATGGTATTGGTGGTAAAAAGTGTCTCACCAACAGTAGGTGAAAAGGTGAATTTTTTGATAGGATCATATAACACCATTTTTCATGATACTTAATATCTTGGTCCATGATTAATTTTTTGTATGTTTACACATTTATATTTTTCTCAGAAAAAAAATAGCTAAATACAATTTTATGCCCTTTTATGTGTCTGTAACTTTTATATCTTTCAAAGATCTTAATTGTCATTCAGATGAAATTTGGCGAATTTAGGTTTCATATGAAAAGATGTAAACCTGGAAAAGTGTATTATTTTAAAATGCAAAATTATGAAGATATTGTGAAATGAATTTGACATGGTTACTGACACTACAGATTTTTATCTCTTTGAGCTTTTTACCCCCCAAAAAATTTAAGCAACAATTTTTACAGTTCATATGCTTCTAGAAGCTTACACCAACTTTAGTATTAATACTTATAAATAAATATGAATAATTAGAATTATTAATTTTTATTGTTTGAAGTGAGACTGTATAACGCTGAAAAATGGCCATTTTTGAGGCACATATAAAATCATCTCTTTAAAACGGCTGAAGTTAGCAACTTGAAATTTTTAGAAAAGCAAGATTGCTTACTTCCATGTTGCATAAATTTCCGAAGTAGCTTATCGGCGTCATTTTCTTTATTACATGTTTAACATTAAAACTGTTAACGTTAAGCCACCAACAGCTATCGCGAATCCATGATTTCCTTTCGAGCTTCCAACAGTAAGTTCACCTTCTTGTGCGCATCCACTGGTGGATTACATAATCTCAACTGAATCACACACACAAACACCTCTCTGTGTGGGCACACACGCAAGATTTCGCAAGCAGCTAATGGCATCTGGCTACACGCTCATCAACTTCACACACCTGATCACAGGCCATCAGAGATACGGGGAATCATAACTCCTCCATGTTTACTGGGATTCTCATTTGTTTGATGATGATCAGGGCTGGGATTAACTTTCTCATAGTTTAGTGTATGCTTCACGTATAAGTGAAACGATTAAGGAACCCTGAGCATTCATTTATCTTTAATAACGCTTCATCCTGGTGATAGTCATGGTGGAGCAGAAATCTCTCCCAGGAACTCTGAGGTGAGAAAACACTCCGGGTGGGACGTCTATCACAAAGACACACACACACGCACATACACACACACAGGGCCAAGTGAGCATCTATTTGTCATGTTTTTGGGAAACCAGAGAACCTGGAAGAACCTCGACACAGACAGAAACCTGAGCTCAGTCCAAACAACACCGCTAAATTTGTCTTAATGAAAGACTTGTATTCAATCAGGATGATGTCAATCAATATGATTTACTGCTACAAGATGTTGGACATGACTCAAAGGACTAAAAATAAGGAGCAATATATATATATATATTTTTATCATTTAACTACAAAAGGGCTGTTCTAGTCAAACAAGGACTAATGAATGAGGTGTGAAACTGATTGACGTTTATATAATACTTCAAACACAATACGGTGATGAGATTCTAAACCGCAGTAAAACATTTGAATGGTGCAAACGTTTTAAAGAAGGTCTTTGAATAATGTGAATAAAAACCTGCAGATAGTCCCGACCTCACTACAAGCCATATCCACATGCTTGGAACATTAAAGGAGTTCCTGGGAGGCCAGCGTTTCAGACATGATCATGGCTTTGGTGTCCTAAAGAAAACTTTCTACCTTGATGGTGTCCAAGCCCTAGTGAAACACTGGGAGAAGTGCATTAGTGTATCAGCGGATTATAGAGAGAAATAAAGGGAGGTTTTACTCACGTAACTGTCTTCTGTTATTCTGTCCAATTAAAAGTACAGGTTTTTTTTTTTGCACAATGTTAATAAAAACAATTGAAAATGGTTCTAAATAAAGAATGTATATGCTGCAGCAAGAAAACAACAAATCGGAACAACAAAAATAGCTTTGGAAGGAAACAGAAGAACAGTTTTTCCTTTTAGTCTTCAATCCTGATGTCACAGAGAGAGCGTATGACATTTGGCAGAGCTACAACAGATCCACTGCCTTCCAGATTTACTGTCACGCAAGAGAAAAAGAGGAAATTTCCACACAAACAATCCAAGAAACTTACAAGTCATTCTAAACAAACAAACATTCTAAACAAAAAAAAAACCCTCAAAAAACAAAAATACAATTTTTTTACAAGTTTTTTTTTTTCCAGAATTATTGACACACCATGAAACATTTGCAAACAAAATTATCATTCTTGAAAAACTTGGAGAAAATAAAGGTTTACTTTTTTTGTTTTATCAAACCTAAGGAGCACAATTTTAAATGTCAGTGATCACAAAACATAAAATAATACATGATGTCTCCAAAGTTTGTAAAATGTTGAATTTTTTTTTTACATTGCATTTTTTTAGCAGTAATTCCTGGAAAATAGCAGAAATTACTACTAAAAAAAAAAAAATATCGCAGGACGCTGTACTTAATAAAAAGAAAACTTGTGACATATTATTTCAAATATTTATTTAATATCTTAACAAAACCATGATCTGAAAAACATAACAAACTTAGTCTTCCTTATTTGATCTGAGGGATATTCAAACTCTTACACTTAAATACACTGTCTGGCCCTAAAAAAGGTCCCAATTTCAGACGGGTCAAATTATGCAAGTAAGTAAAACAATTAAGGAAAAAGGGTTCTTTCCAAAACCTATAAGGATAATGCTGAACTGGCAACTTCATAAAAGATATATGGTCAGACCTGAATGAGATGTGAGGTTTATCACATCTATGGAGTTTTTCTTTTTTGTTTTTTATGTTTCTTCCCTAATGGTACAGGGATATCCCACGACTCAAGTTATGAAAGAGCGTTCCTGGAAGCACAAGCAATCATTTTTTACACATGAAACTGGACACCACACTGTGTGCTGTAATGCTTATGTTTGCCTGGGCAGTGTTTATATTCTTTGTAAATTTGAATCAAGTTAAATATTGTGTGTTCAATGGGATCAATGAATCCGTAAACCATTTTGACTGTGTAATTAAAATGAACTGCATGTTCTGCACTGGAATGAAATGTCCTGGTCTGTCTTCCCCTCGTATTTACCTTTACCGTCCCTATAAGCGTGTGCTACGTGCACTCAGGCTTCTCCCATTCCTTAAGGAACAGCAGCATTCACCAGTTTGGACACGTTCCATATGTGCAGCTTTTCTAAATATATCGTCTCAGGTCTCTAGAAGCATTCAGCTGAGAACGGAGAGGCAACAAGGCGTCACGTATCAGTTCAATCTAAGCTTTATCTTTGGGACACACACACACACACCGACTTGTCCTTCTTTCACACTGGTTTATGGGCTTTCACTGGCGTGAGAAGAAACAGTGATTGTGACAGAGATTATGATGTGTCCCATGTGCAACCTGTATAAACCAAACAGGAGGGCTAAATGGTGGGCCTTTATCTTCATTAGATAAAAATCTGATAATATTTTGATTGATGGCGCTATTGCAATGAAGAACAAACTTCATACAACACCGACTAAACCAGCAGAAAGCCATCCATAAGAAATGAAAAAGCACTTCACTTTGGGCTCTGGATAAACTGGTAAATGTTAAAGATGCTGAGAACTTTGTAAGCTTTTTTAGTTTCAAGTGTAAAATGAAAATCTTTGCATTTATTGTGCAAATGGGTATTTACATCAAAACACTTCAAGGGTCTCAGAATCAATCCTAGAAATCGCAAATTAAAGTTAATTTACAGCTAAAAACATTTCCACCTAAGAGTAGGACATAAAAGTTATTTATTAAGATTCCTACTTTTACTTTCAGCGAGGAGTAGGACTGCTCCTAGGAAAGCGTATGATGTCACCATTTACGACACTGAGTGCTGCAAAGCAAGATACACATTATAGTGGGTGTTGTAGTTTTGACAGGTTTGTAGGTTTAAATTGTAAAAAATCTAAATAAAATGGTGAAATTGTTTCACGTAAGCCTCCTCATTGGTGCTTGGGGCGATTATTTTAATCTGTGTGCCATGGATGATGCCCACAACTTCAGGGAAGCAACCGATACACATGAATTCAGTTTGTTTTTGTTGATTTTATGCTGCATGGGGAAATCTATGAATCTGCACATGATCTGCGGAGTTTGATTTATTATTTTTGATGTTGTTTGCTGGGACAAACTGTAAATTTAAAACAAGTCACTTATTTAAAGCTGCATCTTCACTTTTAATAAAATCAAAGTAACAGTCACCCACAGAGACAGCATATGGAATGTTCGTTAATTAACGAGTTGCATACCGCACAGGATTTTTCTCAAAAAGTAATTTCCTTGCTACTCCTAACCAGTTAGGACGCCACCGGGGCTCTTCTAAATTTGGGTGGATTTCATTTTATAAATTTAATAAATTTCATCTTATGTCATCGTTATGAACGTTATGTCATCGTTACACTACACTAAGCACTATTTAGTCACTGGAACAAGGGATTGTACAAGGGATCTTACATGGTGAACTAGATTTCCATGGAACGATATTTGGGATTCATTATTTGGGAGCGTAAAAGTTTCTTATGACTGTCCAACACCTCCATGGTTTATTCTTCTCACCTTTAGCCATATGGTACCCCTGTTAATTGCACAATAACTCCTAGTCACTAACTGTCGTCTCCAAATTCAATGCTAGTTCCACCAGTTGCAGATGAATGTGTGTTGGCGAAGCAAAATAACTTTAAATAAAATTAAGTAAACCAGCGAATCATGATATTTTGATAATAAACGCCACTGAATCTGGTTGAGGTTCTGCACACCTCAACTCTATAGAACACCCTTTGGGATGAATTAGAGCGGAGACTCCGAGCCAGGCCTTCTCGTCCAGCATCAGCCAACATCAGTAATTTGTGAGGTGTCTGATAGAACGGTCAAAAATTCCCATAAACACACTTCTAAACCTTGTGGAAAGCCTTCGCAGATTATCCCAGAGGAGTTGAAGCTGTTATAGCTGCAAAGGGGGCGGGGCCAACATTATATTAAACCCTATGGATTAAGGCTGGTGAGCGAATACTTTTGGTAAAATAGTGCAAAAAAAAAAAAAAAAACAGGAAAATATCTGTGAAACGCTGTACACTTTTCCTCCTGCAAATTTTAAATTGTATAAAAAAATTGGTTTAACAAACATGACTAAAAAACACTGTAAATTGTTCCGTGCTTGCCAAGATTTTAAATAATCTTAGATCTGGGAATCTTATCTTGTTTTAAAATTTTCTTGCTGCATGGACAAATAATTGCACTAGTTTGAAGAATTATACAAATTCCTGTTCATAAGTACATTTGGTACAAAAGCTTAATAAAAGGGCTTTTCGGGGCTGAAAATATATTTAAATCATGCAACTTCCTCATCGTCATGGAGCGTGCCACTCGTGGTTGCTTAGCAACGGCAGATGCCATGCCATGACTTTTTTTTAGACGTGACGTAAATGGGCGCTTACGGTACGGTGTAATTTTAACTTCAAAATCATTTTGATCGAGGTGATAGTACAGTGCCTTGTTGTGTTGTCCATTAAGGGCAGTTTGTTTCATCGTTTTTTTCAGGCATAAAAACAAATACACTTTACTTATTTAGTTTGTTTCGACACAAAAATGACACAATAAAAATTTTTCTTTTGTAGTTCTTAACAAATTTTTTTCCATTACTTTTGCTATAGCTTAAAATGTATTTTAAATCTTTCTGATGCTTGGATTAAAGTTGCTTTAAAGTTCCGTAGGTAGTTATAACTTTATTGCCGCTGTATGATACAGATGGTGGCACAGTGGTGTAATGGGTAGCGCTGTTGCCTTGCACTACCACAATCTGAGTTCGATTCCTGTGTGCATGGAATCTCAGCTGCAAAGAACAATGTGAAAATGTAAAGTTGTTACAAAGCTGAAGCAGGTTTTAGCTGAAAAATAAAAGAAAGGAACAAAAAAAGCATGCATTACAATATGTGACAACACTGTAAGTATATACTACGTCAAGTAGAGTCAAATTTAAATTAGCACTGCGTTTATTTAGAAATTTTTGAATACATGCATTGTTACATGAGCGTCGTCACGGACTAAGTCTTCTGTTTGATGACAGAAAGTCACATAGAGGGTGTTCAGGAATGTGGGAGAGGCTGAATTAGAAGAGTAAAGCAAGACTGTGGGTGTGTATGTGTGTGTGAGAGGGAGAGAGAGAGAATGAGAAAGAGATGACTATCACGACTTTTGTCATTCATGGTTAGGAACCATCATCTCCTGGTTGTTGCTGTAGGAGCGGCGTGTTCACTCTCTGCTGCCTTTGAAGTGCTTATAAATGTCACCACTCTCCTTTCTTACACATCTGATACGGCAGAGCAAATACACACCGTGCCGAGACCAGCCAATAAGAGCGGCCTGTCTTCACGTCTTCATAACCATGCCTTTCCTCACTCGCCAATACAGCCCTGATTGACAGCCTCTGTGTTGTTTTCTTTGCTCCAGCACACCTGATCCCGGTCGATAACTGATCCAGGTCACTGATATACCGCAAAGCTCTACAAGGAAATTAAACACTGCAAAGAAAAAAAAAAGAACAGTGCCTTTTTGGTGGAAGGCCATAATATAACCATGAGACTGTAGTGGAAAATGGGGGTGTGTGCATAACTGTCAAATGTTTTTGCATGAAAGCATCTCCCTGGACCTTAATATAAATAATGAAACTGTCACAAAAAAAATTACTACTACAGACTTAAGAACAATAACTTACAAACAAAACGGCGAAACGACAATAAAACACATTTCAAAGATGAAGTTTTGTCTTAAAATTACTCCAGCGCTGTTATTTCAGCAGTGAAAATATGAACTAATCCCAGTAAAAACATTCAGTTTAGATTTTATAATTAATATCTACTGGTGCAGGGGTTTGTTTACATTAAGCCAGTAATTTATTTCAAAGTAGATTGTTCAATCCCCACATAACTGTTCATAACATTGCTTTTACTCAAAATTTTGACCACCACGTATGGTGCAGGTTAAACTGCAGGCGGATATCAGAAGTACCTAGAAAGTCTCATTAAATTCTGTCCAGCCAGATTGCTGCGTGTGCATTACGCCGTCAATTCCTTCCTGTTTCTAATCTGGCACAAAACTGCTCATAACTTGACATTTACTCAACATTTGATTTCCAAAGATTCATTCCTTTGTGTCCATCCAGTTTTGCGTGATGTTGAAATCTGGCTGGGCCGACTGGTTTCTGTTCTTGCAATGTATGAAATGTAAAGATATGACTGAAAGAGTGAGTTATGACCAATGTGAAAAAAAAAATCAACATTACTTAAAAAATATCAAATAACTTCATTCTGAATTTGAAATTGTTTGTAAAAAAAAAGGGCTTTTGTAGAATGTTTTTCGGAATTTTTATTACAAAGACATCACATCACTTAATAAATCTGCCCTACCAGTTCATCGGACCATCTTTTGCTTTGATTGCAGCTCACATTCACTGTTGCATTGTTTCTAAAAAGCTCATCACAAATTATTTTTCTGTCCAGAGTCACATTCATTTCTCTCCAACATCTTGTATTGATGGTGGGAGAATTGGACCTCTGCGTAAAGCCTCTCCAACATCATCCATGTGTGAAAATTATGTCTCATGCTCTGTGAACCACTCTTTCACAATTTGGGCCGGATGAATCCTGGCATTGTGATCTTGGAATATGATCTTGGATCCAGGAAAGACAAAATCCATAGATAACCAGGTCAGGCTTGGACAGTGGGCACTGGACGTAAAGGGTGCGTCACTTACCTACTAATAATAATAATAACACCCTAATACTGTATGCCCATTGCTGTGGAACGGAGTAAATCTGCATAATGTTTTTCAAGTGCTCCATAGTCTATTCTTTATAAAAAAAATTTTATCAGAATATCCCTATGTTTTTTTTTTTAACTACACAGCTGTTTAGTCCCAGTCCCTTGAGTTCTTGATCATTAAAAATGCATTTTTTTAGTTGTTAACCCAAGTTTAGTCATTTTCCCAAATTAGTAATCTCCTTAGTTGTTTTCTTCGCTTGATGCAGGACAATAATTTAATGCTTCTGGAGCAAAGAAACATCTTTGCCACAACCACATGACATGTTTTCTGACTTGGTTGTTTAAGAAATGAGAAGCTACTCACTACATCAGTGAGGGTTTTATACTGTAACTTGTTGCAGCTGAACCATATTAATCACAGCAGTAATTATCCAATGGAATGAATTATCCAGCTGTAATATTTGCTTAGTTAAATTCAGGTGGTTTAAATGTTTTTTTTTAACTAAGTGCTGTAATATGGACATCTGGATGCCACTGATCCAGATGTGTGGTGTGATTTTTGTGATGATTACTACAAGTCTTAATATATAGATCGATGTTCTCTTTGTCCCTCACAGAAGACAGGTTGTTTAGACTAAACTTATGTTAAAGCTTATTGTCTACTTTACTACAATTATAATGAGGCTTGGTAGCACGGTGGCTTAGTGGTTATAGCACTTTCACCTTGCACCTCCAGGATCTGGGTTCGATTACTGCCTCAGGGTCTGTGTGCATGGAGTTTGCATGTTCTCCCCCTGCTTGGTGGGTTTCCTCCGGATATTCCAGTTTCATCCCACAGTCCAAAGACATGCAGGTTAGGTTAGTTGGTGTTAACCTCATGCCCTAAGTCTCCTGAGAGGGCCATGCGACCCTGTTTACAAGATAAAGTGGTATAGACGATAAGGGAGTGAGATGATAATTAAGCTTCGTTTTTTAATTTTATTTTTAATTTTCAATTTTAATTTTAATTTTTTGCGTTATTTATCCTGGAACTTCATATCTGTGGATCAGTTTCTAACTTTACTGCGCTTATCAGCAGAAAACAAAATAGCAAGACAATAAATACTATATATATATATATATAAAATATTCTAATACATAATATAATACATAATATACATTTTTTTTAATGATGAGATCTTCCCGTGTTATGATGACTTAATTTAACAGCATTAAAAGTTGGTTTCACATTTAAAGATCGCTTCCCAGCCTTTCTCTACCCATCAATTATCAACAAACACACACACACACACACACACACACACACACACACACACACACACACACACACACACACACACACTCACGTCTGCGGTCTTTTATTTACTTTGCATGTACCGTCATTGAGATAATTATCATTTGTAAATGACTCACAACACTCCCATTTAATGTTCAGGGTGCAATTTATCATGACTGACTTATGCAATATTGACTTAGTGTTCTCTCTCTCTCTCTCTCTCTCTCTCTCTCTCTCTCTCTCAGAGAGATAAAATCAGATCCTTGCTCTACAGTACGTTTCTTTGTGTAGCTGTTGATTGTAGGATGCTTGCAGTAAACTTTCCTTATATTTGTTTTTGAATTTTTGAATTTATTTAAAAATCGTTGTAGCTTTGCGTAGCTGGTCACTTACATTTGGAATAACCTGAATCTCATCATTCTTTTTTTTAAATTTTTTTTTTATTCTGCTATACAAACCAAATGTACAAATGATAATTTTGCCATCTTAAAACTTTTAAATGATACTCATGCCATCTTAAATCTTTTACGTTATAATCATGCCATCATAAAACTCTCAAACAACAATTGTGCCATCCTAAATCTTTTAAATGATACTCATGCCATCTTAAATCTTTTAAATGATACTCATGCCATCTTAAATCTTTTAAATGATACTCATGCCATCTTAAAACTTTTAAATGATACTTATGCCATCTTAAATCTTTTAAATGATACTCATGCCATCTTAAATCTTTTAAATGATACTCATGCCATCTTAAATCTTTTAAATAATACTCATGCCATCTTAAATCTTTTAAATGATACTCATGCCATCTTAAAACTTTTAAATGATACTCATGCCATCTTAAATCTTTTAAATGATACTCATGCCATCTTAAATCTTTTAAATGATACTCATGCCATCTTAAAACTTTTAAATGATACTCATGCCATCTTAAAACTTTTAAATGATACTTATGCCATCTTAAAACTCTCAAATGACCATCATGCAATCTTAAAACTTTTAAGTTATAACCATGCCATCTTAAAACTCTCAAATGACAATTGTGCTATCTTAAAGTGCCATCTTAAAACTTTTAAATAATAATAATGCTACCTTAAAACTCTCAAATGATAATCATGCCATCTTAAAACTTTTAACTTATAACCATGCCATTTCAAGTGCCTCTTCATCATGCCATACTCAAATGATAATCATTTCCAATCATAAACTATGCCACCTTAATACTTGACTAATGATATATTAAAATAAAAAATATATAAAATAAAATGATAAAACAATAACACCGCGATGTTAATCCTCTCAAAGGTTAATTCTGAGCCGGTGAATCGTGCACGCTTATTCAGAGGGCCGTGCTTCACTCAAACACTGTTTATACCCCGCTGTCCGTCACTGCTCCAATAATTATAAAGCTACACTGCAATTATCTTCAGTTAATGAGTGAAGTTAGCTCTGGTGTGTTCTCAAAAAACTGCCTCTGTAGCTACTTTTCGCCCAGAGCTTTAAGCTAATAGTTTACCCGTGACTCAGTCTTAATCCTCAAATTAAAACATAAAGACTCTCTCAAACCTTCAGCAATTTCACGGATATGGGGAAATCAGCAAAACTGACACAGTTCTCAAAGGGGATTTTATTGCTTGGGATTTAGTATGTACCAATTAAGATGTTTGCGTGCGTGAGCGTGTGAGTGCGTGCATGTGTGTGGGTGTATGAGTGTGTGGGTGTGCTCTGAATTGCATTATGCACTAATTTTAGTCCGTAAAACAATTGCCATTGGAGAATAGATGATCAAATATAATTGTGCAAGCGTGTGCATGTGCGTGCGTGTGGACTGCGAACCCTGCGTGCGAGCCTGCATAGCGTGTGTGCGTGTGTGCATGTGTGTATGCTAAATTCCTGCAGCATTCAGCAGGTTCCACTAATTGTTTTACTGCAAATACCAGACTCATGAACAATCTCCCATTCTCTTATTGGGGCTGTTTCTCTGTTTACCTACTGTTCGAGTCACTAAAGCACTTTGCATGTGTCTGAGTCCCGAGTAACACAGCCCTGCTAGAGAATCCATTCTGATTACTCAGCAAAGCTTGGACAGCCGTGTCGGTTATAACTCAGTTACACGATTATATACAGTAATGCTTCAACATTTGTCCAACATGACCCTGTTGCTATAGTAGAAGCTTATAGAGTATTTTGATTGCATTCAAATGTTGATAAGAATAGCACTGATAGGATGAAGTTTATGTTATGAAATATTTGTGGAAAATTGCTGGAAGGATATATATATATATATATATATATATATATATATATATATATATATTACATAATCAGAGTTTTACATAATCAGTGTGTTTGACCTGTGTGTTTAATCAGTGTGACCTCAACCCTGGTGTGTTATTTACCTTACACAGGCAAGAATACCACAATCACACCCAGGAACAAAACTACCGACGTGAAATCAGAAAACGATTTGTAACAAAATTCCATCATATTTTAAATAAATAAATAAATAAAAATTTCTTCTATTAATGATTTCAGCCCTATTCAATCTTCAGCTTATGTATTTCCTTTACGTGAAACCAAACAAACCAAGATTCAGAAGAATCTATGTGAGTCTTCAGCATGGCAGATCTTACTATAGCTTAATAGTAACATACTGTAGTATGTATACTGTATATAGTATAGTGTATATATATATATATATATATATATATAGCTTAATGCCAGGAATGTTCAGAAATCAGGAACAAAATGCAGCCATCTTTTTCAAAAAACACACTCCATAAACTATAAGTGGGAATTGTGACTTTAGCATTAGCTAAAAAAAAGCCACATTTGTTAAAATATTTGACCTAGAATACGAAATGCAGCATTTTTCTCTAGTGGCTTGCACCTCTAAGGTTTGGGTTTGATTCCTGCCTCGGGACTGTATTGTGGGGTTTTGCATCTTCACCCCATATGAGGTGGTTTTCCTCCTGCTTTTCTCCCACAGTCCAAAGACATAAAGATTGGGCTAATTGCCAATCCAGAATCGGTAGATCAACAACATCCAATACATGTAATCAACAACTCAAATAATGCACAATTTTGTTTAATAATAGGAAAAGGGTGGTGGGAATGCTGGGCATGTCTAAAAAAAGCGCAAATGCTTTACAATGACTGCACAAAATAAGAAAAATACATTGTTTGGTTGGAGCCAACCATGGCAGACATGCATTTAGTTACATTTAGCATACACTTGTTAAACACTGCAGTAAACAATGAGAGAAGAACCAGTTTGGATTTGCATGCGACCAATTTACATTTACGGCATTTGGCAGACGCCCTTATTCAGGGCAACTTACATTTTTTTATCTTGTTATACATCTGAGCAGTTGAGGAGCCTTGGGTTAAGGGCCTTGCTTAAGAGCCCAACAGTGGCAACTTGGTGGTGCCGGGGCTTGACCCTGGGACCGTCCAATCAGCAATCCAATGCCTTTACCCCCCTACCTTAACCTAAATGCAGGACAAAGACTATTTCCATCTTTATGGTCACGTAAGATTCTACAAAAAAAAAAAAAAACTAACAAAAAACAATACAGTCACAGCTCCTAATGTACGCATGTTTCAGGTTTAATGAAAACACGTAAAGAGACTATAGTTCCACAAAAGCCCTTCATTCTTAAATCCTAGGTCTCTAAAGGATTGTCATTCTGTAGTCTGTCAATCAATCAGATGTGTCATGTTTTCTTAAATGTGACAGCCCTAGCATGAGCACAAAAACAACAATGAGTGTCAATGAACAAACCCGGCCGGTTAAAGAAAGAGCAAAGAGCAAACAAGGTCAAATCACGATAAAGCAGTGGAAGAGATGGCTTGGTGATAAATGTATTGACAGAACGTATACCTTGCAGTGTGTGTGTGTGTGTGTGTGTGTATTTGAAATTCGCTATATGTTGAGTTTAGTAGGATCCTGGTGGTGACCCACAGTACTTGCTGTAGGTAACCTGTATCTGTCAGGATCATCCAGGATACAGCATCGATGGCAGTGCTGGGGTTCGAATTTAGGGTTGTGGGGGGCCTGGAGCCGATCCCAGGAGACTTAGGGCACGAAGCAGGGTACACCCTGGACAGGGTATCAATCTATCGCAGTATTTGTTTTAATGTCGTTCTCAGGATTAACCAGTATTAATATAATATAATATAATATAATATAATATAATATAATATAATATAATATAATATAATATAATATAATATAATCAGAACAACCTAGGCAATATGATTGCCTTAATTTAAATTCATTTAACCAACTATATAAACATAACTTGAGCTAAAATGGGTCGCGCAGGCAAAGAAATAGCACAGATACACATGATCATATGTTTTTATTGTTTTTTTAAGTTGTTTTTATGACCAAATAATAATAATAATAATAATCTCATTATGAGAGTTTTACATTTTTACGGCGTAAATTCCATATTCCAATAGTGGTAAAATTTACACGTTATGTAAGTAATAATAGCTTTTGTTCTACTTGAAATATCCGTTAACACAAATGCACAGTTTGAATTTTGGAACCTCCCTGTTAAGGCTTTTTTTTACACCAGCAAGGCTTCCTTCTAAACACATATACAGTGGAACCTTGGATAACGAGCATAATTCATTCCGGAAGTGGGCTCGTATTTCAAAACACTCGTAAACCAATTTTTTCATAAGAAATAATGGAAACTCAAATTATTAAATTGAATCAAATAATTTGTTCCACAGCCAAAAAAAAAATAAATACATAGAAATAATTAAAACAAAATATTAAGTAAAAATAAAACACCTGCACTTTACCTTTAAAAAAAAGTAAAAATAAATCCCGACAGATAACTGTTTCCGTTTGGGTGCGCAGGAGCTGTGTGTGTGTGTCTGTGTGTCTGTGAAGGCAAAAGTAGGAGGGGTATGTGTGTGTGTGTGTGTGTGTGTGTGTGTGGCACGGTGTCCACACAAAGAACAAGCTGATACAGAGAGAGAAAATGGATCTTTAACCTCTCTAATGAGACTTGCTTTTGCTTTACACGCGCGCTGTACACACACGCATACAGACACAAAATAAAATATGTTTTACACACACACACGGTTGTTATAGTAAACAGTGCATGCGTGCACGGATGTTGATTATACCAGTAAGAGATGCGCACTAAGACCCAGCAGGGGAGATGATTACCCACAATTCCGCAGTGCAAGAGAGAGAAAAACCGTTGGCTCAGTCGTGATCACGTGACGCTCGGCATCAAAACAAGAAGCCCATTCATGATACATGATACTCAGTACTCGTAAACCAAGACTTGTTTGTCAAAAAATCTTTGCTCGTTTTGCGGAACACTCCCAAACTGCGTTACTCGCAATCCGAGGTTTCAGTGCATATATTTTTTTACTTGTCATTGATTGTGATGATTATGCTGTGTTGCCAGCACGTATTTGTGCCGCTTGGGTTTTAAGGGTTATTAAGAATGAGCCTGTTCACATTGACAGATGTGAACTATATAAAAAAGTCTTACTCTGTAGGACACTGTAGGCTTTTAGAGGCAAAAAAAAAAAATAAATAAATATATATATATATATATTTAAATATATAAATATATATATTCATTGTGCATCCTTATATTAACTATGTCTTGTCAAATACATATTTACATGCCGGTATTGTAACCCAAAGATCCAGATTAACTTCTTATGAGAGAGAATTACATCTTATGTAATGTAGTGAAAAAAAGAAATCAACCAACCAGATTGTGAGGCTAAGTTATTGCCTGTTGACTTCTCGCACTGTTTAACTACCATGCATTGGCTGAACTGTATATTCTGAAGCCACTTTTCCCAAGATTCAGGCCTCGGAAGATGAAGCACAACAGCCCAAGGCTCACAAGCTCAGGACTTTCATGTGCGTCATAATTACTGTGGCTCTTTATTGGCAGCTGCCGGTTGTTCTGTCTCTTGCTGGATCGGAGTCAAATCGGAATTGGCAGTTAACACCTGAACGACAAGATAATGGAGTTGGTGGCAGATTTATTGCATGCACCACGCTGAGAGACATGAACTAAAATACACAGAAAATGTAGGCAGAAAATGTCTCCTCTGAACGCATGCATGCTTCTGTAAGACCCTGTGATAGAGCTGCTGCAGAAGAGCCGGTTCTCTAGGACGCCGCGGTCGGCTTAACACCGGAGATTAGGAAGCTTTTTGTCTGCACATTTCCTCAGGTGGATACATTAGGTGTTGTTTTAAATGACAGGTCTGGGCTCATAGTGATTCAGAGAGAGAGAGAGAGGGAGAGTGAGAGGGCAATGCCAAAAGAGGAGGAGAAGCAGGCAGTGTGAGAATCCAATTCTGCTGTTTCTCGTGGCTTCGTGCCACCAGCAAGACAGAAAGCAAATATGTGAGAGAGAGGGAGAGGAAAACGTACATCCTAGCCTTGCAGTGACAGCAGTTTATTTAGGATGTGCACTAACTTTCTAAACAAAGTGACTTTTGTTCTACTCGTTTTTCAACTTTCTCCCTCCCTCACCCCCCCTTACCCCTCATCTATCCATCAATTAATCTACTATTTATCATTCTACTTATGTAACTCTAAAGGTTTTTGGCAAGGTGGTGTAGGGGTTAGCACTCTCCACCTCCAGGGTCCGGGTTACATTCCCCATGCTTGATGAGTTTCCTCCAGGTTACTAATTTGGTTACTTTCTGTAACCAAATTGCTTGTCGTATACGTGTACCCTGTAATGGATTGGCACCCTGCCACGTGCCCAAAGTTCTCCCGGGATAGGATCCAGGCCCCCCACAACCCTGTATACAGGATAAAGCGGTATAGATGATGAGTAAGTGAGATGTGAGAACTGTCCTGTAGGCATAGTAAGGCAATCATGTGTGTGTGTGTCTACAAAGCAGGACAGTACATAATAAGTAGTTGGCAGGCCAGGGGATTACTGCCTCTTGTTATCTCAAATGAAGCTGTGAACGTTTACTGCAACAACACGCTCTACCCAGCATGAGAACGTCTGCTTCAAGCTACTTACACAAACCTCTGACTGGAAGAAGAGCTTATTACAGGATTGCACCGGATTCCTATGTTGTTTTTGCAAATCCTTACATTTAGAGCATTTATGGAATTATGCAAGATATCTTGAGGTGTATTGACATTTCATGATTTGTACAGTATGTGTACTTGGCTGTAAACCCAAAGTGATAGTGGTCTAAACAGGAAAGACTTTTTTCAGTTAATCTAAACTTTCTTTTAGTTAAATTCAATTTAGTCACTCAGTTGGTCTTTTTTTTATAATATACCTGCCACCAAGTGGGCCCTGTTGGGTCCTTGAGCAAGGCCCTCAACCCTCAACTGCTCAGACGTATAATGGGCTAAAAAAAAAAAAAAGTTAGTCTGGATAAGGATGTCTACCAAATAGCGTACTGTAAATGTCATGTAATGTATTTTTGTAAGTAAATTTTACTGGCAGAATCTCAGCAACCAAGCATGATACAGTAATAAGCTTGATATCAAAAAGGAGCTCTTCGGACAAGGAATCTAAAAGTATGACTAATAACTATCATGGCACAAAATATTACTCAATACCTGATTTCGTGTGATGGGTTGCATACACAGTCAAGTCCATATATTTGTAACAAAGGAATCTTTTTGCCATTTGTACACATCACAATGAAAAACTCATGAAGTCAAGACTTTCAGCTTTACAGTAATTTAAGGAGTCTGGCAAAAGTGTGGCATTAACCATTCAGGAATCACAAAATTTTTCATAAACAAACCCCAATTTTAGGGGTTCATATACAATCTAATGGAACAAATGCTCAAATGAAACAGTTCCATTCCATGGCCAGGTGTGGCTCTTGTTACTGAATGACTAATGAAGGAGATAAAAGGACTGTATGTGGTTATGAATGTTACATTTGCATTTGGTAGCTGTTCACTCAACCTTTCAACATAAAGTGTCTAGGCAAGTGAACAAAAAAAAAACAAAACAGTGGGATCGGAGAGACAGCAAAAGCACTAGGATTGGCATTACAACATTTTTAAAAAAAAAAAAAAAAACATTTTTCTACTAAAGATTACCTGGCAAGCTGAGCAATAGCAAAAAGCCTGGATGACCACAAAACCATTTCCATGGAGGAGAAGAAATCATTTTCAACATATAACCAAGTCAAGAACACTCTTAAAGAGTTAAGAATTTTATTGTCAAAAACTACAGTCAAGGAATTACATAAAGCCATCTTAAAGGCTTCATAACAAGGTGCAAACCACTGGTAATGCTTAAAAACAAAAAGGCCAGAGTGACAGGAACATGCCGCTTTACATTTCAGATTGGTAATGGTGGCTTAGTGCTGTCCCCTTGGACCACCTTGGTCCTGGGTCCCAGCTCCCTGTGCTGGGTGGGTTTCCTCCAGGTTCTCTGGTTTCCTCCAACAGTCCAAAGACATGCGGATTAGGCTAATTTGCGTTTTCAAATTTCTCATAGGTGGTCGTCTGGAGAGGAAAATGTCAAACTCCAGGAAACCATCCTGCAGGCTTTGCCAAGAAAACCCTACGGACAGCATCTAGGAAGGCTTGGTGTGATATGGTCCATGAGGTTTTAAAGAATTGGACACAACTTAATGACTAAAAAGAATCAAAATGACCCAAAACATACAGTGAAAGCTACCCATGGCAAAGAAATGAGATATTCTTCATTGGCCAAGTCTGTCATCTGATCTGAGAATGATTTTCCCTTACAGAGGACAAGACTGACGGCAGAAAGACCCACAGACGGGGCCTGGGAAAGAGCAGTCACTGTGACTACAAAGGATTTTCATCCATTTCATCCAAGTACTAAAGGTAATCCTTATCTTTGAAATTGTTAGTTTGTTCCATTATTTATGAGCCACAATGTATGGTATGAAAACGTCTGAATGGTTAATGCCAAATGTTTGTCAAACCCCTGATTAAAGTTAAAAGCCTTGACTTTGCTATCTTGAGTGTTTCATTTCAAATTCAATGTGGTGGTGTATAGTAATACTGTAACAGTACAGCAATCATGTCTTATTCCTTTCATCAACACCAGCCATGAAAAACATTCAGGACAAAAAAAAAATATTTCACACATTCTGAGAATGCCCCCAACGCTCCTCATTCACATTTACGTACTTCCCTGTAAATATAAAACTAGTTTGTTGTACTCTGGTTGTGATTAAATCTGCCTTAATGCTTGTCTCAAGTTCAAACTGTCTTCCGAAGACAAATACAAACTTGATGGGAAAGCTATAAAATGCAATCAGACAAATCGTTTCGCGCAAGGTGAGACAGTTATCAAGTTGACAATGTTTCAGTAAATGAAAACGTATCCCGGATGTTTCCTGACTGGAGCCGCTCATCGTCCAGCCTCTCACCTGAAAGGAAATCAAATTTCCAAAACATTGCAGACTGGGGAGTTATAAAACCCACGCTGGAGCGCAGAGAGGAAACACACTCCAGCACTTCACCTTTTCCTGTGACACCTCATGCATTCCTTTCTGTGAACCTCTTGCACATGAGAACATTTCGATCCAAACTTAGTGCATTAACGGTTTTCCCCTAAACGGTTTTAAAATAGATAGATAGATGATGCAGCAACACTAACACACCCACCCACTGAATAGCTGTTCTGGACATCCTGAAACGGATGAGAGGTCTTGTTGTGTTCGAATAAGGGTTAGCGGGTTACTCAAAAAAAAAAGAGAGAGAAAAAAAAACACACACAGTTTAACAAGCACTCACACAATCCAAAAAAACACACCCTTGTGCTATATCTACTCTTCCACATCCTCTTGGCCAAAAGCCGAAATACTAATTCTATGATTAGAAAAACACAACTAGAATTTATAGATTTCTTTTACACTTGCTAGTCAACTCAAATGACCCAAACCCCTCAGTACGAGGACGTGTTTTAATGCTTGAAGTGCCATTTGTGACCCAAAAAAAAAAAATGTACACATAATGTAAAGATTCCTTTAAAACAACCTATGGCTTGATTTATGTCCAAAAATAATGTAAAAAAAATGGTCTTATGGTGTCAATTCTTATAGGAATTAGCCTAATCTGCATGTCATTGGACTGTGGGAGGAAACTGGAGTAACCGGAGGAAACCCATCAAACACAGGGAGAACATGCATAGTCCATGCGCATGACTCGAGACAGGTATCGGACCCGCGACCCTGGAGGTGCACAGCGACAGTGCCTGGAAATTTAGTGCCTAAATTTAAAATGTAAAATTTTAAGACTTTAAGTGGTCCAGGGTCCAGGCTCGATTCCCATCTCTGTGTGCATGAAGTTTGCATGTTCTTTCCCTGATTGATGTGTTTCCTCTGGGTACTCCGGTTTCCTCTCACAGGCCAAAGACATGCAGATTAGGCTAATTGCCATTCACAAATTGCCCATAGGGAGTGTATATGTATGTGTGTGTGTGCCCTGTGATGGATTGGCACTCTGTCCAGGGTGTAACCCGCCTCAAGCCCTAAGTCTCCTGATAGGCTCCAGGACCCCCATGACCCTGAATACAGGATAACGCGGTATAGACAATGAATAAGAGTGTCAAATTTAATACAACAAAACAAGAAACACAATAATAGTAAAAAGACTAGAACAATGAGTCTTTTAGTATGGCAGCTAAATGAAAAGTCCTGATTAGTTAAGAGTTGAGAGTGTATCAAATAGCACTTGGTCCTGCACATCCTATTATCTATTATCTTAAGTTTATTTCTTTATATCATGCTCTGACAATTACTTTAATTTAACTTGTGCAAAAATTTTATGAAGACATTGGACACTTAATCAAGGTTATTCAATCATAAATTGTGTAAGATTTTTGCACCATTTTAATTCACAAATTAAAATTATCTACTTGTTTAGGTTTAAAGGGAATAAGCTGACCGCTAAGCGATCTGACCTCTAAGCTTATACCTCATGTATAATATTAAATAGAGTGTAATCATTAAGCTTACTCACTCACTTGTTAGTTTATACTAGTCAGGGTCATGGTGATAATCATTAAAATACTTCAAGGTTTTATTTTTTTCAATCGCTGTTTAAAATTAATGCCTTGTGCTTCAAACAGCACGGTGGCGTAATGGTTTGCACTGCCACCTTGCACCTTCAAGATCCAGGTGCTCCCCATGCTTTGCTGGGTTTCCTCTGGAGACTCCCGGTTTCCTCTCATCAGTCCAAACAAATGAGGCTAATTGGTTTTCCCAAATTGCCGAAACTGTTTGAATGAGTGGGTGTATGTTGATGCGTGAGCCCTGCAATGGATTGGCACCTCGTTTCGGGTGTACCCCTGTCCTGGGATAGGCTCCATGCCCCCAGCAACCCTAGATACAGAATAAAGCGGTATAGACGAGTAAGTGAATGCTTGACACCTTGGGTCATTTAATAAATATTCCACAATTAGCATCATCTGAAATTAAGCAATTAGAATGGCCTAGAAAGGTAAGTAATATTTTGTGCACTGGTTATTTATGTGCTAATAGACAACACTGTTACTTAAGGGCCATCACTGGCCCACCGGCAGGGCTCGTACCCATAACTAGAACTGGCATCCCATCCAGGGAGTATTCCCTCGTACTGGCCTTGTGCCCAGTGTTCTTGGGATAGGCTCCAGGTCCACCTCGACCCTGCCCAGGATAAAGCGGTTACTAAAATTGACTGTGGGAATATTGGACTTTTTTAAGCATCTCCTGTTTTCATCTTCCTTTTAAAATTGTGCGTGTGTACAAACTAGACAGTTACTTTCTTTTCTTTGCTCTTTGACAGATTCAACCTGATCTTGCACGTATTCGCTCACTGTTCAAAACACTGTGCAGGGTTTTAGCTCCAGAAATGTATCCTTGCACCTTCTGGCTCAAGACAGGAACTGCAACAGGTGCCACTGGGGCTGGACAGTTAATAACAAGGTTGCCAGGGTCAGATTTTTTCCATCAAACTGGGCTAATTTTGGAATCCATTTCGGAGAAAAGTGCAGACAGCATGTAGAGCATATGATGTACAGAAACATTTCTATGTAAAGAGATCCTGTTCAAACGGAGAAGGAAAAGAATGGAACTTTGTCTTAGGTGCTTTTTTTAATTTTTATTTTACGGCTTTATTATAGATATACAGTAGTACAAAAACATTTCTGATTTACAAACAGAAAAGAAGCAGTACATTATACAAGCGACCCAAAAATAAATCAAAATGGAATCTGCCGGATTTTGCATGAAAAAATAAAAGTCAAAGTCCTCAGAAGAATTGTGGATGTTTCCGCAGGATGCTCAGTAAACCGTAGCTTCCTTAGAAAGCTGCACAAATTGTACCTGACACCACATACTGTCCTTGCTTCATTATTTACTATTTACTGAGCTTTATATATTTTTTTTCAAGGCATCTTTGCTCTATTTTCATGTGCCCAACACTTTTGCACGTTTTATCACATTACTAGATTTGTTTATGTCCTTGTCTTTGCTGTGCTCCTCTAATAAGCACTAGCTACAGTATAATCACAAGCAAAAATCGAACAACATGTCACAATCCAGTGAGGTCAGTAGTAGCTCAGGGCGACTAAGACTCTGGGTTACTGATCAGAAGATTGACAGATTAAACTCCAGCTCCACCGAGGTGCCACTGTTGGGTCCTGGAGCAAGGCTCTGAACCATGCCTGCTCCAGAGTCAATATATCATGGCCAACCCTATGCTCTTCCTGGGATATTCAATTTCACTGTACTGTAATATGTAAAAATGTGATAAATAAAAGGTTCTCGATCATTAAAATCCTTTTAGTAATTCTTAAATTGGGGTCCATAAAACATAGTTAGGGGTGGGGGGAGCAGGAGCCTATCCATCATTATTAGCCTTTTCATCTAAAGCCTAATAATGTATGTATTTGGACTGTGGAAGGAAACCAGAGTACCTGGAGGAAACCCGCCAAGCACGGGGGGAACATGCAAACCTTAATGACTTTAAAACAAGTCAGACTGGACCTGCTGGTGGTTCAGAAATAATATATATATAAAAAAAACCTATATGGGTAATAATTAACCAAAATATTGTTTTTAGACAATGTCTCAGACGCAGTGCAAGTCTATTTGCCATAACCTGACAAAGGTCATAAAAGTCTATACACAGATGTACAAAAAGTAAACAGACACGACATTATTTACTCTAGGGGGCTGTAATGGGCTTCCTCCTGGCTGCACATCCATAATAAACAAGCTGATGAACATAGATTACTGATATCCATGGTCTTATGTGTAAATTTCCTGACTACCCATCTTTTTAAATTAAACTATAATTCTGTAAAAGGTAGAAATGTTTAGGCATGCTTAAAGATGGGTCTATTCCAACCTGAAAAAAAAAGAAGAAAACAAATAGTAGTCATAATAAACATAATCAAACACACATTTTGGTGCATTTATTTTATCATGCAAATTCTGGGTGTGTAGTTACTTTGTGCATGTCTGTATACACTAAAGAGTCTAGTCTTGGTTATATTTAAATGAGGAATAGCATGTGCACATTGAAAAGAATAAACTTACCGCTTAAATGGATTAGGTTTTTGTATAAGGGCCGCTTTCTTGTTCTTGATCATTCACCATCACTGCTTGCACGTTACAGGAACACGTCTAGGAGTTATTGCCACATCCCCCATACAGTCCCGACCTCGCTCCAAGCCATCTTTATACACATATTAGTGGAGTTCCTGGGGGGCCAGCATTTCAGACGTGAATTTAGACAGGCAGTTGTGGTAGCCCTAGTATAACACGAAGTGTTCTATTATTCTGTACAATAAGAATAAAGTCCCACTTTGCCTTGAACACACCTCTTATAATCAATCTGTACCTTGTACCATCTATGGATTCAATGTATGCATTAATGTTTGAGAACAAAGTGTAAAGTTCTGACTCGAACTCAAAGGGTTGAATCATTGCTCAGCTTGTGATTTACACAACAGTAGCGTGCATACACCAAAAAAGAGAAGGCGCCAGAGATTGTTTTGATAAAACAAGTGTTCCATTAGTGAGTGTGTGTGTGTCCTCGTGTCCTCTTCCCCCTCCATAGCCCCTCTGACCCTTTGGCACTAGTCGAGCAAACACAGTCTGCACGCAACGCCGGGTCACCAATGAATGATTAACGCGGTAAATGCGCGCTCATTCCGGGCAGGAGAGCGACTGGAAGTCCGCTAAGCGAGGCGGGGTGCGACTCAGGCACTGGGGGAAAGGGTGCACACACACACAGTACCACGAGGGTATTGTGTTCAACGCATGACTTGCTCCCATGTCAAACACTCGTATCCTCTTTCTAAAACACCTTCCCATGTTTTTTTTTTTTCTGTTCTTTTCTTTTGTATTTTTTTTTGTGTGTGTGGCCCCCTTTTCGCGCCTCTCTCTCTCTCTGTTTCTTTCTCTCTCTTGTGCACGAGTCAGCAAAAAGTAGCGGTCACAACACCTCCGTTTCTGACAGTGAGATGGATGGCACAGATAGATGCTTCCGCACGCAACCATTGTTACGCAGCGCACGAGAGAGACGCTCTCACGCCAAATCCGCAATTGTAACAAGCATGATAATGAATCCTTCTCGAGAGTCGACTTTTTTTGAGTGTGTATAATGTGTGGGGTTTTTTTTCATTGAGGGAATATTTTATCCAGGGAGAAATAAGTCATTTAAAAAAATCCTGACATTTAACACATAGTGCCCTAAAATTCTATCTATAAATGCGAGGGTCAAAATATCACCCGATACACGATCAGGTCACGTGCGAAACGGTTATTATTAATTATTCATGGGTGAAAATTAAATCTGCTAAATGAAGGTGCATGTCACCTGCAATGCATTGTGCAAAAAAAAGGCATTTCAAAGTGCTAATTTGATTGCTTTAATACAAGAGGTGTTCAAGTCAAAGCGGGACTTTTGGATGTACAGAATAACGAAAGTAAAACTTCCATTATTTCTTTATATAATAAAATATAAAAAGAATAACAAATCACAGTTTTTAGAGTAAAAACCTTTATATCACAGTTCTGTTGTTCTCTATATAATCCCCTGATACACTAATGCACTTATCCACTAGTGCTTGGATACCGTCAATGTAGAAAGCTTTCCCAGTACGCCAAATCCATGATCTGATACGCCGGCCTCCCAGGAACTCCTATAATGTCCCAAACATGTGGAAATGGCTTGGAGTCAGGTCAGGACTGTATAAGCGGGATGAGGCAATAACTCCCAGATGATCTCCTGTAATGTGCAAGTACAGTAGTTTTGGTGTATGATTGTGTGTACAGTTGCCACAGACAGATGTGCCTTGGAGAGGATCATCATTAACGGACATACGGCCTCTTTTAAATATTTGCACCATGTTCCATCTGTGCTTGAAGGCTTCTGTAAATGTCAATCTGTCAATCAGTTTTACGTCTTCATTCACAGAAAAATTTCGTAACAAGTCCCACTTTGACCTGAAAGCCCCCTTATACAAACCTAATGCAGCTATGTAAATAGTAAGCTAATTATTTTCAATAATGTTCCTCATTCAGATATGACCACGATCATACTTAGTGTACAAAGACATGCATAAAGCTGACATGCTATTTGTTTTCCTCTTCTCAAATCAAAATAGACCCATGTTTAAGCATGCCTAAAGATTTCTAACTTTTTACAGAAGGTCAATATGTACCATGTTTACATTTACCACCGTTTAACAGATGCATTTATTCAGCAAGTTGGTGACAAGTTATCCGTCGCTGAATGTCCACAGGAACGACTGCAGTGGACTCCGAGCCACCTCAACCAGTTTTATGCGCTAAAATGCCCCCCCCCCCCCCTTACATAATCTCTATCAATTATTATATTAGAACATAAATTCATAGGTTTTTTACTATCAAATATGATACTACTATTATAATGAACCCTTGGCACGTGACAGCCGTCGAGACCATTAATACAAATTCTCATATAATGGCACATTTATTTTGCAGAGGTTTGTCATGTAATACAAAAATTACACTAAATAAATATTGTTTATGCTGAAAAAGTACACGAAACGATTTTTATTATAAAAGCGCATATATTGGCTTTTTGGAATTTTCATAAATCATTCCTAAGTGTCGACTTTTTGAAACATAAAGTTTGAACCAACAGAAATTGTCTGGATGTGAACTATGACCATTGATGAAGAATGAAGTCCTTGATCATCTGTAATCACTTCTCCTGGTCAGGGATGTGTTGGATCTGGAGTCTATTACAGGAAAACTGGGTAAAAGGTGGGAATTTACAGTACAATAGACATGACACCAGGACATTTAAAATTACATATAGACCTGTGGATATGTTTTTTTTTTTTTTTTTTAATGGAGGTGGGACCAAGTCTTGAACCTGAATTGAGGCTGGGAACCTAGAGCTCTGAGAAAGTACACAACATAACATTCCACCCAACTGGAAATTCCCATCATGTCTATAGAAATAGTTAGACCTAAATTAAAAGTCTTATAATGGGGCAGTGGTGGCTCAGATGGTTGACGGACTTTTTGAGTTGCGGAATTACCTTGAGAAATGGGGGAAAACTAACAATTTTATGTATGTTTAATTGCTGTTAAATAAAATATAAAAAGAAATTAAAGTATAATAAATAAAAAAATTAAACCAATGCTTTAGCTGATTTGAAATATAAAATGAATCCATACTTTAGCTTTTTACTTTGATGCTAAATTGTTTATTTATTCAAGTATAAATAAAGTGTTATATTTCACATTTTATTTAATCTTGTATAAATAAAATTTAAAATACACAAAAATATTTATACTTGGATAAATAAACAGTTTAGCATCAAAGTCAAAAGCAAATGTATAGAATAATCTACAGTGCCGGTGTAAAGTGCATGGAGTATACATTACACATTCACACACTCTTATTTATGCATACTTATGCATTACATTCATGTCAGATTGCTGTTAAGATTAGAATACCGAAGCCTGTGTGTGTGTGTGTGTGTGTGTATGTCATAAAATCTGAGGTATGTATTTTCATTTGCACTCTGTAAAGCAAATTTTACAGCCTTAAATGTTTAACAGTAAGTAATGTTTGCAGTAGCACATACATGTATAGTAATCCATGAATTATTTGTGAATGGCATGAGAGCTACTGCCACCCAGCCCGGTTATTGTCTCTCCAGCCTGAATGTTTGCGTGCTTAACAGTTGCACGTGTTGTCAGATGAGCTCACACGCACTCCGTCTCCATTAAACCTGTCGTCTCTTATCACGAGTGCCGTGCCATATTTCAAAGTGTTCAGTCTCTCTGCACCTCTCACTCCCACTCCGTCATTCTCGCTCTGGTGTCATTTCCTTGCTCTTACCTGACATAATTCTTTGAGAACAGGTGATTAATCAGTGTGTTTTGCCTCTGGATTAAAAGCCCCAAAAGGCCAGAGGAGGTCTTTGAGAATGCATTTAGCAGGAAATGCTGTAAGTGTAAGCTATCATTGAAGCTCAGGTGAACTAACAGTTAGGGATCAGATCAGAAGCAGTGCGACTTACAGGCTTGTACATCAAACGTGGCTGTAAAATACAAAAACAAACACACTACCTGTTAAAGCTTGAATTACAGGAGAGGAAAACGATTGCAGATAATACTATAGCAGATAATTATTTTCTTACATTTTCCCACCAAGCTGTCACCTGATGTTGGCTTTTTGAAGGTAGTGATGAACGCACAACTGGTATTCTGAACAACTAAGGGAGAGGGTTTTATTTTTCAGTAATGCGAAAGTGAAAATGTAATTTCTGCTTCTGATCCATGTGCTTTATTATATGCTCTTAATATGTGTTTTTTTTAGTTTCAGTACATTTATGCTTGTTACAACTTTAGATTACTGTAAATGCATGATATGACTGAAACCTGATGTGGTCTTTTGTTGGCTTAGCCCACCTGTTCAACACTTAATGCAATGTTTTTCTGCTCACCGTGGCTGAATAGAGTGCTTGTTTATGATTATTATGAGTTGAAACTCCTGTGTAAGGAACTTCCAGGGGACTTGTGTACTCCAACCAGCCCATTGGCCAGCAAATGCCAAATTCACAGAGGTCCCATTTTTTAACATTATGGGAACACTTGGGCTCATGATCTGCATCTGCATGATTATCATTTTTTTTAGACTAATGTATTTATTCACACTTTTTTCCCAACCGCAATAGTACCTCCAGTCAACATACACTCGCATTCACACACTACCGCCAATTTGGGAAGTTAATTAGCCTAACCTGCATGTCTTTGGACTGTGGGAGGAAACCGGAGAACCTGGAGGAAACCCACCAAGCACGGGGAGAACATGCAAACTCCATGCACACAGACCTGAATCAAACCCGGAATCAAACCTGGACCCTATATATATATATATATATATATATATATATATATATATATATATATATATATATTGGATGACTTATATATATATATATATATATATATATATAAAATCATAAAAAAGTCATCTAAAATAAATCTATACCCACTTCAGGAAAAAAAATAGTATTATGTATATTATAGTAATATAATATTAAGAATAGTATTATATTATAATCATATATATATCAATATATAACATATAGTAAAGTACTTGTATTAAATATTATTGAAATAAAATAATAATAATAAATAAATATTTTTTTTCCCCCAAAATAAAAATAAAGATTATCAGCTCAAGTGTTCCCTTGAAATAAATTCATGTTTAAAAACTAAAGATTATAGGAATAATTTAATGTAATTACCTCAATTAAAATTCACTTTTTTTTCTCTAAACCTTAGAAATCTCAGTCAAGTTTCATGACACTTTGATAATACATAAAACAAACAAAAAAGAAAAAAAAAACCCACATCTGCACACACCTGAGTAATTACAGGTGAGCAACAGGAGTCTGTGGCCTAGTGCGCTTCACAGCTGCTGCCCACATCAGGGACTTCCTGCCGCAGATGGCGTGCAGGTAGCTCGTTTTCTCATGCCGCACTTCAAACATCGACCTTCAAGCCTTCTTTGTCGCTCTGTGTTCAGGGCGGTGTCACGCCACAAACACGCAAACAGACTGACGGAACCTCTATATATACGCTGAGAAACCGCCGAAGCGTCCTGCGTACAAAGGATCCACCATTTCTCAGACAGTTTGTTCCCATGTGCGGTAACAGTCAGGCGTTTTCAACACTTTATCTCGACATGTATCATCGGTTTGCTCTGATTGAGGATTCACATGTGCTATATACTGTCGTGCATTCTCTCTCTCTCTCTCTCTCTCTTTTACCCACACACCCTGAGGTTAAAGTCGTCTTTAACAATATAGGTTATAACGTAGCGTGCTGAGGGCTCATATACCTTTACAGTTGTTTGACTACTATTCATCCTCCACACCCGTGCAGATTAGGCAAATCAGTGCTCCGCTTGTACTGTATTTGTACTGTCCTGACCCTGAGTGCGTGAATGTACACAACAGTACATCACAAATTGCACGATTTCAAACAGAAGTTTTATGATATGCTGTGAGTAATAGGTGCCACCACCCTGTGCGTGCTGAACTTGAGAGAACTCGCCTATTCAATCAACAACATAATGACCACACAGCCTACATGTAGGCTTTACGTAATACTCAGCAAAAGCAGTTCTGATTTTTTAAAAAAAAAGAAAGAAAAAAAACGAACACTCATTTGCATATAAAATGCATTACAATGACTATTTATAAAGAGGACAGCGCTTGGCTGGAGATGTTGTGTTGATAGATGATATCATGGCATTTGCATGTTTCAAGCTGCTTTATTAATGTTGCAATCCTGAGAATCTGGAGTCACAAATGTAGGCTCACACGCAAAGGTGCCTACGCTTGTCACGTCATTGAAGCTTACAGGAAGTGTACATGACTAACAGTGTAGCCAGTTTCCTATAACAGGACCGTTCTGTTTATGTGTGAAATAAAACATGACAGGGAATGTGGGTTTAGGGTAATAATCAGCTACTGGGTGATGTCATGCAGGCTGAAAGAATTATTCTTATTGCATAAATGTTTCAAATTACAGCTTTTTAACAATGTTTTTTTTTTTTTTTATGAAAAAATGAGGCATCCATTCATACTTTTTGTGGAATGTCCATGAAGCAAGTTAGTTCCTGTTCCCTGGCCTCTCTCTCTCTCTCTTTCTTTGTTGATAATCCAAAAAACCCAGCTTTTCATGTAAAAAAAAAACTGTTAGGACAAGTCTGTTCTGTAGACATAAATTTGCAGATTTCATTTTAAATAAACATATCCTTGCACAATCATCCAATACAAAATGAACACCTTGTTACCTGCAATACAGTAAACCATGTTTTGTTATTTTTTCCTACCCCCTTTATAGATGATTTTCCCTTCCTAATTTAGTCATATCCAATTCTGTGGCAATCCTCAATACAACACCCATCACCCCCACCCTTCCTCACCATCATACACCTCTTTACCTTAAAACCAGTAAAGGTAAAGGGAATAACATGCTCCCTTCAAGAAAGGTTGCACCAACTGACCGAACTGATCTTTTTGACCTCCGGCCTCCCCCTCCCACTTGCGTGACCTGACTTAGCTACAGGCTATATTGATTGATGTGGACGTGTAAGAATGGACCCCCATATTACCAAGGTGTGGCACCAGCTTGACATTTAAACTCTTGCTCTCTGGATAACAAGGGGAACGTGCTTCAGGTGCGCCACTCCGGAGCCTTATCTCCCTGGTTGGATGAATTCCCAACCTCATGCCAGCTCTCGTATCACATAAGAGACATCGAGGACAGAGAAAGTTAACATATTCTTCCAAGTTAAACAAATTCATCTTTTTCGAACTGATGCCCGCTTTAGGAGGTGCTTCAACAAGGCTTTTATAAAAATGGCATATTTGTTTGCTCAAGTTTGACAAGACCTGCATTCTACAAAACTTGCTTGTTTTTCTTCCCTATATCGCAAATTCAGATTAGCAGCTGAAAAAAGTTCCTACATTTATGTATGAATTTGCATTTTCCTTTATTACACGTAATTACATGCAATCATGTATAGTATGCTAATTTGCTGCTTTGGTGTAAGCACCACTCTACTTTTCTTTCTCTCTCCAATGGATGAGGCTCGCACTTTTGGCTGAACTCATATGCAAGTATTTCAAACTCTGCAGGAATGTTTAACATCTGCCTCTTTTCTTCAGCACCTCACATCCAAAGTAATTTCTGATGCTTGGATCGGAATGCAAACAGTGATGGTATCCGTCCCAGCCACCTGTGACCATCACAAGCATACTGTGATGTGGGAAATTACTGTATAAGTGGTTGGACACTAATTAAGAGGAGCTCAGTAACACTAAGGCAACTCTACTTTTACGATTTCTTAACATCTTAGTTACAGGAATCGCAAAGCAGATACACTCCTCAGTATTCATGATGAAATTTGCTTAGTACATAGGCACCTTTGTGCCTGAGTCATATGTTGTGTCTGTTATCTGGTCCATCAATGGCATTTCAGGGAATAAACATGTGCATATCCTGGCAAATTGTCAACCTACCCCTATTCTACTGGTCGGTATTCTACCCATACTCCTAGCTCAGCTTTCCTGGCTCAGGTTTCTGTTTTAAAGGCTTACTAACATCATTATAAAATCCTCCAGGACCATTTGTTGGAAAAATTAATTCACACAACAATAAAAACAAAAAGACATCTACTATAAGTTTTAGGTTGTTTCACAGCGTTTCTGTTTTTCCCAAGGGATTCTCATTGGAAGCTTTCCTGAAAGGAAAAACTCCTGTCCAGGCCTCATATCCATGTTCACAATTTCCTTCCTGTCCCTGAGAACTCTTGTACTTAGATGCTTTTTTAAACTACTCAAATTGGACATGATTGACGGTTCCTATTAGTAACTGATTAATGTGATTTGCGGTGGCACAGTGGTGTAGTGGTTAGTACAGTCCCCTTGCACCTCCATGGTTCCAGTTTTATTCCCACTTTGGGGTCGCTGTGCATGGAGTTTGCATACTTGCTGGGTTTCCTTGGTGGAAGGACTCCAGTTTCCTCCAAGGCTAATTGATGTTTCCAAAATTACCCGTAGTGTGTGAATGCTTGTGAGAATGTTGACTGGAGGTTCTACCATGGTTGTGAAAATGGGAATAAATACAATGGTCACCATTGGCTTCCATGGTCCCTAGCTGGACTACAGAGGTTCCTAGATGGATGAACTTCCCTACAAACATTTGCTTAGTAAGATTTTTTTCTCTCTCGCACTCTTTATTTGAGGCAAAAAAGAGCAGCTGTTCCATATTGTCTATAATATGCCTTTTAAAGTCCAGAATATAGCCACTGTGGAGTGATTAAGGAGCACTATAACTATGACACTTTGTTGTAATTAAGCCTTTTGTAAATAAATTAAATCTATGCCACTAAAAGCATTTTGGTTTGTCTCAGTAAACAAGCTATATATTAAAGATTTTGGATATTTACCTGAAGTTCTGGGGAATTTTCCTGGAGGTAACACAACCCATAATAAATGTCTAAGGACCAAAAATTCCCCTCTGACCGGTAATCAGTTTCATTTCAGTTTTGTTATTTTCACCCTCACCAATATTGTCTTACATCACATTTGAAATGCTTGAAATATCAGACTGAAGTAGAAACCAAGGTATTACTCACTGAAGCTGGTAGGGTCATGATACCTTACGCATGGCCTTTATCTTCTCAGGATTTTATCCTGAGCTTGGGTTAATGTGTATGAAGTTAAACGTGCTCTCCCTGTGTCTGCCTGAGTTTCCTCTGGGATTTCAATGAATAAACACTTCAGAATGCATTGTTATTGAAAAAAAAAAAGAAAATTCTGGCTGGGTAACAGTAACTCCAGTTCATTGTGATGTATTTTTGGCCTTTGGATTACGGCAACTGATAAAAATCACGCTTACACTTCATTCCATTCTTCTACTTCATTACTGTAGGTATATCAGTTCAACTGCTTGTTAAGGCAAATATGGGATCAGCCAATCACATAAGAGCAGCCCAATTGCATTTAGGTATGTGGACAAGGTCACGACAATCTGCTGAAGTTTAAACCAATTTCATAATGGGCAAGAAAGATGATTTAAGTAAATTTAAACATGGCATGGTTGTTGTTGCCAGGAGGGCTGGTCTGGGGACTTTCAAAATTGAAAAACTATCTCTGAATATACAACACATAAATCCTTGAAGAAGGTTTTATTTCACAAGACCTCAACCAAATAGAGCACCTTTTAGATGTGGGGAAACTGGAGATTTGCATCATAGATGGGAAGCTGGCAAATCTGCAGCAACTGTGTGTTGCTATAATGTCAATATCGACCAAAGATTTTAAGGAATGTTTCCAGCAGCTTGTTGTATCTATACCATGAAGGGTTTATGCAGTTCTGAAGGCAAAACAGGTCCAGCCCAGTACTAGCAATGTGTAAGTAGTTAAGTGCCCAGTAAGTGTATACTGTTATGGCCACCGCAACAGAAAAGCAATTGCCCTATCCTCCAAAGATCATGAAATTGTTTGCTCAATGGCTCAACAGCAGCAGCCTGTTGGAGTGGGGTTTGAACTACTGACCTTCTCATCAGTGAATAAGGGCCTTCATTATATTGGTGGAAATATAGGGCAAACAAAAGGCAGTTCTTATTACTCAATCTATTGAGACAGTGGGCATGGTTAACACTGTCATCTTGCAACCCCATGGTTGGTGGGTTAAATCTCACTCCTGGTCTTTATTCATGAAGCAAGCATGTTCCTCCAGTGCTTGGTGGGTTTCCTTTGGTTACTCCAGTTTCCTCCTACAGTCCAGTGCAGGCTGAATGGTATTGTCTGTAGTATATGATTGGGTGTGTAAGTGAGTGTTTACTGTGCACTGTGGTTGATTGGCACAACATCCAGCGTTGTGGCCTAAGTCCTCTGGAATACAGTAGGCTCCAGGTCCGAAGTGACCCTAGACCCAAGCGGTATAGGCCATGGATGGATTAATAAATGATTATGCTGGTAGAGTTTAGACTTAACTAGAACATAGGAGGCTCATGAACTTGAAAGTTATCATAGGCTCTTCGACATCTCATGAGGAGTTACGGAAGCAACACCATGAAGGAAACTAAGGTATACACTAAAGTGACAGCTATCTTAATCATTTCTATGGTAGTGGTAATCATTTCTATGCACAATGGATTTTTGTGGATTTTAGGAGACACAGACTTATTGGTCATTTATAACCGATTTGCACGATCTTGGGAAGAAATGAAGCAAGTCATTAAAATCTTTAAGCCCACAGCAAAATGAAGCTTGGTTAAAAGTTAATAAGCGCACTATAAATCTATCCTTAAGTGCCCCCATTATGGAGTGATAAGAGTTACCAGTTTGATCATGTTGCATGTTGATTCTCATGTCATTCCTGTCAGCCCACAGCAGCTGGGTCCAAATTAATCAAAGGCATTGCCACTTTGTGACAGTTTCTTGGAGCGAAGCACCATCCGAAATAAACCGATGTGAGCGCGGAACCGTACGGCGAGTCTGCACTTGCGTGTTCAGCGAGCTCCGTCCATGGCATGTAAAAATACGTCATTAAAATGTTTCCCTTTTCCCCTTTTAATGTAAACATCATTACTCGATCATTTCAAAGGAAGCACAAACGCTGCTGGCTTAAGACTGGCAGTCCCCTTGTGAGACGTGCGGACTAGACCTGCATGTTCCTACAAGCATACGTCTTATTCACACACACGCACAGTCAGACATAATCGCTTCCTTTTTTAATAGAGCTAATAAAGTAAGTAACTGCCTTATTTATCTAACTCTGTTCACCCCAGATGCACTTTAGTTAGGTAAACAAGTTAACGACATAGTAAATCAAACTCTTTTTAATAGTACAGACAAACTGACAGGGCAAAATATCCGAAAATAAAATCATAAATCCATTTACCTCTTGTTACCTACCATGTTTGATGTGCAGGATGGAAATCTGGTATTACAAGGGGCGTTCAAGTTAAAGCAGGACTTTCGATTGATAAGATGCAGAATAACAGAACACAGTTATGAGAGTAAAAGCTTACTACAGTGCTACATTAATGCACTTATCCCAGTGTTTCACTAGTGCTTGGATACCATCAAGGTCCAGCCATGATCGGCTGACATCGGACTGTCTGCCTTATGCTGGCCTCCCAGAAACTCCTTTAATGACCCAAACATGTGGAAATGGTTCAAAGTGAGGTCAGGACTGTAAGGTGGGTGTGGCAATACTGCAAACTCAAGTTCCTGTAATGTGCATAAACATAAATTGGTAAATAATTGTGTGTACAGTCGATCCTCAGATGCACCTCTTCCACAAGTTAGCGACAAGTTATCCATTGGTTTTCAAGAATCAAAAGTTTCACTCGGCGAATGTTCACAGAAACGAGTGCATTGGGCCCACCTAAGCTGGGAGGATCATCATATACGGGTGTACAGCCTTCTTTAAAACGTGCACAGTTTAAATATTTCATGTGCTTCAAACCCTAAAGGTACTAATTCAACTTTTACAATTTTACTTCTAACACTCAACATTTAAAGGTATTAGCTCAACACTAACGACACTAATTTATACAGTGTTATTGCAACCTCGTAAGAGCAAACTCAACCTTAACATATGCATGATTTCAGAAACTGTTTCCTGAATTCTCTTTTCGAATACACGCCCTGTTCGGCCAGCGGAGAGTGAATCACAGATAAGTAATCGAAAAAGTAGATTGGATAAAGATGTTTTCATTAAAGATGTCTTAAAACGTGTTGAACTCACGAATACTATTTCAGCGAATCCAAACAAAATTAAACGTCAGACAGATATCTAAATCTTGCGAAAGGTTCGATAAATTCTGTCCAGCAGTCGATTTAAGACGCGTCCACAATTTGACACAATACTTCATCTCTTAATATATTTATTAAGCTCAAATACTAAACAAAATTCAGAGTAAATTATGAGAGCTGTTTGTGTATTTATGGAAAAATCTGAATGATCTGCGTTAATATTAAATGCTTTTAGTGTCCTGTATCTTATGTAGCTGAGTGTCTTGTAAATGATGAAATGTTCTTCTTTCACTAGATCGCTGGTCTTTAGATTTTAGCGGACGGCATCTCTTTGGAGGTGTGTTTTGAAAAGCATGTTCGGAGGGTTCTTTGAAAAACAAATGGGCCTGGTACCAAAGAGCGCTTGTTTTACTAAAAAGAATAACCATATGGTGTTAAAGGAGCCTAAAAAACAACAATTTGATTTAATTTAACACTCGCTGAATAGAAAAGTGACACAAACAAGCGGCAGGGAGACAGTCTGAGTGTCTGAGCCTCCGTGCTGTACACACTCTGTTCCAGGACTCTGTTCCAGGAGTTTTTGCGGTGCGTCGCTTCCAAGAATGAAGCTCGGAGGACACTGAGCTCTCATGGGGCGGATCAGCCAAGAGTGCTGTGTAAACTAATGTAGCCTGGAGCGCCTCCGAGTACACACCTCCTCTCTCTCTCTCTCTCTCTCTCTCACACACACCCACTGTCTCTATCGCTCGGTTTCTCTATCTGTCTCACTCACACGCACTACAACAAGCTTTACTGGCATGATCTCTGCAGCTGCTGTTTAGAGTCTTTCTGTGAACTTGTAGGATGGATTTGCAGAATCGTGCGTGCATCATTGCAGCTGGTGTTGGTGTAAATGTTTGGTGTATACTGTATAAGTGGCCTCCGGATCTCACAACCATACTATACGTCCATTTATCCTTTCATCTAGGAATGATTGTAGTGCACATTTTTGATCGTGGAGGCCAGTGGTGACCAGGGTATTAATTCAAATGTATTTTTATAACCATGGGAGGACCTCTGGTCAACATTCACACAGTACAGGCAATTTGGGAAGGCCAATAAACCTAATCTAGATATCTTTAGACTGTGGTGGGAAACCCAAGAACATGGAAGAACATGCACATAGACCTCGAGGTGGAAATCAAACCCCGGACCCTGGAGGTGCGAGGCCACAGTGCTAACCCCCTAAGCCACTGTGCTGTCTTACTACAGCATGAGTGTGGCAATTACTGATTTGAATAATTTTTTTCTTTCTTTATCTTCCTCTGTCTGTCTGTCTCTAAAGACTCTCTCACCCACAATATCATTGGTTTACTCTCTCTCTCTCTCTCTCTCTCTCTCTCACTTGCTTCCTATCTATCTACCTGTACCTCTCTCGCCTATATTCTCTTTCTTCGACTGTCTCTTCTTCACTCCCCTGTCTCTCTCTCCCTCCCTCTCCCTCTCTCTCCCTCCCATCCCCCCAACACTCTCTGTATGTTTATGAGCCGTTCGCACGCGCGGCCACCGACAAGGCGAGACGGCGCCGGACAGGCCTGACTAGTGTCCTTGTTTTTTTTTAATAAAGGAGTGCTAGGTTAAAGGGTTAAAGAGTTAAAGGGGCAAAGGTCATGCCTGCAGGTGCATTGCGTGAGGACGCTGCTGTATCTCAGTGCCTAATAATAAGTCTTCATCATTCAGCACTGGCGGCGGGGCGACGACCCACAGCTGTACAGCTGTGTACACAGAGTGTATGTGTGTATATATATATATATATATATATGTAGTATTTCATTTTTCTAATAAATTTTAATTTTAAAAAAAAAAAATTTCTTAAAGAGAAATCCGCTTTCACTTAAAGGTCACTTATTAATATTTGTTGAAAAAAAACATATATAAATATATATAAATATATATAATACGGAAGGTATTCAGACCCTCTTAAATTTTCTCACTTTTTGTTATATTGCTAAAATCATTTAAGTAATTTTTTTCCTCATTAATGTACACACAGCACCCTATTTTTGCAGATTTATTAAAGAAGAAGCCATTTGCTAAAATCATTTAAGTTTATTATATATAATATTTTACACATACACACTTCCATAAATTTTCTTTTGTTAAAATTTCTTTCATCTTTGTAAAGCTGCTTTGAGACAATGACCATTGTTAAAAGTGCTATATATATATATATATATATATATATATATATATATATATATATATATATATATTATAGTAAAATTTTTCTTAACCAAAAAAAAAACTCTATATAACTCAGATATATACTGTAGTACACTGATCAGCCATAACATTACAATGTAACATATTGTGCCCGTTATTGTGGAGGTTCCTCTTGTGCCACCTGGGCAGCTTTGGCCCCCCCATGGTGCGGTTGGGTCTGCGCGGACCCTCCGGGTGCTGTAGGTTACGACGTGGGGCCTCTGTGGATCGAGCTTGTTTTTGTCCAGTGCGTCAATGTATGTAATTGATAATCAATTTTAATTTGTTATTGTAGTAGTATGTGTGTGCTTGAACTGGCCTGATACTGACCTGGATCTGTGCCATGTCTAATTGTAATTGCCATTTTCACAGGAATAAGATTTCATCTCGGTGCCTTTGTCCTCAGTTATTCCTGAGAGCTCGCGTCAGCTTCCGTTTACATCCTACGCATAAACTGACCCACAGACACATCAAGGTTGCAAAAAATCTCTAAGCCAAAAGACAACAAGGTTCTCCTGTATCCACGTATGTTTCTGCTTCATGAACGGCAGCTACAGTGTGGAGTCACTACAGTCTGATTAAGGTTTAAAACCTCAAACATCCTCAGGTCCATCCGTCTGAGAAGATTACAAAAATACCTACCCTTAAGGCGACGACCCGAGTGACAAGTGCTTGTACGCTGAAAGGTACGAGTGTGTGTGAGGAAGTGTGTGCATTAAAGAAAATCCAGGGAAAAAATAAACTGACAATTTGCATGATTATCTGAATGGGAGATGAATAGAGTCGTGATAGGCCCACATTAAGAAACAAGAGAAACGAGAGTGATAACATTAGTGTGTGTGTGTGTGTGTGTGTGTGTGTGAATGTGTGTGCGTATTTTTTTTTTCCTGCCCGAGGCGTTGTGCTCCAGATTTGAGAATGAGTTAGCGTGTGAAGACATCGTGTCTCTGCACACCACGCCTGCACCTGTCAGGTTTTGTGCAGCATGCCTATGTTTCGTGCGGACCAGTGATGGGCTGAGAGAGAGAGAGAGAGAGAGAGAGAGAGAGAGAAAGCATAGCTGATTTGCATGTGTATGTTTCTCTCATTACACACACACACACACACACACACAGCTGCATACCTGAGTGTGACACACACCTGGGACTTAACTCATGCCTTCAGTGGCCCTGGAGACAGGGCGAAATATTTACATGGACACTCGTTCTCGTTCTCGCTTTCAAGCCAGTTATCCTAAAAACAAAGAGTGTGAGGTATCTCTGAGGCAGGGTTAAGACTGTGAGAGTTTCGCTGTAATTACTGTACAATGCAGTCCGATGGTTTCTGCTGTATCACACTGTTCCTGGTTCAGACAGAATCGCATACTGACAGGAACCGGAACGTATGAATTCCTGTTTTTATGTGAATTCTTGATTTTTGTTTTTCTTTTTTAATTGCTTCACAGTCTTACTGTTGTATTAAAGGACATAATTAACTGAAAATATTTTTTTACTCTACTGTAAAATGCAATAAATAAATAAAACTGATAACTAAAGTGTTATTTTCATTAAAGCACAAAAAAAATTATTTTACAAAACATTCTTTATTTCTGTAAATGTTGAACGACATACAACTTTTAGATCCTAAGGGAAATTCCAGGAGTTTGTTTTCTACAAAAGTGTTTAATTAGTTAATTAATTTATCAATCAAATACATAAATAAATAAATAAATAAATAAATAAACATAATAAACAAGTCATATTTTATAAAGATAAAGAGACTTCATTGTCATTGTAGTGATACAACAAAATTTGTTTTGTAGCTCTCAGAGACCAGCAGCAAAAAGAAATAAACAACAGAGTAAACAAAATAATTAACAAAAGATAATTGAAATAAAATATTATTAATATAACTAAATATGTGATGTATGATGTGTGATACAAACTTTTTAAAGTATAGCACTAATACTAAAGTGCTACATTATGGCAATATTGCATATTTTATAACATTTATATTGGAGCACAATTTTGCATTCACGTGCCACAAAACTAACGATGCTATTAAATAAAAATAAAAAAAATCCATTTTGAAGCAATCAAATATAAAATTATTTCCAATGAAATAATTCTTGAAAGATTTCATTTCGACTATTCTGTATATCGTAGCTCAGATTAAGCCACACCCCTAAACCTCTAAAGCCTGAGATCTTGTAAAGCAGTTTAGTGTTTTCATAAGATCTCACGCAAATGATTCATCTTTTCAGCTAATTACCATCTCCACATGCACGACAACCCTAAGAGGCCTACGGTAATGCATGCACGCCACACACACTCAGCACTGATCACTGCTGCTTATCTAAGCTGGATTTGGTAATAAAATAACATTACGTTTATTATCCTTAAGACTGTACTGTATAAAGCTTGTTTAAAAAGCACAACATGCACAAGCACACTACACAAACACATCAAACCACACACCCTCATAATTTATATATAAAATCTAGCAGTGCATATGGTGTGCATTAAATGCTGTTAAAAGTTGTTCAACAGTTAGACCAAATTCATATTTTTTTGTTTTTAGATAATACTACATCAAAGTCTCTTTAGGCTCCCCGTTTCTTCACATCATGTTTACTTAATTTTTTTCGTTGTAGTTTTAACAATACAGACAAAAGAAAGCATTCTTGCAAGAGAATGATGTAATGATGTAAGTAATACCAGGACCTTTTTGGGAATGTTTGAGATGTCATTCTCTAATAAATTAAAAACAATATATTCCTGTGGTGTAAGAGGAACGAAAAACTTTCGGTGATGCTGATATTGGAAAATAATCAACACTATCAAGTACTCTCATGCTCTGCTGTATACTGGAGTTCGGGGCTTAAATACTGAATTTAATACATATCTTGGGTATGAGATATAATGAAATGAGGATAACAATAGCTCAACTGAATTAAATATTGTACATCAAACAATTTTTAGCTAAATTTATTTTTTATGTAATTTGAATTCAGATATAAATATATGCTGTGCAAAAGTATTGACCCCTGTACATTTCTCCCTATTTTGCTTCCTAAAATACAGATTTTATATTGTATTTTAGACCGTTTTACAGGCTTTTGTTTCTCATGTTTAGTCCAGTCCCTGTGCCTGAGCAGTTTCTGAGCAGTGTTTCTTCTTTGTTAAGCCAAACTGTGACGTATGGATCATTCAAGCATAAAAACCATCATCTAACTTAAGGCATGAACCGATGAGAAACTGGTGCAGCTGATGACAGATGATCAGGCGGTGATTAGTGTATGGCTGATTATGAATGCTGAGTGGTTGGAACAGACGAGAGAGGAAATGAGGTCGCTGCTAAGATTGTTACATAAACAACACATTTTTAATTGTTTTTATGCACTTTATGGTACGTTGCAGTAAAAACCCATTTTTAATTTAATTTAGTCTACATCATTTAAATTAATAAATATTTATATATTGTATATAATAAGTCATGGCTCAAGAATTTTTGCACAGTACTGCACATAATGTCTCTAAATGTACACGATGCATGCATTAATCTGCTTATGTATTGCAAATAGTAATATATTTATTTTATTCATTTTAATCAAGTCTATAGATCAGTTTATATTACATTCTGTGTGAGTGCGCCCGAGCATCAGCTCTCAGAACCAGGATCAACTCTCAGAATGGGTTTAGAATCGTTTTATACTTAAAACCTGCCTTGTGGGGTGGAAAGATTCAGTGGTTGAAAAATCTATTCCTTGCTTTTCCACTAGGGGGCAAAATTTTAAACCTTCATTCATACAGGTTTCAAGTTTCATTGTCAGTAGTTTCTTTGATGTCCCCTAATGAATGTTAAAAATAAATATAAAATAATCTAAACATAAATATTAAATAAATAGAATAAAAATATCTAAAATAAAAATATAAAAAAATTTAAAAATATAAATAAATAAAAAATTAATTTACTAACCTGTTTTGATTAGTAAAAACAAGTACACACACTCAGAAAAATGATGGACATAAAAAATGGGTATAAAAACAGAATTAAAAACAATAAATATGAAATATGAAAACAATATGAAATAAGACTATATATATATGATATATGATAATATGATATCATATATATAATATATATATACTGTAAACTATCCCCGTAGAGTGCAATTTACGCAAGTGTGTGAAAAAGTCCGCAATATGTTTGATAAAAAAGTCTGTACTGTGTCTGCAAGGCTGCAATGGTTTGTGCAGATTCCAGTGTTACTGTACTGTATCTACTCTTTAACTGCACACAAGTAGACTCTAATAATGTTCTAATAATTACAAGACTTTTCAATTGTAACTGGTTGCACCAGAATTAATTGGTAGTACTGGCACTGTGCATTATAGTTAAATAAGAGCTGGCTTAGTGGTTAAGACGCGCACCTCCAGGGTCTGGGTTCGATTCCCACCTCCAGGTCTGTGTGCATGAAGTTAGCATTTTCTTCCCATGCTTAGTGGGTTTTCACCCACACTCCAAAGCCATGAAGATTGTGTTAATTCATGTCCCCAAATTGCCCGTAGTGTGTGAATGTTACAAATGGGAATAAATACAATGCTAATCACCACTGACCTCCATGGTCCCTAGTTGGACTACAGAGGTTCCTAGATGGATCTGAGTCATGTTTTTATGTTTTGAGGATAGGGAGGTAGAATTAAATACTAATAACATTTAAATGCTTGTTAGTAAAGTTTATTTCTGGTTTATTATCTATTTATTTCTGCAATGATATTTTAATAAGTGCTCAGTGTTAAGAGCTTTAGGCGAGGTCTCCCCTCTCTCTCCCCACCCTCTTATAAACGGTGCACTGTACAATAAACTAAAAGAGTGATGTTTATCTCTGCAGCTTAAACCCAAACCGTGTTACATCTTTATGGAGGCTGGGTCGATGCTATTTCAGTGTTTCTTTTCCCCGAGGTGTTATCTCGGCTCTCAGCTCTGCTTCATGTCGATCAGCACGTAAGACGCGAGCCGGCCACGCTGACCCCGACTACCTGCACTGAGATACAACACCTGATTTTACCACTAAGGGAATCCAAAACATGAGAAACAGATCTCAGTCTACGCTCGTCTTTATATTCTATTTTTGCCATTAATTTAATCCCTTTCCCGGTATAAATATACACCGTATGACGTATAGTACTAAGCTGTCCTGATTTAACCTTCATATCAGGGCTAATTATGTGTGAGAGAGGCCATGATTTGATTGGTAAAAACAAGTACACACACATACACACACACACACTCAGAAAAATGATTGACATACAAACATGACCTCAAAAGACTCTCCCAGATTTCCTGTAACCATAATCACACGGCTCACGATTTCTAATTACGGACTGTTCCTGTGCCGAACAGTGTGTGCGTTGGCATATCTTTAACTTGTAGCTTGTCTCAATAAGGCAAGTTGTTTTATTCAATTATTTGTTTGTTTTCTTTATTTTAAACAAAACATACAGGATAATAAGAGGCATGTTTGTTCGCGTGTTCGACATGCGTGCCTACGCTGTGTTCTTAGGCCTTCACGTGTGTGTATGTGTGTGTGTGTGTGTGAGTGTGTAATCAAAACCCTTCCCTGTCGCTCATATCATCAGTGGTGGAATGTATTCAGTCATTGAGGAAGCGCTTTCCTGGCTCCAGTCCATCTCTGGTTCTGCTTTATCGCTCCTCAGGAAACACAGCCATCTCCTGCTGCTAATGGCATCCAGTGCCAACAGGAGCAGCTCACATTCGGTCCGTGTAAACCACACACACAAATTACAAAAATGAAATCAACACCAGTCTGCCAGCGCTGCTTGAGCCTGTCCCTTAGATTCCATCAAGTTTAGCATTTTAGGCCAACTAAAAGGAACTTAATTAGCTGTGTTCCTGTTCTTGAAAACAAGGACATGTTCTAAGTGTTAGTGTCACAGAAACCTGTTCAGCGGTGTATGGTTACCACGTCACGAGGGAAAGATATAAATGGAAGAAAATGACCTCATAATCATTCTGGATTATTTAACTAGAATATAATGTGTTGCATAATTGTTATAAAAAAAAATATATATATATATATATCAAGGACGGTAGCATAGTGGTTAGCACCGTTGCCTTGCACCTCCAGGGTCCGGGTTCGCTTCCCACCTCAAGGTCTGTGTGCATGGAGTTTGCATATTCTCCCTGTGCTTGATAGGTTTCCTCCCACAAAATTAAAAGACATGCAGATTAGGTTTAATCATTCCTGGTTTGCCAATAGTGTGTGCATGTGTGTCCTGAGATGGATTGCCATCCTGTCCAGGGTGTTCCGCAGCTCGTGCCCAAAGTATCCTGGAATAGGTTCCAGGCACACAAGCCTGTACAGGATAAGCGAAACTGAAGACCAATAAAAAATAATTATAATAAAATCTAAAAGATCAAAGGAATGCTACACAAATTGAACCATCAGCAATATGTAGTTGTGACCTCATTTAAACGTATTTTGTTTTAATATTGACTGGTTTAAACAAACTTTAAAGGTCCCATATTTTACCATCTCTTTAACAAGTTCTTAGAGGTTCTTTAATGTGTTTTTGTGTGTGTGTGTGTGTGTGTGTGTGTGTGTCATATTCCATCAGCTGTTATGCATTTTTCCCCCTCTGTTTCATTTTTGCAGTGTTTAAGCCTGTGTAAGTGAGCTACTCCTGAGCCACGCCCCTTTAGAGATCAGCAAAACTTCTTATATGAGGTAACAGTAGGGGAAAAAATCTACTTGGCTTGTTTAAACCTCGCCCACTTCATAAATGGGATAAATAAAAAGGATGAGAATTTAAATTTAAAATAAGACAAAAGACCCCACATTTTTATTTATTGGTTCTTAAGTTTGTTTATATAAATAAATAGAAAATCTTAATATTGATTGTGTTGAGAATAGTATAATATGATCACTCATGTTGTGTTAGATTAGATTTTGTGCTTTTTAGTATCTGGGGAATTTACAGGCCATGAATGCATACAAGAGCTACTTTTATTTCTTTACTTTAAAAAAAAATTCATAATTTTTATTTGTAAGTTCTATTTTTCAAATGAGCCGAAAAGCCATCTTCTGATCTGCTGACATAAAGTGGTGAAAGAACAATAATTACAGTAATGCTGCAGTTTTCAAAGGGGAATTCTAAGGAATAAAACACTTCCTGGTGTGCTGTACTAGAACAATAACCAGCAACAGGGTTGTGTGATGAACCGATTAAAGTCAATTATTGCCCTATATTAATACAGTGTTTTATTTTAATTACATCCGAGCAATTTGGCAATTATTTTTATATTATATTTGATTATTTAATAAAAACTTATTTTTGCATCACATCTAATAATATGCCAAATGAGTTAGTCCCCTACAGTATGTTACTATAATTTTTAAATTGCTTTCTAAAGTGCTTTCTTCTTTCTCTTTATGTTAGCCCCCATGTTCGACTGGTCCAGTTTAGACCCGACCATCACACTGGTTTCTTATGATCATTATGTTACCAAACGCCAGCCAGGAAAGTGAATAACTTTGGTTGCCAATCAATATGGCAGACAAGGAAAAAGCGAGGACGGTCAAACAGCAACAGCATCTCACAAAACCCACTGGCTGCACGATTATGCAGTGGTGGGAAGTCAATTGTTACAAAAACTGTCTGGTCCTCACACCTCACATGCTTGAGGATTCAAACCTTGGTCTGGGAGTTTGTATGTTCTTCAGGGCTTGGTGGATTTCCTCCATGTACTTCCGGTTTCCGTCAGTGGCCCAAAGACATGCATTGTTAGTTGATTGGCATTTCCAAATTTGCTATAGAGTATGATTGGTTATGTATGTGTGTGTATCAGTGGGTTGCCAGAGTAGTATAACTATACCTACAATAATGACTACTAACGGGGTTTTTTGGTATGGTAATGGTAATTGCCATAGTGATGCCAGCTTTAATGTCCTATATTGACCCAGGTTTCAAAGTTCCCCAAAGTACTGTAAATGTGTGTACTGTAAATTTCACAATTTAAATAGTTCTCAAATAATGCAATAAATTGTATTTCGTGCACTCCTTTAGAGAAGAACAGAGCTGGACAACAAGCTCGGCCGATTATATAAGGTTACATTAGGGGAAAATTCAAACTAGCATTTTAAAGCCCTGGTCAAAACAGGAAGAAAATCAGGAAAGGAAAAAGGGCAAAGACGGCGTTTTTTTTTTTTTTTTATCTCACATTTTTGTTTGTCCCCACACTGGAGATAAACAATGTCTAAAATGCATAAAAAGTGTTTTTTTAACAAGTGAATGGGTCACATGTAACCCTTAAAACTTCGAGAATTTTGCATAAAAAAATTATATATATATATAAATGATGAAGTAAATTTTTGTTCATTTTAACCTGTAAATTTTAACAACTGTACAAGCACAACTGAGAAAAAAAAAATGGGTGGCATAGTTGTTTTTATAACCAAATAATAATAATAATAATAATTATAATAATTATAATAATTATATACTGATTTTAAGAGTTCTACATGTTATGTACATGTCATTTACAGTACACATAATAAGTAAGTAATAATAACTTTTGTTTTTACCTGATATAAATATATGACAGAAAAAAAAGAAAAAAAGATATATATATATACTGTATATATAAAAATATAAAATATGTATTTTTTTTTAACCGTCATATATATGCTTACATGTTAGGGTTCATAGGAAGCTTCAGCTATCAAACTGTGCATTTGGGTTTTCGGATATGTCAGATAAAACAAAAGTTTAGTAATTATTAGTTTTATAACGTGTAAATTTGACCACGACTGGAATATGGGAATTATTAATGTTTTAATGGAAATGGATGTCTTTTTTCCACTAAAACATTAAAAAGCATTACTCTAAAAATAACACTTCATAGGGATGAGTGCATTAATGCCTATAAACCTATAATCTGCCAAAAATGACTCAACATCGTCTGAATCAGACCCAAGAACTCATCAGGGGGTTTTGTGGATATACAGTTCTCTCTTGTAAACTGATGTGATGTCACTGTATAATGTTTACGCTCCATTCATTTTAATTGGGTTGTGTAGCATTTAAACAGTTGTATTGTATTAATAAAAATCTGTGCTATGTTTTTTTTTTTTTTTTGCACTATAACAAGTCTCTAGCTGCAAACCTGATGATACATCACCATGATCCTGTTCTACTCCAAAAAAAAAGGTGTTATACTGTAGAGCATATTTGAAGCTGGGGTGTTGCACTCCACAGTATGACAGTGATAAAAGGGCCGGAGAGAGACGCATCCGAATTGAGACAACAATGGAGCATTTTCCTCACCGCAGCACCTTTTTTCAGGGCTGACACACGAGAAGGCAGACTGCAGACTAGCCGCGACGCCGCGGGAGATAATTACATGTTGATTGTGTGTGATTGTGACTTAGGCACAATAGTCACAGGAGCTAGAAGACTCAAACACTGAAACTCATTCAGCACTAAGATCACACTGGAAGTCACTAGGTGGCTCCTGAGCGAGAAATAAACTCGTCTGACCTTTTGTGGCGTTGCTTAAGACTTACTGTCTAACATGTGGTCTCAAATCCAGTCTAGTCCTGAGACGTAGATTCGTACCTATGACATGTTTAGCTTTTGTTCACAAACTTAGTGGTGTTCGACTTTACAGTACAAACTCCAAAAAGACAGCTTCCCTCTTCTCTTAGCTTCATCCACTGTAGTTATTTGAGATGAATTAAATTATCAGACGTCTCAGCCATGTGAGACACTAAAAGCAGACGTCCGACATGTGACGTGATAGACAGCAGGCCGACCGTGACTTAATCTCTCGACATCTAGCGAAACCAAATGTAACTTTGTACTCAGGACAAAGGAGTTAAAAGAAAAAAAAACATCTTTGGTGAACAGTCAAGGATGATTTAAGGTTGATATGAAAATATAATATTCAGATGTTTAATGTCACTTTGTAGATTGAATTGTTCCTTGACTTTGTTCTTCGGTATTGTAAGAATATTTAAATGTTCACATTTTTATTCTGATCATTTTCATTAGGATTGCTCGCAAAACCTCTGCTTGAGCTACTTATATTATTCATTTCCAAATATCTTTGACTATATTCACTGTATCTACTGTATACTGAAAGGGCACGGTGACTTAGTGGTTAGCACTGTCGTCTCGTACCTCCAGGTTTGATTCCCGCCGTGGGTCTATGTAAATGGAGTTTGCACGTTCACACCATGCCTGGTGGATTTCCTCTAGGTACTCCGGTTCCCTCCTATACTCCAAATACATTAGGATAATTAGTGTTCCCAAATTGCCCATAGTGTGTGAATGTTGACCGGATGTCCTATCACACTCTTACAAAATGGCAATAATGGACCTGCACGGTCCCCAGTTTAACTACAGAGGTTTCTAGATGAATGCATATCTACTGTACTGTATGTTGTAAAACTAATAATTATCTTTTTATGGAGAATTCTAGACTGGATAGAGAGTTGGGGAGCATCTGTTCCGGGTTTCGGTTATGTGCTAACCGAAAGGGTAGCATACTGTACAACCCTGGGGATATACTGTAGGACCTGAGTAACATGGGACCCTAGGAAAATAGGACCCTACAACTGTCAACACAGGGTTCTGTTCACACCGAACCTTTTCCCATGCTCACATTATGTGCCATGTAAACCTGAGGACCATAGGACACTGGGAGTGTACGGATGACCCCATCCTGCATCATAATTATAAAGGCAGGCTTGGCAGGGTTCGATTCCCATTTTGGGGTCTGTGTGCATGGAGTTTGCATGTTCTCCCCGTGCTTGGTGGATCGATATCCTCCCCGGTCCCTAGTTGACCTACAGAGGTTCCTAGATTGATGGATGGAATATTAGCTGTAGCTTACATTAAAAAAAAAAAAAAAAAAATTTTTTTTTTTTTTCGTTTTTGCTGGTTAGGAAATTAGATCATATGATCCTGTCACTCAGTTGACTTAAGGCAATTGACTTTACAAGATCTTAGCTTGGCCATGAAGCAGCAAATGATGTAATGAAGTCAAATTCCTGATACACATGTTTTGTCATAATCTGTTCCCATGGCAACATGACAACACTGTTGCAGCTGTACAGAAAAGGGTGTGTTTGACAGGACCATGGACTTTCCAAATATGTGCATGTCGAGGTTGCATATTTGCATGTTTGTGTGCGAGTGTATATGCACTGCAATAGTAGGCCACATACTTCTAAAAGATGGTTGTGAGCGTGACTTAAAAGAATTGCTTATGTCCATGATAAAATCATGCCAACGACTGCAATGTTGCAAATGTGAAACATGCAAAGAATTTACAGTATGTGATGTAATTAAACAAATTGGCATTTTATTGCAGAGCCGAAGAGCTGCTTTCTGTCTCAGCAGAAAAATACGAAATAAAGACATATTTTTTTCTGATGAAACGATATCAATAAAAAGAACAAAAAGGTCAAATAGGAGTGGGAAGCATTGTCGTTATTCTTTATTGCAAGCCACACAGAAATCGCATATCATGATGAGCTGAAATGCTGCATACTTTAACTTTTGTTTGAAGTAGAAGATATACATCATAGTCATTATTTGTATAGGGTTTATATGAATAGGTGATTACATTGCTGAGTCTGAATAAAAAAGTAAATCCCTGCATAATGTACCAACATGTACTTTATTTCAGGATGAGCCTTGACCTAAAATAATGTTTTTTTTTGGTGAGCGCTATCTGGGTGGCATGGTGGTGTAGTGGTCAGCACTGTGGTCTTGAACCTCCACGGAGTTTGCCTGCTCTCCTCGTGCTTGGTGAACTACCTTCCACAGTCTAAAGACATGCAGATTGGACTAATTGGCGTTTCCAAATTGCCCAAAGTTTGTGAATAAGTGTGTGTAAATGTGTGTGCCCTGTGATGGATTGGCATGCCATCCAGGGTGTACTCTGCCTCATGCCATAAGTATCCTGAGATAAACATCTACAGTATCTGTTTTCTGAATTTTGTCTCCCTCTGCTGGTGGAATATGAAAGTTTCACTTTAAACTCAATTCAATTGCAGTTAAAATCCAGTAGGTAACAATACCGCCAACTCTCAGACGATTGTCTAGTCCAGCCTTCCTTAAAAACATCTAATGCATGTTCAGTTAGTTGTTTGGAAGCTACACAAGTGCAGGACAAGATACTGTGCATTTGTTCTACATGTAATACATTATAAATTTTTTTACCATGCATGGTACAGCTAATGCGCTGCATAAACAAATTATGAAAATCTGAATAATTTTCACACTAATTGATGTGAAAAATGTGGCGAGGTTAAGGACATGCTTCTTTATGTATTTGGGAAGGGAGTCTCAATTACCAGTGCTATGTAACAGTTAGGGGCAAATCTATAACTAAGTTTTCCGACATGAAAAAGTCTTCAGTCTGATCTCTTATTAAATGAGAGAGTGGTAAAGAAACGACTGTTTATGAAGGACTGTTTATAGTTGCTTTTATAACATGACTTGATGTTCCATTAAATAATCATTAACCTAAAGAGATAAAAAAAAAAAAAAGCATGACATCTTTGTTAAATGAATTCATAAAAACGTAATCAAGGGCAAACTGTGGTGGTATAAAAGGAATAAAACCACAGCATAATAAATTTTAGGATGGTAACAAAGACTCCACTTCAAGTCACCAGCACACTGTTGATTATTTTTCTATAATAGCACACCACTAGCATATCAGACTTTCTCCATTTACACAATTCGAACTCATTTCACCGCCAGTGTTCAGGGTTATCATAGCTCTCTGTACACCCATGAGGAGACAGCTTGCTTGATTTGTCCATTGTTTCACTCCTGAAGACAGCCAGCTCCAGTTTTATGTCCTCACTAGCCATTTAGGGTCTCTCACCCTCCCGGTTGTCGCATCCGTCATGTATTATTGAGCGTCATCTCGTCTTGTCCTGAACCATCCGTGTCTTTAAACTCCGCCTCCCCCATGGAGTCTGCGGGCGTGTCCAGTATGAAGTCTGTCCTCTTTCCAAAAACTTTGTCTTGCAGCTCGGTGATGTCATGCCGGATATCCGCCACCATCAGTAGGAGGAAATCGAAAGATCCTGGAGGTCCCTAAAGCGGAGATGGGCAGGAAGTTTACAAGCAAGAAGAAATAACATTGTACTGACATACAGCACTGTGCAAAAGTTTTGCCCCCCTATAATTTCTTTATCTTTTGTTTCCACAAATTTCAGACTTTCTTATATTTTTTATATTATCTTGAGGAATAGGTCTCCAGGCTTCCTGAAGGACTTGTTCAGCTCTCGTTTCCCATCTAGTCCCTGTACCTGAGCAGTTTCAGGGGAATGGTTTTTGTTTGTTAAGCCATACAGTGACTTATGAATCAGTCAAGCTTTAAAAAACATTTAACTTAAAGCATGAATCAGTGAGAAACAGGTGCAGATGATCAGGTGATCAGGCTGCTGATTAGTGTACTGCTAATGCTAAATGCTGGTTGGAACAGATGAGAGGGGAAACGAGGTTGCTGCTGAGGTTTATACTGTACATAAAGCCCGTCACAGTAAAACATTTGTTCTTTTATTTATTATACATCGTTTTATTTAAATTAATATGTAGAAATGAGAAGTGGTTCAAGACATTTGCAAAGTTCTGATGACCACTTCGTTTTATTTATTCTTTTCCCATTTTCACCTGCTGCAACTGCATTATAGTCACTTCTTGTTTAATTTACAACCAGTTGAGCGCAGCATTGTTTGTGCCACTATGTAGGAAATTTGATTTAATTCTAATCAGACACAGTGTGGTGGAAAAAGTATTTATTCAGATTTAATTGCGTATTTGTTACACTTAAATGATTCAGATCATTACACAGATTTAAATATTACACAAGGTTAATCTGAATAAAAACAAAGTTCTGTTGTAAGTTATTTCTTGATTCAACGGGTCTGGCAGTAGCCAGGTATGAGTGTGGCAAGTGAAATTTAACTCGGTTCCCAAAAATCACAGTGCATTCATAATTTAGCAAGAGGGCAATTACTTTTTCACATAGGACCAAGTAGGTTTGGACAGCTTTTTTTACCCTCAATAGATAAAATCACCATTTAAAAACTGCATATTCACCCGAATTATTGTATTTATTGATTATCTGAACTAAAAAAATAATTAATACATTTTAACTGATGTATTTTTTCCTTAATATTAAGTTTTAATACTTAATTCTATTTAGGGTAAATAAAATGTAAAAGTTGAAAGGTTTCAAATCAACATTTCATTTTAGATCACATGACATGTTTGCAACCTGTGAGATGTACAATTTTAGATATCTTAAGCGATCTAAAGCAAATTAAGAATGACATTTGCAAAACCCATCAAGCACCATGATGAAACTGTCACTCAAAAAGACTATCACAGGAAAGTAAGACAAAAGTCCATTTAGAGTCACCAATTAACAAACAGCACCTCAGATTAGAGCCGTTATAAAGCTTTACAGAGCAGAAGTAGATATACATCTCTATATCAACTGTTCAAAGGAGATTATTGTATATTTTAATGCCTTCACCAATGTGAGTTTCAGAGGTCTCCAAAATACATCTTAAAAAAAAGAAGCTCTTCCAATTGAAATAAAGCTCAGATCATGCATTGATCATGAAACTGGGTTTTCCTAAAGAAAGAGAAAAAAAAGAAAAGCTGCCCAGAACTAGAGGTGAGGGATGGGCTAGGTAAATATTTTTGTTTTGTTTTGTTATAAAGGTTTTTTTTTTTAAAGGAGAAGACTTTTTTCAAAATGCACTTAATTAGTTGTTTCAGCTGTTCCCATTGAGGCGTCGCCACAGCGGACCATTCGGTCTGCACAACAACTCGGCACAGGTTTTACACCGGCTGCCCTTCCTGAGGCAACCCTCCCTCCCATTTCACCTAGAAGATGGTTCTGGCCTCGACTGGTGTTGGTAGCAGATTCTCTGAGGACTTTATCGTTTGATAGTTTAGGACTACCTGGACTCCATATTAACATCAATTAACATCAACTGTTATAGCTGAACTGACTGCCACCTAACACACTGTATAAATGCAGATCATTTACTGCTCTCTGTTTCACCCAGATGAGGATGGGTTCCCTGTTGAGTCTGGTTCCTCTTAAGGTTTCTCACCAGGGACAAACTGACCATTTTGATTCATACACATTCACATTCCATACAAACTTAAATAATTCTTTTGATTGTGTAAAGCTGCTTTGGGACAATGACAATTGTTAAAAGCACTATACGAATAAAATTTAATTGAATTTAATTGAATTTATTTTTTATGGATATACTGAAATACTATGGATATACTGAATAGGGAATTCAAACTTATTTGTAATAAACTTTAGTTTTATTAAGTGTGTTTCGTGTATTTGCTGAACTGACTTTATTATAAATTGCCCTGCTTCTTAGTTTGGGAGATTTTAACTCTAGATCAAACATGTAAACTCACCGGTGGTCCTCGGGGTCCAGGAGAACCCTTTTCACCCTGCATAAGCAAACACACACCAGAGTTCTGTTATAAAGGGTCTATTATAGTGTACATACACGTTTCAAATAAATCTCAGTTTTATTCCAGACATAGTACTTATATACATAATCCTTAATGCATTCTCAACACACACACACACACACACACACACACACACACACACCTTAAGTCCATCTCTTCCAGGTGCTCCTGGCGGTCCCTAAGGAAACAAGTGTTACTAAGGATTTTTTTTACAAAAAAAATAGTGTTATTCATGTGTGTGTGTGTGTGTGTGTGTGTGTGTGTGTGTGTGTATGGCAGTAAGTGCTCACCACTGGCCCTCTGCGTCCCCTCTTAACATGTGCCATGTCCGGCTGTGGACCCATAGGGCCCATATCACCCCTCGGCCCCTGAGGACCTGGAGTACCAATGGTACCAGGCTCTCCTTTCTGTCCTGGAGGTCCTGATTATTAGATAAAAGAAAAATGAAATAATAAGCAGTGTTGAATACTAGTGTGTGTGTGTGTGTGTGTGTGTGTGAGTGTGTGAATATGTGTGTGTGTGTATACGTACCTGGCAGGCCTGGAGGTCCAGGCACCCCTGGAGGACCAGACATGGTGTGGCAATCATGATTTTTTCCGACTCTACCAGGATGAGGCTTCTCACTGCTGTTAGCAAAATCAGGTGAGATCACCTAAACACACACACACACACACACACACACACATAAATATACACAGTCAGAAAATATAGTATGATGTATGTTATATTAATATAATATTAATATTATCATATATATTTATGAAAAGCGGGCTAGTATTTCAAAAATTTACCCATAAGAAATAATGGAAACCCAAATTATTCGTTTCACAACCCCAATAAAATAAATACATTAAAATAATTAGTATGAAATTCAAAGTAAAAATGAAAAAAATTACCTGCACTTTACCTTTAAAAAAAGTAAAAATAAATCCAGACAGATAGGCGTTTCTGTGTGTGTGTGTGTGTGTGTGTGTGTGTTTATGTGAAGGCGAGAGGAGGGGGGAGGAGCATGCCGTCCAATGACACATGAAAATGGATCTTTAACCTCTCTAATGAAACTTGCTTTTGCTTTATACGCATTTGCTTTGTCTAATAAAAAGTACACATGCACGTGAAAGGATGACTTTCATGCGCACACACATGCAAACACAAAATAAAAGATGCTTTAAACGCATACACATAGTCACACTGTTAAACAGTATTGTTGATTATATACATTATATTCATTCATCTAATTATTATCTAGACACATTTTTCTCACACATACTGTAGAGCTGGGGAGCAGGTAACCTCAGTCAAAAGAACTCCAGTAAGGATCCTGACCTCAGCTAGGGATTGGCAGCTTTTGGTGGACCTTGAACGACAGCTGAAGTTCCCCAGCCACATTGCTATTACCACCCTTCGACCAGACATTGTACTTGTGTCTGAGGCTACTAAGCAAGCTGTGCTGTTGGAGCTTACAGTCCCATGGGAAGACCGCTTGGATGAAGCCTTTGAGAGGAAGCTATCCAGGTACGCAGGACTAGTCAGTGACTGTCAGCAGGCTGGGTAAAGAGCAAGGTGCCTTCCAGTGGAGGTTGGATCCAGAGATTTTGCGGCCCGTTCCTTAGCCCGAGCCTTAAGTAGTTTAGGCATCATTGGAGAGCGAAAGAGGAGAGCTATCCGCAGTACCACCGAAGTGCCAGAAAGGGCCTCAAGATGACTGTGGCTTAAGCGAGGCCAACCATGGAGTCATGGTAGCTAGTTAGCCATCTGGACACAAGCTAGGGTCTGATCAACCCTGGCTGGGTCACCTGGTTGAGGGTGTATGATGTTGAAAGACCCGAAACACCCAATGATTCCAGGAATATCACTGAAGATGTGTCCAGATGCATCAGCAGATGTATTTACATAGTGTACACCCTGAGACATCAGTGACAGCCAGGAAAGACTGGATGACAACCATGAATAGTGTGGTGACTACTGGAGAGACAGTGACAGCTTGGAGAGACAGCAACCGGGGCAGAGTGGGCTGGCAACCCATTCTGTGTCCACCGAGAGGAGGACACCAATCTAGGTACTACGAATTCATTAGGAAAATACCCCCAGGGGTGCCCGAGAGGGGGGGAGGATGAGCATCCCAAACTGATGGACACATTGGTAACAGACACAGGCAACGGACAAACGACAATGAGCAAACAGTGTACATGTGGTAAAGTCTGCAAGAACATCCATGGCTTAAAAATCCACCAAACAAAGATGAAGTGTTTGTTGGGAGCAGGAGCAACACAACGCACAGGTGCTCAACCTGGTGAGACGCAGGAGGAGCCTGGCCCGGAGTCACCCCACAGTGCCCGGAACCTCCAAGTGCTGTCGACTAATCCCTTAAACATCAAGTCAGATCGGAGGCGGATTAAATGGCCTGCAGCCACCATGACGTCATTGTGGAAACAGTTTGACGATGATGTTGACCAAATGCTGGAGATAACAACAAAAGGAGAGGCTGACCGGAAACTTCAAGTTATGACTACCATTATTGTCAGCATTGCAGCTGAACGGTTTGGTGAGGAGGAGAAGCGAAGCTCCGGGACTTCTTACATAAAATCAGAGAGCAGCGAAGATACATGACATCAGGAAGGAGATGAAAGCTCTGAAGTCCCAGTATAAGGGGGCAGGAGAGGAGGGACGAATTGGACTTGCCCAGTTAATGTGTATCCTCCGGAAGAAGATTAGGGTTCTCCGCCGGGCAGAGTGGCACAGGAGGCGACGCCACGAGAGGGCACGCAGACGAGCAAGCTTTATTGCCAACCCTTTCAAGTTTACTAAAGAGCTGCTGGGGCAGAAGCGCAGTGGAAGACTTGGCTCTTCTCAGGAAGAAATTAACCATCACCTCACACAGATGTACAGTGACTCCTATAGAATGCATGAGCTGGGAGAGTGTAATACTCTCATAGATCCACCAGAACCAGAGGTGCAGTTTAATACATCAGATTTGCAGCTAAAGGAAGTCAGAGAGGTTGTACACAAAGCAAGAGCGAGTTCTGCTCCGGGACCTAGTGGCACTTCATACAAAGTGTACAAGTACTGTCCCAAACTCCTACAGCGTCTGTGGAAAATTTTGCGAGTCTTCTGGAGGAAGGGAAAGATCCCAGATCAATGGCGAGTGGCAGAAGGGGTGTGGATTCCAAAGGAGGAAAACTCCACCCATTTAGATCAGTTCCGCATTATTTCCTTGCTGTGTGTGGAGGCAAAGATCTTCTTTAGCACCATTTCCAAGAGGCTGTGCACCTACCTTACAAAGAACAAATATATTGATACATCAGTGCAGAAGGGTGGCATATCAGGTATGCCTGGCTGTGTGGAGCATACTGGTGTGGTGTCACAGCTAATTCGGGAGGCCAGAGAGAACAAAGGCAACCTGTCAGTGTTATGGCTTGACCTGGCAAATGCGTTCGGCTCCATTCCACACAAGTTAGTCCAGCTCACTCTGATAAAACATCATGTTCCAAATAGGTGCAGAGACCTCATAGCTGATTACTACAACAATTTCAGAATGAGGGTCTCTTCAGGAACAACCACATCAGTTTGGCATAAGGTGGAGATAGGTATCATCACAGGTTGCACTATCTCTGTGATGCTGTTCTCCCTGGCCATGAATATGCTGACCAAGTCCGCTGAGTCAGAGTGCAGAGGGCCCCGAATGAATTCTGGACAACGGCAGCCATCCATCAGGGCGTTCATGGATGACCTAACAGTCACGACAGAATCGGTGCCAGGCTGCCGATGGATTCTAAAGGGACTTGAGAAGCTAATGGAATGGGCCCGGATGCATTTCAAACCTTCCAAATCAAGGTCTATGGTGCTGAAGAAAGGCAAGGTGGACGACAAGTTCCGGTTTTACATCAAAGGTATAGCCATACCAACAATCTCAGAGAAGCCAGTCAAGAGCTTGGGCAAGGTTTTTGACAGCTCTCTGAAAGACTCATCATCTATCCAGTCAACTTGTGCTGAGTTGGATGGCTGGCTGAAATCTGTGGACAAGTCTGGTCTACCTGGAAAGTTTAAAGCCTGGGTCTACCAGCATGGCATCCTTCCCAGAATCCTGTGGCTCCTCCTCATCTATGCTGTTCCAATTTCTACTGTTGAGATCCTAGAGAGGAAAGTCAGCAACCACCTGCGGAGATGGCTTGGGTTGCCAAAGAGCCTGAGCAGCATCGCACTTTATGGGCATAACAACATACTGCAGCTGCCCTTCAAATCCTTGGAAGAGGAATTTAAGGTAACGAAGGCTAGAGAAGTGTTGCAGTACAGGGACTCTAGAGATCCAAAAGTGGCTAAGGCTGGGATCCAAGTGAGGACAGGCAGGAAGTGGAGGGCAGAGGAGGCAGTCCAGGAGGCTGAGGCAAGGCTACGGCAGAGGAGCCTGGTGGGAGCGGTCTCAAAAGGCAGAGCTGGCTTAGGATCCTTTCTGACTTCCCAAATAAACACCAGAGGAAAGGGTAGGCGGCGCCTTGTTCAAGAGGAGGTAAGAGCAGCAGTGGAGGAGACGAGATCCTGCAAGGCTGTGGAATTGAGGCTACAGGGGGCTTGCACAAGATGGGAAAATGCAGTTGAGAGGAAAGTGACCTGGACTGAGATCTGGAAAGCCGAGCCTCAACGCATTAAATTTCTTTTTCAAGTAGTACATGATGTGCTTCCAAGTCCATCTAATCTACACACATAAAGTCAAAATTTATTTACAAATTTTGCTCGTCTAGCGAAACACTCGCAAACCATGTTACTCGCAATTAAGATGCATTTCATCAATATAACACATATTAACAAATGTAGTTTTCAATTAGATTATATTACATATTTATACCAAAAAAGTTTTCTTTTCCTGGAGTGTGTGTGGGAGATTTTTTTGTCTTCCACTTGTTAATGTTACCTAATTATAAAATATTAAACAAAAGCTGTATCTCCAGTCAAAAGAACCAACGAACGACTCAGGACTCTGCGCAGATCTGAATGAAGTGAGCAGGATTTATTGCAGCAATAAAACCCAAGTGAGCCGCACTTGTAATGCTTAGGTCATAAATCCAAGCGTGATCAAGAGCAGACTGTCTGACGGTTACATACACACTCATTATATACAGTTTATAAGGGGAGGGATGCACACCGTATCTCCTCCTCAGTACTTCTTTTTTTCATTCCTTACCAAATGTTTTAACCCATTATAGTCTTACTTTTTCTAAAAAGTCCTCCCATTATGTTTAGGTTTTTCTACCATATTATGTTACGTCATATACCTCATCATCTGTACCAAGTGATTATATCTTTTCCATTATAATAAATTTTTCATGCCAATTTCTTTGCATTATCTTTACACTTCTCTTGCTCAATTTATAAAAAAAAATATTAGGATGGCGCTTAAATTTACTATACATTCCTGTTTTTTCTTGGTTTATTCTACAGAGACAGACCATGGGTAAGCATCTCTTTGTTTGGTATTATTATTATTATATTTTACTAAAATATGCTTACATGTGTATACATCTTTAGGCTGACTCTGTATATGTATATATGCAGGTACATAATGTTTAGTACAATAAATTTAATACAATGATGTGTATTGTGCGTGTGTGTGTGTGTGTTACCTGTCCAGTGGAGTGTGTGTGTCCCAGACGGTGTTTGAGCTGCTGTAGGCTGGTCCTCATGTTCATGATGTCCTGACATGTAAGAGAGCAGGAACCGGTGCTCATCTGTGTCTCAGACTTCCCTGCAGAGTGTGGGGGAGAGACTACACACACACACACACACACACACACACACACACACACACGCACGCACGCACGCACACACACGCACATAAAAATGTCAATTTGTTGGCTTATTTAGATTTTCATCTTTCATTTTATTCTAGTGACTGTTATAATATTGAGTGATTGTTATAAGTCACTACAAAACACAAACACACACATACACACACACACACACACACACACTGACACTCACGTTTGTGTGCAGGTACGCAGGAGTGCTGGTCTCCAGCTAGAGTGTATCCAGGACCGCAATGGCAGCGGAAACTGCCGGGTGTGTTTTCACACACATGCTCACACAGCGTCCCGTTAGACTCCTCACACTCGTCTACATCTGAGAGAGAGAGAAAGAGAGACTCAGTGAACACCTGAAATATCATCACATTCACACTGAATTCTTCATCAAATTCAATAAAATCATCCCCAACTTTAAGTGCCTCCCTGACAAACTGCCCCACCTACTGGAGGAGCACAGGGAGAGAGCACACTACACACACCTGAGACACAATACACACTTGGCACCAAGTGGGGCAGCGAGTGATCACACCACACCATATAACACATACACACACAAACATTACTGATCACTGTTTTATAGTATCCAAGCACTAGTGAAACACTGGGATGAGTGCATTAGTGTATCAGGGGATTATATAGAGAGATAAAGAGAATTTTTACTCTTACAGTGAAACCTCGGATTATAACCGGGGATCTGTTGATCTGCACAATTAAAGGTCCTGCTTTGACTTGGACACCATAATGTATTTATATAAAGCTGTTGTAGAAAACTAATCAACCTTAAGCGCTTAATCAGGTTTGCACATTATACTGTATACTCGAGGTGGTACCAAAAAGTTTTAATTAGCTCAGTACGTCCCTCCACTCTGACTCCTGTCTGAAACCAGTAGATATTCTAGGCGGTAGAATTCGCTATTGATGGTCTGGCCCCTGGGGACGAATTCTCTATGCACGATGCACCAAATGTCAAAAAAATACATTCACTCAGTCTAGCAGATTTGCCCAGCTTCACGCTGAACTTCACATTTGATCTTTGTTCTAACTTGCTGTCCATGACAAAATAGCGGAATAGCATTTCAAAACCAGAATAGCATAGTCACAAGACAATGTCTTTTGGCACGCCGACTTATGAGTGTTATATGAGGGCTCCCAGTGACTGTGCATGTTACGAAACTAATCTTAAAAGTTTTTAATACCACCTCGTATTCATCAGTGCAGTTTTACAGTATATACATCATAAATATACAGCGTATATATACGCGTGTGTATGTTTGTGTGTGAATTTTAATAATTTACAAAGTAATAAATCAGACTCTTCAGAACTATTATCCATCTTGCCAAAAAAAGGAATTTTTTTTTTTCTTCTATGAGTTTTTTTTCCTTTTATAACGTATTCGTATTTTTTTCTCCTCTCATGTCCCTTAATGGTCACATTATTAGTGATTTAATAATGTATAATTATCTCTATAAGAACAGAATGAGACTAAAATCAAACACACACAGACACACACACACCTAAGCAGTATGGGTGGAGGTGCTGCCGGTGTCGTTCCCGGTCGAAGCGGTAGCCGCTGTAACACGTACACACCACCCGGCCGAAGTTGTCCATACACTGCTGCTCACACGGAGAACCTGCACACACATCTACACCTACACACACACACACACACACACAAACAGACAATACATAAAGTATGTCTGTTCTTGTCTTTATACAGCACAGTGTTTATAATTTCAACTCATAATCCCCCTGGGGGTCATGTATGACACTGCAACTTGTTAAGATATTGAAAGTAAATCAAATTCAAATTCAAATTTTATTTGTCACATACACAGTCATACACAGTACGATATGCAGTGAAATGCTTAGACAACTGCTCGTGACCTAAAATAGAAGACTATGAATAGTAAAGGAAATAAATATGAAAATTAAAATACAGGGTAAATAAAACTAGGAAAGAATAAAATAAAATATAAAAACTAAAGTTAAAAAATAAATCAATAACTGTACAACAAAAATACACAATATAAAAAATATTTGAAGAATTTATGAATAAATATAGAACAATTAAATAAATTAAATAAAAAGTACTTTATTTAAAAGGTCAAATGATTAAAGAGGTCCAATTATGCCATTTTAAAGGTTGCCAATATTGCTCAATCAGTCTCTTAAAACAGGTTTACATGTATGCAAGGTCAAAAAACACTTTAGTTTTCTCTAAAAATAGATTTAATTCATCCCATTTCTAAATGATTCGTAAACGACTCGTGTAAAGCGACTCGTCTGTCTAAACCCCTCCTTTCTGTGAGCCCTCACTGCTGTGATTGGTCAGATGGCGCGGTGTTTTATGATTGGTCTACCGCTACAGCGTGTGTCGGAAAACGAAACACCCATGACCATAACCGAACGACGGCTCTGGAGACCCCTCAATACATAGAAAAGATGGCATCGGTTTTAACGTGTAACGACCAGCTAATTTTATATTAACTGTGGCCACAAAAATCCTTTTAGGTCTTTTATCTTTGTGTCGGTGTTGCATTAAAAGGCCGGTCAGCTAAAAGGACAAACACAAACTAAAAGATAAAGCAAACGTGTATTATACAAATCTAAATAAAGTAAATGAAAAGGTGCACCACAACCAAACAAAGATATAAACAATATTCACAAACTATATATAATAAACGGTATGTGTGCGGATGAGTGGAAAATGTCCAAAGTCCGTGTTTATTGTATGTATGTTAGAGAAGTATAGTTCGGTCTCAAAGGGGTTAATGAAGTCTGAGAGGCCGATGACGGAGGGAGAGAAGTCCGGGGAATATGTCCAGTCAAAGATAATCTGGTTAAAAAATCTTCGAAAGAAAACGATCCACAACAATCTCCCCTTCTCTCGTCCAAACAAATAACAGCAGCGCTGGTGCACCATTACTACTGAAGTGGCAAGGCACATGCGCAGTTCGCGTGTGCAGATGCATTTTTTTCCCTCTGGGAAAATATGCATCCGCACCCGCAAAGTGCAGTTTCGGTGAATGGTGGAGAATAAACAGTTAAAAAGGACTCTCGTTTTTATTGTTTTTTTAAATTACAAAGTGTTTAAGCGAACCTGGCATGAATGCTCGGTCACATTAACAAGAGTGTGGTAATGTTAATTGTAAGATGGCGGGCAAGTTGTTCCTGATATAGAACGTGGGCGGACATTATGCAAATATGTTACGGAGTGACGTGGATCCGTAACAGGGTAAAAATCGATTTGTTAACGACTCGTTTAGGCGAATGTGAGCCGATTCTTTTTTTTAAATAGACATTTATCGTGCACTGTCAGCGTCACAGATAGTGCAGATAGTTTATGTTCACATACAGCTACTGTACATGACACACTGCATGAAAGAAAATATTTGAAAAAGCATAATAGGACCTCTTTAAAGATTAAAATTAATAAAACAAATGAATATTTTTTTAAATAATGTATTAATTAGTGCAAAATGTGTTAAGCAAAGAGGAATAAAAGAAATAGTAGGATTTTACCTACTTTCTGGGACACACTGGCCCATGACGAACCTGAAACCCTTACAGCACTTCCTCCTGAGAGAGAGAGAGAGAGAGAGAGAGAGAAGAAGAGATAAACATCTGCTCTTTGGATTGTCTTTATGTTGGACAGGTTCTCAGAGCCTGAGTTCAGAGATTTATTAAATACAATCGTCGTCTAGTTTACATGAGAATCATTTTTTCTTAATTACACTGATTTATCTGAGTGTGTGTGATATGATCAGATTGAGCGTAACGCCTATAAAAAATCATGTTTCCATCAAAACATAAGCTTTAAAAAAACTCTGATAAAGTGCATAGAGGAAGAGGGTTCGCGTCCTGTGTCCAGCTGTTTCAGAAATAAATAAAGCACGAGTCTATGAGGGAAAATGAACAAACAGGGAGGGAGAGAACAAGAGACTGCGAGGAAAACAATCTCACACAGACACGGTCTAGTCTGATCTTTCAACAAACACACATCCTAATAAACTCTGAATTCTGAAGTGTGCTGAATGTTTAAGCTCTCATCGTATCGATATCATTGTAGCTCGCTGGCATCGAGGGTGCCAATACTTTTGGGGTTTGGATGTATGACGGTATGAGACACTTCGGGATTTGAATTTCCTCTCAAAGGGTTTCTGTAAACATCATTTCATTCTTTTGCAACACTCTCTCTGTTTCTCTAATTCTTTCTTTCTTCATCTCTCTCATTCTGTTCATCTTGTTCTGTCTCTCCCTCTCTGTCTCTCTTTTCCTCTCTTTCTGTCTCTCTCTTTTTGTCTCCTTCTTATTCTGTTTCTCTTTTTCTGCCTTTTTCATTCTGTCCATCTCACCATGTAATTAAATTTTTAGTTTGTTGTTGTTGTTAACTGTTTACCTACTATCTTATTCTTTCATGTTTATAAAGGTTTATCATTTCAAATTGATTTAATTTATGATGTAATCAATGTTTTATAATTGCTTTGGCAACAATGTAATCTTCTCGTTAACATTCATGCCAATAAAGCCCTTCTGAACTGAACTACCCTCTGTCTCTCTCTCTGTCTCTTTTCTGTCTGTTGTTCTTATTCTGTCTCTCTTTTTTTATCTTTTCTTTCTTTCTTTTTATTATTCTTTCTCTGTCTTTTCTGTCTCTGTCTGTCCTTGTGTCTCCTTCTTATTGTCTGCCTCTCCTTTTCTGTTATTCTCTCTCTCTCTCTCTCTCTCTCTCTCTCACACACACACACACACACACACACACACACACACACACACACACTCTCTGACTTGTATTGCTTAATATTTTTAATAATTCCCATGGAAGGTAAAACGAGGCGTGTGTGTGTGTGTGTGTGTGTGTGTGTGTGTGTCTGTGTGTGTGTGTTTTCTTGTACTCTGGACCAATAGGCCCCCCTCCTCCTATTCCACACTCTGTCTCTGTCAGTGGTCTTTACAGCAGGAGGACGAATGAACAACAGATGTGCGAGTCCTCCTCAGGAACCAGCCTCTCTCTCTCTCTCTCTGTCTCTCTCTCTGTGTGTGTGTCTCTCTTTCTGTCTCTCCCTCTCTGTCTCTTGTAATTCCATTACAGCCCTCATTATTAGCTTGTGTTAAATGGACTCTGTGTCTATTTGACTCCAATTTGTCTCTGTGTGTATAAAATCCACTTTCTTTATCGTGTATAAGTAGTTTAACTCTCGGCGCAACTCAACACACACACACTCACACCATCGATAAGCCTCAATAAAAAGCTCAGCTTAAACGTTAAAACCAGTTAACTTGTGATAACTCTTGTTTAGACCCCACATGCACTTCAACACACACACACACGAAACCCTCGATCAGTTTACACACTTATCCGGTCATAAGGGGGCATTTTTTGTGAATGCAGGTTTGATTTATTTGCTCATTAACAGCTGGAATGTGAACTAATATTCATAATGATCTCACGTCACATTCTTTCTGTGTGTGTGTGTGTGTGTTTGTGTGTGTATGTGTAGACAAGCGCTATGTCCTCTATGTCGAGTCATACTGCCTGTCATATTCCATATAAACAGACACTAAAAAGGAGCAGGAATCACTCACTGGGTTGCCAGGTTGAGCGGAAAAACACAACAGGCTACAGATTGGCTAGACTGGACAAGCTAAACGTCTGTGTGTGTGTGTGTGTGTGTGTTTGTAAACAATAAGTCTGTGATTTAATTAATCATTTTACGATTAAGTTTGGTGTATATTTATATAAAATGTTGTCGCTTTTTACATACAACTTTTAATGCATATTTAAATTCTTCAATTATTTCGCCTGTACTGGGACGCAACAAGATTATTAAAAAAACTTCTAATACTTTTTAATCCTTTCTATTCAATACACATGCTGTATATTGGTATGAGGGGAAAAAGTTTCAGTTGTAATCAAGCGAGAAAACAACATCAAAAGAACACTCGGGTTGTTTGCCTGGATAGTTTTATGTATGACAGCATCTGCCAGGTGGTTATACTGTAGCTACATGCACTAAACAAAAAACATTCGTACAAACCAGAGGCCTGTCTGTGGGAACTGTACACACAATCATTCACCAACACGACTTACACCTTACAGGAACTCAGCTGGGAGTTACTGCCACGTCCCCCCGTACTGTCCTGACCTCGCTACAAGCCATTTCTACATGTCTGGGCCAAATAAAGGAGTTCCTGGGAGGCCAGCGTTTCAGACATGAAGCAGTGCACTGAGAAAACGTTCTACCTTGATGGTGCACAAGCACTAGTGAAACACTGGGACAAGTGCATTAGTGTAGCAGAGGATTGTAAAAGAATAAAGGAAATTTTTACTCTTTTAACGCTTAAATGTAAACGAAAGTCCCGCTTTGACTTGAACACCCTCGTAAATTTGACAATGTTGCAAAATCATAGAGCCAAAAATTAAAGCAAATATGTGTGATGAGTTGTGGATTTTCTTTAACTAAGGTCCCATAATGCCCCAGCTGTAAATACCCCTCTGGTAATGCTTTTTTTGTTTCACACGTCAGTCTTCAGCTTTTTCACTCCTCCTCCAAATGCGCCATTTCTGTGTCTATGTAAATGAGCTACTGCTGGACGATGGACTTTTTTTTGAGTCAAGGTGAGAATTTCATGACGCTGCTGTGCTCTTGTTGCTCTGTCATACTGGACTCTCAGTTCAGGTATTTTATACGCCTTCACCGCGGTTTTGGAACATATGAGACAAAACCACGGTTTTAACTGGGTTTAAACTTCCTGAAGGAGGAATAAACATATAATATTGATCTGTCTATTTATCTTTGAAGGTCCAGTTTTCATAGTCTACTTTCCTTTCCATTGAGTAAGCCATGAAGTGTCATGATTTTGGTTCACTAGTTTATACGGTAAACTATTACGTTGATTGGCTCTGTTACAGTAGGTGTATAACCATGTCCACCTAGAGGAAAAAAAGCAGTAGATCATCGTTATGTTAATTATTCTCATTTGTCAGAAAAGCATCAGGGTTCCGATAGAACTGGTACTCGGACCAGGTCCTGACCACGGTCTGTCATTTAGTTATGCCTGATCTAAATTTCCCCCAGACTACAGAAATACACTCAGTGTTAGAACTTTTCATCTGTAGAACTTTTAAAAGCGTGCGCATTTGTATATCTTGTGTTATGATCGCATCTGTTCTTTATGATATTTGAATTCCTTTAGTTTGTGCTCTTGGAAAAAAAACAAAAAAAAACTAATGACTGTTTAGCCTGTGTTGTCTCTCCCACATATTTGGCTCTGCGTGTGTTTAAATGCCAGGCGATGGAGCGATGATGCTAATGGAATTAAACCCTCGTCGATGCAGTATAAGCAATGTCACTTTAATAAACCACCATGAGTCGTGTTGAATTCAAATGCTGGAACTGCACAGCAGTCTAACCAAGAGCAACAGCTCCATTTCTGCACTCTGGATCATAACTAGTTTTTTGTTCTTTGGTGTTGGGTGGATTTGTGATTGATGAAGGTTTACTCTACACCAGAATTCAAGACATTTATTGAAATTGAAGTGTTCACGCACGGTCCAGGATAAATACTGCAGCTTTAAAGACGCTGATTATACCAAAACCATGTTATTGTTATCATTGAGTTTCTTGAAGCTCCTTTGGCGATGGTGGTTGACCCTCGTGGTTGTTATGGCGATGGAGACGGAAACTGGGAAAGGATCCAAAGAGACGTCTCTTTCAACCATCGTAGCCAAAGGTCAATGACCCATAAACACACGAGGACAAGAGGGTGACTGTGTGTGCGAAAGAGAGACAGGGAAAGACAACAATGTGTGTGTAAAGCTCTTTTCTATGTTTATTTATTCTGCCAGCTTACTCCCAGGAGTCAACCCCATGGGAGCATTAAGAAAGAGGATCCATGGTCCAGAGAGAAAAATTTACTACACAACCCTCTTAACTTTCATTGTCACCCATCCATCTATCTATCTATCTATCTATCTATCTATCTATCTATCTATCTATCTATCTATCTATCTATCTATCTATCTATCAAAACCCCTATTTACACTTTTTCATTATCTTTCACTATCTTATTTTGTCTGGCTAACACTTGCTAAACTAGCTAGCTGACTAGCCTAGCACCCAGATTTCGTACGTATTGAGTCGACTTTCTCGAATCTCTGCCTGTTTTTTTCATTTAATCAATTTGCTCACTTTTTCTTTTTTTAACTGGGCAATTAAATTACAAGGATTTAACACTATGATAACAAATCTGACTTTAATATGAAAAATCAGGGCCACCTTATGTGAGTTAATGCATAATTTCAAAAGCAAACAAAAAAAAAATAAAGAATATTGCCTCTAGCATGATTTAACACATCTGTTCTGTAGCTTTCTTAAAAAAGCACTTGGGCGAATTCGAGTTCCCAGGAAGAGTGAATCTTAAGGGTTTTTCGTAACAGGTTTATTCAAAGTTTCTTTTTACAGCTCGACCTTTATGGTGTGGTTTGTAGAAAGGTTGCACAAACATCTGTAGGCAATCAGCCGTCCTTTCAGTGTAAGACTTGGATTTTGCAATAACTGTTGAAGCTGGGTATTTCCACTCAGACATTACATTTTGTAACAATCAGTTTGTACATGCTTACTGAAAGAGGATCACTTAGGCATGCTGACAGAAGTCACAGAAAGTTGGGAGGCGTATAACTGGACAGGGTCTATGGGTGGCCAAACAGTTACATTTTCACTTCTGTAAATCAGATTTATGCAAAACTGGATCCCATAATGAAGTCAGGGGTAGCTCAGTGGTTAAGGCGTTCAGAAGATTCCAGGTTTAAACCCTATGACCTCCAAGTTTTCCCTGTTGGGCCCCTCAGCAAGGCCCATAACCTTCAACTGCTCAGAGATATAAGGAGATAAAAATGTAAGTTGCTCAGGATGCCAAATGCTATTAATAAACAGACCAAAGTTGACGATGACGAGGAACCAGTCTCAAAAGGAAAATCATCCTTCTCTGACTATTACCGCATAGTCGGCTTGTAAATCATTCAATTCAATTTCAATTAAATTTTTCTTTTTGTATAGCGCTTTTAACAATTGTCATTGTCATAAAGCAGCTTTACACAATCAAAAGAATTATTTAAGTTTGTATGGAATGTGAATGCGTATGAATCAAAATGGTCAGTTTGTCCCTGGTGAGCAAGCCGAGGGTGACATTGGCAGGGAAAAACTCCCTGAGATGGTAATAGGAAGAAACCTTGAGAGGAACCAGACTCAACAGGAAACCCATCCTCATCTGGGTGAAACAGAAAGCAGGAATTGATCTGCATTCATACTCTGTTAGGTGGCAGCCAGTTCAGCTATAACAATTGATGTTAACTGATGTTAATATGGACTCCATGTAGTTATTGGAGACTCAGGTAGACTTGTAGGAAATTCCAGACCTGAACTATGAAGCAACTGCAGCCAAGTCAAGTGCTCAGAGAAACAGCTGTCAACATAGTCAAGGCCAGAACCGTCTTCATGGTGTAAAACTGTCCCCAGACACTGGACGCATCCCAAAGGGACACAAATCCATGTGATTAGATCTCCAACCATCTCAAAGCATCAAATCTCAAATCATCACTCGTTTACACTACAAAGTCAGGAGTAGGTGTGTTAGTAGGACATTTATTGTGAACATCATGGTCTTTAGGAATGCAGAAGTTCTTGAGTAGAAGTCAAATGTGTCGAAGTGAGATTGCTCGCTGGGAAAAGCTGCTCTATCATCTGGAACACATATACAAAGTGTGTAAAGACACTCCAAGATGCAAAGGGATAAAATCCCAGAACCTTCACATAACCATTAACTCTCAGCTCTCAGCTGTTCTGATCGGGCTTTGGAAAGAAAAAAAACTCAACTTTGATGCAAATATCTGCAACTGTAGAATAAACTTGATTTCAAACTGTGTGAGCTTTTATATTTTTATTTGTAACAATAAAATGTGTCTTGGAGTCTCTAGAAGACTGTGGAGTGTTCTCCATGTAAAATTATAGAAAAATAGATAAAAGGCCAAGTTGTGTGTACATCCGGGAGCCATTCAAAACTTGTTTGCATCAGTGGAAAGCCAAGTGAAGTGAGTCCAAATATTTTTTAGTGTTTTTTTTTTTTGCATTTTGTGCAAGATTTAGTGCACCTCCAGGGTCCAGGTTTGATTCTCGTCTCATTGTGCATAGAGTTTGCATGTTCTTCCCGTGCTTGGTGGGTTTCCTCCAGGTTCTCCTATTTCCTCCCACAGTCATACAGATTAGGCTAACTGGTGTTCCCAAATTGCCCGTAGTGTGTGAATGAGCATGTAAGTGTGTGTATGTGTCCTGCGATGGATCGGCACCCTGTCCAGGGTCTACCCCGCCTCGTGCCCTAAGTCTCCAGGCTCCAGGCCCCTGCGACCCTGAATACAGGATAAAGCAGTATAGACGGTGAGTGAGTGAGAGTGAGAGTAAGGTTTATTTTTTTATATTTGACTTCATTTACATGTCTTTTCTAAATGTGTTTATTCGCGAAAATATGATAATAATGTTGGGAATTGGTAATATTGGTAATATTTTTGGGTGACTGGAACAGATTAATTGTATTTACATTATTTCCTATGGAAAAATGCATTTCGCAATACGAAATTTCAACCTAAGAACTCGTCCCTGGAACAGTTTAACAGTTAAGGCCGAGGTGCCGCTGTAGATGCTGATTAACATCCATTCGCACAGCGTCCGAGCACATCCATGGTCCCTAAGCTTCAAACAGGGTTAAGAATTTTGATGGTAGATTAAGACAGACACGACAGCTTCCCGCACACAGCGCCTGTATCTTATTTTATGCATTAACATAGTGATGTAACGTTACCTCTCTGTTTCATTTTCTCTGTTTCGAAAATACTACCCACATCTTAGCTCCCACATTACTCTACTGTTATATGGTGTTTATGGTGCTTGTTGTTATGTACTCACATTTGCAAGCATCAGCAGGATGTTCCCTTGTGGTTCAGCGGTATGCACGCAATGCTCTTGCCACAGCGACTGGAGTTTGACTCCCGTTCAAGCCAAGGGTTTGGGATTAATTTGATTTCAAAGTAGGTTTTGAAACCTTTGTGTATGGGGGAATTAATTATCCCATCTTTGTGTAGTGGAGGTCATGTTGTTTCAGCATCATTTCATTAAAATAATTCTTATTACAAAAATATCCTAACCTCAACATTGTCACAATGTCTAAAACTTCGCCAAATGAATGTCACCACAACATTTTGACAACCCAAAAAATTCCAACAAATACACAAGCAGTGATGTCCTAATAATGTTCTATGAATAAAATATTATATTTTAGAGAAATTAGAATTAAGCAGTATGGTTAGTGCACATTAGACACTGTGGTATAGTAAGTAGTGAAGAAGGTCAAAGTTATGTCATCTGTAAGAGGAAAAAAAGGAAATAAAAATCAGAATAAGATTTAAAATGTCAATTTTAGTAGGCTAATCATCACCTAAAAATAATAATTAAAAACATAATAAAACTTATTTGTGTGTGAGATAAAGAGCACAAATCAGAATCATCATCCTGACAAACGGCTGCTAGCGGAAGGAGACGGACGCCCTGCAATCCTGCTGTCACAGGAATGTGGCCCCCACCAAAACACACACACACACACACACACACACCCACACACACTACGGATGGAAAGGAGATGAATGGATGAAGGGGTTGGGAGATTAGGATCAAAGAAAGAGCACACTGAAGAGGGATAAGAGGGTGCACTTTGTTTTGAGTGGAGTTAACGTGAGGTTTCCCTACGGACAAGGAAAGAGAAAGTCCATACTACTGACTAATCAACTGATGCCTGAGATATTTAATGACGGATCGGTCTTACACACACACACACACACGAAACAACTATTGATACGGCAGGAAATGTAGTTGAGATTAAACTTAGTAAAAACACAATTATTACGATATGATTTTTAAAATTGCACTCTGCATGTCTTTGGACTGTGTGAGGAAACTGGAGTACCCAGAGACACAGACACAGAGGTGGGAATCGAACCCTCGACCCTGAAGGTGCAACTAGTTTAAAGAATATATAGAAAGCAAGAAAGAGAAATCCTCCATGTTCTGCTATTTGGGGGAAAATGATGTATCTGATGTGGATCACTATTACTGTTACCACAACACACAGCGCTTTGCCGATAGCTTAGCGGTTAGCACTGTCATTTTGAACTTCCATGTGTGCATGGAGTTTGCATGTTCTCCCTGTGTTTGGTGGGTTTCCTCTGGGTACTCCGGTTTCCTCCCACAGTCCAAATACATGCAGATTAGTCATTCATTGGTGTTCCCAAAAATCGCCTGTAGTGTGTGAGTGAGTGTGTGTGTGTGTGTGTGTGTGTGCGTGTGTGTGTGTGTGATGGATTGGCACCCTGTCCAGGATAGGATCCAGTCCCTCTACGACCCTGTATACAGGATAAAGAGTAACAATGAGTGGATAATGATTGAGTGAAAGTGCTTTGCATAAGTATTGGCCCCACATGAAAGTGCTACATTTTCAGCACTGGCATAACGTAGTGCAAAAAAAAAAAAAAACATTCAAAGTTCTGAAGGAGTATGAATGATGCTTCTATTGGTTAAAAAAGAACATCTGGAGAGAATTATGATCCAGAAATTCATATGAAAAACAACAATAGACTGCCTCAATGGAAATAACATGGTGTGTTTTAGCAGCATTTAGCACAGAGTCAATGTTCAGATGAGTAGCTTTGGCTTTTGGCTTGTTGGGGATCTAAACACGGGGGAAGATCCAAGCCGAAATATTATTATATACCTACAACTAATTTTTAGGTGTAACACACACACACACATTTTTCATACAGACATATGGTCTTTATTTCAGCACTACACCACATTCAGCTCTAACTAACTCACTGATTGATCTAGCAGCGAAGGTTAGACAGGTTTGATGGAAAGAAAATTATGTAAAACAGGAGTGGACATGGGGGCATTATTCAAAGAGTGACAAATCTGTTACTGAGACTGCGTTACATGTGCATGTATAATGAAATTATGACAATGTGATTATGTGATGTTCAACACGTAACAGTAATGTGACTGATAAGACAGTTCTTGGTGTAAATGAGTCAGTAGTGACTCAATTTAATTGTATTGTAAGGAGATTTAAGGATGGACATTGGACATTGGTCACAGAACAGGTTTAGAAAAAATAAACGTTTTTGGATATGAATTAGAAAAATGTAAGGAAAAGGACATAGGATACAGCACAAAATCTTTACATATTTAAATATATTCTTTAAACAAGAAATCGAATTTTATGGACATGACTTGAGAGAATTGTCCCTATAACATGGGGCTTTTCCATGTCCCACAAGATGGTAGGGGTTTCACTTTTCACTGTCACTTTGTACTATGATAATTCGAGTTTTTGTCTTACTGACTTTAAGAGAAAGATTATGAATGATTGGCTGCTTTCCGTTTCAAAGTGTGCTGACATCATTTCCTTTTTCTGTCACTATGGTAACGTAATCAACTCCGATACCTGCTGCTGCTACTTACTGTATGGGAATGTCACTCCACGGAATGCTTTATATGGTACATTTATTAAATGTTAAAAACGTGTACTACTGAAATGTGTAATGTGTAACTCGTGAATACATTATTTTATTCATTTGCAGGATGTACAGAGAAATTATTATTGCAGTTTTGCTTTTTGACAGATTTCTAACTTGTGCAATAGTTTGGTTTTATTGAGTCAACAGCTTTGTAAAAATACATTTAAATATTACATTAATTACAAATTCTTGTGTCATATCAATATAACAATAATAAATCCATTTTTGAGCCCTATTATTATTTTTTCAGCACGGATGACTAATGGGAAATTTCGTAACGTTTTTGTCCACTACATCGCTCACAGCCTTTGTACTGAGCAGTTTTACTCTGCGGTTTGGAATTGCACTTAACGTGGCTGAATACCAATAGAGCCGTGGCCAAAAGTTTAGAAATTACAAAAATATTCAATTTCACAAAGTCTGCTGCTTCAGTGTTTTTAGATCTTTTTGTCAGATGTCACCATGGAATAGCGCTCAACATTCCTTCTTTGGACAGGCTTGTTTTCTGGATACTCCAATCAATTAGAAAGGGGATCGATTCATCAGAGAAAATGACTTTACCCCAGTCTTCTGTACCTTTTGCAGAATATCAGTCTGTTCCTGATGTTCTTCGTGGGGAGAAGTGGCTTGGTGAAGGCTACCATCATTGATTATGCAAGAATGGGCTGCCATCAGTCAGAATGTGGCCTAGTATTTAACTGACAGCATGCCAAGGGTCAAGGGTCAGAGGTCTTGAAAAAGAATGGTCAACACTGCAAATATTGACTTTTGACTTAAAGTCAACGTTATTTTTAATAAAAGCCTTCGACTCTTATAAAGTTCTAAATGTAGTTATACTTCAGTACACCATAGTAACAACTGCTAAATGATCTAAAAACACTGAAGCAGCAGACTTATCTGGTATCTGTTTCATCTCTAAAACAATAAATTTAACAATAAATGCACAAAAGAAGTATATTGTGTTATAATATTTTTAATATTTTATATAATATTTTATATAATATTTTAGTCACATTACACAAATCTGTCATGGATGATTTTTCTGTAGTGCCACACCCCCAGGTGTTTTATTCCTTATCAATTAATTCAATAATAAGCATCTAATGTAAGGATTTGCTCTTTGATTCTAATCATCAGTATAAAATATAAAATAATACTCCTTATCAACTGGAGTTTATATAGTCAGCCATAACCCTTTCTAGGCTTTCAAGATTTTATGTATATTACAAAGTTCATTTTGATGTTTATATTAAACCATTATATCATATCATATATTAAAATCTATATTGAATTAACAAGTGAAGTCCGTGAAGTCACTTTAACACAGCGTCCCTACTGTAGGTGATACAGAGGGAGATTAGCAGAGTCTCCCATATCACTCAACACCTTTCCCTCTCTTCTCACCACATCTCTCCAGCCCTGAACACCCTGTGACACGAGACACTCCATAAACCCACATAAAAGTCAGAGGGTGCGACCGCTAGCAGCTTCTCTCTGTTTCCCATTTCCTGTCCGGAGCCCATTAGAGCGGCGGCTCCTGGTTTTACACGAGCACGACAACCGGACCACCACCACCCCCCACCTCCAGCCCCCTCTCCCAGGGGCAACTTCGCTTCATCTGGATCAAACATCATGCATTACCCTGGGAGCTTTCCACAGGAAACACGCCGTCATACACGACTGATGCATGACGAGAGAGAGAGAGAGAGAGAGAGAGAGAGAGAGAGCTTTAGTAATACATCTTTTGGCAGATATGTTTACAATTTACACACAGATTTACAATGATGCTCATGTCAGGGGTCTCTAAGGTCTGTAATTCTCATTTCCTGAACTGGTCCATGGTGGAGTTTGAAGTATGTTTTGGATCATTGACCTGCTGTCAAATCTAGTCTTCTTTAACATTTACTTTTAGTAACATAGGTTACTAATTAAGTATCCAGTACCAGTACCAGTAATTTTTTTCTTTCAGTTTCTTGTCTGACTGTGAGACATTTGCTTCCAAAAATCCAATTTTCATCTACCTGTGAAGTGTTCCCAACCGCAAACTACAGTGGAGGTCAAAAGTATTAGGACAACATATGCTATATATTCCCAACTCGGGAATTTTCAAGTGATTTACAACAATTCTGTACATGATCTTCAGGAAGCGATCAAGCAGGCATGGATTGATCGAGTGACAACAGAGTACTCCAGATGTCTTTTTTGACTCCATGCCCAGACGGATAGTACAGGTTTTAACAAATACTGTAAAGGTCTTAATAGTAAATATTGATTTTTGTAAAGCAATTAAAAAAACATTGATTATTATATTATTCTGATTGGCATTTTTTTTTTTTTTAGAATTTAAGTTCACATTTCTCTCAATACTTTTGGCCAATACTGTATAAAAACCCTAGACTATTCTTTCTCCGTACAAACCTTTGTGTCCAAAACGCACCTCACTATTGTAAAGTAAGTTTTACTTTTGATGACTCTTCCATGCAGATCATGTTACTGCAAGCAACTTTGCAAATGATGCATCAGCACTCTTGTTTCAGATCTTCAATAGAGATTCGGTAACCATTTCATAATCTATCATTAGTTTGAGTAAATTAATTAATAATCGATCATTAATCAGTTTAACTGCTCAGTAAAATGTTTCTGTGATAGTTTTTTTTTTTTTAGCCGTCAATCAAAAACAAATTAAAACTGAGATGCATATAAGTACCTTACCATGTATTGGTTAAAGTTGGTATGAGTTGTCCTGCTTTGCACAACTGTGAAGTTTGTCACCCAGAACACGAGTACCATGTACATAGTCAGCGCCAAAAATAACATGCAACACTGCGTGTTTTAGAAATTTCTAACATTTAAATTGGTAATTATTTTTTATTATTGATGAAAAGCATGATGTTCAAAGGAAATCTACTAATTATTGATTGGGGGGTTTGCTTTGCTTTCCTACGTTTCAGACAGTGAAAATTACAGATCAAAGAGTTGGAACCACTTTGATCATTTTTCATAGCATTCATTCTTCACTGTTTTCACGAACTAGCTTCAGTTTTCGTTCCACAAAGGAAGACTAGGGTTGTCCTATGTTAGCACACATTAAGAAATGTTATGGAATTTAAACAAATGGCGTCCAATTTGTGATTAGGTTCTTCCTCCATCCCATTTAAGAATCATATGGCACCACACTGTATGATAACAAAGTGCGATCAGAAACCAGTCAACATCCCTCCCTCCCTCTCTCATTTTCTCCTTCTCTCTTTTCTTTATACTCTAAACACACACACACACATACACTTTAAGCAAGACTAGTCTGGGTTTCATCGCCACTACTGTATTAATGATACACAAATGGACATTTCACAGTCCCACTATCACAGGCCAAAATACAGATGATGAATTTCTTCCAAAAATAAAACTGGCTAAAAAACTGCAGTCCATTTCACTCACACTCTCGTACAAGACAAAATGAAAAGGGAATTGCTGACGAATTTAATAAAAGACTTTCAGTCATTTCATCGTTCCGTCCACATACACATGTACTGTATACGCATCCATTATTATAAATAAAGGCTTCTTGCATGAGAATAAAACTGTGTGGCAGGAACAGATGCTGTAATAAATGATGACGGAAAATACCTAGGAGGATTACTCATACACGATAACAGGGTGATACATTTAAAAATGCATGCCTTCACTTGGCTCATATGCTTTAGCTGGATAGTAGAGCATTTAAAATCCTCGATATTTAGGTATAATAGCTGGTTACATGTTCCTGTATGCCACCAGGAAATATACCCTACACATCCTAATGGATTAATCAAATTTTAAATAATATCATGTAAGCATGGTAATACATAATGATTTTAAACTACAAAGAAGAAATATGATGCTGTTTAATTTTCTTGGAAAGCACAACACAATATAGAATGATAATAAAAGTTGTTGTACTATATAATCTTAATTTAGCTAAGATAAGAAAAATATATCTATAGAACATAAGACAAAATATACAATATAAGAAAAATCTAAGAAAACCTAATGTAGTTGTAGAAATATGAACATATCCTTGCAAATGTAGTAACTGTCCTTTCATTGTACAAATTAAATTAAAAAAATTATTAATTTATATGGTTGCCTGCTGATATTTGGTGCATTGTTATAAGTAAATGCACCAAATTCCATATTCCAATATATATATATATATATATATATATAAATATATATATATACATACTACTGTTCAAAAGTTTGGGGTCACTTTCTAACTCCATGATCGTTCCTGATTTTTTTTCTACATTGTAAAGGAATGCTGAAGGCGTCCAAAAATACATTAATCTCCTTTGAACAGTTAATGGTAATATGTTTCTGCTACTTCTGCTCTGTAAAGACTTCATAACGCCTCTAATCTGAGGGGCTGTTAATTGGTCATTTTTGAGGGATGGCCTTCATGAGAGCCAGTTTCATTATGGTGCTTGACGGATTTAGCAAATGCACTTGACAATACTGTTCTTGCAAGAACTATTACAGAAAGGCTGACCTCTGTGTCTTATAATAACAACTGTTGTTTTTGTTGTTGTTACGTGATTACCTAATTCCATATGTGTTACTTTTGTAGTTTTGAAATCCCCAGTATTGTTGTAGAATGTAGAAAATAAATCACTAAACAAAAACAAAGAAATTTGCGAATGTTCTAAAACTTTTGAAAGGTAGTGTGTATATATATTCCTCATAACATCATTTATATATATATATATATATATATATATATATATATATATATATATATATATATATATACACACACACAATATATATACACAATATATATAAATGATGTTACGAGCAACCTTCAAGCGAAAGACCCAGGACCCAGAGACATGATGCGACTGCCTGCTTCAAGACTAAAATTCTTGGGAACAAGTTATCCATCATTTTCAAGGATAATGTTGACAGAAACAACTGCAGTGGGATCGTCATTCACGAATGTACAGCCTTCCTTATAACGTTTCCATTTTCAAATGTTTTATTGAGTCTAAGTCTAAGGCATAGTGTAAATGAAACAGCTTCTTAGTACGTCCTTTCACAGTCACAGTTCTTCTGAGCATCATAGTCTATATACAGTAAATATACGTACTGTGTATACTGGAGAATGGTATTGTTTTGATTAAACATTAAAACATTGTTTTGATTAAAGCATTTTGGGTGTTTCATTCACTCCTTCTGTGAGTTTTTATGGGTAAAACCAGTGGCTAAGTTTAAACATCAGTCAGTCAAGCTGCTGAGTTTTAAACATTTGAAACAGGACCTACAGTAACTCAAACCATAGGTGAGTATCTGTATGTGAAAGTAGCAAAAATGAAATTAAGGACCAAATGTAAAAATTTAAGGGGTGAATTGGAAGGTCCAAGCATTGGGCCAGTCTGCAAACTTTCATTAAACTAATGGCGGCCATGTGTATAAAGCAATCGATTAATTAGAAAAGAATGTATAAAATGCACCAAATCTCAGCTTACTCAGCTAAATCTGAGTTTCTGAGACGCCTTTATTTTAATATACTCTATCTCTACATGTCTACCTATTTGACTGCATCTTAGACTTTTTAAATGGTGCAAATGTTATCAGAAACGTCATACAGATACCAAAAGAAGAACAAGAAGAAGAACAAGAAGAAGGATAAGATAAACAGTAGGTTTCCAATCACTGGTGCTTGGATCTTCAAAAATGCCCCCACAGCATACCCCGTGAATCCATAGAAGTCAATTGAATTAAACAATATACAAACCGTTTAGGAGTTCACCCTGACAGTAAACAGATTCCAGACTCCTACATCTCTGTTTGATACTCACTAATGTAGACTTTGGACTGGAGCAGTTTGATGGCATGAGAGAAATAGACGAGGTCGTGGCATTGAGACGTCTGTTTTTGCTCTTGACTCTGAAATAGGATTTGTCACATAGGGCATCTGGAGCCCGAAACATCAACAGTCTGTTTAAGTCGACTAATGCACTTATATATGCTTAAGATCAGGATATCTAATGTCTTCTGGGCTGTTATCAGGGACAACAGGAAGCATTTTCAGTGCCGTGAAACTTCAAACAGGACTGGATGGCATGTAGGAAAATGTCAGACAATGTCATGAAAGTCTTACAGGATTAATTTCTTATACGTCTTTAACAGTAAGAGTGTTGACAACTTGAATCTTTGTTTAGATATTTTTTATAGCACTATTCAGTATAATTGGCCAACTCATGGAAAGTTCCATAAATCACTAATATATACAGTATAACTGTTCACTGTTATCCATACATGAACACTGAAACACATCATTGAAATAAAAATTTCCTTCTTTGTGTTTTTTTTAGTACAGTAGCACCCTGAATATTTTACACGGGACGTTCAAGTCAAAGCGGGACCTTTGATTGTGCAAAATAACACAACACTCTCTTTATAATGTTCATTTCTCTATATAATCCCCTTCTACACTTATGCACTTATCCAAGAGTTTCTCTAGTGCTTAAGCCCTGCCGCAGCCATGATCATCTGAAGCTCAGGCCTCCCAGGAACTCCTGTAATGCCCCAAACATGTGGGAATGGCTTGGAGTGAGGTCAGGACTGTACAGGGGATTTGGCAATAACTCCCAGCTAAACTCCTGTAACCTGCAATTGTTGGTGAATGATCGTGTGTACAGTTCACACAGACAGTGTTTTTTTTTTTTTTTACCAGGGTTTTTTACTTACTATCTTGAAATCAAGGTCCCGTATATGTATATGTGTCCAGACTTGTATTTGTTTATTTATTTATCTTACTCTGCGGTTATATTAAGTTTACTGAAAAATAAGTTGCGAGGTGACGGCCTTTAGACATGTTCGTTTAGTAATGTTACTTTATGTCTAGTTAGTCATGTCCAGGTTTTCAAGACTCTTTTATTAAAGTCATTTGTTTCTAACACATTAAAAATTTTAATTAATTTGTTCCTAACACATTAACACATTAAAGCTGTTTTAGTACTTTTAGTCATATCTATCGGTATGCAAATGATGGGCAACATCTGCACTGCATCTTTATAAAGTATTACATCATAATTAGTCCTGGACAGATGTGTCAGGTAACATGATTAGGATCAGATCTTACCTGAGGCATGTGCCACTCTCTCCTCCTGCTCTGACACACGGGTACTCCACTGTTACAATCTTATTATCAGGACACTCTTCTCTGTAACACACACACACACACACACACACACATATTATCATAATACATATAGTTATAAACCGTACTCAGTACATGCTGATACTATCTTGAAGATGAGTATTCTGCTATAATGGCGCATTCTGTAGTCTTTTGTTATTTTCACACCAAAAGCAACTCACAAACTTACTGTGAAACAAGTTATTTTTCTTTCTCTTTAAGTTAATACGACAATAAAATGGGTTAAAAGAAATTAAAAACTGCTTTAAAAAATACATCTACACTACACTACATCTTTACCTCTAACTGGTGCTGACACTGGAGACTCCTTTCATACAATTTATGCAAATAAATGTCTCTTTCACCAACTCAATAATTACACACAGTGCTGTGCAAAAGTTTTGACACCCCCCCCCGCCCCCCTCATAAAACATAAAATGATTAATGTTTTACTGTGACAGGCTGCAAAGTACCTAAAGATACAATTAAAAAATTAGTTGTTTGGATAACATCCACTGCAGCGACCTCATTTCCCCTCTCGTCTTTTCCAACCACTCAGCATTCAGCATAGCGCTAATCCGTATCACCAGCCTGATCATCTGTCATCATCTGCACCTGTTCCTCTCTGGTTCAGGCCTTAAGTTAGATGTTTTTTATGCTTGAATGATTCACAGGTCACTATGTGGCTTAACAAACAAAAAACATTTCTCTGAAACTGCTCAGGTACAGGGACTGGAGCTGAAAAAGTCCTTCACGAAGTCTGGAGAACTATTCCTTAAGATTACATAAAAATATAAGAAAGTCTTAGTGGTCTTAAAGGCAAAATATAAAGGAAGAAGGAGAATCCAGTTATATCGTGTGTCCATCATAAACGGTCTCCGGTAAGTTGCTACTATGGAAATAATATGCATGAATATAATCCTGTCAGAGCTGCCGTTGTAGAAAATGAAACAACAGTTTCATAATGAAGAAAGTTGTGTTACAGTATGACTTGTCTAGCTTTCTCATTTATTTACCAAAAAAGAAAGTTGGAGCGAGCGAGAGAGAGAGAGAGAGAGAGAGAGAGAGAGAGAGCGGGGTCAGATAAGTTCCACACACCAATCTTGGACTGTTTTTGCTTTTGGACCGCAGATTAAGGCCTGCTGAGAGACTGAAATGATTCGAGCTGCCAGAATGAAACTACAAAGCTATCCAAAGTGATGCAGGGGAGGAGGATTCAAGTGGGTAAAGAGCCCCGCAAAATGATCTGCTATGTTGTGAAAGTTCTCAGTTTCTTTTTTAGGAAGGGGAAGAAAGAAAACCCCAGCCTTTTATTTATCCCACATTCATTTATTGGATCGTGTTAGCGCTGTGATTGATTTGAACACTCAAAGACTCATCTGGAGCATCTGAGATTGTTCAGGATGATCACAGACAGGGTAAACTGTTCGAATACTAATCAGAGGTGTCATTGCAGTAATCAAGCTGTCTGCAATATATTAGCCAGGGCAAGACAAATATTGCGATAATTGTACATGAGGAGTATGTTAACCAGTCCTCATACCAATATGGAGCATGCAGACTACATCGGGTTATTATTTTCCAATAGCAGCGCATGATGAAGTGTTTTATTCCTCTTAATCCACAGCAAATATTAATTAAAAACATATATTATAGTTTTTATTTTTATTCCAGCTGACACTGGAGACTCCTTCCATAAATGATAAATAACCATCACCCTAAGTATTTTTTTCATGCGGCGCGGTTCATCCAAGTCCCTTTGTTAGTTGTTACTATAGAAACAATACTGTATTTAAATTAGTGTATTTTTGTAGCTTTAATAAATCCAGAGAGTGGTTATAAAAATAATAATCGAGACATTCTGACCAACCAGAATGGCACATTTTACAGCCCTGTGCTTTAAGTTCCTTCAGCTCAGTCAATACATTGTTAAAGCATTATCAATGGAACAGTTTTGAGGTGATGCACACATGATCTAATGTACACATCTATAATCTTACTATACTGTAAGTATAATGATTTTTACACTAATTTATACTCAACATTTTTCATATATGGCATATAATAATATACCAAAACAAGACATGAATTAAAAAAACAAAAAAAAAACAATGCATATACACACACAAATATGTATAAAATTTCCAGATTCCTTATGACCTTAAAAGCTCTCATGTCAGTGTTTAATCATCCAAAATCTCAAGGCTTTTCCCATGACACTGCACAGGATAAGGCACTGATGAGGATTAGATCAAAGACAGAAAGAAGAAAAAGGTGCTTAGAATTAACTGTCTTATACACACACATTAATCCTATTGTGGCGATTTAAGAACCTTAATATTAGGTTCCTGGTTACCTAAAAGAAGTGTTCTTCAAAGGCTCTTATTTATAAGTGTTGAGTGAATAATTAAGAGTTTTTAGCTACTGTACTTCAAAGGAAGCAGAGCTACAGTACAAAGAACCTAAAAAGAGTTTCTGTTACCTAATTATAAGAATGCCAAAGCAGTGAGGTCTCTGGATTGATCCTGAGCACAAGTAATGTCAGTATTGTGTTCTGCATGTTCTGATTTCATCCTATTTTTGAAACCATCACATGTGGTGGAAAGGATGCAGTAGAATTAGGTAGAGAGAGAGAGAGAGAGAGAGTGTGTGTCTGTGTGTGTGTGAGTGAATGGTGCCCTGGGATGAATTGAACTGGCAGAATGTATTCCTGTCTCACACCCAGTGTTCATAGAAAAAGACACCGGATTCTCCAGAGCCAATAACAATATTGCATGATGTACCAAGCATTACACTGTGCTCTGTTTTCGATGGAAATATGGAAATGTTCATATGTGTGATTAATAACAACATATATAGATTAATAACAAATAATTTGATGAATACATTTTTGTATTGCAACCACAATCCAAAATAACCAACAAGCCTGCCAAACAAACAAACAAAAAACTAACAAACAAATAAATGAATGAATATCGAAGATGCATAGATCAAAAAATATTGAGGAACCAAAACGTGAGATTCTTACTCAATATATAGTTAATTAGGGTTTATCATGAATTTAGCTGATATATCTCTTTCACTCACTCATATTCTATTCCGTTTTATCCTGTATACAGGGTCTCAGGGGCCTGGAGCCTATCCTAGGAGACGAGGGCACGAGGCGGGATACACCATGGACGGGGTGCCAATCCATCGCAGGGCACACACACATACTTATTCACACATTAGGTCTTTGCACTGTTGGAGGAAATCACCAAGCACATCCACCAACCACAAACTTAAAAACTCTGTGCACAAAGACCCTGATGCGGGATCATCATCCATAAATGTTCAAAATGACATCGATTAATAACAAATAAAATGATAATGAACTTTTGTTGGATGTAACTTTTTTTTTTTTTTTTTTGGTGCAACTACAAATAAACCCACCCCCGCAATAAACCCAAAACACGCAACAAGCCAGCCAAACAAAAAGACAAACAAATAAATAAATAAACGACCAGATTGAAAAAAATAGGCAAATAAATAAATAAACAGACAGATAAACAAACAAACAAACAACAAAGAAACAAATAATCTGTATCAGAGATGCATGGACCAGGGCATTTCACTGGAACCAAAACTGTCCTTATATTACAGACAATAAAAATATGAGATTATTACTCAATATATATTTCATTAGCGTTTTGCATAATATTATCTGATCATCCTTACATGTTGTGTGTGTGTGTTATCCTGAATATTTCACATGATCCAACAGACAGACTGGATATAATCCTGATCCCAATAACGCACAGTAATGATTAACACATAAACACCATGCAATACACACCATACAGTATAATGGCAAAAAAAAACAACAGCTATTAAAATAATAAAGTCATGCAGGGAGGTTGAGTAGAAGAAATAACCCCTCACCCGTTGCTGTCAGCTTCATTCTGTGATTTTCCAGAAGTCTGGAGTCTAACAGCGCTGAACAGAGTCACTGGAAGGAGAACCATGCGGTAATAGAAGCGGCTCATGGTTCCCTCGTGTCCTCAGTCTGTCCTCAGTCCACAGTTAACACTTCGGCCACTCCAGTCCTGACACTTCTTAAAGAGAGAAAGGGGGGGAAACCGTAGCTTTAAGGAGGCATTTTTTTTCTCCCTTTCTTTATATCTGATTAGGAAGATCGGATTAAAAAGCCCTCACGCGCATGAACAGCGCGCGCGCATCCCGCAGCCTTTACGCACTCAAGTGTCGGAGTGTCGGCGCGCGAGCGCGCGCGCACACACACACACACACATATACACGCGCACACGCGCGCGCGGTGATGACCTGGGACGGCCTTAAAGCGCAAGTCTTCAGCAGCCCAGTCCCAAACCCCAGTCCAGCACTTTCAGCCTGCACTTAAACACGTCAACTTCCACATATTAGACCGGAAGTTTTCCATCACATTATGACCACCTGCCTAATATTGAGTAGGTCCGCCCTTTCTGCCACCATACAGCAACACTAATGACCTGTGTATCCTGACACATTTCTATCACAGCCAGCATTCAATTATTATTATTATTTTTTTTTTTACAGAAGCTCTTCTATTGATCAGACTACACGGGCCAGCCTTTACTCCCCATGTGCATCACTGAGCCCCGTCCACCCATCACTTTTTGGTTCATGTCCTAACCACTGCAGACCAGGAACATCCCACAAGACCTACAGTTTTGGAGTTGCTCTGACCCCGTCCTCTAGCCGTCACAATTTGGCCCTTATCAAAGTCACTCAAACCCTTATGCTTACCCATGTTTTTCTGCTTCCAACACATAAAAAAAAAAGAGTTCACTTTCTGCTTAATATATCCCTCGCACTGCCAGCCGCCATGGTAACAAGATATAAAAAATGTAGCTACTGTTTAAAGGGCCAAATTGTTATGTCTAGACGATCGACTACAGAACTTCAGCTCTTGTTGGATGTTACTGAGCGGCAGTGGCCAGGACATACCAAAAGTGATCCAAGGAAGGAAAACCGGTGAACTGGAGACAGGGTCATGGGTGGCCAAGGCTCACTGATGCACATGGAGAGTGAGGTCTGGCCCGTGTAATTGATCCAATAGAAGAGCTACTGTACTGTAGCTCAAATTGAGAAAAAGGTTAATGCTGGATCTGATAGAAAGGTTAAGATCTGATATATGGCTTACATGGTTACAAACAGAACCTGTCGCTGTTGTTTGTCTTTCAGTCAAAGGGTCATAACAGTGGGCCATACAATCTGGTACAGGTTTTACAGATTCCCTTCCGGATGCAACCACCTGTAACCAAGTTGTGTGTAAATTGGATGGTTTGTTGTGATGAACCCTTGACCGGAGCAGGAAAAAGAACACTAACATTGGTACTGTACTACTAGTATAGGAAAAAGCATCCATTGGGGATTCGGTCAAATTCTTTTAGCAAGAATCCAAATTCAATAAACAACACAAGTAAATTCGTCACACTTTTCAATTGATTTAACTTTAAAATAGCTTTAATAGTGTTCTACTGTACACACAGGGGAGAAGTGAGTGTTAAGGATGTACCCTTGTTTTCTGTAACGAGTATTTTGCGTTTCAGTGTGTGAGTAAAAAAATAGAAATGGGAGAGCCGAGAGCCATGTGTTAGAAAGGGCTGAGCGGCAGTGTGTGATTGTGTGGATGCGCAAAGCCAAATAAAACTGCTGAAAAGTGAAAGCGGTAAAGAAAAACCAAAAGTCTGTTAAAGTTATTCCAGCTTCCGTGTAGAAATGTTACAGGGTTATATTACAATGTGTTATATTTAATATTAAATCCCACATCAAATACAGTAAAAGTTTCTTTTCTACAGAGCAGTGGCTATTATGTTGTCATTAGGATTAAATTTCTATGTCCCTATTTTATATAGAGATGTGAGATGAACATTATATCCAGTAATGACTGATATGTCGAGTTTCCACATCATTTATGTTATAATTTGCCCAGTGAGAGCATTCAGGGGTCATATATTATAAGAGAAGATCATTTCAACATGTAGCCAATCATTTGAACTTTTACGAAGTAGATGTTTAGTCAGACAGGTTGACTTTGGAAAACAATTGACCACTCTTATTCACAGCAGCCATTTTGCCAGCTGGCATCAGGCTTAAAGTTGTCTGCCAATATGCATTAATTTACAATACAATTGCAATAATTTAAAATTTACAATAAGACACATAAACGCAGGATCTTCTTGTTGCTTTGCATATGATATTTCTGAAACACAGTTTCTACAGAGAATTTAAGCTTACAAAAAGAATTATAATAATGCAGAGCCTGCAATAAAACACGACATATTGCACACAAGAAAATCGTTCGAACATTCTTAGGACCTCCTAAGGGAGGGAGGAAGTTTGGAGTTATTACAGATGGGGGACCTCTCTAACTGTCTGGAGGGTCCTATGTGTACTGTTCACGTTTAGCACTAATGGTTATAAATAAAAGACACTATATACAGTAGAGTAGATTATATTGCTGTGTGACTCTGCAATGCCTTCCTGATGACTTTAATGTCTAACCCATTAGGAGTCGTTTTTTAAAACATATGAATGACCAAAACAAATTCTTAAAAATTCATAACAGAAAAAATCAAGCATAGAATTCCCCCGACACACACACACGCACACATACCGAATCAAATTCCCCAGACCAAACACTGAATGTGAATTAAAAATCCCTTTGTTTCATGTCTGCTAGAATAAACATATAAAAAGTCAGTTCTGAGGAACCGCAGACAGAGGCAGTTGCACAAATGTCAGGGTTTTGATTCGGTATCATCGACCGCATTAACCAGACCTCCTCACAGTTCCCACACTTCTACATTGCCCCATTCACTTCGCCTGCGCTTTCTGGGGTTTGGGTCTGGTCTGTTGTCAATGTCAACATTTCAGATTTAGCACTGATAAATGTGTTTCCCGTAGAATGCTGTGTGCAAAAGCAGCTGGGAATTCTTTATACTCACACACACACACACACACACACGCACACACACACATCTTTGCTGCCATGTAAGAAACTTTCATTCTTGTAATTATTAATGCAGCTAGTTAATTCTGTGGTTACTGTACGCTTAGAACCTAATCTCAGCAACCAAAGGTAAATATTGTGACTCTTTGATTTATTAAAGAAAAACTGCAATTTTAGGAAAGAAATTAGGTTCCCGCAAATGTAAAAACATCAATATTCCTGTCTTTCTAGCTCAAGTCTGTGGCTGAGTAAATAGCAGGGTTCCTGAGTTACAGTAAATATGATCTCTCTTTCTCTCTCTCTCTCTCTCTCTTGATCACACAAATCGTTAAAAAAAAGCCAAACAACAATCAACCATAACATCAAAACACAAAAGATTATGCCCAGTAACATATAGGTTCCCCTTGTTTCCCTTCTGGATCAGATTTGTTTGTTTGGAGCATCACATGGGTGCTCAACTGGCTTGGAATAGAGGGGGTCGTCAAACTGGGCCCCCATGTGCAGCAGGCTGTGGTGCACTGGGTGTTCTGGTACCTTTCTTTCTAGTCTAATCAGTTCACAGTTGCCCATCTTTTAAAATTCCCCCTATTTCTCATCAGTCTGGTCATTATGCCCAATCAGTGCTGTTTAATATACATGAGCCAGCATATGCCCATAATTGGCTAATGTCCCTTTGATTGATTAGAAAGATAGAATATGCCCCTGTCACTGACCATTTACCTGCCTAAGATTGTGACCATGAAAGGTCAGGACTCAATGTTGTAATCTCCAGACTTCAGGGAGAAAAAGAACACTTTACTGTTGCACCACTTGAAACCCTAACTCAAAGGGACATACACTTTTACATATAAACAAAAGGATATAAACAACAGTATTTGGCCAAACATGCACTGATATTGTATCCAAATACATACACTTCAATATGTCGGTCGGGGGAGTCAGTCCACTTTTGCAGCTATAACAGCTTCCACTCTTCTTGGAAGGCGCAAGAGTATTTATGAGGTCAGACACTGATGTTGGACGAGAAGGCCTGGCTCACAATCTCGATTCCAGTTCATTCCAAAGGTGCTTGATGGGGTTGAGGTCAGGGCTCTGTGTTAGGACCAGTCAAGTTCTTCCACGCTGAAGTAATCAAACCATGTCTTTATAGTCTTTGCTTTGTGCACTGGGGCTCAGTCATGTTGCAATAAAAAAGGTTTTTTTTCCAAACTGTTGCCGCAAAGTTGGGAGCATAGCATTATCCAAGATGTCTTGGTATGCTGAAGCAGTAAGATTAATCTTTACTGGGGATAAGGGGCCTGATTGAAACACCTAAATTCAATAATTAACAGGTTTGGCCAAATACTATTGTGAATATATTGTATCTTTCACATATAAAACATGAACATACAGTCTTTACAACTACAACCCTTATGGGTCCAACAAAAATCCTTCTGGGGGAACTCTTAAAGAACAGACTGTTTCAATTATTAGAGAGAGAGAGTTCCAACGAAAACTCGTAACTATCCAATAAATCCCTGCAGATCTCGTATAAAGTTTATAAAAAGTTCTTTAATTTGTTTACATTTTGTTGTTACAAGTGTACGTTTTTTGTTAAGTATGTTGTAAGTGTACGTCAAGTAATCCCACAGGAAGTGGTTGCAACACACAGGGAAATGGTTCTGCATATAATAATTTATTAAACATACTGTAATTCATAATATCATATATTATTCAAAGACATGACCAATCAGTTTACTATTCCCACAACAACAACAACAACAACAACAACAAAAAGCGGGGCAGGGTTTTTTTTTCTGTTAAAAAGTGCTAAAATAAATTTATAAATAAATAGATGTTAGTTTATAAAAGTTATAAAAAACAAAAAAGCTTATAAATGTCTCATGTCATGAGACACTGGGATAAGTGATTTATATAAAGGGATTTTTTTTACTCTCATAATTGTATTCTTTTACTCTGCACAATCAAAAGTCCCGGTTTGACTTGAACCCCTAATATATAGGTTACTGTAGCAGTATTTACTTCTCATTTCTCACTTCGATCATAGTGTTGACACACTTCGTCATGTATCATGTAGCCTACTGTACATACTGTATATAAGTCAAGTGCATTTAATGCATCACTTGAATTGATGTTGTTTGTTTAAATTTGGGGATTTTAACAGTTAATCTGGAAATTGAATTACCAAATGTTTTGATGTGAGAAAACAGTGATGTCAGTGACAAATTACACCGCAAACACTAGAACTGTTAAGCGTGGAGAGATTAAGGACTAAACTTCAAGGCCGGCCTGCTGCTACTCACACTTTCTCCAGATTTTTGTGGTTATGCTTTTAAAGACATGCGGAGAACTCATTTACGATGTATTTATTCAACAGGAAGAAAACAGATATAAAGTGTGTAACTGGTGTCATTAGCAGGAAGTTTGGCCGCAGTCCTAATAATATTACGCAATCCGACACAGTGATGGATTAGGATCACTCAGATGGGCAACGCACATGGATCTGCTTTCTACAGAGTCACTACTTCATCTAAAGCTGTCTGAAAAATGTGTAACGTTTACCGTGGAAGTGTGAGCTTGATAAATGACTTCCAGTAATGGTGAGACACCAGAGTATATCACTGGACCGTATTGTTGTAATGAAAAACAGCACAATGCTTTATGCTTTATTAGCAAAAAGCAGAATTGATTACTCGATTAGGTTTTTAAAATGTTCCTGACACCTCCTGGCTGAGGAAAGGCGATGTCTTAATGTTTGGCCAGCAGTGAAATGCACTGTACACCATGAGCCAGGACGTTACTCTGTGTCAAAACAGATACGCAGCAGTTATAGGTAACAAGGGAACGGTTTGGTAATGTATCATGGAAACTACATGTCTAAATTATCACACACACCTTCAACCTTTTCGGTGTCATGGGATTCCTATGTATTTTTTTTTTATCAGCGTCTCATATGTACTCAAATCACTTTCTTCATCAAGACAGAGAAAGAGTTTGATGTTATCAAGTTTAAGCTTAACAGTTTATTATTGTAATAGGGTTTCTTGGTAACATTACGTCTTATCATATTAAAAAAAATACAGTCATGGTCAAAATTGTTGGCACCTCTGAAATTATTCCAGAAAACCACTTGCCATGATGCCCTGACTGTGTGCAAGGCATCATAAAATCTGAGGATTACCAAAGGATTTTAGATCGCACGTTAGGGCCAAGTGTCATAAAGCTGTTTCTGCGTCCGAGATCTTGGGTCTTCTAGCAGGACAATGACCCCAAACATACTTCAAAAACCACCCAGAAATAGATGAGTCCAGATCCAAATCCTATTGATCACCTGTGGAAATATCTTATAATTGCTGTTGGGGAAAGGCGCCCTTCCAATATGGGAGACCTGGAGTTTGCAAAGGAAGAGTAGTCCGAAATTCCGGTGTAAAAAGCTTATTGATGGTTATAGAAAGCGACTGATTTCAGTTATTTTTTTCCAAAGGGTGTGCAACCAAATATTAAGTTAAGGGTGCCAATAATTTTGTCCAGCCTATTTTTGGAGTTTTGTGTGACATTATGTAAAATTTGCCTCCCCCCCCCTTTTTTTGTTTTGTTCCAATACACACAAAGAGAATAAACGTGTATAGCAAAATGTGTTAATGCCATACTTTTTTGTGAGAAATACTTGATTTTCTGGAAGAATTTCAGGGGTGGCAACAATTTTGGCCATGAAAGTATATCTATCAGCCTTGATTTAGTATTGAATTTTTTTTTAAATCTATATTTTCTAAAATTTTATATTAAGTCCTCATTTTTAATATTTATACACTTAAAATATACTAATTCCAATTGAAATATCTCTGTATTTAAAAAAAGGCAGATATTAAGTAAGTCCTCCATTTATTTGCACCAGAGTTGTTATTGTAGGAATTCCTATGTACTGTACATGTACATAAGGCGGCATTTTGGCTTAGTTAGCACTGTGTCCTTGCACCTCCAGGGTCAAGGTTCGATTCCCGAACTCGGGTCTGTGTGCATGAAGTTTGCCTGTTCTCCCCATGCTTGGTGGGTTTCTTTAGACTAATTAGGCCCATTCCCAAATTTGGCCTAGTGTGTGTGAGTGTGTGCAATGCGATGTATTACCAGCCGGTCCAGGGTATACCTCGCCTTACGCAACCCTTTACACAGGATAAAGCAGTATAGATGATGAGTGAGTAATGTACATGATGGTTGTATATACAGATGGAAACTTAAGTAACTGTACATAAGGTGAACCAGCAAGTTGAAATTTTAATAACAGAATGCATATGATCCTATTTATAGTGATGTGAGAAGGAGATTCCTCTCCTGACACAAAGCAGAGTTATTGTAAAGGGGTTTTAGAGGAGATGGGGGGTGTTCTGGGCAGTTGTGGCTCAAATGCTTAAGGCTGTGGGTAACTGGGTTACTGATTGTAAGGTCTGGGTTTGAGCTCCAGCACTGAGCCATTAACCCCATCTGTTCCAGGCTTGCTGTAACCTGGCTAACCCCAGATTCCTAAATGGGATATGAAAAATAATTTCACTGTAAGGTACATGTAATTAATAATTAAATATTAATAATGATAATGATAATAATTAAGGATGGCTAAGAGTTTGTGTAGCATCATTGTCTCAGATTGTCCCAGATTTATCAAAATATTATTATAAAATTAAGCCTCTTTCCATCACTAAATAATATCCTTATTTACAGTTTATCTCATAATACTAGTTATTTCCTTTATCCTGTTCCATGTTATGAATAACCATATTTACTGAATAGCTATTTATTACATGTTTATATTGAAAATGTGCCGCACTTCTGGACTGTATTATTATTCCCGATGATTCATATTCGTAACTTCAAACAATAGAATAATTCAGCATAACTTCTGTTATGGTTTAGTTTTTGACTTTACCATATTACAATCACTGGCAGACAAACTTAACTTATTCTCTCTCTCTCTCTCTATCTGTATCAAGCTTCCAGTCACTCTTATGTAATCACCACTCCGTGTGCAAGAGCTGTGCAAAATACTTCATCTAAAGAGAACCATGTGAGCTGCGAGGAAGGAAAGCAGCATGACATTACCATGCAGTCTGATATTTCCTTTTACATTGTTGATTTACTCCGAGCTTGTCAAGACACGGACGACCGACCCGTCATCCACAGGTGCACAGATGAGATGTTGGAAAAACTTCACTAACATAAAAAAAAGGATGTTTGGAAAGCATTCAGACTGGAACATCGAAATCAGACCATGTGTTTAGAAGCAAGGTTCTGAAGATGTGTGTTCCGCTCAAGATACTGACATAAAGCTAGTTTCTGTGCTGTAGGATTATGGGAATGAATACAATGTGGCCAATAAGTCTGAAACGACCCCATTGTTTAAAATAAATAAATAACTTTAAGTGAAAATCTGTTTATTTTCTGAGATATTATTTAATATTGAAAATATGAAATTTAACGATCTACTACATTACTATAAAACAAATATAAGGTAAATGTATTTAGATGATAATAATAATAATAATAATAATAATAATAATAATAATAATAATAATAATAATAATTGTACTATCTTAAAGATTGCCATTTTTTTATCCACATTTATGTGTGCTCCATGTTACAAACTACTCATGACAAAATCAATAACTTGCTAAAGCATAGTGTTCAGTGTTTGGAGTCAAGCTTGCATCATGTTCTCTTGTTTTGTCCAGTCTTTTGGTTGTCTGCCTAAAGAACTGATAACGTTCTGCATGCTAAAAGACTTGATTTTCCAACAAATGACCAGAAAACAAGAAAAAGATAAAAAAAAATAATAATAATATGTTTATATGATGTTAGCACTCAGAAGTGAAGAGCACAGATGAACATTAAGTGCTTATAAGTCATTAATCAGTAATCTGTTACAATGTTACAGTATAGTAGCATCAATTAAAAAGAAATTGGCTATAGACCTACTGTAGAACCACATGCTAATCAGGAAGGATCTGGACCCTGATGAGTAACAGTAGAAATATGGCCATTATATCTAGCAGGCTTATCAGATGCTCAAAATATGATTTTGAATAAATTTAAGTCAAACCAGGACTTCTAATTGTGCAGATTACCAGAACACAGTTTTGATTAGTGACGATGCTAGTGTATATGGCGCACTGGCTGGACTCCCATTCAGTGCCCAGCCAAAAAATAGAAATAAAATAATAATTGCCCTAACAAATGTTATATTAGCTTATTTTATCATTTGCTGTAAAGAGCTACTGTAGATGTCTGCTTTACTCTCTGCTCCCCACCCACAAGACATCAATGAGTTAAACTGACTCACACATTATCATGAAAAATGTGATGTGCAAAAAAAAAAAAAAAAAGATCATGCAGCTTTTATTTTCTTGTTATTCTGTGTGCATTGGCTATAAGAGTAAACACTTCCTTTATTTCTCTATATAATCCCCTGCTATACTAATACACTTATCCCAGTGTTTCACTTGTGCTTAAACACCATCAAGGGACTGTAGAAAGTTTTCTCAGTACGTTGGAGCCATGATCGGACTGCCTGCTTCACGTCACCTCCCAGGAATTTCTTTAATGGCTGTTTACTTCAAAGAAAAATAAATAAAACGGCCCGATTTGATGATCAAAGGCATTCTTTTTTTTTCATGACTATGCACAACCTCATACTGCCAATCGTACTACTTGTACTTGTACAATACTAGAAGTCAGCTAGGAGTTATGTACTATACAGTACATTCCTGACCTCACTCCAAGCCATTTCTACATGTTTGGGCCATTAAAGGAGTTCCTGGGAGGCCAGCGTTAAAGCAGGCAGTCTGATAAGAGCTCCAGCATGGACTTCCAGTATCAAAGTCTTAATTTTACATTTTTTTGCCATTTAATTAAGAATACCCTACCTAAATATACAGTACCTCCACATCTTAACCTTTTTTGTTCATTGGTTTACTAAGATTTGTGGATAGCTGCTCATAAACTATTTCAGTTTTATTTGTAATTTTATGTCTATTTTGAGATTAATACTGTAACTTAAAATATGAACACTAATCCAAGCGTGTAACCGAATTTGAAGGTCCATCCATCCATCCATCTATCTTCAACTGCTTATCCAAAATTGAGCAACAGTTCCAGCAGGGAACCCCAAACTTCCCTTTACCCTGCCACCTCAGCTAACTCTGACTGGGGGATCCCAAGGTGTTCCCAGGCTAGTGGGACTCCACCTAGTCCTTGGTCTGCCCCCTGGCCTCTTTCTAGCTGGACGTGCCAAGAACACCCCCCTTGGGAGGCATCCTGGTGACATCCTTACTAGATGCCCGAACCACCTGAACTGACACCTTTCCAAGCAAAGGAACAGTGGCATTTCTCACGGATGACTTCTCAAAAAGCCAGCTACCCTAATGAGAAAACCTGTTTCGGCCACTTGTATTTGCGATCTTGTCCTTTCAGTTATGACCTAACACAAATTTGAAGGTGATTAACAATATTAGTAATATTATTTGTATGGATTTAAAGATTTACTGATTTTAAGCTTTATCTGCATTTTTAGCTTTTTATTTCAATAATTTGTCGTTGAACCTTGTACACGGTTTAGTAAGACTCCAGATTAATAGGCAAAATCAGTAAAAGCCCTCAGGAAAGTAACTACAGTAATACAAAAAGCTAAATTTATGACATGCAAAGGCGGCCCACAGCCAAAAACGCTCGCTATGTTATCATTTCTGCCAAAGTTCAATATTTTCCTTTACTCCAAATCAGGCTAATTCATCCAGTAGTCATGGCTTTGGCAGAAACCTAAGGACCAGAGTCACATGCCTGAAGTTAAGCACTTTGTAACATGTTTTAACAAGGTTTTAAATTGTTACATGTCTTGAATAGTACATAAAATATGACATGTTTGATCTGCTGCAGTTGTCAAGGCAGCACAATAAATGAATACCTTGAATATCATGTTTTAGTGAGTGTGTATCGCTTTACATATGATCGATGGTGCATCATTGTACTATTATTAACAGTGTGCTGAGGGAGTAAAGTCATGTTTTATCATATAGTAGCCTGAGAAGTGTGTGTTGATCGTATGGTATTTAGCCCAGGGGACATCTGGAGTTAATCTTAGAAATGCAGTCGCATGTTGGGGCTAAATGCAAAACATATTATGTAAAAAATTTTGTAGAAATCTAGATTTAATTTCATGCTGACTTCCACATCAAGCTAAAAATAAGTATACAACTTGCTTATAAGATTTAAAAAATAAACTAAGTTATACACTTGAACTCTCATTTTTTGCACACTATAAGACAAGATACTATGTTTTTCAACAGGGTCATGTATAGAAAATGTTATTTATATGTTATTTATAGCATGTCTGTCTCGAGATATAATCATAAAATACATATAGTTTGCTTACACCAGTGACCTATTTATTACCTTAAATCATACGACTTGATTTTGACCATGCACGTACAAAAAGAACACAGTTTTCAGTCTCTTTTCAGAACAGGGATTTGTTCAAACTTCTGGAGCCACCATCTTCTAAAATCATTTAATTTTCAATTTCTGACTTTTTCAGTGATGTGCTCACCAGCACATCCCACTACTGACCTGTGCTGGGTAGGTGTTGATAAATAGTAGGGAGTTAAAAAAAAAAAGCACTCAGCCTATACAAGTGAAAGTAAAAAAGCATGCTAAAGCAATAAATACATATATTTTTAAATGTATATTTATATATATTTTTTTGTGTGTAAAGCTGCTTTTTGACGATGTCCGTTAAAAATGCTCTACAAATACAATTAAACTGAATTAAAAAAGTAAAAAAGCAGTAAAGCAATAGCAGCGATTTCAGATGCCTTTACTGATAGTGGATTGAAATATTTTTACATGGTGCAATTTCATACATTACATTGTTCTAATTTGCCAATTTAATTCAGCCATAATATATTTATGCCATAATAGATCCTCAGGGCAGCATCCTGGGTCCAATGTAGTTCCTTAAAAAAGCTCCATTTCTACACAAAAGCAATTATCATCTTTTTTATCATTGTCATCATTTAATTTAATAAAATTAGGATTCTCAGTGGAATCCTGGTGTGCATTTGGAACTTTCATCACCATCGCCCAGGTTCTACACCTAGAGACATAGGGTTGTATAAATTATTGTACACTAAACAGTAATCCCAAGCTCAGATGATTTAGGGTGGGTTGCATTAAAAAGGGCATTTGGAGTAAAACTTGTGCCAAATTTATTATATGAAAAGAAGAGAAAAGATAAAAGAGAAAAAGGGGAAATTCAAAGGTATTTGTCTGGTTATGTAGGTTATAGGGTAAGCAACTAGAATTGTTCTTAGAATAAAACACAAAAGGGAAGAATAATGAATGACTTCAACCTTTAAGTGAGTTTTGCACTGGTCTAAGTAATATACTATAGCATAGTAAAAAAAAGGTGTTTAAGTCAATTAAAGCAGATTGTAGTACTGGAGAATAAGTGAAGCTGTAAGTATTTACATCACATTCTCTTGTGCATTGTAGCGCAGCTGAAAAAAAATCCATTGAAGGAGTGTTGTGCTGGCACAAACCCCCTGATGTCTGAGCTAATAGCACAGGGAAAAAATAAATCAGAGACTTAATGTCTAAAAGTATAGCAGCGACCTGAGACATGAGATCTGGAAAGAGATATTAAAGTCAGTAACGTATTTTTATTATTAACATATTATTCAAACACACAGGGACAGACACACTTTAAGTATTAGAATCTTACAATCCTTTTTTAAATTATAAAATCATTGAAAGCAGTTGCTATTTTCTGTAGTTGCTACAGCAAACATGGTCTCTCACAGGCATCATCACCCCAAAACCTAGATCCATATTTCATATTATAAATCATGCATTCATAAAAAAGGAACAATATGCACAAGCATTATATGGCAAAGCACTTTAAACATCCAACCTCAGCTACTAGTATGAGCCGTAAAACAGCAGGCTTTTTACTTTAGAAAGATTCTTACAAAGAGTAAATCAAGTTTTAAAAGTCATAAACTGAAGAATTGCTCCTTCAAGCTGAGCCAGGCTGTTTTTTTTCCAGTTTATTTCAAAGCTCATGCTGAGATTCACAAGGAACGAGGAGTTTTCCCAGCATTTTCCCCATTATGTCCAACTGATAACCATTACAATTCACCTCATGGCATATTACAATACACACGCATGGTATTTTATTCATAAAAAACATGAAAGATTTTTTTTTTTTTTTTTACACCAGATCCCAACCCAACTTTTTAAAAAGTTAATAAAGCAGTTGTTAGAATAAATACCAAACAAATTGGACCACAGGCCACAAATGATGGCTGCAGGTTTTAATGATATAAGTTTATGAGGGAATGAAGGGCAACGATATATGCGGTTAATTGGATGGGAGGCATCTGTTACTGCCTTATTAAAGGTTCTCTAAAAACTGCTTATTAAACACAAGGAGTTGGGAAATGGGGGGGGGGGGGTGTACACACCCTCTGTGACTGTTAATACATGTAGACTGTTTTCTGTTCTGGTAGGTAGGTACTTAGTTTTAGTAACCTAGTAACCCAGTATAAAGATCTATCCAATGACGGAAACTTAAAGCTCAGTGGTTAAGGTGTTGGACTGCTGCCCAGGAGGTTTGAGCCCCGACGCCAATGGGTTGCCACTGTTGGAACCTTGAGCAAGGTCCTTCACTCTCAAGTGCTCAGATACAAGCGGGCGTGGTTATCAGGACGGTAGACGACTGCTGCATTGTCCAGTTCACATGATCTTGTGCCCACTGCAAACGTTCACGGCGATGTCTTGGTGTCAGTGGAGTCACCTGCAACGGTCGCCTGGCATTTAAGCCAAAGCGGTGGAGGCGGTTGCGAATGGTTTGTCTGGAAACCCTAGAACCCCTCGCATCTCGTAAACGGGCCTGCAGCTGTGTGGCAGTTGCATAACGAGGTCTGAGTGCATAGGTCCTCAGGTACTGGTTATCGTTTCGGTCTGTCACTCGTGGGGCTCCACTTCTGGGTCTGTCATGAACTCTGCCAATAGTTCTGTGTATTGATGCAAGTCTGCTGATGACACTTTGAGACACACCAAGTTCACAAGCAACATCTGACTGCCTGCCACCGATTGTCCGTTAAGTTAATCGGCCTGGTCGTCCGTTAAGTGACGTCGTGTGTTCATGGCTGTTTGAATGATAAACTTGGAATGACTTACTGACAATACAAGCTTTTTATACCCACAGAATGTTGAAATTGATGCCACATTGAAAAAGGTTGTCTTTTGGGATTGGCCGTAATATACGTAACACAATGAGTGTACACAATGTACACAATGAGTCCATTACATGGAAAACACAAAATGAGGTGTGTTTATCACCCCAATACAATTGCCTCCCTATCCCAAAAATGTCTGAAGTGAAACACGGTATGTATGACATCCACTAAGTCTCTCACAATATCCCTAATTTATTGTGAGTATTGTATATACGCAAAATTTTACTGAAGCTACAAATTACTTAAAATGGTTTAATACTGTTGTGGCCAAGCAGGCTTCAGTTAACAAAAATACCCAGTCTACCCAGAAAATTACAACTTTAGTGCAAATAACTTTATATGAATTAATTTTAATAGCTAATGTACAGAAATCAACCCAGTTAATGTGCACAATAATCAAATTTTGTGTCATTCTACATTACTTAAGAATGGTGCTCCTTTAAAAATCAGAACTGGAAAATAACTTAATACACTTACTTTGTTAACGGACATAATTACAGTTTTCAACAAATCTGTACTTTATCTGATTAGTTTTACTACTAGATCATTTGTACTTTTTCTTTATTACATTTTGTAATAAATATCTGTACTTTACATGGTGTTGCGCTACATAACCGCAGTAGTGTGAAGCATTAATATCGCCACCTGCTGACTATTATACATGATTGTGTGATTTTTAAGTGTATATAAGCGTGGATTAAATAGTTACATGCAAATTAGTTACATGCAAATTGTGGCTCTATATTTATTTATTTAATTACAGTGCAAGAATTTAGTGGAAATTTTATCTAGCTTATATAAGTGCAATAAAATGTAGTGTGTGCGAGGAATTCCTACAGGAGTGAGTGGGAGTGTTCGTACACCTCTGCTTCTAGTGAATTCCTTCTATCAATGCAAAATTCCCAGGGTAGTCCTCCCAGCAGCAGTCGACCACCTCCCTTACTAATTGACAGACCACAGGGGTAACTAGCGAATGCATTATTCAGAGACTCAATGCGAACCCTAGCACATGGCTCACCTTCAGATAAACCCTTGGCCAAGGTGTTTGTGCTCATCCTCAGCTGCTGCCAATCCACTTTACTTCCCAGCGTACAAGTCAGATTGTGCTCATTCTGTATAGCAATGCAACACAGATGTGTGTGTTAATATCAAACACACACTGTGGCTGTGTGGCCTGAGCTGAACTCAACTGGTGTGTGAAGGCTGGCGGCACTCCAAACAACTGATGCAAATGGAAAGTGAATATCGATCTAGATATCTGTTTGTGTCATCAATTAACACGACTCAAATGTGTGTGGCTTTGGGTACAAGCCAGTTGGACGGGGAAGAAAAACTAAAGTGCTGCCAGTAATGTATTTTTTTCTCCCAGAAGACTTGCCGCTTGCTACATACAGAAAGTCCTCACTAGTGAAATCCAGACAGTTATGGCGATGTAATGAGATGGAACGGAGGTGTCTGGCATTTAAAAGAAAAGAAGACAGGAAGAAGCATAGCATAAAAATAAAAAAAAAATCAAGGAAATATCAGATGCTAATGTCAATGTCGTGCCTTTCGCTAATCCGTTTCAGCTGTAGCAGCTGTTTACTCTGAGGCTCGTTAGCGCATTTAAAGCAAGCAAATGTTTTTCTAGTTCGTCCAATCTTTCCATTTACTAAAGAGAGAAATGAAAGACTAGCATCCATTCTAAACCTAATATTAGCGCATCCTCTGAATGGATTGGAAATACTTGGCACTTCTTGGAATACAGTTTTCAGACCAGTGGAATTTTAATCTATTCTCTTGACCAAAGGACATGGAATTGTGAAACACGGTGAAGCCATTCTGTAGAAATGCTGACGAACCAGCTTTATTTACACAATGCAAGGAAAGGAAAACTAAGGGAGAAAAGGAAAGCCACATGAGTAGATTGAATTTAGGATACTGTTTGAGATTCTTTATGAGAACAGAGTCTTTGCACCAAATAGCAATCAAGATCAATGTTCACAGATGCTGGATATTTGCTGGATACCTGCTGGATATTTGGTGTGGTGTAATCATTAAACCACACCTCTTTTGTCTTGAACTTATATTGATTAAAAGAGAGATTGCTTTTGTCTTCTTAAGCTTGAGATGTGTTTTTTTCCATCCAACAGCTTTTAATCAGGCAGATCTTATTTATTCATAAATGATCATTATTAATGAAAATACAAGGTGGTATCAAAAAGTTTCCAGACTAGCTCTGTTTACAAGACACTACTTTGTTTATTCATGTTTACACACCATCACCTACTGTATAAAGCAGTCCTGGAGCATAGCAATACAGCACTACCAGCTTTCCTGACACTTCCCTTTTCTTCATTTTTGAGAAGTTGCCGAATCATGTCTAACATCTCTGTGGCATTTGCCTAATTTGCCCAAAATTTCACATTCACTCTTTGATATGACCCGCTGTCCATGATGAAATGATGCAGACATGGTAATGCACGTGGTCAGAATAGCACCATTTGCACAGCTCCTGATGTACACACGACGATGTCTTTTGGCACACTGACTTATGAAGTAAGGTGCTCCCCGTGACTGTGCTGCCATCTGTTGGTTGTTAACAAAACTAGTCTTGAAACTTTTTGATACCAGCTCGTAGTTTTGAATGTGGGTTTTGGCAGACCGTACAGACCTGTTTTCACCCATCCTGTGACAGATTGTTAATTAATTCATTAATGATTTTTAGAGCAACACAAAGCGATAAATATTATCCCCACTTGTGAAAAGCCTCTCATTCAATTAGATCGCTCAGTTGGAACAAATTGTTGTATAATAGAGTCAATACTGTAGCTACTGTACTGTATATCTGTATATAGTTAGCTCATTAATCAGGTTAATACAGAGTACTATGATTATGTAGCACATTTTTATGCCATGAGCTAAACTCTGATATGGATCATTGTTAGTATTAATGTTAAATAAAAATCTCTTTTTCAAATATTTTTCTTCCCCCGTTAGAGGTAGACATTTTAAGAAACCAAACAACAAACAATTTCATGTCTTCCAGCTCAACGTTTCCCAATCTTTCTTCATTAAAAAGCAGATACAATCCAGTGATCCTTTTTCTTTATTTTCATATTTGTCCTCCTGGCTGACAGGCATCTTGGGCTGCCACTCATGTTTCTTTCCATGCAGTGAGCTTTGATCAGGAGGTTTGGAGACCACAAGCTAGACAAACCACAGACCAGGCGTGAGGACGTGTAACACACGGCTGCTGCTGGGTGTGGGTTCATTTATCATCGTTATACAGTGGCTTTGATGAAAAGGAAAAGGCAAAGCCTCTTTGCCTAATCAGCTCTTAATCTGAACTGCTGGACATGTGGGCTCTCTTAGTTAGACCCAGATGTCGGAACACACACATACACACACACACACACAAAACATTTGACAAATTCAAATCCTTCAAGATTTAAAAGTTGAAAATACGAGGACAAATTTGTCTGCGAAAAATGCAAATAATGAAAAGCAGCAGGTTTCATCAAAAAGTACCTGCAAACAGGAGCTACTGCTTGAAACTAAATACCCTCCAGCTGTCAATCAAACCTATATAAAAGCTGACTTGTGTCAAGCAACTATAAACAGCTGTACACATCCATTTCCTGTTCTTCACCGATGAGCTGTTAAAGCGGCCTAAGGTTATTAGGAGGTTTTTTTATGCTACAATAAATTACACAATTGATGACGACCCTTAATTGTCAATAGTGCTACATCGTGCATGTGTCTGTGGAAGCTTGGTGGTTAAACTGTGGGTTAAGGCATTGTACTACTGATCAGAAGGTCCCAGGTTTAAACCCTAGCATCACCAAGTTGCAACTGTTGGGCCCTTGTAATAATCTGTTTCTTGTGCAGGAAACAGACCTTTGAGCCATGCCCTTTACTCCCAACTGTTCATGTATATATAATGAGATAATACATACAGTAGATTACTCTGGATGAGGGTGTCTGCCAAACGCTGTGATTGTGTCTTGACATTAGATGACACTCCTCCTGGAGCCCTAAGCTTCCTAGAATAGCCTTTCTAGGATAGGCTCCAAGGCCCACGTGACCCTGGACAGGATAATGCATAAATGCATGTACTCAATATACATCTCCATCAATTTCATTCCAGCAAACAAGTAAAATGAATAATGTGTAAAAAAAATAAATAAATAATAAAAAATCACATTAAATATGTCGCCACCGCCTACTTCATAATCACATAACACACACCTTATGGACAGAAGTATTTTTTCCATACTCCAAGACTGTATCCAATTACATATACTTCAACCCCTTTTTGCAGCTGTAACATCTTCTACTCTTCTTGGAAGGCTGTTCACGAGATATTGGAGTGTTTCTGTGGGAATTCAGGCTCATTCATTTCGTAGAGCATTTATAGGGTCAGGCACTGATGTTGGACGAGAAGGCCTGGCGCGCAATCTCTGTTCAACCCAAAGGTGCTTAATGTGGTTGAGGTCGGGGCTCTGTGTTAGGGCCAGTCAAGTTCTTTCACACAGGTTTTATCAAACCATGTCTCTATCATCCTTGCTTTGTGCTCTGCTACTGTATGTTGAAATAAAAAAGGGCTTTCATTAAATTGTTGCTGCAAAGTTTAGTGAAGTACAGCACTGTCCAAGATGTCTTGGTTTGCTGAAGCATTAATATAAGATTGCTCTTCACTGGGGATAAGGGGCCTGATTGAAACATCTGGATTCAATAATTACCAGGTTTGGCCAAACTTTTATCCATATAGCGCATGTATATGTATTATGTATATTCAATTGAAAGAAGCCACATTTTTAGATAAATGTCATTTTCAGCAATACCATAAAAACCGTCCTTTTAATCACCTGTAGAGTCTTAAAGTAATAGTTGTTGTTATTGATATTGTGTGTTCCTTTTCCTTAGAAAAATCCCTCCTTTTCTGTCTGTATTATTTGGGTTGTAGATTGTAGTAACACTGAATGTGTGATTTTGTGGAAGTAAAAGAATTGCTTTTAAAAAGTCAGTAGAAATGTGGCTGTGTTACTTTATCTGACCACAAGAGGGCACTGCGCACTACTTTACATGAGCCAGTATTCTCCTGCAGTAAAATTCTTCACTACAAATCTGAACAAAATGCTCTGAGGAAATGTTGAAAAGCAACTGCAAATGATTCAAGTTAATGTAAAAATATATAAATTTTTAAAGTATAAAAATACAGAAATACAAACAGAAACCAGGAGGGGAGAACATTACCTAAACATTAATCATTTGAATGTTAGCTAGCATGATAATGATCAACAAACTAACTGAATGCTAATTGCTAGCTGACCTCACTAGCTAAGAGTATTTAATTCATTATTAAAGATTTTTGTTTTCATACGTGTTATATATAGACAGAACATCTGATCTGTGCCTCATCAGTCACACAATGTAAATGGCATTGACCATTCATGTGTCTAAACAGCTCTGAATAAATCTTACCAGGTCCCAATTATTTAGGAAAAATATTTTAAGCACAACTGAATAATAAAATAAATATTATACTGTATGATCTCACCAGTCCAACAAAGGAAACAGAAGAAGAATAAACTGCTTAAACTGTGAGTTTATTTGTTTGTTTCAACAAAGGCCACTGCTAATTATTGTACGCCAATGGAAAATGCCACTGAACTTGATTATGTACAAAAATGTCCACTGGTAGGTGTTTCGCCTGCCATGCGGAAGCCATGGGTTCGATTCCCAGCCAGAGCCCAAACCCCAGCCACTGGATGCAGTGCCGGTCCCAAGCTTAGGTGAAATGGGAGGGTAGTGTCAGAAAGGGTAGCCAAGTCTCTGTGTGCATGGAGTTTGCATGTTCTCCCTGTGCTTGGTGGGTTTCCTCCCACAGTCCAAAGATATGCAAGTTAGGCTAATTGGCGTTCCCAAATTGCCTGTAGTGTGTGCTCTGTGATGGATTGGCACCCTGTCCAGGGTGTACCTTGCCTCAAACCCTAAGCCTCTTGGGATAGGCTCCAGGACCCTGCGACCCTGAACACAGTATAAAGCGGTATAAAAGATGAGTGATTGAGTGACTAAGTAATTATTTCAAATTTCAAGATTAGCTCTGTTTACAAGCTCTGTTTTTTCTTATCCAACTCTTTAAAACCTGACAATAGAATTCGCTATTGACGGCCCCTGCAGGCGAATTCTCCATACACAATGCCGTGAATATTGAAAAAGATGATGAGCATGCACTTGGTCGAGCTTGAACTTGCCTCACCTGTTTCAGCCGTGGAGATGATTTCACTGTGAAGACTCATGTTTGGTTGTAGCCGTACACCCACGTTTTGTCACCGGTAATGATCCTCGACATGAAGGACGGGTCATGTGGACTGTTCTCCGACAATCATCATGCACAAGTTGCCAAATGGTTGACATTTTCAGTGGTTAAGCTCAGTCTTCCATTATTCCTCTTCCATGTTCTTCCATTCTTGAAGTGCGCGAGACGCTCAAAAAACCTTGAACGACTCGCTGCAGCATTGCTGTAAACTTGTCAAATCATGTCAAACATTCACGGGGCAGATTTGTCCAGCATTTTATGCAAAATTTCATATTCACTCTTTAATCTAACTTGCTGTCCATGATAAAATAACAGACACGGTAATGCACATGGTCAGAATAGCACCAGTTGCACAGCTCCTGATGTACATAGCCGTGCTCCCTGTGACTTGTGCTGCCATCTGTTGGCGTGTTACAAATCTAGTCTCTGAATTTTTTCAGACCCCCTCGTATAGCTTGACTTATATACTATATTATACAGTATGTTCCTTTTTATCCATGAAACCATCCATGTAGCTTTTTTTCGCCTTTTCTGTAGTGACATAAAAAAACTGACACATAGTGATGAATATTTGAAGAATAAACCTCCACTTTTTTAAAAATCATCATTATCATGTGTCTCACAGATAATGGAAGTGCATATACTGTATCAAATAAAAATATACTTTTTATAATCAGAGCCACAGGCATATTTGCTGATCTGCTTATCCAGCAGCCGGTGTATCAGCACTCATTACCGAATCAATGGGCCATTACAAAAATGAAATGGCTCAGATCCAACTATGCTTTAAAGAATCTCATTTCATTCAGGGATGTACAGCGGTGGCCAGAAGTATTAAGACAGCATACAGTATGTGATGTATTATAGATCTCGCTGTGCACAAATCAGATGATGTCACTAATGAGTCCGAGTCTATCTGGCTGAAGAGTAGAATCAGCCGGTTTAGTTAATGGATGGAAAAATACAGTATGCGTCAGGACTTTTACTTTCCGATGCCGGGTGTTCATACAAAAATGGAGAAAACGTGGTAAAGTTTGATCCAGTGTCTATCAGGTTTTAAAGAATAAAGGACTTCATGGTAAATATTAGTTGTTTATAAAAATAACATACGTCATTATTTTTAAAAAATGAGAATCTGAATAAAACATTAAACTTCACTTTTTGTCTCAATAGTTTTGGCCACCTCTATCTGGCAGTACTATGGCTTAGTGGTTGGCACTGTCACCTTGCACCTTCAAATGTGCAAATTTACATGCCTAAATCATTACATCTTACCCAGTGGAGAGTTGTGAATCAAAAATGAGTGGGTGCAGTTTTTACCTCCATGCAGGTATGTTTATTTAACATTTATTAGCTGTATTTGATATGACATGGTGACACATTAACCATCTTTATTCATCCATATTCAGTTTCTATTCATTACCTTATCGGCTGATGAGCAGACTAAACTTGCAAAAAACAGCAGCATCAAGAAGAAAAAAGAAGCACAACCCTGCTTTACAAAATGAAAATGGGGAATTAGGATGTTTTCAACACTCACAGTCTTTGTAACAATGTTTATAAGAAAACATTACTTATTAGAGCGTGTAATGCATTGTAATGTGTCTTGGGTGAGTCACGTAGTCTGCATCATTACATCAGGACAAGAAAGCCATCTCCCTGTGCACGAGTCAAATACACCGGAGAGCTGATGTGTGTTTCTGCCCTAATAGCCATCCATTACAGCATATCAGACAGGCCATTACAAACAGCACTCGCCCATGACGCACGTTTTTGACATTTATGTGTTATGTAGCAAAGCTTGCTGGATAATGAGAGATAGTTGAGATTGAAAGGTAGATGCTCGAACGTCAAAATGGAGTTCTTGGCCGCGTGATCTTATCTCTAAACATGCTCTGCACAGGCATGAGGGTACAAATGTCCATGAATTATGGATGGTGGAGTATACATACTGTGTCATGAATGGAGACCCTAAGATGTGCTGCTGAGTTTTCAATTCTGATTGGTTGGGAAGGTGTTAATTAAGTTTATCTGACTGTGTCTGTGACAGTGCTTTCATCACAGATGACATTAATGTGACTGCTTCACTACACGGGACTTATGATGACTGTTTAAGCTAAACCAAGGACTTCAAGCACAGTACAGTGACGAGACTCTTATCTCCTAATGAGAGTCATCCTTTTTTGTCTGGAGTCGCCCTAAAGGGAACGGGGTCTCTTCATCATCTTGTCTCTCAGGGAGCTTTGTCTTACCCCTGTCACCCCTGGCATTCTCATTACTTATCAGGCGGTTTTCTTTCAAGCAGCTTCATGATAATGTCTATCATTTAAATAGACAGCGCTTTACACATAAAATTAATGTATTGCAGGGCAAGACATGTCCTTAAATCTTCTTAGAAGGTAAACGGCAGGGTTTGGCACCCCAGAGAGGAAACCCCACATCGATGTCAGCAGTCTCAGGCAGACTGTGGAGGAGTTGTGGAGATTAGGGAAGACAGCATGAATCACCTAGAGAGAAGAGGGGGGGTGGGGGGGCACGAAGAGCAAATGAGTAGGCTGAGATTAAATGTCAGGGTGTAGAGTAAAACATAGACGCTGGAGGTTGTAATGATTGGGAAAGTGAGTCATCAGGAGTCAGAAAGTAAAAAAAATAAGCTAGAAGTTTGGACACTCATCATACATAAGGCAGGTGTATTAACGTTAAAGAATAGATGAAAAAGTTTAAGAAACCGAAAACTGCAGGGATAAAGCTAAAAGGATCATGATCTGTCAAATATCTATTGAATATGTCATTGTACAAAATATTCCCCTAGTCTGTATACATCTAATTCAAAGTAAAACTGCTTTTCAATGGAAGATCTTATCTCCTGCTTTAATGAGATCTGATGAGTCCACACATTGGTGTACTCGTATGTTGCAGATGCAAGATGGAAAATGTTTGTACACTGACTGCTACTATTATTTTCTCGAGCCGAAATGGATCAGACACTGCATGTGAAGGGCATGTGATATAAAACACTTAGATTTGTCATGTTGTAGGAAAATAATCAGAGATAATGCGGTGTGTGTCCAGTATATACTGTATACAGCCAGACATTAGAGTTAAGGTTATAGGTCCCACTCACATACTGCAACAAAATCACCTGCAATTACATTTATGTATTTTTAAAATGTACATCATGTTTTTTTTTAAAGAATTTATATGTAGACACATTTAAACCTGCGATTTCTTTGCAGCTGGCACTACTGTCAAAGCTGCTGTTCGTGAAAATAAACCAGAACAAACGTCTGGAATTATCAGATCCGAAAATGGGCAGATTTAACAGCTTTAACAGTCTTGCAAAAGTATTCATACCCAATTTGGCACTTATATATATTTTTATAGAGTTGAACTTTTAAGTCTGACTAAACTGATTTTTTCACCCCTAATTTTTCACTCCTACTAATCTCTGCTTACAATAATCATGTCTTCCCTATTGATTTACATTTCAAATGAGTTATTTCGACCTGAACAGAATAATAAAGGATAACATTTGAAAATGTCATTTTGTGCACCACACAGCCTAAATAACAAATTATTCAGATTGCCAAACGACCTGTTCGTGCACTCTCAGTGTTAGGAAACGTCAGTATTCCGTGACTGCGTAGTAAGAAGTAAGGTGAGACAATGAGTCATAGAGTTCTGTGCTGAATCAATGAAGGCATTTCTAGCGTAACATTTCAGTTAATCAATACATCAGTTCACACAAATCAGACAGAAATAACAGAGTTTACTCGGTACATCCTGTGAAATGTCTCTGCAATGTGTTTTATAAATAAAAGAAAAAACTGGACATACTCACCATACAACTGATCTTCATGACCCAGCAAATCCACATGAGTCCTGAGTAAATCCTAATTATTAACACACTAAGTAGGGAACACTATTTTATAACTTAGCTGTGCGGTTTCACTTGAGCAGCATTTAAAACTCAGTGAAAAACATTAGACAAAAATAAAACGTTTATCTTCCATAATAAAAGATTTGATTATATGGATTATTCTGTATAGAGTTGTGCAGAGCATGGAGCTTCTATCCAATGGCACAAAGTGGTAGACAGTCCTGTAAATCTCATAGGTTTCTCTTTATACTATATTTCTACTTATTCCACTTTAGAATATCAGTTCTTAAACTTCCAGGCTCTGGGATTGAATCCCCAATAGCTTTAAATTGAAAGCTAGTGCTCTACGTTGGGTGTACAATCCCTTGTTCTACACACAAAGTAGTGCCCTTGATTAGGGCTTATAGAGGGATTTGGCATTCAGCCTTGTGTTAGAAGCTGCTTAGCTTTTTAGCTGTAGATGAAAGAACAAGGATGGTTTTTAGGGCTGTTTTGGAATGACTTAATAAGGACACAGCATGTTGTTTAAGATGACATGTTGTTATCCAATGTGTTTTCTTGCTGAAAGTGCTTCTGTGACTGGTTTTAAATGTGGGTTTTGGCAGGCAGCTGCTCTCTCCTCGGTACTGCAGACCGTACAGACCTACTTTCATAATACTTTCCTGTATTACGCACCATCAAATGTTTATATACACGTGTAGCATCCTGACATTAGAAAGTAATTGCTTCTTGTCCTCGCCATTGGTACTCTTGGCCTGCTTCTTTGTATATAATAATAATAATAATAATAATAATAGTAATAATAATAATAAGTAATAATAATAGTAATAATAATAATAAAAATAATAATAAGAAAATTTACTTGATATATATATATATATATATATATATATATATATATATATATACTAGTGCCAATAATTTCAGTTTTATGTATATTTATAAAGCAGATTTTTTTTTATTTAATTCATTTCACAAATTTTATTCAATAAATAAAGATCCATAGGCAGAGGATAGTAATGAAGGTGAAGACTGCATACACTATATTGAGCAAAATTTACATCACATTAACAAAGGGTTGGCTTTTAATATGTAAATGTCATTTTGTTGGTTTTATCTTATCTATTAACACATTATTTGACCTTTTATGTGTAAAAAACAAACATTTTAAAAGATATATTCAATGCAGTTTGTCTTTCATTTATCCTTCGGGTATGCAAACTTCTGCTCTTGTCTGCAAAATTTCAGTAAACACAGCCTGATGCACCAAACCAGCGCCCGATGAGTCACAAACATACCCAATCTGCCCTTCTTAATCTTAATAAGTTCATTACGCTGTGAGATTAACTGAATTGAATTATTTCCTCATTACACTGACTTCCTTTTCCAGCTGACCTCGTCCTTAAGCTTTATAAATAACCTCAGATGCTAAAGTTCAGGCAGTTAAAAAAAAAAAAAGTAATAATAATATCATTTTGGGGAGACACCTAGGTTAAAATATAAGGTTACCCTGTATGACGTCTGGTTATGGACTGGTAACAGACTCTATTAATTTAGTGTCATCAGGGCAGTGAGTTACAGCTTGGTCATGGCATCATGTTGTGATATGAACAGAAATGATGTTAGGAACGAACAATCGATCTTATCTTCATCCTAATAAAGCGCACTAATGTGATTGTTGTTCCTCCCAAGTTTGCCTGTGCTGTAGGAATAACCATCACAGAAAATGGATATAATGTGAACTAAGGACAATAACAGATGCGCTTCAGTGTTGTGGGATCTTCATGTTAGATATCAGGGGTGTGATGGGGTGTTTGTGGCTGAAGCTTCCTGTTTTGCTTGCACTAGTTTTCCGGTTAAAGCTAATCGATGATGGTGTTTTTGCGACTTCTTTTTTCAGTCTCGTCATCTCTGCAGGTACAATGGATTGTGATCATTACTTCTGAGAAAATACCAGGCCGCAGGCCGTATACTGTGTGTTAGCAAGAGATGGTAATGTGATGACAGAACTCATTAGAATGTTTATTTATGCCATCCTCATAGGGCTACATAACCCATACACAATGCTCTTTTAAAGCACTGGAGGTGTTTTTTTGTTTAACTGGTACCTTATCACGTTATCACATTATTAGACCCACCACTCCAAACTGGCTGTTAAACAAGGAACATAAATCATTGTTGGGGTGGTTGTATCCAAGTGAATATATATATATATAGTATATAAACTTCTTGTGAGGCTGTCCACAGGATTTTAAAGTGTTTCTGTGGGAATTCATTCTGTAGAGCATTTATAAGGTCAGGCACTGATGTTGGACGAGAAGGCCTGGCTCGCAATCTCCATTCCAGTTCATCCCAAAGGTGCTTAATGGGGTTGAGGTAAGGGCTCTGTGTTTGGGCCAGTCAAGTTCTTCCACACCGAACTTACCAAACCATGGGAACAGTCATCAGTCATGTTGGAATTGAAAAAGGCCTTTCCCAGACTGTTGCCACAAAATTGGAAGCATACTGTAGCATTGTCCAAGATGTCTTGGTATGCTGAAGCATTAAGATTCACTGGGGATAAGAGATCTGATTTCAATAATTAACAGGTTTGGACCAATACCTTTGTCCATATAGGGTGTATGCATGTTTTTACTCTTGTACTACAACATTTTATTTATTCATTTATTACAAAAACAAGTCTTACTGTACATTTCTGTTTATAACTACATACTGTAAATTGTTGGGATCAAGATCTCATTCATGTTATAGCAGCTACTGTATTAATAACCTCATGTTTTATCATAATAAGCCATTATTGTAAAAATACAAGAGCAATTCACGTCAAACTGGGACTTTTTTTAAACACAGTTATGAGAGTAAAACCTCCCTTTAATTTCTCTATATAATCTCCTGCTACACTAATGCACTTATCCCAGGGTTTCACTAGTGCTTGGATACCATTAAAGTAGACAGTTTTCTCAGTATGGCAGAGACATGATCGGACTGCATGCTTCTTCGTCTGAAACGCCGGCCTCCCAGGAACTCCATTAATGTCCCAAACATGTGGTAATGGCTCGGAGTGAAGTCAGGACTGTACAGAGGCAATAACTTCTAGACAAGTTGCTGTAATGTGCAAGTGGTGTAGTGCGGTATGAGGTCATGCACAATAAGAACACCTTTGGTGATCAAAACAGAATTATTATTATTTTTCATTAAGACCATTTCACTCAGTGTCAGTTGCTTTTTTGCCTTAATTCGAGAGAAATTTCATCATAATTCCCAATATGTCTTGAACTCTGCTCTGAAGCATTTCCCATGGTGAAATCTCCTTACAGAAAACCTCAGCAATTAAACTTATCTTTAGCTAAACTTATCTCAAGACTTTGGATTATGTGGCTTGTGTACAAGTCCATGAGCACATTGTTACTATTAAACACAATAACCTATAAAAACGAGACCTGTGATTCACCTTGTAGCTGGAACTCCTGTAAGAGCTGCTGTTTTGGAGAATTGAACACCTTCTGACCAATCAGCTGCGAGAATTTAAACAATTGTGGAAATGAATAGAATGGCCCCCCGACAGACTTCATTTGATTTTTTATTCTGTTTTCCGACTCAGATACACAAAAGAAAAAGACTTTTGAGAAAGCCACGGAAATCATACAATCAGACATTTTAAATTCTCTGTCAACTTTATTTGAAATCATACAGTAATGTACAGAAAGCGATGATTGTGCAACCTGTAGTGGAATAGTAAAGAGTTTATACAGTACACTACTGATACTTATGGATAACCAGAAACAGAGACACATTGGTTGTTTGTTCATCGTCCTAACGTCACAATATTATCATACCATAGTTTCCTATAAAGGTCTTATAAGAGTACAAAATAGATTTCATTTACTTAATTTCAGCATCATGAGAAAACACTGAGTATAATTATCTGAATCTGACCAGATTGGAGTGTATAAAAGCTACACTGTGAGTTTTTATGACCATCAAAAGTATCTTAAGTCCACATTGTACTGTAAGAGTTGTAACACAACATCATGTCATTAATTGTGTTGGAATTAAAGTCATATAAGACAGATTGGATTTATGGCAGCTTACAGGAACAGAAAGTATCTTACACAGTAATAATATATGTGAACACATGTTAAGGTTAAGACTCGATATGAGCAACGTGCGTCTGTGACATTCCCCACATCAGAAGATAACTGGTTGTGATGTCCTGGATTGTTGATGCTTGTTCAACTCCAAACCTGAAGGAGCATTGATTTCATGGTGTCAGTTTTGGGATACTTGGACAAGCTTGGAATCCACGTTGCCTAGCAACAGTGTTCTCCACTTGATCAGGAAGCTTATTGTATATAGTATGTTCGGCAAAAACTGGAAATTTATTAATTCTAGTGTAAACTAGATTAATTCTTGTCTCTGTAAACAGGAAACGTGCACTGCGCCACACAACACTATTCGAGCCAATCAACATCAAGGGGCGTGTTTGTACACAATGATATTTGTGTATTAATATTGGTTAGCTGGGCCAGTTGTTAGTGACGCTGCCTTGGCAATGCACATCCAGTGGAGAATCTGAACGAGTACTGAAGAGACAGAGTGCTGTATTGGTTTGAGCATTGAGTTGAAATATCAAAAAACTTTCTCCAGTATCACTTACTCCACCTTTAATTCAGTCTACAAAATACACAATGTAGTAATATTAAGTTCAGAAGAACAAAACAGCACAACATCCTATATCTCATACAGTGGGGCAAAAAAGTATTTAGTCAGCCACCAACTGTGCAAGTTCTTCCACTTGCAGAAAATCACATTGAAGGATTTCAATGTGACCAAATACTTATTTTCCAGCATAATTTGCATATAAATTCTTAAGAAATCATACAATGTGATTTTCTCAATTTTTTTTCTTCTTATTTTGTCTCTCATAGTTGAGGTATACCAATGATGCAAATTATAGGCCTCTCTCATCTTTTTAAGTGGGAGAAATTACACAATTGGTGGCTGACTAAATACTTTTCTGCCACATGTCATCTATACAAACAACAAAAGGTTTTGTCTGTACATTGGTCAGAACTCGCTCTTTCAATGATACTATTACATTTCATACATTGAAGGACCATAAACCAGTCTCAGAAAATTCTGTCTGTCTGTCTGTATGTATGTCTGTCCAGACAGATTTTGCTTCAGCATCACACAAAACTGGCAGGATAGAACTAAATGAAACTTTGCCAAACCTTAGATATTAACCCTGCGGCATGAATAAAATCAAAATGTTGAGTAAAAGTTGTGTGCCAGATTATAAACCGCAAGTTTAGACAGTGTACTGCATATGCGTTAACTGTGGGCGCGTCTTAAATCGACCGCTGGACAGAATTTAATAACACTTTTGCAGTACCTAGATATCTGCCTGAAGTTTAATCTGCACCTTAGGTAAAATCAAAATGTTAAATAAAAGTTATGAAACGTTATGAACAATTATGTGCTAGGTTTTATAATCTCCTTTAAAAAGACAGGCAGACATGTACAGTATGTGGCAACAAGACATCAACCTGAAATTATATCACTGATTACATTAAGGCTGATCAGATTATTTTTAACCTTTTACTGTAACTATTCCTGTTTTAAACAATTATGAGCAGTCGACTCTTTTCCTGTCTTTCAAAATCATGTGGTCAGCTATCTGTAATAAAACTTAACTTTATTTACTCAAATAACCACAATCGCTCCCTGACAGGAGGTTTCTTTTGTACACATCTAGACCTGCTGCTTTGTGACAACACTCTTAAACAATGCACAAAACAAATGAAACAGTTTTACTCTGGCACTCCATAGCAAAAATAAAATCATTTGCAACACTTTGCATTAATAAATACTGTAATCACGATAATAAATAAATACTTTATTTCTGTCCCAGTCCAAATAAAATGCTGCTGCTGCTGGAGATGAGTGAGAAACGCCACCGATTAGGAAGCATGTCCTTAGGGTGTATCTGATATTAGTGTGTGCCAGCGTGCCGTTTCCACCTGCCCTCGACTGCACATCTCCTTCCAGTGCTGTTGCCCCGCCTCCGGGCCCTCAGAGCCAATCAGAGCACGGCCTAGCACACTGCTTTTGGTGTACAGCCGTCCCTGAGGAAATGCAACGATGACAAGAGTGAACTTTTATTATCTTTATTCAGAATCAGAGTAAAAACTTACTTCATGTGCCTTCAAACAGAAAATACTGCGAAAACACTGTAACTAGTTATCACAGTCATAAATAAGATCTAAAACAAGAATGGGCATGATGGTATAAGGAAAGAATCAGCAACATTGTGATGTGATGTCACTAATTCCACAAATATTATTTATTATTACATAAATATATAATATTAGAAATATATATGTGCTTAAATTACCAATTTTTATTATTTTTATTAACATTAATTATTAGTCTAGAAAACGATAATAAAATTTATGTAGTCTGATTTTTTTAGCTATAAAAAAAATAATCAACACCTTCTGACCCATAATGATTGAGAATTTAACAGAGCCATGGAATAAACAATATTTTTATGTTCTTCATTGTAGAAACTGAAACACTGTACTGTAGATATACTGATGGGTGTTGGATTGGATCTCCTTTTATTTGCTAATACCTTTGCAAATACTGTAATATTAGTTTAATAAATAGTTTTTCTTTATTAACTGTTTGTTGTTGTTATTGTTTTGTTGCATCAATTGCTTATTTCTATTTTCTTAAGTGACCTTGAAGGCCTGGAAAAACACCTATAAATAAAATTTATTCTAATTATTATTTAAAACGTTCCATAATATTTTTGCCCTTGGGATCCGAAACATTTCTGGCTTCATCAATCCATTAAAGCAGTGACTTTCTGTCATTCAAACATACAGTAGATCTCTTTTGAGGGAGACGCATCTGTCTGTGAGAACTGTACACACAATCATTCACCAACACCACCTGCACATTACAGGAACTCGACTGGGAGTTATTGGCACATCCCCTGTAAGGTACATTTTCCACAGACTGATGCGTCTCTTCCACAAGGACATGTTCCACTCACTGAATGTTCACTGGAATAACTGTAGTGGGCACTAAACCACTTCATTCACTGACATGTGGCTGTCTGCAGAAAATGCACTTGAACGGTTTGACTTGAACGCCCCTCGTACATTAAAATATTTGTTTAAACTAACAAACTGGGATTATGAACTCCTGTTTTTACCTGCATAACGATGAACTCCAGGACGAGTGGAAGTCTGATGATGTCACCAGGAGGTAAATCGAACAGGAAAGGTGCGTTCCACACCGCGTTCGGTCCGCTCGCTCCCTTCGTCTCTTTAGTACTGATCACGTTCCCACCGTGACGCAAGTTGATGACAACGTAGTGATCTGTAGCAGTTGAACAGAAACAAAACTGCCTGTCATCGTTTAATACTTTGTATTGGCACTGATTAAGGATTCTCAATTATAGCCTATTCTAACTGAATTAATTGAAGCACTGGATTTATCACATTTCCCACACTAATTTAACATACTTAGTAACGTAACTGAATAAATGTTTGATTAAGAAGACTGGTGTCCTGTTAGCTTATTATCTCACTGGATCCAAGACATGGCTATGTGTTTAAGCCTGACTTGACCTCAGATAGCAGCTTCTGATAAAAAATAAAGTATGATAAACTCCGGTATACCTGCGGCTCCAGGAATCCGAGTGAGCTTGGCCAGGTTCTCAGCTTTGCGCACCATCACTTTGATCCGATGGGCCTGGGTCTGGTACTGGAGCAGGACAAAAAGTGTGCCCAAAGGCTTTGAAATGCACACTAAAGCCCTCAGGGTGCCCAAAGACTCCTGACTACTGTGACTCTGAAAACACACACATAAAGAAAAGTGCTATGTTAGTTGTCTATGGAAATATTGATTTAAATATTTAATTCTTACACCGGATTTGATTTAATTGTGTTGATTAATGTTCTGCTCTGAATAGCAATAGTGCAAGCTACAAAGAGAATAGGTGTTTCCAAATTTATATTGTGGTCCTAAAAATGGAAGTAAATCCAACGCTCACCATTCGCCCCCACAGTCCCTAGTTGGACTACAGAGGTTGCTAGATGGATGGATTATGTAATCATTATGAAGTAGAAGTGAAAGTTGGAAAGAATTAGTTAATGTAGTTTGAAATAGTTGCTGATGTTCAATAAAGAAAATGGTGTATTAATCATTCATGGAAGGAGTCTCCAGAGTCTCAGTGCATTTTGTTGCTGTTGTTGTCATTTTCAACATAAGAAATTATCAATACAGTCAGTTATTGGTTGTTAAATGAACACCTGATTATAAGTGATACAGCATAAGAAAAATAGGGTCACAATTCACAGTAAATATGACATTTTAATACATTTAAAATTCAACACTGATCAATTGCTGTGTTTTAAGTGAAATAAAACATTTCAGGACATGCTATTATAGATTATTATTATATTCCTTATCCAGTAAGTTGCACAATATCAATTACTTTTACTTTTGTTTATATTTAAGTAATATCACAATACAGAGAGTGCTGTTGTGCTGGATATCAGGATGGCTGTGATTTATTCAACAGTTCCACTTACACACACTCACAATCATTCATTATTACCAGATTATGATTTTAATGTTCGTTTATTTAGTTGTTTTATTTAGTATATCTGACAGAGTGGGCGACCGACAGGAGTGAAAGTAGTTTACATTTTTTTTTACTGATAATACAGTATAATGGCAAAATGTGAGAGAATAAACCATAGAGGTGGGAAAAGTCCTGAAAAACCTACAAAATGTACTTTACTTTATACTTCTTCTTATGCTGCTTTGGAATACCAGTTCCTTTTACTTTTGGGTTCTGAGGTTAAATCTCAAACAGCGTTATCTTAAAGCTAGTGCGCTGTGTAGGGTGTACAGTACAATGCCTTTTTCCACACAACAAGGTACAGTAGTACCCTTGATCAGGGGGTTCCAAAGGGATTTGGGATTCAGCCTTGTGTTTCAGAATGACTTAGAAGCAGTTATTAAAGAGACAAATTGCTGTTTAAGACGACTTATCGTATGCTGTTATGCTCTTATCACGACTCCTGGAATACTGTACTTCTCATCAATTATATACATATAATATATATGTTGTATAAAGCACATCAACACCTTGAGTGGTATTACAGTGTCATTTTTGTTAACAGATAACAGTGTAACAGATAAAATGAAAAAAAAAGAAAAAAAAGAAATAAGATGATGCTAGATAATGATAAGATAAATGCATTATTTATAGCTTTTGCTATAACCTCTATAAGTAGTTAAATGATAAAGTACAGTATTAATGACATCCTACACCAAGTAAAGTTCTGGAATTAATTTATCAATTATTAAGAAAAAACATATTTAGCTAGATCCTTAATCTCTACTCCTGTAAAGCAGCTTTGTGACAATTTCAATTGTTAAAAGCGTTATGCAAATACATATAATATTAAATTAAACTGAATTGAACTGAATTAATGAAAATGGAGACATCTTTTATTCATTGGTCAGTGGGTCAATTTACAGCCTGTCATACTGTATGTCCTGATACTTTGATGTTTTAGGTTTATACCCAGTGGTTTGATATGATTTAGCTGTGTTTTGAGATGTTGGTGCTGTGGGATGATCAGTGGGCAAAATTGTTGGAGTTTGGTTTTTATTACTCAGCAGGCAGACTCGGCTCCAATATTAAAATATACGGTTATAAGTCATTCTCAACCCACACACACACACACACACACGCACGTGTGGATGCCTACTGAGGATGATGTCATGGCCAAAGTTTTTGTGTGTGAAAATACTTAAAAAAAAAAAAATAATAATTCCCCTTACAGTGTTCACTGAGAGCAGAATTTATCAAGGTGGAAAACAAACTGTAAGCATTAAATAATAAATGCTGCAGGAGTTGTTTTGCCCCAAAACAGTCATTTAAGTATGCATTTTTCATAAGCTTGGGTGCAATAAATAAAGTCAGTTTTAAAACTGCATCACTACTCACTTTCTCTCTGTAGAGCTAATCCTGTACATCAGCTTTATATCGCGGGGTCACGGGGGACCTGGAGCCTATCCCAGGAGGCTTAGGGCACGAGGCGGGGTACACCATGGACAGGGTGCCAATCTATTGCAGGGTACACACACACACACAAACTTACACACTCATTTACACACTACGGGGAACCCCAAATAGCCTAATCTGCAAGTCTTTAGACTGTGGGAGGAAACCGGAGTACCCGAAGGAAACCCATCAAGCAGGTGGAGAACATGCAGTCTCCATGCACATAGAGACGGGAATCGAACTCTGACCCTGTTGGTGCAAGGAGACAATGGTTTACCGACCATTCGTAAAAATATTTTTGCAACATTCAGTGTTTTATCGCTTTTACATTAGGCGCATCAGACTGGACGCAGATACTGGGGGACCAACCATGTGTTGGCTAATGAACAACATTTGTGGTAAATGAAAATTTGTTTAAATTGAATTGAATTTAAGTTTGTTTTTAATGTTCCCTTACACTTTCTTCTTACTCTCTCAGTTTCTCTGTCTATGTCCCTTGACCATTCTCTCTCTCTTCGTTTGTGCAATGCCCTCTGGCACCGTTTTCCTTCTCCACGGAGGACAAAGCGTGGGTGTTGTGCCACTCCAGTCACTCAGCACTAATCCCTATCGCCATCTCGCAGTGGAGTGGAAAATGCAGCGAGTACACACACGTACGTGTGTACACTCGCACACACAGACACACACACACACAGACACACACACACACACACACACAGGGAAACCTACGCACTGATTACAAAGCCACATTCTCACGGAGATAGAGCGAGTGAGCGTGATATGGATTATTACAGCTGCATTTTCCGTCCACCTGCGTCACCTGGCTGAAGCAGGGACACCAGGGACACAGGGGCATGGTGCTGACCTGAGAAACAGGAAGCGAGAGGGAGCTGATGGACCTGATGACACATCACCAACCAGGCCAGGGGCAAATCTGATACGGCATGTTGCTGAATGACAGCTTTTCCGCATCTAAATCTAATCTGAGTCATGTCATTTTATAAGAACCACTGATTGTTTTATAGCTCTCAGGTTCAGGTTGAGCAAGATTTAGATTGTATATCACAAAACTGCGAGAGTGGTTTTAAATTATATGTGATATCCTTTCCTGTAAACAGCATTGATGTAAATCAGGCCACAAACACCCTTTCTAGGATATTTATAGTATTTCTACAACTGCTATCTGAGGGGCGTTCAAGTCAAACCGGGACTTCTGATGAAATTTGGCATGAAACGGATTGATATTTGAAGAAAGCTTGTAGTTTTTTTAAAACTTACACACAATCATTCACCAACACCAGTTGCACATTACAGGAACTTGACTGGGAGTTATGGTCACACCCCTCGTAGAGGCCTGACCTCACTCCAAGACATTTCCACATGCTATTAAAGGAGTTCCTTGGAGGCCGGAGTTTCAGATGTGAATCAGACAGGCAGTCTGATCATGAACTCCAGAGAGAACTTTTCATTTTGTATAGGTATCCAAGCACTAGTGAAATGCTGGGATAAGTGAATCTGTGTACCATAGCAGGTGATCATATGGACAATCAAAAGTCCCGGTTTGACTTGAATGCCAAAATGAATTTATAATGTCATCTTGAATGGATTATATGGCTAACTCATTAAATTTAAGGTTCAGTAATTTGCCTCAGCTAACAAAAAACTTCATTTGTAGGGACGCCCCCTATTGTCAATCATTTTTATAGTTGCTGTTGTGTAGTGACCATTCTGTCTCACAAGAAATATCCAATAAATATCCAGTACACAGAATGTACTAACTAATATAGCTAATTTACATATCACATTTACATAGAATACATGCATGGCCATTTTTATCAGCATTATTGAGCTTTTCTAGTATTTAGATACTATTTGTTATGTTTACTCTCTATAACGATCATCCTATACAGGGTCAAGGGGCATGAGGAGGGCAATATCCCCAACAAACACATGCAAACTCCCAACACCCACACACAGACCCAAAGGCAGGACTCGTACCCTCCGCCCTGGAGGTGTGAAGCCACAGTGCTAACCACTACACCACCATGCCGCCACATTTTTTTTTTTCAGATTTTTAATATTAAACCTCTGTTTAGCTAATTGGATAAACTTTTCCCAGTCTAGCTTTCCAAACACACTGGTTTTATCATATGTGCTAAATGACTAAATACACTGGTGGGTGGGTGAACACATGGCAACCACATGTTTACTAAATGTTTGTGTACAATGAAATCACACGCGATGCAACAGCAGTAAATTTGACCATATTGTAAATATTCAATGACTGGACCTTCCCGTAAAATGTCCAGTAAAATCCTCCAGGGGTAAATACATCCAGTGATTATCATTGTTTATTTTGGCGACATTATCTGTGGCGGGAAAAATGCCAAACATCACATGACCACAAGCGCGTTATAAACAAAAAGTACAATTTATACAAAATACACAATGATGAGCGGGAGCCATTAGCCAATCAGCTTAGCTTTACTTATGAGGCGTTGGCAAGTTTCCCCACTTTTTGTTTGCCCAAACCTTTGGCCATGTATTTGCTCATAGAGTTTAACTTTAGGTTTCAATACTTTCACTTTGATTTTTATACATCAAAGTTCTCTCATGGAATTTTATTATATTTTTGTACCTTTTTAACTCGCCTCCTTGCAGGATTGAGTTGGCGGCTGTATGTGATGATGGTATCGGGCTCCCAGTCCATCTCGCTGCAGTTGAGCTCTAGCTCACCCAGCGGCGTCTCCCGAAGGCCTGAGAAATCTTTACCAAACACGGCCAGTTTGAGAGTGCAGGCCCGGAGCTCTTCGACAGATCCGACCTCCAGAGTGAATGTCTGAGTCTGAGGCTCTAGGCTCAGGCTGTTTCTGCGTGATGGCACTGCCTGCAGAGCAGCAGGGCACAGTGGGGGCAGGCTGGCACGCACCATAGCACCACTGAGCCTCCTTGGGCCCCTGAACACACTGAGGATTGTGACTGTAAGGGTGCCATCTGCTGGACAGAACAGCAAGGAGAACTGTACTGCAGGAGTCTGCTTGTTCGACAAGGAGCTGCGCCTGGAACTCAAGCTGGAGCTGTAGTTTGATGGAGAGAGCTCCCCCTGCTGGATGGATGGCATTTGCTCAGGGTCTGGCAGAAGGCTGTCTCCAATCACAGTCGAGCGGCGATCCAGAGCACGGCGCGTTTTGGATGGAAGGCTAAGTTTACGGATACTTGGGAGGGAGGCGCGGCCATGGACGGATGGTTTGAAGGGAGAACAGGGGGCAGAAGGGGTGCTCAGGCGGCGCAGGGCAAATCGAGACTTCTGAGGGACTTTCAGCTTACTTGAATCCTGTGGAAAACTGCCTTTGTTGTCATCAGACGGTGTAAAGCTGCTAGCCTCTGACGGATAGTCTAATACATCACCGTCAAGCTCTTCATACTGCTGCTTGACTGGAAGAATTTTGATTGATGGGGACGAGCTGAGAGTCAAAGTCACGTGATCCGTGGGACCGGATTGCATGTAAAACTCATCCTCTTTTGTGTCAGACGACCGGGATTTCCTGCGGCGCCAGCAAATGATGCAGCCCAGGACGAGGCCGAAGCAGAAGACGGCCAGACCAACAGCCAGGAGGATCTGTAGATGAACTGAGACAACACGCATTGATATTACTGAATAATCCACTTAATTAAATAATCTAAATTGATGTTCCATGTGTATTGGTGTACGTATCTAGCTATATGATTATATCAAATCTTTCACTTTTGCCATCACAATGTCAGGCATTCAATTCTAGGGTTAGAAAACAAAAGTCAGATCTATGTCTGCACTTCTTGTGTGCTTCCCTTTTATCTGATTTCTTTTGGAGGTGCGGTTTTTTTCTCCTTCTCTAAACAGCACACATCACTCCTTATCTGATTACAGGACACAGGAAATATCCATCTGTCCTCATCACAGCTAGATGGAGACGAAGCAAACACAGGCAAAGCTCTGATCTAAAACAGAGCCACCATGTGACCTGGGCTGGATCAGAGTAGCTCCACTGCCAATGAGGACTTGTCTGACTAGGAGAGTTTTCCTTAACGCATATCTCTAATGTCAGTGTACGCAGGCTGATGTGTCGATGTGATAAGATTCCATAATCATGTTGACTCGAGTTAAATACTACTGGATGTAGTTTAAAATAACATGCATGACTTGAGAATAGCTTGATAAGCCAACAGAATCAATCTGGGCTCAGAGTTTTGCAGTTAGTGCATTAAATCAGGAGTTTTAAACTTCCCTTTTTACAGTCAAAGGGGTGTTTAACTGTAAACTAAATTCAATCAGCAGATTTGTGTCATGCATGCAGTAAAATATTTTCTATTTTTACAATCATAGAAATTTTTATTCCACCAACAGGACACATCAGGTCCAAGCTGATATTATTTATAGACTTGTTTTTGTATTCTGGTCCATTCACAAGTGGCTAGTGTTATTCCCTGATAAGTAGAAAAACCCTATGATAAGCCCAATATACTTATCCCGGTTGTGTTTCAACCACATAATCTTTTTAAATCACAGACCCCCTGGGAATCAAACAAATATTAAAACAGTATATATAAAAACAGATCAACCTACTGTACAATGCCATGAACGCTTAAATACTGATATGTTTAACTATGGATAGCAGCATTGCTACAGTAGGTGTTGACGCTGTCTGAGAAACGCTGTCTCTCTGACTCAGCACACTGCATTTCTCGATCAGATCTGACCCCAGTGGACTAAAACCTGTTTGCAGAAACAATTCCCCACAGTAAAGTGCTGTTTACACTTATTAAAAGGTGGAAAATGTTCTATATGCCTCGTGCAATTCCTCTAAGTGTCTGAGATAAGCTGAGAGCCTGTTTACGATAAAAATGAGTCACATGGTTGAGTTCCTTTTGTGGTTAAGCATCTAAAGAGCACGACAGAACTGCATACAGTACACTCACATAATACAGTAGCTTTATAGCAATGTCTTAAGAAGAGGAATAAAGCAGTGTTCGGATAATTATTGATTGATAATGCAGTGATGTTATGATGCTGTAAGTGATGTATATAACTATGTAAACTAGAATTGGTGATTAAAAGTAGATTTCTAAAATTTCTACATTTTAATTTTGTTAATGTTAATATTTTTAAATATAAGCATGTTTCTTAAAAAATATATATGTATATATGTCTGCCTTCTGAAATAAACTTCAATATTATTTTTATTAATAATAATAATAATAATAATAATAATAATAATAATAGTAATAATAATAATAATTTTATTACTACTAATATTACTTTATTGTTGTTGTACTTTTTTTATCATGTTGACTTTAAAGTCTTCAGTTTCTTAAATGATAAAAAAAATCTACCTGTCAAAGTAAGTTTCAATAATATTAATAATTATTATTATTATTTTAATTATTTTAATTATTATTATTATTATATTTTGTAATTTATGTTGCATAAAAATAACATTGAAAAAATTATATTTAAAAAATCTTGAATATTAATGAGAAAAAAAGGATTTTGTGCAATGTAATAAAAAATTACAATGATAATAATAAGAAGAAGAAAAAGAAGAATTTGTATTATTATTGTAAATTTTATGCTACAACAATTAGATTGCATTTTTTAAATTAATAAAAAATTCAGAAAAAGCTTCAAAATAACTAAATAATAATAATTTACAAAATTATAATAATAATTTACCTTCTAATTGAATGTGCATGGTTCCGGTGCGCGCCGCCGCAGTGAGTGTTAACGATCAGTGCACGCGCTGGCCGCTCTCAGTTTCCCGCCTCTGCACCGTGCCGCATCGCGCGCTCACCAGAGACACACTACGGCACGCGATCATTCAACAGAAAACACAAACCAGACCCCGCCCACTGCTGCAGCCAACGCGCTCCGATTGGTCAGGATTTAAAAACGAATCATTGTGGAGGCACGTGGGGAAACTCTCACGCGCAGTGAACATTCCGGAGGGTAAGACACAGGATTAGACCACAGCAGGTCTGGGTGGGATTCGACAAGGTATAAATAAATGATCAGGTTTATTTTAGAGACTATTATTGGTACTGGGGTAGAAGTAGAACTTCTAGTACACGATAATGGTTCCTGTTTGTAGTCTCTGTTTCCTTCTGGGTCTGACTGTGGACAGGTGGAGGTACTGTAAGATGGGACATTATTCCCAACAAGATTATGATGATGATGATGTCAGAAAAATGTGCAAAAAGTTTAATCTTGGCTTGTAGAGTTTACATCAGTGAGTGATCTCTGATGAGTGACTCTCTACTATAACTGTCTAACTATCTATCTATCCAAAACCGAGTGAGCTGGGTTTCACAGTGAGTGTCAGAAACCACATAAACATCTGCAAGAGCGTTATGGAGATCCATGTGTTACAGAACAGGTAAGATGATGATGTTCTCCATAAAGGTGCATAACTACTTTGTTAAAGTTGAGGATTAATAATATATAAACCATGATGTTTTTTAGGTAAACAGCACAGTGCAGTAATGGTTGACACTGTAGCCTCTCACCTCCAGGGTTGAGGGTTCAATTTCTGTCTCCTGTGTGCAAGTTATCCCCATGTTTGCTGGGTGTTCTCCAGGTACTATGGTTTCCTCCCACAGTCCAAAAACATACAGATTAGGTTTATTGGTCATTCCCAATAGTAGTGTGTGTGTGTGTGTGATGCATTGGCAGACTGTCCAGGGTGTATCCCGCTTCGTGCCCTAATTCTACTGGGATAGGATCCAGCTGTCTGGATAATTTGGCATAGAAGATGAATTAATGAATAAACACCTAAAAGGTACAATAAGGAGAAAAACATCCTGATGATGCCTGGCAAACCTGAGTGTCCACATCATTTTATACTGTGCAGAACAGTTTCTTTTTTATTTTTTGCTGATTCATTTGCTAACACCATTTGTCTAATGCATAATGAAAGCTTTGTAGTTCCTAAGGGAAAGATTAATACTGTATTGTGCTGGTAAAATATTCTGACCAATTCCAGTATAAGGACTGGTTTTGATGTGATGTGTGTACTGTATATAGATTCTTCAGTATTTTTTTCATGATGCAGACTGGGGCATTATTGGCCGAAAGTGACTGAATGATACAGTAAATAAAATGTCTTTATATGCTGTATAATTATAAAGAGGCCCAAATATATTCCAGTATGAATAAAGTTTTAAAGCATATTAGGATTTATAGCCTATAGCATAATAAATAAGAATATAGCATATAAGTTTTTAAAGCACATTAGTTTTAAAGCATAAAGAGGCCCAAACATATTTCAGCATGACTAAAGTTTTAAAGCACTAACACTGAAAACTTACAGAAACGTCTCCTCATGGAAAGCATTTTAGAAGTGGTTACTCCTGACTGTGTGAGGTGCGTTTAAGTCAAACCGGGACTCTGTGCTAATATTTCTCATGAATTGAGGAGTAAAACTGATTGACGTTTACAGAAGACTTACGAAGTTTACAGAAGACATTTACAGAAGCACAGTACGTGATGAGACTCTTAGCTGCAGTAAAACATTTGAATGGTGCAAACGTTTCTTTTGATGTGAAATAATTTGTTGCTCTTTGAGACTTGCAATATAAATAAAATGTATCATTATTATTATTAATGTTTTAAAGAAGCCTGTGCTTGGCAGTGACTGGCTGAGGAGGCTGCCATCATACCAGTAAACTTTCAGCGAATGGAAAGCCTGATCCTTCAAAACATGTCGCCAACTTGTGGAAGAGAAACATCTGTCTGTGAGAACTGTACACACAATAAATCACCAGCACCACTTGCACATTACAAAAACTTGTCTGGGAGATGCACTTAAATCAGTACTTTAATATAAACCTGTGATTGGCTTTGCTATTACAGGTATACTATCAACACTATCTGTTAAATTAGAAACCAAACCAAAAACAAATAAGAAAAAAAGTCTATTATCCAGAACCAACATAGAGACTCGTGATTCATTTAGTTTTTTAAAGAATCCGCTTTTTACTCTGTCTTTCTCTGGAGCTGATATAATGCAGCTGATTTTGCCGCAATGGCTGCAGCTTCTCTTTTTTATGCTTGTTTTCACTAACTGTGAGAAGTCTGGTGTTATATTATTGAAGCTCTGACTTTTATCTTGATCTCTCTCTCTCTCTCTCTGACTCAGCTTTTACAAATCGTGCCAAATGAATTTGTTCAGGTTCTGTCTCTGTACAGTAAGGGATCCTCTGCAGTGCCAACTGATGAACCTAAAAATAAAACTCTACAACCAACATCAGTCACAGAGAGATTCCACCTGTCTGTTAGATTAAACGCATATCAATTTTTATTTAGTGCAGAATTAAATCTATAATTATCTAAATATTTTTTTCTCTAGCTTTCCACCCACACAGCACAGTGTGCTTTGAGTGCCAAACTGCCTGCCTCCATTGCTCGATCTAATCACTCTTTTATTCAGGATCAGATTAACTAATGTGTCCTAAGGGTTATTGGACATAGTGCAGTTTTTAAAACACCAAGCTGCTCTTTGGAATGACTAATACTCTGCCTGGAGTAAATTATGCCCTGTAAGTGTAGTGAGAAAAAAAGGAAGGGAGAGTCCTACAAATCAGTTGGTTCATTATTACTATTCAAAATATTCCTGTCTAATAAATAAAATAATTGAGCGAATATAAATAATTTGTAAATCTTAGAAATACTTTAAGCTAAAATAGCTTAAAATAAAATAGTTTCCAGAAAACTGTTAATCTTACAGAAAATTAATAATTTATTTTTTAAGTGAATCTTAGAGATACTTTAAGCTAAAATAGCTTAAAATAAAATAGCTTCCAGAAAACTGTTAATTTTACAGAAAATTAATAATTTATTTTTTTAAGGATGAGTCAAAAATTATCCTTATTTCCGTTATATTAAAACGAAACGGAAACATCCTCAATCACCGACCGAGAAAAAGTTCAAAAGTCAACCATTACCTGAAAAATACACCAGCGCTTACAGTTTCCTGGGATTTTCAAGGGCCAGTTTTGGAAAATTATCAGAAAAAAAGGTTCAGCAATCAACAGTGCTCATTATAGTGAAATGCTTATTGAAGAGCTAAAGTCTAAAATTTTGATTAGATGCAAAGGACTGATATCCAAGGACGTTGTGATCTCACATGATGATGCACACTTCTGCCCACTCAGCAAAAACTTCATTTTAAGATGATAAAGTGTCCTCCCTATGGTCCTGATCTCGCTCCATCAGACTTTCACCTGTTTGTTTATGCCTTTGAGGATAAAGATTCACTTTTGATGAAGAGCAGCGGTGCATTTGTGGCTCGCAGGTCAGTCTAAAACATTTTTTAATGAGGGAATACGAAAGCTTGTTGATAGATGGACAAAGTGTCTTAAATAAAATCTACAACCAGAGCGCACATAATTTTTGACTCACCCTCTTATAAATTATTAATTGTATACTTGTTAATATATATATATTTTTTAATCAATTTTGGAAGGAGCCTCCAATGTCAGAGCTTTGTAAGCACAATGGATGCTGTTAAAAATAAATAATCCACTTCAGGACGGTAACAGGAACTTTGTATTTGGCCACAACACACCATCCATCATTGATTCATCTTATAGATCAGCTAGATCGATAGATCACATTAAATGATTGTGTTGCACTGAATTCCAGAGTATTGTCATTTGCATATTACTCATGTTCTGTTACATAATACAAAGTGCTTGCTCAAGCACGCACATATGTGTGTGTACACACACGCACATCAAACAGAAGATTTATTGCATTGTTTTTTATTGACTTTGTAACAGGCTTTTAAATGTCATTCACACATAAATGAATTGTTATTATAGTGTTAAAGTTCCTTTAGTCACATTTCTGCCCATGCTTCAGTAACAAGTGCCTGATTAGAAGAAACAGCAACCACAACAACAGAGGGAGTTTGCATGTTCTCCCCGTGCTTGGTGGGTACCCAGGTTTCCTCCCACAGTCCAAAGACGTGCAGGCTAATCCGTGTTCCCAAATTGCCCTGTAGTGTGTGAATGCATGAGTGAATGTGGACCAGAGGTCCTACCAATTTTGTTAAAATGGGAATAAATACAAGGGTCAACAGTGGCCTTCACGGTCCCTGGTTGAACTACAGAGGTTCCTAGATGGATGATAATATTAACACAGGTAATAATAATAATATATGATGTACAATAATATATGTACAAATAAAAATATTTTTATAATTTATTTTTGCCCATCAAATATTAATTTTAAATATTAAAAAGCCAGTTGTATATAAAAAATATTTTATTTTATTTATTGATTTATTTATAAAACTTTTACATCATTCATTTGTATTTTTGATTTATAAAATACTTTTGCACAATAAAAAAACGCTTAACATTTAATTAGACTGATTATTGATTGTGTTTTCAACATTTCAGCCATGACTTGTAAGTTTTTGTTATTGTTTCACGGCTCCCTCTAGTGGACGTTTGACCAAACTGCCATTTGTTATCAGATGGTTCTTAGCCACACATTTGCCTTTGTAATTACACATACAAGCATGTGATATGTTTTTTTTGTGTTTTTTTTTTTGTTTGTTTGTTTTTTATTGTTTTTGTTTTTTATATCAGATGGCCCTATTACCTTTGTCTCCACAACATGTGTAGATTTTTCTATGCAGAAGTGACTGTTTGAGCCTGTGCTCTTGACATCTCAGCTCCTTTATGGAACACAATGGATAAGATCTTATTTGTTTATCAGAGTCTCAGTAATTGTATAAAACAATTTAAATCGAGTTGTTGAGATTACATAAGGACAGATTATTTAGAATTGTAATGCTGGAGATTTGATTAGACTAATTATTGTCTATTTGAACAAGTTTAAATAGTTCAATGTTTGTTTTACAGCTCCCTCTAGTGGACATATGGCCAAACTGCTAATAATTATCTGATAGTTCTTTGGAACAAATTAGATTTAACTCACATTTTATTATTTACACTTACACACATATCATTTTAAAGCTACAGCAGTGATGTTATCAGATATTATTAGATTATCACTGAATTATAAGGGTCAGAAGGGTGACGGCGTCAACAAACTGTTAGTTGTAGGTCGTTGAGGGTCTAGTGACAATGCAGCAGCTTTAGGAGAGATGTTTGATCTGTGCTCTAAACATTAAATTTTAAATAGCCTGGACGGAGACTTATGAAGCCACCTGAACAATTATTATTAGATATGAACAAACATGCTCCCCTCTCATTGATTTCCCATTGGGGACAATTAGTCAGTAGTTTTTAAAAATGGTTTTACTGTATGTTTTATGCAGATCCAACGGAGACAACTTACCTTTTTGTAGATGAAATGTTGGAAAAGTCAACTAAATATAATTAATTGAGCCCAAAACCAATACTACTTCACATTGCTTTAAATCCACTGTTCAAAGCAATGTGAAAGATTTTGTTTGGCCATGTAACTTTCTCTAAAATTTAAGTTAACGTAAAAAAGCTGTGCAACTTGTTACTAAACTTTGTTTTGGGGCAGTTTTTCTTTTTTTTTTTTTTTTGCAGTGTACTGTCTGCAACCCAAAACTATATTATTATTATTATAAATTGGCACTACAAGGTGAACACACATGATCTATGTAACAAATTGTATCGAGGTTTGACTATTACCTCTGCAATGGCAAGTAACAGCTTTGCATTTCTTTTTAATATTAATTAAAAAGAATAAATAAGAGCTGCATTTTTTGGAGACTAGAGATCATAATGTGGCCCTTGTCAAAATCACTCAAATCCCTTTTCTACCCACATATCAGCTTCAAGGAAAAAATGGCTGCCTAATATATTCCACACACTTTCAGTTGCAACTGTAAGAAAAAGGGCCGAATTGTGATGGCTATAGAGGACTGGGTCAGAGCAACTTCAAAACTGAAGATCTTGTGGGATGTCCCCAGTCTACAGTGGTCAGGACATACCAAAGTGCTTCAGGGAAAGAATCATCCCAGGGTCATGGGTGGACAAGGCGCACTGATGTACTGCATGTGGAGAGCAAAGACTGGCCTGTGTAGTTCAATCCAATAGAAGAGCTACTGTAGCTCAAATTGCTGAATAGATTAATGGCGGGTCTGAAATAAAGGTGGCAGAACTCAGTGCATTAGTGTTTTATAGTGGCAGAAGGGGAAACTGTTTTATAGCTAATCAGTGTGTGTGTGTGTGTGTGTGTACTGTATGCACAGATGAGGAAGTGAGAGAGCACAAGAGACTAAAGGACTGAAGCAGTGTGCGTGTGGTGTCTTTCAGGAACAGGTTCTAGGATCACTCGATTTTTTTCTTTAGTTAGAGATGAAGTGAGGATTACATTTACATTTACATTTAGGCATTTGGCAGACGCTCTTATCCAGAGCGACTTACAAAAAGTGCTTTAATGTTTACATCATTGGATACATACTTACACTGGGTTAACTAGGTTAATAACTCAGTGCCATTAGACCAACACAACTGGGAAGAGGGTTTTTTTTTTTTTTTTTTTTTCGGGGGGGGAGGTTAGTCCAAGTACTGAAGAAACAGATGCGTCTTGAGTCGTCGTTTAAAGATAGTCAAAGTCTCTGATGTACGGACATCTAGCGAAAGTTCATTCCACCACTTAGGTGCTAGAACAGAAAAGAGCCTGGATGAATGCCGCCCTCGATCCCTGAGAGATGGTGGGATGAGGCGAGCAGTGCTGGAGGATCGGAGGGAACGTGGTGCAGTGCGTGGTGTAATTAGTGCAGAGAGGTAAGTGGGTGCTGGGCCATTTTTAGCTTTGTAGGCAAGCATCAATGTTTTGAATTTGATGCAGCAGCTACAGGAAGCCAGTGCAGGGAGCGGAGGAGTGGGTGGTGTGGGAGAACTTGGGGAGGTTAAAAACGAGACGTGCTGCTGCATTCTGGATCAGTTGCAGAGGACGAATCGTGGACAGAGGCAGGCCTGCCAGGAGTGAGTTGCAGTAGTCCAGTCTTGAAATAACAAGGGACTGAACAAGCACCTGAGTAGCCTGTGAAGAAAGAAATGGGCGAATTCTTCTGATATTGTAAAGAAGAAATCGACAAAAGCGAGTAAGGTTAGCGATGTGTTGGAAAATGATAAATGATTGTCCACGGTTACCCCAGCGGGCGGTGGTTGTAGGAGTGATTTGGTTATAGTTAAGTTATAGTTAAGTTATAGTAGTTACAGTAAATGGCATTGTGGGTAACTGATAGTAAAATTTGTGCAAGCTTCTAGAAGCATATTATCTGTAAAAATTGTTACTTAAATAGTTTTTTTTTGATAAAAGCTTAAAAAGCCAAAAACTATGTAGTGTCCATAAATTCATATTGCAACATCTTAACAATTTTGACAATCTAAACTAGCCAAGTTCCACCTGAATGACAATTAAGATAATTGAAAGATTTTAAGAAAAAAAAAATGACAGATGATACATCAAATAATTTTTATGAAAAATGTATTTTACCAAATGTGTTTCTTTTGATCGAATAAAAAAATTTAAATGTGTATGCGTGTTTACAAAAGTAATGAAGCATGGATCGGAAGCTTTAAGTATAATGAAAATTCTTTCACCTATAGGTGAGGCACATTAAGTACCAGTAATACCCGACTTTCGTAAGCTTAATTTCAATAATTATCCCGTTCATGTATTGTTTAGTTTATTCCCTTTTCAATGGGATACTTTAAACCAGCCAAACGGGGAAAGACAGGTTTCCTGTTTTACGTTTTAAACTGCAGGGCGGATCTGGTCTTTCGTGCTTTCGTTTTCCAAGACGGCAGTCCGTTGGTGGACCTGTCGCGGGGTGTCCCGGAGTGTCCCGGAGTGTCCCCCTCCCGTCGTGTCCCTGTTTAGTCTGATGATGGCTCTCAGAGAAGATCACACGTTGCTTTTAGCTTTAATCTGGACCACATGTTCCAGCTTCACACTCGGGACTCATGAGTTAAAGGCGAGGATCAGAGTGAAGAGAGAAAGTAAGACATATAATGAGTCTAATTATAATCTCCTGTAAATAAGCTTTATTATTATTATTATTATTATTATTATTGTTGTTGTTGTTGTTGTTGTTGTTGTTATTATTGTTGTTGTTATTATTATTATTGTTGTTATTATTGTGTTTATTGATTTCATAATAGATTAACGCCTTGTTATCAGACACTGACTGTTTTTGCTCATATTCCCGCGTCATTGAACAATTTGATTGAGAGACGCGATTACATTAAAACTATTTATCATGACTACCAGATTTAAAGAACTCTTTTGCTTAATAAACTGCCTGCGTACTGCCTGCATACACTGTGCGTGTCTTAGACTTTCCTGACCAAAAGAAGATACCCGACTTATCTTGTGCATCTCGAGATCAGGATAAATGATCGTTCTCTGTCGCACGAAACAGGCAAAAAAAAAAAAGAAAAAAAGTGATAAAGTTTGATTTTTCACTGCATATGAAATGCATTTGTGATGGTCAAGTCAGAACAGTTGGAGAAAAAAAAGAAAAAAATAAAGCCAGGCGCGGCGATGAAAATGGTTCTTTGATTTACATCTCTCTTACTTTCTCTCTCTCTCTCTTTCTCTCAGATGGATCGTTTCTTAGTTTTGGCACATTGAGTGGACACAAGTTGAATAACCTGAAGCTGGTCCATGATCCCTACAGTAACAACATCTATGCAGGAGGTCCACATGGCCTGTACATGTTAAATCCAGGAGAAACTCCAGCACTGAAGAAGGTGAACTCTTTCCCAAGCATCTCATATCTCACATACTGTAATATCACATAACACACACTGCACATTATTTTAAAATTAATATTGGTAATAGTAATAATAATAATAATAATAATAATGAGACGAACATGAAAGAACAGACAATAAGACTAGATACCAGACAGTCTGAGATGGACTAAAAAAAAGGACAGAAGGACAACCTTAGCCCTAGTTCCTTTTCTTCTTTTTTCTTGTGCTTTGTCTTTTTATCCTTTGGGATATCCTTTGGGATTTATCCTTGTACAAAGACTGATAAACTTTGTCATTGTTTCATTCATTTTTTTTTATTACATACTGGGCGCATTATTTCATGGGGGTATTTTTCTACATTTAAATTCTCCAATAATTATGTTAAAATACAGCATTAAAACCTGCTTCACTTCCTGTTATAGTACATTTGCTATCAGTTTTTTTTGTTGCAATTTATGTTAAATTAAAAGAAAGAATACAATTTTAAATTCTTTAATGAGAATATTAAATAAAATGTTTTGCTTTATGGACAGGTCTCCGTACCAATATTTAAACCAGAATGTTGTGGCGGAATGCCAGAATGCATCTCTAGTGTAAGTTTCACACACACACACACACACATTGTATGATGATTTATGCTATGCAATTTATATAGTCCAATGTTTATTAGAATTTTAAATAATGCACAAGTGTTGAAAGTATTGTTTTATTCTTGTTCCTGCTCTGCCCTGTGATAATTAAGGACATTGGGTTTCAGGCTTGGTTTGTGATGAAGCATAAAAGAGATTTAAAAAATATATGTTTTTGATCCTCAGGATTGTGGATACAAAATCTCTCTGCTGAAAGAAGGGAGGAATTTAAATCCACTGTTCATGTGTGGAACCAGGGACAAACGTACAAAGTGCTGTGATGTGGTATGTTTATGTTTTTTGCTTTAAGTGCTCTTCAAGTACAAGGACGCAGTGTGTACATAATGATGCACTACGTACTGTACTTTGTAGGTCCTTAGACCTAGCGAGGCTTACTGCATTTATTATAAACTTTATTTTATATTGTACAGGAAAGAAAACAACTTGTGAATGATTTATAAATGACAGTATATATTTTGTCATGTCAGAACTCAGAGCACAATGCCACTGGCTGCTTCGAACTGATTAATCCAACACAAATCACACAGCCGTCCTTGCACGTTGGTAAGAAATCATTCAAACCTACATTACATTTATTCACAGGTCAAGCTGCATATTCTTGTTTTATTCATTCATGGGAGACAAAGTACCATTGTAAGCTACTGTGTTGAATGTACATTACTGTACATGCATTTAGCTTCAGAATTATTGCCACACTTTGGGATTACAGTCCCCTAACCTGCTCCTGTGTCCATGTGGAGGGATTTTGTTCGGAGAAGTGCGCTCAGATTCCCTGCTCAAACATTATGAGGCTCAGTAAAGAACATTTACAAAAGAGAATGAGCATGCATTTACTTTTCCTTTATTTTCCTTTATTACTTACTTCTTTCATACTTAATAAACTAAGCTAGTTTCAGAATACTGAATTGAATATTAATGATCTAGAGGCAGGAACGTGTCCAGTGATTCACACAGCCAGTGATCTGCTTCCTGGAACGTCTTGTTTTGTTGTGGAGAGAGCGCGTGGTGTTAGCACGCTGGATGATTGTACACACAGCCCTTATGCAGGGTGTCAAAGGGGAGGCTGTGTGGGTGTAAGCTGCAGAAGTGCTTGTGCAAACTTTTTGGGGAAAGTTTCCTGTTGGGAGATAACGATAAATGAACACAAACACAAACATGAACTCAAATCCCGTGCTTTCTCGAGACAGGGCTTGTCTCAGTTCCTGTTCTTTTTTTCTTTATTTCTTTCTTCTCTTTTCTTTTCACTTGGGCTTTTCTTTTGTTTCTCCTTTCTTTTCTCTTATACCAGAGCAACTCTCCACAGCCTGGTGTTTTCTAAATGTCAGCACGTCTACTGCTTTGTCTTGGGGACCTACTGTACTGTATATAGACTTGCATTCAAGTGTCATGCGTTGTCCTTAACTGCATTCAAGGAAGTGTGGCCAAGTGACAGCATGAGAAGGCGGTGGCGGGTTTGCCAGACTGGAAACCCGTGGAGCAGCTGACCGTGGGTTTGCCTATCGCGAGACCTGTGACATTACACTTCCAAAGTTTAATTGTAATGAGTAATTGTGGTGTTAATCATTAATATCACAGCATGTGGCCTTTTTGACCTTTGTAACATGGCTAGTACAGCTGGTGAATTCTTTATGTGTACCCTGTGCTGATGTGTGTTAGTGGTGTGTATTCCAGGTGATTCTCTATATTACACCGTCTCCACCGAGGACCACGGTCAGCCAGGCCTCTACAGATCTTCCATGGGTAAATTCACCTGGCCACCGCCGAGAACAACCGGTGAGACAGACACGCTGCATGCAGTAAACCATTCTCATAACTACAGATTTTTAAAGAACCAGACTCAGTAGAGGATTTACAGTCTGTGTGCAGAGTTTAGCTGATTTAAATAAGCGGTCAAACACAGAGGAACATCAGGGACAACACAGCTGAAAATTTTCACAACTCAAATAATTGACAAGACTTCAACGAGCTGCATAAATTGTACTGTATGTCTACAATGCATGTAGGTTCCCCTTGTATCAATGGGGCAGCTCTAGCCCCTTTAAGTATGACTGATGAAGGGGTCAGAATCGAACTAGGATATGAGCTAAGAAATGCCCCACATCTCCTTTTTAAAGCACGGACCAAGCCCTTGGTCCCTATGGTGATTATTTCTCACAATTCGTGCCAGATTTAGCAGCTTACCTACCAGGTAAGCTCTTTGGCGTGAGTGACTGCTATAGCAAGCAACCCAAAAAGCAAACAGGAAATGAAAAAAAGCATGGTCTACCCCAAAATAAAACAACACGCAAGAGAGAATAAGACTATTAAGGACAAAAACATTGTATGAGTGAAAACCCATGTTGGGTGTAACGCGTTAAAAAGTTACTTTATTGATGTAACAAGTAATCTAACGCGTTACTGTAGGTCCACCATTTAAGTACTCAGTTATTTAGTTATTTTTTTCAAAAACGTAGTCCAGACAATTTATGTAATCCGTAAGCCAGACGTTATTCAGACAATTTATGTAATCCGTAAGCCAGACAGCATACATTTCCAATCCATCATTGTGTGTGTGAAAGTCGTCCTACAAACCCCGCCCTCTGATAAGACCGTTATTCCTGCTGTTATACCCCTATCTCACCTATGCAGTTTGACAACGTGAAGACCGACGCGTGGAAATATGGAAACCCTAATCACAGCACCAAAACTCGCGGTGAATTATGATGTATAAACCGTACTTACGGCCACCGCACCAAACCGCGTAGGTGGGATAGGGGTATTAGTAGTTAACAGATTATGGACCAGACTTCGCTGAGTGATGATGGTAGAATAATTATAAAGGTCTTGACTAAAACAACATGCATGAGGAATCACAAAGGAGTTTTCATTTTCTGCAATGGAAAAGTACTCGAACTAGTTACTTTTATCAGAACGTAACCCTGTAATGTAATGGATTACTTTTTTAAGACAGCAATTTTGTAATGTAATTAGTTACTTTAAAAAGTAACATTCCCCAACATGTGAACAACACGTGATCAACACGTGCAAAAATCAAACCAACATTGACTAAAATCTTATCCTACATTAATGACATAAACAGAAAACAGGAATTATTTTATACACAACTAATTAGGCTTCTGAAAAACTTAACCTCTAATACTATCTTGAAAGGGACTTTGTTGTTTTCATTTCAGAGCAGAGGTATGTAACAATCTTTGGAAATCAAGGCAGTGAGTTGCTGGATGGAAAAGTGTACTCCTTCTACATGGAGCAGAACCAGAACCAGGACCCGGAGACACCCGTCTGGATCCCCCGGGTTTCTCAGATCTGCACGGTGAGCAGTATGGCGTGTTGTGTTTTGATGGAATATTATTTCTACAATTTTGTTTTTATTTACATTCTGCCTTTATAGAGAGCAGTAATTTTTTTTTATTAACAACTAATAATAGATCCGGTGTTGTGAGATGGCCTTGTTATGAACATGAGACTTAGACTAATCAGCCTAACATTAAAGCCTGTGTATTATATTATACTGTAGATACAGTGCATCCGGAAAGTATTCACAGCGCATCACAGCAGAGTGGCCAGAGAGACTTATCAGACCTGAGAATTTTGTTTCTCATGGTCTGAGAGTCCTTCAGGTGCCTTTTGGTAAACTCCAGGCGGGCTTCCATCTGGCCACTCTACCATATATGCCTGATAAAAACTTGTGTCATTATGTCATTATAAAAAAATGTTTTTATTATGGGGTGTTGTGTGTAGAATTCTGAGTAAAACAAATTAATTGAATCCATTTTAGAATAAGGCTGTTACATACTGTATACTTATAATATATTATACTGTATTATGTAGTGTATTTTGTCTATATTGTACACTAAAGGCTCTGGCCAATTAATTTTTCTAAACAGTAGTAACATATACAGTACAGTCCACAGAAAAATATATATGTATCAATCAAAGTTTTGATATTTAATTGTCAATAGTGGGTAAACTGTAATAATGCATGTTGCGTAGATTCCGTGCACCTGACCAGCACCTGCTCTGCCCAGTCTAAACTCTTACCTCCATCTGTTCTTAGGCGGATCAAGGTGGCAGCAAATCAGTGCTGCAGTACCGCTGGACGTCCATGCTGACCGCACGCCTGTTTTGCGGAGATGAGAAGAGACATCTCTCGTATACAGAGCTCCTGGACATTGTTGTGCTGGAAGATGGAGAATGGAAAAACACCATAATTTATGGCCTTTTTAAAAACGCCTAGTGAGATAATGCAGTCAAAGTCAAACTGGGACTTTCACTCACGCACCGTTGGGGGCGGCTCTGATCTGCACACAAGCTTGGCTTAGGTTTTACACCAGATGCCGTTCCTGACACAACCCTCCTATTTTATCCAGGCATGGGACCAGCACTGTATCCAGTGGCTGAGATTTAGGCATTAGCCAGGAAATGAACCCAGGCCTTCCGCATGGCAGACGAGAAATCTACTACTAAACCTGTTAGGCTTACCACTAAGCCACTTCACTATTTGGAAGTGAGCTGAAGTGCGTGCTTCAGGTTTAAATGCTAATTCAGCAGTCTGTCTGTTTACAATTAATGTGGAAGTTAAAAGTCAACCTTGTGTTTCCATCAGCTGTTTCTGGTCCCTTTGACATGTTGACAGTCTGTGGTCTTACAATTCACGCAATCAATCATGTTCACGTGCTCTTATGCCACACTTCCAATTTCTTATGCTTTAATATTCAAAACAATTCTCTGTGGAAGATACAAGCTAAATCATCGAGCTCCAGTCTCTTTGGTGAATCGGCGATGAACGTTTTTTATTCTAAAGTCAAAACAATACTAAGGTTTAGTGAGGCTGAAGCGCACCGGTACGAGGCTCTGCCTAAGATAATCTACATGTCTTTGGAGTGCAGGAGGAAACCCACCAAGCACTGGGAAAACATGCAAACTCCCTGCACACAGTCCCGAGGTGGTAATCAAACCCGGACCCTGAAGGTGCAAGGCGACAATGCTAACCACTATAAGTCATATAAATATAAACAGTGACCCATTGTTTTGTGTATGAATAAACTTAATGCAAATACTGTATGTAAATTATTTTATTGCCCTGAGGGCCATCATAGTTTTGGGGTTGGGGTTGTGACCGACTACCCAGGGCCCCAATGACATGTGCGCGTGATATACAGAATATACAGCTAAAATATACAGAACCTGAACCATGCAGGGTAAGGTGTATGGTTAGTGTTAGACAAAATGCCTGGGCACGCGTACTATGGGGGCGTCATGTGCGTATAAAAAACAGAACCAATGACTGTATTTTAAGAATCTTACTCAAAGTTTTTTGAAAAGTTGGCAGCTATTATTTAATGGAGGTAAACATAGTGTGTGCATGTGTGTGTGCATAAAGCCAAGAATGCTGATCTTTCTATCTTTGTGTCCCTCCCATAGCACTCTGAGGGCCGTGTGTTTTTACAAAATGTCCGACATTATTAACGTTTTTGCGAGCAACAATATCAAAGACCAAACTGAGACTTTTTCTTCACCAAGTCCTGGAGAGGTACAGTACCATTCAGTTAAACAGAAATAAACCACGTCTTTATCTCTCCCCCTTTCTTAAATGAGTTATAACTGTGTTTTACAGTGTGTAGAAAACAGTCGAACGTTATCACCAAGCTTACTAAAGTTTATGGAAAAGCATCCTGAGATGAGCCAGTGGATTAAACCTGCCCAGGCCCCTCTGTTGTTCATGCACCATCACTACACACACCTGCAGGTGGACAGAGTGGAGAGCAGGACGTCAGGAAATAGCCATCATGTTGTTCTCTTTATGGCTCTAGGTGAGTGGGTTTCTGTTCATATCTCTTGAACTTTTCCACATTTTTTTTTACAAACATAAATGTAATTTATTGGGATTTTATTTGATAGACCAACACAAAGTGACACATAATTGGGAAGTGAAAGGAAAATGATAAATGGTTTTCAAAATAAAAAAAAATAAAAAAAGTGTGGCATGGCCTGAATAGAACCACCTTTCGCTGCAATTACGGCTGCAAGGGTTTTAAGGTATGTCTCTACCAGCTTCGCACATCTAGAAAGTAAAATTTTTGCCCACTTTTTTTTTGCAAAATGACTCAAGCTCAGTCAGATTGGATGGGGAGCGTCTGTGAACGGCAATTCTCAAGTCGAGCCCCAGATTTTCAATTGGATTTAGGTCTTGATTTTGACTGGGCCATTCTAACACATGAATATGCTTTAATCTAAACTACTTCATTGTAGCTTTGGCTGTATGTTTAGTGTTGTTGTCTTGCTGGAAGCTGAACCTCCGACCCAGTCTCATGTCTTTTGCAGACTCTAAGAGGTTCTCTTTTAAAATTGCCCTGTATTGGCCTCCACTAATCTTTGTATCAACTCTGACCAGCTTCCATGTCCCTGCTGAAGAGAAGCATCCCCACAACAGAATGCTGCCACCACCATGCACAGTGTTAGGTTTCCACCACACATAGTGTTTTGCATTTACTATAGGCCAAAAAGTTCATTTTGGTTCCATATTTGCTGCGTCCCCCACATGACTTGTGGCAAACGGCAAACAGGACTTCTTATAGCTTTCTTTCAACCATATTTCTTCTTGCCACTCTTCCATAAAAGCCAGATTTGTGGAGTGCACAACTAATAGTTGTCCTGTGGACAGATTCTCCCACATAAATTGCAGTGGATCTCTGCAGCTCCTCCAGAGTTTCCATGGACGTCTTGGCTGCCTAACTGATTAATTGCCCAACCTGTCAGTTTGACTGGACGGCCATGTCTTGGAAGGGTTGCAACTGTGCCATACTCTTTCCATTTTCAGATTTTTCGGTTTTGGGATTAAATCTCACCTGTAGTCTGTGTGTGGAGTTTCCATGTTCTCCCTGTGCTTGGTGAGCTTTCTTTGGATACTCAGGTTTCCTCCCACAGTTGAAATGGCTAATTGGAATTGCCCATAGTGTATTACATTTAGCCTAAATGTTGGCAGACGCTCTTATTCAGAGCGACTTACATTTTTATCTTATTACACATCTGAGCAGTTGAGGGTTAAGGGCCTTGCTCAAGAGCCCAACAGTGGCAACCTGGTGGTTGTGGGGTTTGAACCTAGGATCTTCCGAACCGTAGTCCAATGCCTTAACCACTGAGCTACCCCTGGCCCCAGCACAGTATTAATGTGCGCCTTTCCCCTGCATTGAGTTTGTACCCTATACAGGGTGTACCCTAACTTGTGTTGTGAGACTATCGTGAGATAATCTCCAGGCATCTTGCAACCCTACACAGGATAAGCCATATGGTTCTGGGGAAATTATCCATCAGGACGATTCATACAGTATTTGTTTTTTGTGAAAATTTTGCAGTGTTTGGGCTTTTGGAGCCATTGGCAGACATACAGTAATTTGGGCTTTGTGGAATTAAAGGTTAATGTTCATTTATTTGGGGATACTGTATGTATAATTGTTGTAAAATTAAATATTTAAACACACTAAATAAGTCAATACTGTAAGTCAGGAAATATGTGAATTGATTTCTTTTTCTAGAGAATGGCAACATCCATAAAATTCTGGAGCAGGATGGTGACCCCTTCATCATTGCAGAGTACGAGCCCTTTAAATCCAAGACCCACATCTCCAGCATGCTGCTCAACAATAAAACAGTAAGCGTTTCTTTTCCCCCAATATTATACTATATGATATTTTCCTGTAATAAAACCTATTAAGTTATAATTAGTTCCATTGCCTGGCCAAAAGAAGAAAAAAAAAAATCACACACTCCAAGATGTCATTGACCGAATTTAAGTTGATAATTGATGCAGGACAATGATTCCTCATGCTCCCAAAATCCTAGATTATGCCAGTTCCTTCGAGGAATTAAAACTCCATTGATGCGATACCCTGGTCTTTCAGGTCATAAGCTGACTTTTGCCACATAACAGTGCTGAGTCTAGACCTGAGCAACTGAAGCAAACCCAGATCATAACACTGCCTCCAGAGGCTTGTACAATGGCCACTATGCATGATGGGTGCATCGCTTCCTGCTTCTGTCCTTCTTACCCTGATGCTTCCATCACTCTGGAATAGGCTCAATTCTCCAAAGTCTAATCATTATGTTAACTACCAAATTTAAGTGTTTTTTATTAGTCTCACTAACAAGTGGTTTTCTAATTGACACACACAGCTGTTTAGTCCCAGTCCTCTGAGTTCTGTCACATTGTGCATGTGAAAATGATCCTACTTTCAGAGGGCCATGGCACCAGTGGGAAAGTTCATTTTAAAGGACGGTAGAGACCAGAATGAGTGCCTAAACCTGATTAATGAGACTTGCAAATTTGTCTTATACTGATATTGGCAATCATTTTACAGGGTCAGACTAAGAATGCCTCAATGTCTCATGTCTCAGAGTGTCTTTCACTTCTGTACCAAGCACTGACTCAGTTGCTGTTAAAGCAGAACTGTGTTTCTTCAGACATGTTCTTCCTGTGCCTTCAGTATATATTTTTAGTTCTGTATAATACCTTAGCGTTTCTTCATGCAAAAAAAGCTGTTTGTGAGCTCCAGCAGCGATGTGATCCAGATCGACCCGTACAACTGCAGCATGTACGGTAATGACTGCGGCTCGTGTGTGATGGCCCGAGACCCGTACTGCGGCTGGGACTTGGAGAAGTGTTCAGCTAACAAAAGGTACATGCTGAAACTCACTCAGATTTTTTTTCTGTTGACATTTAAATTGGTTTCAAGAAGTATATATCTAAATAAAAAAACAGTGTAGGGCAGCTGCAGCATTGTGGCATTTAGTGTCCAGGTGTTTGAACCCTTTAACACACCATAAGCAGGACATGCAATACAGAGCTTTTATACGTAGGTGGTACTTGAATAAGCTTCGTTAGGTTTATGCATGCAGTATGTCTGACACGGATTTTAAAACCATACGCCCGTATTATGTATGAGTTGAATTTTAGAATTGTGTCTTGAGCTGAAGTTGCAATAATGCTTACTCCTGGGAAGATCAATGACTCTTTACGGGTGATTATTTGTAAATAATCACCCGTAAATATATAATGGTGAAATTGTAATTGTTTGAAGTCATGAGTGATGTCCCTTATTTTTTGGCACGATATTTATTAAATAAAACTGCACCGTATCAATGTTTCTTCTTTCAATAACCTCTTATTTTTTTATTGGTTTATTAGTAGTTCTAGATTAAATTCTCTGAATTAGCTGTTACTATAGAAACGATGATGAGCACATTCATATGAACCTGAGATTGCAACTGATGTCATGTAGACTGTCCCAGTCTGAAGTCTAATTATTTATTTTATTTATTATTATAGATCATTAATTCAAGACGTGACCCATGGAAACCACTGTGTATGTGACAATGGTAAGTTGTGTTTGTGTGTGTGAGCGGATTTGCATGATAACTTAATGCTTTCTACGTTACACTGTTGCTAACTGTGTTTTTTTTTTGTTTTTAGAATGTTTATTTCTGCTTGTATTATTTTTTGACCAGTGGTGGCCAAAAGTATTAGGCCAACATCTGCCACATCTGCCATGTATTGTATTATAGTTCTCCCTGTCCACAAAAGAGGTGCCATGGAAAAAGTATTTGTCCCTTTTCTGTTCTTTTTTTTTTTTTTTGCATATTGGCATTCAGGTAAAATATTTATTTGTCACACAACAATTATGCAAAGAATAGTGGGCCAAAATTCATCCACAGTGACGTGAAAGACCCATTGCCAGATATCGCAAAGTTATTAATTATTGTTATTGCCACCAAGGTGGCACATACAGTTATTTGTGTTAGGGGGCAATTACTTTTTTAAATAGGGCCTGGTAGGTTTGACTATTTTTCCCCTTAATAAATCTAATCATCTTGTGTTATATTTTGTGTAATATAAAAATGTGTTCGATGACCTTAATTATTTACGTGTGACAAATATGCAAAGAAATATAAAAAAAAACAAGGTATTATTTTCCATCAAATAATGAGATGACAATAACATGAGGATGAGGATTTAGAACAAAGTTTTAATCTCGTCTCATCTTTAATACTGTCCCTGCGCGTCTTTTACAGATGTCCCCACAACCGATGAGTTCCGTGACAATAGAGACTCTCCCATTAGCGTGTCTCAAGACTCTAAATTCTACCTTAAATGCCCCAAGGAATCCCAGCATGCCTTATACACTTGGGACCACCAGGGCAGGACGATGCCGTGTGTCTCAACTGATCAGGACTGCCTTTTACTGATCGACAGCATGAGCCAGAGGGACGAGGGAGTTTATACATGCATCGCTACAGAGAACGGATATGAGAGAACGATCATACGTCACGAGCTGCAGATGAACACTGCCTCGGAGACAAGAGCGACTAATGTAGCTTTAGCAGGCATTCTGTTCCTGATCTCTGAGATCTGCAAGCGCTGTGTGTGATGCTGAATTTCCGTGTAGTAACTTATGTTTTTTGATGGAGTAAAACAAGCAAAGAGAATAGGAAAAACAACAACAACAACAACAACAAGCAAATTGAATGATGTCCAGCACCATACTGGTCCTCGATATGCAGTATCGTTGACACAGTGCTCCTAGTGGCTGATGCCAATACAGCCTCCTATGTTTTAGTAAATTAAACCTGTTTACAATGCTGAATGTTCATCTTCCTGTACACAGAAGTATACACCATAAGGTGTAAAAATTGCAAGATTTATCTTAGCAACTGACCCACATTTTCCTGATAAATACAGTAAAATTATGCCATATGTTTTTCCATCCCATGGGACTTAGAAAAGAAGTAAGTGTGACCTAAAACCATTTTAAATCATGAATCACAAAGAGAGGTTTTAGCTGAATTTCAACATATTAATTAGGGCAGCAACAACGAATCGATAAAATCGATAAAAATCGATTACTAAAATAGTTGGCAACGAATTTCATAATCGATTCGTTGTGTCGTGCGACGTGGAGACATTTAATTATTTAAAAAAATACAAAAAATACAAGCCGAGGTAGGAGAAAGATACATGGCGGCGGATGCTGGGTCCCAGTGCGCGTTTCTTACTGGTATGATCAACATCCGTGTAAAACATTTTTTTTTTGTGTGTCTGTAAGCGTGTGTGTACAGTGCGCGTGTACAGCAAAACACGCATATAGACAAGTCTCATTAGAGACGTTAATTTTCTGTCTCTGCTCAAGACTTAGCCTGCTGTGTCTGTGTGGGTATGTGTGTCTGTGTGCGCGCGTCATTGTTATGCCCTAAAATGCCCCTCTGCCATGGATTGCCCCCCTCAGCATAATCGCTATTAAATATTGTATTAGAACATAAATTCATAGGTTAATGGTTTACAAATTACAAATTGCATGAGACAATAAATTAAACTAAGAAATATAAAAATAAATATGTTGTATATGAAAAATATTAATATTATTTTTTTCATATACATGTATACTTTTATATTGTTTATTTTATAATAAATTAGTTTCGTCTAATTTTTTATCATAAACAATATTTATTTTTATTATATATAAATGTTTATTTGACAAACCCCTGAAAAATAAATGTGCCACAAAATAAACATTATACAAGAATTTGTATTAATGGTCTTGACAGCTGTCACGTGCCTAGATGTTATTATAATAGTAATATCATATTTGATGATAATAGACCTATGAATTTATATTGTAATATAATATTTGATAGCGATTATGTAGGTGGGGCAATCCATGGCAGAGGGACATGTTGGCGCATAACACCGGAACGAATTATGCTCGTACTCCAAGGTTCCACTGTATATATTTGGCAGATGTAAAGCATACATGTCTATGTTTTTTGTGTTAGTCCATTTTTTTTATTTTTTATTATTACTATAACAGCTTAAGGAGCAATATGTTTTTGGATTTTCTAAAGATTTTAGTTCTGTTTTGAATAAAGGGTTGGAAAGAAACTATTTTCTCAGTTTTCTGTTGCTTATCCAATTAATCGGGAGAAAAATAATAGACCGACTAATCGATTATTAAAATAAACGTTAGTTGCAGCCCTAATATTAATGCTTTTTTTAATTATTAAAGATCAATGCTAAGATTTGTCATACTGTGCACTTTTAATGGGATTAATTCAACAAATAGATGTATTGATACATTCATAAACTCTAATTTCACTTTGTTTGTACGTGATAAAGTCGTCTATCTATCTGTTCCTGTACGTTTGCTTACTTAAAAGTTGTGCAGTAGGTCTGCCACCAAGGTGCCATGCTCTAACTTGTTTAACACATATAGGTGTAAACATCAAGATATCTATTATCTAATATTCATCGTTTGATCTTAAACACAAATGTGTTCAATGTATAAAAAAAAAAATTAAAAAAAGCTGCGTTGATGTTTCAGTACTTTTGGATTGATCTGTAGTTCACGTGGCTGTGATTGGGGAAATATGGATTGCTCAAGAGTGCTGATGCCACAGTTTTGAGTTTCTACTGCAGTCTCTTAGTTTTAAAGAAAAGTTCAGTTCTTGAATTTTACACTGGTGTTGATTTCACCACTGGGAAATTCACAAATGGGAAATTTGAGACACAAATTTCCAAATGGGGCCAAGGAGGAGAGGTCAAAGTGAGGAGATTTGCGGGAGCCATTGGGTCTAAACAACATAACTTCGGTCTTTTCCTCATTGACATTCAAGAAATTAAAAGCCAACCATCTTTTTACATCAACAAGACAGTCCAGAAGAAGCTTGACGAACATGCACCACTGTGCTTTAATGGGGGGTAAATGGATGGAGGCCATGTGGAGGCCACACACAGAATAAGGAAAGCACAGAACCCAGATTTATTTAATGATACACAATAGAACAGACGACATTTTATCTAAGGAACATTTGTCCTTTTAGTGAATGAATTTTTTTGCCTGGGCCAGAAACCAAAAATATCATGCATTAGGCAAGAAAAGCTAATTTCTGGATTTATTTTGAATTTTCTCTAATATTTATTACAAATATGGAACAATCATTAAGATTTAATTCGTGTCAGTGTGATTGTTATAACCGTCCTTGTTTGCTTATTCTTACATGACCTTGATTGTATTTTTCTTCCTTTCTTGGCCTTGGGTTCATGTGTTGACAACTCAGGATAAAAATAGGTGTCTTGCAGCTCATCTTTGCATTTCATTGTCCAGCCTGATGGAAGAACGCAAATTAAAACTTTCTATCCTGCCGAGCTCTGGCTTTAACTCTCCTGATTGCATTGTCATCTATTGTTCTGGTTCGATCCAGAGTGACTTATTACAATTTACAACAAGAAAACAAAGTTTGGTTTAGAGTCATAGTGTGTGACTTTTTCTTTGTCTGGACAGTGTTGATAATCAGGGAAGGCAAGATGACATTGGTTTTGTTTTCCACCTTTTAACTCATCTTTTATTATTTACACATACACACAGGAGTGATATATATAGCAATTTTGAGCGTGGCATGGTTGTTGGTGCCAGACGGGCCGGTCTGCGTATTTTACAATCTGCTCAGTTACTGGGATTTTCACACACAACCATTTCTAGGGTTTACAAAGAATGGTGTGAAAAGGGAAAAACATCCAGTATGCTGCAGTCCTGTGGGCGAAAATGCCTTGTTGATGCTAGAGGTCAGAGGAGAATGGGCCGACTGATTCAAACTGATAGAAGAGCAACTTTAACTGAAATAACCACTCGTTACAACCGAGGTATGCAGCAAAGCATTTGCCACAACACGCACAACCTTGAGGCGGATAGGCTACAACTCCTCTCCACTACAAATAGGAAAAAGAGGCTACAATTTGCACAAGCTCACCAAAATTGGACAGTTGAAGACTGGAAAAATGTTGCCTGGTCTGATGAGTCCCGATTTCTGTTGAGACATTCAAATGGTAGAGTCAGAATTTGGCGTAAAGAGAATGAGAACATGGATCCATCATGCCTGTGTAGGCTGGTGGTGGTGGTGTAATGGTGTGGGGGATGTTTTCTTGGCACACTTTAGACCTCTTAGTGCCAATTGGGCATCGTTTAAATGCCACGGGCTACCTGAGCATTGTTTCTGACCATGTCCATCCCTTTATGACCACCATGTACCCATCCTCTAATGGCTACTTTCAGCAGGATAATGCACCATGTCACAAAGTTCGAATCAATGAGTTCACTGTACTAAAATGGCCCCCACAGTCACCAGATCTCAACCCAATAGAGCATCTTTGGGATGTGCTGGAACGGGAGCTTCGTGCCCTGGATGAGCATCCCACAAATCTCCATCAATATGGGCCAACATTTCTAAAGAATGCTTTCAGCACCTTGTTAAATCAATGCCACATAGAATTAAGGCAGTTCTGAAGGCGAAAGGGAGTCAAACACCGTATTAGTATGGTGTTCCTAATAATCCTTTAGGTGAGTGTATATAGCTTGGGTAGAGAAGTTTCTTCCCTACAGCATCTGTATTACTATATAATATGATTATTACTGATTTATTGGACTGAGGATATAATCTGACAGATTTATACAGAAATCGTTGTTGGACGTCGTTGATGAAGGCCTGGAAGACGGCTGGGGCGTTGGTCAGGCCAAACGGAAACACCAGGTACTCATAGTGTCCTGTTGGAGTGTTAAAGGCAGTCTTACACCCATTCCCCTCTCGGATACAGACGAGGTGGTATGCGTTGTGTAGGTCTAGTTTTGTAAAATATTATACGTATTTAGGAAATAAACATTTAATTAGACTGATCATTGTTTACTGAATGTGTTTTGCTTCTTTTCATAGCAGTGTTTCTGCTATTTCTGCCCTAACTTACTTATAAGTTTTTTTATTGCTTCACAGCTCCCACTAGTGGACATTTAAACAAACTGTCACTATTTATCAGCAGGTTTATTTAATTTCAACCAATTTGCTTTTCTACATAATTACACAAGCATATAAGCAGGAGGCCTACTGCAACATCCGGGTTAGTGTGCAGGATTTTGGAGCAAAAAATACAATCTGAATGATTTATACCGAAAGACACATGGGCCACTCACTTGCTTCATCCTAGTAGGGTCATCGTGGAGCCGGAGTCCTGATCAATACTGGGCATGAGGAGATAAAGTGGGAAACACACTAGATAGGAAGCCAGGCCATCACAGAGCACCATAAAAAGACTCTCACACGCCTGTTCATATCTGGGGCATGTTTATTAATATTGCATCTCTTTCTATGCAGATAGATAAGTGCGTTGATCGTACGGGCGCCGCCGACAAGTAGCGTGTGTTTTGTAGTGGCCACTACTATGTTGTAGACCACATTATGTATGGACACTACTGTACTGGTGCTGATCACCACCGAAACGCTCTATTGTTTTACCCTTTTCTTTACTTTTACTTTACGTTTTCTATTATAATTTTGTGATGCTGAAAAAGGCTGAGAAAGGCTGAACGCTATTGTTGGCTTTAAGGATAACAATCAACTGAACAGGTAAACTGGAATAAAATCAGTGGCAGCATTAGCTCGGGCTAGTAAACTAGTTACTCATTTTATTATTATTATTATTATAGTCATGTAATGCTGTCACGCTATGCTGCAACACATTATTTTAAATTAATATTGACTACCATAATAATTAATAGCATCAGCTAATGCTGCTACTAATTTTATTCCAGATTACCTGTTCAGTTTGATTGGCATCATTTTCACTCAGGTGGAGAAGGGGAGAGGTGTTGGTCATCATCATCACTGACCTGCTGCACTAGCAGCTTACACTGATTAGTGGTGTATCTTACACTGACTGCATCAAAATGATTCCCCTGACCTGCTAAAAATATTGTCTTTATACTGTAGTTTTATATGTTGTTTGTCTTAATGTTCTTTCCTTTGTTTCTTTGTTTTACACATATGACCCAATATACTGTATGTTCAGTGATGCTTCAAATAATATGTTTAAAAAGCATTTATTTCTGTATCAGGTTATATTGTTATACTAAACTCAGCAAAAAAAAGAAACATCCCTTTTTCAGGACTGTGTATTTCAACAATAATGCTGTAAAAATCCAAATAACTTTACAGATCCTTATTGTAAAGGGTTTAAACAATGTTTTCCATGCATGTTAAATTAACTATAATCAATTAATTAACATGTTTGATTGTATTACTATTATAGGTAAGTATATTGTGCTAATTTGTAATACAATATACTTGCAATTTGATAGTAATGCAATAAGTTAATAATTTTAAGTTAATAGCTTTTTATTTTTAATAGCTTAAAAATAGAAAGATTTGGCCGTGGCCACGCCTCTTTGTCTCCATAGAGACCGAATTTGAAGTTGATGATTGGCTGTTTCTTTGGGCAACACACGAGATGAATGTGCACGCGCCATTTCGGTTATTGCACCCGTATGATTCGACCACAATCCGTTTTCCACCTCTTATTTATTTATTTATTTATTTATTTATTCTTTCATTTGAGAGGCTGATTGTGAGCCGTTGAAATATCAGCTCGAAAAAAAGTTTTATTACCTGTTACTTGGACTGCCGTTAACGGAGCTGGTGTAAAGGTCGCTGTGGGTGGACGCTGCCCCGCATTAACCTCCCGCCAGGTGACTGAGCCGAGGCTGCTTCCAGCAGGTGAGACCGGAGAGCGACTGGTCGGGCTGCTGTTCCACAGTCTACTGAATATGGTGAGTGCTATTGACGAGAAGTATAAGCGTGGTGCTTTTTTTTTTTTTTTTTGCTTTCTTAATTTTGCACTGGAGGGGCTGAGTATAGCAGTATTAAAGCTTTGTTGTAATGTTCAACAATTTTTCACGAACGCGCATTTCACGTAATTTCACCCGCTAAGTTAGCTAGCTATATTGTATAACGTTGTTTTATCACCCTTTTTGCTGTTTTGGAGCAGTACAACATGATGTTTTAATTAGTTTGATGGTTGTTTTACCTGTTAGTCACCTGTACGGCAATTTAGCCAGCTTATCATTTCATAGTTTGTTTGCGAGCAGTGAAACATGCTTTAACCAGTGTGATAGGCTATTTTCCACTTCTTCCTTCATTATTATTTTTAAGGACTCCTAGGTATTTAACTTTTACTATTTAATGGTTTACAGAATGGTTAATTTTATGCACATGAAAAATGTAAATAGGTGGAGGTAAATAGAGGTACTTTTTGTTGGACAAGACTGCATTATCTACCTGCTTAATTACAGCATATCATCTTTGTTAATCTGTTTTTTTTTCTGTTAGGATGTAACTAATATGGACTTGTACAGAAAAACACCAGTGTGAGTTCTCTACATTGATCAAGAAAAACCTCAGCTCAACCCATCCAGGGGTGCGTTTTCCGTACAACGATGTAGTTCTTTGCCTAACCACCATTGTACGATGCAACGTTGAAGAAACTAAGTAACTAGTCACGACTGTTTCCCAACACTGTAGTACCTGTTTCACAAATCCATCGTTAGAATGCATGGTTTAATGAGAGGTGACGTGAAAAAATGATACGAAAGCCACAATTTTCTAAAAAATAAGAGCTTGCAGTTCCTTCGGAGGAGGAACAATAAAATCATGCTTTTCCCCAAATTAAAAAACACTGACAAATTCTGACAAAAAAACAAATTTGGAAGGAAATTGCACTAAAAGTGAATGCTGCTGGAAGTGGCTATGAAAGAAGCCCAGAGGAAGTGAGAAACAAGTGGAGGGACTTTGCAAGTGTGACAAAATGGAGGGCTGCAGCACATAGAAGGGAAGGAAAAAAAACTGGAGGGGGTATCAATTCAGTTCATCCTCTGAATGAAGAGGAAGAAAATGTTTTGGCCATCCTGGGGCCTGAAGCATTGGAAGGGGTCCATGGAGATATCGATGCATGTGCATCAATCAGGCCTCCTTCAGTCTATCCCTTCATCATCAGGCCTCCAGTCTGGCCCTCCAACATCAGAAGTGGGTCCTGGTCCTAGGCTATTGCTCCCTTCTCCTGATTCACCTCAGTCTGAGGCCTCCTCATGTGCTGCGCAATGTCCTCCTGATATACCAGAACACCAGCCATTAATTTCCCGGCAAAGGAGAAACAGGGGACGTTGTGGCTGCAGTGAAAGGCTGCTTTAGTCAGAGAAAAAAAAAATTAACCGAACTCCAGGCAATCAGAAAGGAATTAACAGCCCTGAGGGAGCAGCAAGAGAGACATCATCAGGAGGTAATGGCCTATAGGAGGGCCAAATTAGACCTTCTACAACAACAGGCCAGCAAACCCTCTTTAACCATGTTTTTACCACCTGACAGTAAGTGCAAATGGCATTATTCTTTTATTGCCCAGTATGTAAAGTCAAATCATATATGGCTGACAGCTTTTTAACTTTTAGAAACTGTATTTTCTTTTCACAGATTCACAGATGTAATCCACTACATCTTCATATTTTTAATTTTATTGGCTACATTGTGGGCCACCATGCATCCCAAAATTCAACCCCTCGTCCTTGTCGTGGGAGGTGGAAACAGACTGGGTCTGGCAAATGGGGCTCTGGTGAAGCTGTGTGGGTTTGCAGTGATAAAGCAGTTCAAAGCCTTCATCAGCTGATTTGAAATACAGAATAAAATATACTATTTTAGGTCCAAACATACTCTTTTGTAAAAGTGTTTTTTGTATATGTACTGTAATTCCTTTTTTTTTTTTTTTTTTTTTTACATTTGACATTCAAACAGTAGGTTAATATGTGAAAAAGTAACTTGACTTAAAGTAGTACACTAATGGCACTTAAAAAAGCTAAAGCACTTTTACCATGCCCTGTCATCACTTTATTTAATATGATTAAATATCTGAATAATGTGACTAAGCCTAATTATGAAACATGTGTATGGAATGGAATTCAAACTTATTTTACAGTGGTAAGCCACCATCAGATACACTAAAACCATAACAGAAATGTCTATGTATGTCTGTCTATGTATGTAAGATTTTATCAATGACAATATGAGGCCAAACATGGCACAAAACTCTCTAAGCATGCAGATCATTTTAAAGAATGGCATATGGAAAAACAGTATGACAACAGCCTATTTTAAAACAAAAAGGTCATTAATGCATTAATAGGAGAATGTTGTACCAAATTAAGATAACAAATCTTGGATGGATCGCTTGCTTAGGTAGTTAATTTAGACAGATTTTTAGCCATTGTGTTTCTATAATCTCTGATGAATCAACAGCAGGTGTACATTCTCAAGTCATCAACAATGGCAGCTTTACAAAGAATTCTACAGCTTGAGCATAGAAGACGGTGCAGAAATCAGACAGTTTACATAAATGCTTACATAAGGACACATTTTACTTCCCTTGATGCACTATCTGAGAAAGTTCTGGCTTCCAAGGAACAAGATCCTTGACTTACTGGAGATTGTGAAATTACACGAGGGCCACAAGAAGACATTATGCCCTAATTTCAGCGGTGCAGTTGTTAGCTACACTGCGTTTTTATGCTGTTGGAAGTTTTATGGAGGTGGTTGGTGATGGCCTAGGTTTCAGCAAGTCTTCGGTCAGCAAAACTGTAAAAGCAGTAACACCTTTGCTGTTACAGCTTATGAAGCACAGCCTGATTTTTCCCAAACACCAGAAGAAATCCAGCAGGCCAATCAACAGGTTCACAGCAGTGATTGGCATCATTGATGGCACCCTAATTCCAGTGGCTAGCCCTGTTGTAAATGAGCCATTATATATTTGCAGGAAGGGCTATCCAGCTATTAATGTTCAAATAGTATGCAATCACCAGGGGATGTTTACTGACATTGTTGCAAAATGGCCTGGGAGCACACATGACTCTTTTGTTTGGGCCAATTCTGCAATTTGCCAGGTGGCTGAAGAGGGTGACTTGGTGATAGTGGCTTGGTGAAATCGAAATAACGATTTCGCTGCATCAGCAAGTCCAGTGGTGGCCTAAATCCGAACCCCTCCAAAAGCTGCTATGTAATTGTAGTTACTGCAATTCTCCACCACATTGCAGTCAAGGAAAATGTCCCGTTTTTTAATGAGGAAGAGAGGGGTCTTTCTGGTGCTGCTGAGGATGAGAAAGATGACATTTATGATGATGATGATGAGATCCTTTGAACACACATCAAGGCAGAATGCATCCTGCAGGAGCAGGAGTCAGACAAGTGTTAATTCAGAATATGTTTAGTTAGTTTTTTTTTTTTTTTTTTTTTTACAGTTTGGATCCTGTATTTTTTGTTTAAATAAATGAACTTGTGTTAATAAATATTTTGTTTATTTGCCTACATGGTTTCCCACTGCAGACGTACTTTAAATACTTTTGCAAACAAGTAGGCTATATATATATATATAGAGTACGGATAACATTCATTATAAGTCAAAACCTCTAACATACTACTAGAAATATTGTTACGAAAAATTTCTCTTTAGGTATGTTTTAACAAAGATACTTGAAAACTCAACTTTTCTTTGCACAAACAAAACCGAGGCAGTGTTCCAACCGGCATAAATAATGCTTTCGTAGGGCACTTCGAAGGGAGAATATTTGCGATGGTACTGCTGTTATATCGCTTCAAAGTGAATTTGTAATCAAACCAACCGAAAAATGAATAACCTAATATCTGAGCACCAAAACATTAAGTTTTTCAAATCGCTCAAAGTGGTTGGGAAAAATTTTAGAAACTAATAGGTCGTAAGGTCGTTAACTGTGAATAAAACACACCCAGCTGCGGCGAAATCAATGCCGTCGACACAGAAGAACTAACAAGGAACTATGCTTTAACCACAGGTCGAAGGCTTTAGTTCCAACCACGTACGTTTGCGACGCTGTTTGCAAATGTTCGTTTGAACTATGGTTTCGAGAAACACCGAATTGTTGAACTATGTTGGTAACGACAGAACTTGCGACCATAGTTGGCTAACGATGCTTTTGGGAAACGCACCACAGGGGCTGCATTTCCCAAAAGCATTGTAAGCCTAAGTAGTTTGTAAAAATGATCGTACGAATGATCTTAATATTATGGTCTGTTTCCCAAAACCATCGTAACTTAAGTAGCACTTGAAAATCTTTGTAGATCTACGAGTGCTCTGAAGTAATCGTAAAGCCTTAAGTGCATCGTAAGGAGACAGAATTATGAGGGCACTTGCTGGACAACCGGCAAATTGCACCTAAAATTTACTTCTCTTTAAAGTCATTTTTCATTTTATTTGTACGTATATTTTTATTCATTTCTATTTTGTACTCATTACACAATTCAATATAAAAATAAAAATGAATAAAGAAATAAAATAAAAATGACAATAGAATGAAAAAAAAGTACACTGCGGTATATGGACATTTCGAGGGTATATAGTACAAATGTATTTAATAGAAAATATTTAATGGGCTTTAAAGATGACACAAATAAGCAATGACTTGCTGGCGTGCATGAAACCCAGCCGTGTATTGAACATGTCTTGGTTGAGCATCATGAAGTCTCATCTCGACTACATTCTCTTCCTCCACCTTTTCATCTTCTTCCCTGATGTTCAAGGGCATTCTTGCCCTCACTGCAATGTTGCGCAACATAGCTGTTACTGTTATTACAGCACAGCACTTTTGTGGCACAAAGAGAGCTCCACTTCCTCTAAAATAATATTAATTTATTCTTTTTGAAATATATCTTTTCTTTGTTTTTTTTTATTTTTATTTCAGCCATTTTGCTAAGTTCTCCACCCCTACAGTAGGTATTTGCTTATTTAATTTTTTCTCCTATTAGCAAATGCACTTCAGGTGAAAATAATTATCTACAAGGCTAAACTTTTCAAAAATAAATGTAAGAGCTTTTTCACTCATGTATTTTTTTTTTATTTTGATGTGAGATAAGCAATTGTTGATAAAGAAATTGATAAATAATTTTACTTAAATACAGTAATTAAGGTTTTATATAAATATCAAAAATGGTGCTGTTAGGACTGTTAGAATTTTTATTTATGCGAGATTGGAGAAAGAGTGTTTTTACAGAACGACATTTCAAGTTAATTTTTTTTTTTACTTGCTCAGGAAGAAATTGCAGGACTTTTTATGTTTTTCGAGTTATATACATTCACACAAGTAGAGAAACGGAAATAAAAACTTTGATGGATTGCTAAAACAGCATGTGCAACAATGACGAGCCATTCTACAGCGTGACATTTCAGCACGTGACCAACAGATACCGACTCCTAAGTAGCACTTAAAGCAGCGCTACGTGCAATTGTGTTAAGTGCATGTTTGAGAAACGCACGTGAAACAATAACGAACGTTCGCAAAATGACTCGTAAAAAACGCTCTTAAGCGCTAAGATCAATCGTTATCGGGAAACTGGGCCCTGATCCTCGATGTACACAGGGAGGTGTAGGAATGACACCAATATTTTGTTATTCTCCAGTTCCTTTACTAAATAGAAGTCGCCTTTAATTTTTCGGCTTCTGTTTTATCCGTTACTGAGACTTCCTATTCATATGTATGTGTTGGACGACCTGCCAGTAACCACCTCTGCCGATTGATTGACAGATTGATTGATTTTATTATGTCTTCCGCTTTAATCGTTTTGTTTTGGCTCACGTCGATTATTACAGTTGCTTCCTTTTTATACATTCTCTCTTCTTTTTTCCATTTTGACTTATTTTCCTTTGCTTAGTTTGCCATCCGTCTTTCCCTTGTTTTCCATCGTCTTCCTCGTTTATTGTCGATTCCTTGTGCCCGTTCATTGATTTTGTGTTTGTTTCATTTTTATTCCTTGTGTCTCTATTCATCCGCAAATCCAATATCCATGTCCTTTTGTCAGGTCTTTGGTTTTGATCTTGAATTTTTTAATTGCATGTCGATGTTCTTCTTTTCACTGTCCTCCATTGTACTCCAAAGAATTTTAAATTTAAAAAGAATTTAAAAGATTTTTTTAAATGAAAAAAAGCAAAAACAAAAAAACACAAAAAAGCAGGTAAACTGCAGGGGAGTTAACGTAACAATATAAGAAAAAAAAATAAAAAATAAATGCGTAGGTTTACTGTTTAAACAAAAAAAAACTTTTACAAACAATATAGGGTGGGCCTCTTTCACCTTCTGCAGCCATTCACAATCGAGACCAACAGCGACCTCTGGCACTCTCAGACTGGTATAGCGCTAAGTGGAAGCTGGTTTTAAGGGAGGCCTATTTGAACAATATCTATGAATTTAAAAAAAATAATAATTATACGGGAAATGAAACTGAAAAGCTTACAGCACCTGCTATTTCCAGGCAGTCTCCCATCCAGATACTAAGCAGGCTCAAGCCTGCTTAACTTCTGATATTAGACAAGATCTGGCACTCTCAGACTGGTAAAGCCCTAGGTAGAAACTCGTTTGAAGGGAGGCCTATTTGAACAATATCTATGAATTAAAAAAAATGACATAAAAAAATAAATGAGGAATGATACTGAAAAGCTTACAGCACCTGCTATTTCCATACAGTCTCCCATCCAGATACTAAGCAGGCCCAAGCGCGCTTAGCTTCTGACATCAGACAAAATCTGGCACTCTCAAACTAGTATACAGTAGACCTAAGTGGAAGCGGTTTAAAGGGAGGGCTATTTGAACAATATCTATGAAATAATAATAATAATAATAATAATAATAATAAAATAAATAATATGAGAAATGAAACTGAAAAGCTTACAGCACATGCTATTCCCAGGGAGTCCCCTATCCAAGTACGCTTCTAATATCAGAAAAGATCTGGCACTCTCAGACTGGTATAGCCCTAAATGGAAAGTGGTTTAAAGGGAGGCCTATTTGAACAATATCAATGAATAATAATAAATTATTAGTTGAGGCCTATTCAAACAATATCTATGAATTTAACAAAAATTAAGAAGAATTATATGAGGAATAAAATTGAAAAGCTTACAGCACCTGACATTCCCAGGTAGTCTGCCAACCAAACACTAAACAGGGCCAAGGCTGCTTAGCTTCTGACATCAGACAAGATCTGGCACTCTCAGGCTGGTATAGCCCTAAGTGGAAACTGGTTTGAAGGAAGGCCTATTTGACCAATTTTTTTATTTACTTACAAATTAAAAAATAATATATGAGGAATTGAATTGAAAAGCTTATAGGACCAAGTATTCTCCCATCCAAGCACTAACCAGGGCCAAACCTGCTTAGATTCTGCTATCAGACAAGATCTGGCATTCTTAGACTGGTATAGCCTTAAGTGTAAACTGGTCTGAAGGGAGGCCTATTTTAAGAATATCTATAAATAATAATAATAAAAAAAAATAATAATAATAATAATAATATGAGTAATAAAACAGAGAAGCTTACAGCACCTGTCTATTCCTAGACAGTCTCCCAACCAAGCACTAACCAGGGCCTGCTTAGTTTTCTAAATCAGACTAGATACTGTATGGCACTATCATACTTGTTTGTAAGTGGAAACTGGGTCGAAGGAAGGCCTAATTGACGAATAAAAAATATTTTTTAAATGTAATTTATTTAAGAAAAAAAACTATATGAGGAATTAAACTGAAAAGCTTATAGGACCAGGCAGTCTCCCATCCAAGCACTAACGAAGGACAAGCCTGTTTAGTTTTATAAATCAGACTGGATCAGGCATCAGTACCAGTACATCTGTAAGTGGAAGTGGGGTTGAAGAAAGGCCTATTTGACCAATGAAAATATATTTTTTTAATTACATTATTAAAAAAGATATTAAAACAGCTACAGTATATAAGGAATTGAACTGAAAAGCTCATAGGACCAGGTAGTCTCCCATCCAAGCACTAA